>NW_027361932.1:11326250-12065000 GCF_039654945.1 Dendrobates tinctorius
AAACTCATTGATGGTTACCGGAAGCGGTTGGTCGCAGTTATTTTGGCTAAAGGTTGTGCAACCAAGTATTAGGCTGAGGGTGCCAATACTTTTGTCTGGCCCATTTTTGGAGTTTTGTGTGAAATGATCAATGTTTTGCTTTTTGCTTCACTCTCTTTTGTGTTTTTTCATTTAAGACAAATTAAATGAAGATAATAATACCAAAGAATTTGTGTTTGCAATCATTTTCAGGAAGTATTATCTGACAGAATTGCAGGGGTGTCAATACTTTTGGCCACAACTGTATGTATGTATGTATGTATATGTATGTGTGTGTGTGTATATATATATATATATATATATACATACATACACACACACACACACACACACACACACACACACACACACACACACACAGGATCAAGCAATATGCAGTGTCACAGATACCCCTGCTCGCCTCCCTTTACAATGATCATTGCACACGCTAATATTAGATGCTTCAATACAATGTTAAAGGAGTTGTCAGGTGAAAACTGATAAGCCTGCAGTCACTCTGAGTGACTGCGGACTTAGGAATCGCTCCCACCGGTTTTAGACCCAGGATTGGAGTGTATGTAGGAGTTATACATACCCCCGGCCAATGGGCGCAGCCTCGCTCTCCAAACCCTTTTATGGAACAAGGCCACGCCCTCTATACCTCTTGCTCTATATTTTTTTACTACAGATGGACACATTTTAAAGCTAGCAGGGGCTCATTTCTAACATCTCGGCACAGAAACCTTTTTTAAACACCTACAATTGTGGAATTTTTCTATCATGATCTATTTATTAAAATGTACTTTGTTCTTGGGAAACCCCCTTTTAATAGATTTTACCGTTTTTTTTAATATTATGGCATACTACCGTATTGCAACCAATTGATCTTCTATGTGAATCTACAGAGCTGCATTTGAGGTTTTAGACTATGTGCAAGCATTTGAGTATTTGCTTGCATAAATTTCTGCATCTCTTGGCAGGAAAAACGCTGCTTAAAAAACATGCTTTTTTTGTGCTTTTTTAATGCTTTTTTTGTATGCGTTTTTGTACAGCAATGAAGGCTTTTTTGAAGATATTTAAAAAAAAAAGTTTTGTGATGTAATTTTTGGTTCAACACCACCTTTTTCATGCTGATGTAGTGTGGCATCAGGGTAATGGGATTAGGGCTTGGCCTCAGCAGCTGTCATTGACACCTAGCCCTAAACTTAGTAATGAAGAGGTGTCAGCCCGACACCCTAATTACTAAGCCGATAAGTAAACACAAACGAACACACATGCAAACCTACACACACATTGTCACCAGCCTATGTAGGAGCATTAACAGAACGATCTTACATAGGCTGTAACCAGACTGTAACTGTTAATTTTTTTTTTTTATAAATTCTTTATTTAAGAATGTTATTACAAGAGAATTTTAAAGAAATAAAAATGAAAAAAAAATTGCTTGGGCTCTCTCATTTTAATAACCAGTAGGGAAAGCTGTCGGCTAAGGCCTAATGTTAATATTTCGGGAAGGAGCCAATAGCCATAAAGGTTCCCAGGCTTTTAATATCAGCTCACAGTTGCAAATACTTAAGGAAATTTGTTGATTATGTGCACAACACTTCAGGATTGTCATTGAATTAGCCTGCATAAGGATTCCATAGCGTTTTGGCCCATTGCTGCATCAAAAATGCACTGTGTGCACATAGCCTTATATTGCTGTCATCGTAAATGTGATCTATAGATGCATAAGATCATGTGTATTTTCGGTTTGACTGCTGTCCATGCACACAATGGAGCGCACATCAGTAAAACAAGGACCACTTGTAGCCTATGTGTTAGTGCCGTGTTGAAAAAAAAATGCAGCATGTACTAGTACAATTTATGGAGAATGCTAATCTATATAATAACGGCCAACTGTTAGGCCTCTTTCACACTTAAGTCTTTTGACGTCAGTTCCAATCGCTCAAAGTGTGAAAAAACGGATCCGTTGCAGATTGGCAAAAAAAATTATGCACTGGATCCGTTTTTTTGGACGGATCCGTCACAGCAGCCAGTGTATGAAATTTAAAGGAACAGAACTAGAGAGAAAGATGTTTTCTGTGCCAGAACAGCTTTTGGGGTTAAATTTAATGAATGGAAAATTTTTCGGGCATGCTCAGTTTGAAAAAACGGAATTCGTCACTGGAATTATCAGTGACGATCCGCCGCCCATAGACATCCATTATAGCAGGTGATGGACGGCGATGGATCCGTCACCAGCCGTCTTTTCAACGCAGACAAAAAACGTTACTATGTATCCAGACGACGGACGCTGAAATTTCGACGGATCCGTCAAATGACGGATGCAACGGATGGCCATCCGTTGCAATCCGTCCCTAATGCAAGTCAATGAGAAAAAAACGGATTCCGCTAAAAAAAACGGATCTTTTTTTAAAAAAAGGGCGGATTGCGACTGACGTCAAATGAAGTGTGAAAGAGGCCTAACCCATCCTCGATGGAGAGAACCACATGGATCTAGTCACATCTGCCAAATACCAACGTGATTAGACTCAATTTAAAGATGGCTGTCTGAACCCGACCATACACCTTGTTCACGTGTCCGTAATTTGATCTTCATTTAACTTTGTAAGCCAAAATCGGGAGTCAAACTGACTCAGCTTAAAACTAATATAATTGATATATTTGGTGCTCGTTGGGAAACGATCCACTTCTAGTTTTGACTTATAATTTTTTTTGTTTTTTTTTTATGAAAAGCTGACCAAATAGACTGACATATGATAAAAGCCTAACACCTCGTTCTGTCATGCGTATTTTCAATTCTGAATCTCAATGTGATGTTATAGAGCACATGATTGATTTTTCCACTTGAATTGTATGTATTAAAAACATTGCAGCATGCACTAGTCTGATTGGTTTTACTGATCATTCCAAGTGCATGTGATATCAGGCAGAATCCTGGAGATCAACTGAACTGAGAGAGATGGGAAGCTCAGGAAGAACTGCAGAAGAAGCTGGTTGCAGCTGCAACAAAGTAGTTTGTGTTTAAATAGGACCACCCATTCAGCTATGTGAAGATAAGAATAGAAGACGACGGAAAAAAGTACAAGAAAGAAACAGTTGGCCTGGGTTTGCCGCATCCGAGTAGTAAGGGCAGGAGGCAAGATTAGGCCCAGATGTAGGTGCTGAGCAGTGGTATGGCTATACTGCGGTGTTGTGCAGTTTTGGGTGTCACCGTGCGCCTACCTGGTTCCTTGTTGAGGAAGGAACCTCCGCACCACAGAAGAAAATGATACTGTAGGTCTTGCTGCAGTGACAGTTTATTTTGATTTA
Source organism: Dendrobates tinctorius (assembly GCF_039654945.1). NCBI lineage: Eukaryota > Metazoa > Chordata > Amphibia > Anura > Dendrobatidae > Dendrobates > Dendrobates tinctorius. Next base: position 11,329,584 of record NW_027361932.1, read on the forward strand.
GCAAGGAGTCAAAAAACGATCTGGTCCAACGTTTCAACTGGGAGCGGTCTTTGTCAAGGACATCTGTTGCGGGTGCATGTAGGCAGAAATCTAGCAGAGCAATAACATAAGTCGTAAGATCTTTCATGTCAAGGAGGACCTGTGTGGAGCAGGAGCCAGGATTAAGGAAATGCGGCAAGCAGGGTATAAGCCTTGAAGAACCTCCTTGATGTGAAACAGATCTTACAATTTACGTTATTGCGCTACTAGATTTCTGCCTACCAGGACCTGCAACAGATGTCCTTGGCAAAGACCGCTTCCAGTCAAAATAAACAATCACAACAGCAAGAACTAAAGTCTCCTTTTCTTTTGTGTTGTTGAGGTTCCTTCCTCAACAAGTCTGGACCACGAGTCCCTTCCTCAACCACACAATTTTTTTTAATAGAACAGTGTTCCGGTCTTTCTTTCTAATTTGCCTACCTGGTTCATGGCACTCCAGACCCGTTCCCAGGGTACATCTAGAGGATTTAGAGGTAGGTAGGAAGAAGACAGACAAGACCGTTGTATGGACAGTTCAAACGGTTTACTGGATATCCGATCAAAGGTTCACGGCTTTTTCAGCATTTAGCCGCAGCATTGGATTTCTATACAAGTTCCAGCTGGATGATAACGGGACTGATACTCTGATATGGCAAATCTGTAACTGAGGTGTGGCCTTGCTGCCATGAGCGCTCTAGCTTTAAGGTCTGTCGGGTTTTACCCTTGGTCTCTTGGACTACCTACTGTAGCGGGCAAGATGCTGAGTGCCATTCGCCAGTGTGCAGACCTGGTTGGGTTCTGTATTTAGAGTCTCTGCATAAAGCCAGAACGAGCCTTTTATATTTTTAGTGTTGTCGGCTCTTGGTTGTCTAGAATGGTAAAAGGTATCCTAGCAGCCCTACTCCTTACCTCTAGTCGGGTCTGGCCTTCTCCAACTGCCAACTCTCTAGTCACGGTAGTGATCAGACATCCTCCAGTGCAGTCACTTGCCACACTTATACCACCTCCTGCTGGTCTCCAATGGTATTACAGAGCAACAACTTACATTTAATCTGACAGAATGGCACCAGGCAGTACATCAAAGCATGAATTATTCCTCAGGCTGCTATGAATGCAGAAACATTTCTAATGGCCCCTTTTGGGTCATTACAGGTCTGTATATTAAAAGGGTTGTCCACTACTCGAATAACCCCCCTTTTTCAGTCACTGTTTTCTCCCTCTAAAATAACACCTATACTGCCCTCTTCTGCCAGTGTCGCTCCTTTTGGTGTCTCCATTGACTGTCTGCATTGATGTCTGCTTAAGACCCCTTTGCCTGTCATTATGATACTTCTGTGAAAACCAGCATTTAGCTGGCGTTCATTGGAGATTATGATTTTCTTTATACATAGCCGTGCTGGTGCATTGCTGTGTATAGTACAAGTAGTCTAATGATCGCAACTTTAAGTACCCTAAGGGGACTAACATATATAGTAAAAAGTGAGAAAATTCTTTTACACATATGGAAAAAATACAAAAGTTCCAATCGCCCCCTTTTGCACCATTAAAAATAAAATAATTAAAAATAATAATAAATGTACATTTGGTATCACAGCTTCCAGAAAAGTCCAAACTCTCAAAATATAAAATAAATTAATCTGCAAACGGCGTAACAAGAAAAAAATAAAACCGCCGGAATTATGGGTGGTTTTGGCCGTTGCAACAATGCAATAAAATGCAATTGGAGGTGATCAAAACCTCGACCCCAAAATATAGTCCGAAAAATGTCAGCTCAGGGTACAAAAAAAATAAGCCCCTAATACAGTCCCATATCCTAAAAATTTAAAACAGTACGAGTCTCAAAAAATGGCAAGAAAAGAAAAAAAAAATTTTTTTTTTTTTTCACGCCTTAAATTTAAAAAAAAAACAAAAAAAACACACTATACATGTTTAGCATCTTGATAATCGTACAGACCTGGAGTCTTATTGCCTGGTCAGTTTTACTGTATTTTACTGTATAGTAAGTGTGGAAAATTTAAAAAAAAAATGCAATTTCAACACACTTGGAATTTTTTCCCGCTTTCTAGAGCATCACATGATAAATTGAATGGGGTCATTCAATAGTACAACTCGTCACGCAAAAAAACAAGCCCTCATACGACTATGTGGACTTAGAAATAAAAAAAAGTCATGGCTCTTGGAAGAATAGGAGTTAAAAAAAAGAAAATCAAAACCGAAAAGAGCCCAGTCATGAAGAGGCTAAGAATATCCTGTTTCCGCGAAAATAAGGTGTAGTAGGAATTTTCAGCCTTTTTGGAGTACACTTGAAATATAAGCCCTACTCCAAAGAGAAGCCCTAGCTGCGGATCACTGAGGAAGTGTCCAGGCAAATAAAAAAATTAAAGAACCCTTAACTCCCGGAGCTTTTTTCGGTTTTGCATTTTCGTTTTTCGCTCCCAGAGCCAATTTTTTTTTTATTTTTCCGTCAATATGGCCGTGTGAGGGCTTTCTTTTTGCGTGATGAGTTGTAGTTTTGAACGGCACCATATTAGTTTTACCATATTGTGTACTGGAGAATGGGGAAAAAATTCCAAGTACGGTGAAATTGCAAAATAACGTGTGCAATCCCACACTTGTTTTTTGTTTTGGCTTTTTTACTAGGTTCACTAAATACTAAAACTTACCTGCCATTATAATTCTCCAGGTCATTACGAGTTCATAGACAGCAAACATGTCTAGGTTCTTTTTTATATAAGTGGTGAAAAAAAATTCCAAACTTTGTTAAAAAAAATAAATAAAAATTGCCCAGTTTTCCGATATCTGTAGCGTCTCCATTTTTCATTATCTCGGGTTGGGTGAGCGCTTATTTTTTGCGTACCGAGCTGACATTTTTATTGATACCATTTTGGTGCAGATACGATCTTTTGGTCGCCCGTTTTTGCATTTAAATGCAATGTTGCGGCGACCAACAAAAACGTAATTCTGGCGATTTGATTTTTTTTCTCGCTACGCTGTTTAGCGATCAGGTTAATCCTTTTTTTTTTTTTATTATTGATCGGGCGATTCTGAACGCGGCGATATCAAATATGTGTATGTTTGAATTTATTTTTGTTTTATTTGAATGGGGCAAAGTGGGGTGATTTAAACTTTTTTTTAAACATTTTTCTTTAACTTTTGGCATGCTTCAATAGTCTCCATGGGAGACTAGAAGCTGCCATAGCCTGATCGGCTCTGCTACATAGAGGCGATTATCATATTAGCAGATTTACTCACTTGCTATGAGCGCCGACCACTGGGTGGCCCTCACAGCAAGCTAGCACTGAACCATTGAGACCTCCAGGAGACTTCAGGTTGTCATGCCAACACCGGTGACCCGCGATCATGTGACTGGGTCACTGGTGTGCATATTTCCAGCGTGATTGCCGGAAGTGCTTGTTAAATGCCGCTCTCAGTTTGACAGCGGCATTTAACTGGTTAATAGCCGCAGGTGGATCGCGATTCCACCCACGCCTATTGTGGGCAGATGTAAGCTTTTCCAAACAGCTGATATGTGCCGGGGAAGATGTGGGTTCACCGCTGGAGCCCACATCAAAGGGACATCGTACTATTACGCCAGATGTCGGAAAGGGGTTAAGGGTACGTGCCCTCGATCAGGAAATATCAGCATATATTCGTTGCGTTCAGTCACGCAGTTAAATCCACATGTGTTCATTGAACATTGAAGCAGCAGTTTGGATGCAGCGCAGGGATGCGGTGTCCAAAACACTGCTATTCTGGATCGTGGGTACATACCTTAATTAAAGAAAAAAGCAGACACACAGTGCCAAAAAAAAAAACTCCCTCGCCAGACCCTATATAATAACAACTTGCAAGTGCCGGCGGCTGATGAGCTATCACACAGAGATTTCCTTCTCTGTCAGGTCCCCCTCGCCATTACAACTGCATTGCACAGCAGCTCGCACACAGCGGGTCCCGGTATCCCTCTGCTCTCAATAATGCCGCACGAGTGATCCAGCTCCTGCCCTACAGGGAGAGCAAACCTCTGTAGCATGCAGAGAGAACTGACGGTGATGCAGATTTGTATGCAAGAGCCCATTCACATGCAATTCTTTTGGGGGGTGTCTGTTTCTTTTGGGGCTACATAGTAGATGGAGAATAATAAATTTAAAAATGGAAATTAAAATCTATCGAATTTATCCAGTAGATGGCACCACATACAATGGAGAGAAAGCAATAGAGTGGGAATGCCCACCTCAAAATTCATAGGACCTGACATTGTCAAGTACAATGCAGCCAAACGTGAGATTTTATATAAAAACTTAACTTTTACTAGTCACTAAAATAAAAAAGTGCTGCCTAAACAAAAGGAAAAGGGGCCCCATCTAGGGTATGTGACCTTTGGCATAGGGCGGAGGCACAGGATCCTACAAGATTAGACAGACAGGAGGGACCCCCTTTACTCTGCACTAATTACCATAGAGACTCTACTTGTGCTGCAAGTCCCTTGAAGACTACAGAGAGGAAAGAAATGCGTCGGGTGCACACAGGGAGAGTGCAGGAACTTCTTATTAGAGCTAGTTGTGGACTGCACTTGTGAGGTCGGGAGCTCTTGGAGTTTCAGGCTATTGTGGGCCATACTTCTTCCTGCATGGATTCTTACCAGGATTCATATCGCGGCCCCCTACATGAATGAACATCAATTGGGTGACGATGTTCCTATTTTGTCTATTGCTTGGTTGTGTTACATGCCATAAACTGCTTTTAGGATGCCAGCCCAAGCCGGCACCACTGTCATGGGTGCTGTCGCTTATGTCTATCATTCTCTTTGATCTAATATGGGTATCCTAGCTTGTTTCTCTGTACCATTTCTGACCACTGTCAGCTGAAATTTAAATATGAGCTTTTATAATCTGACCACTGTCTGCTTATATCCTATATATAATTAGCCAGATACCTTTATCTCCAGCAATTATTTGTGATTGCCAGCAAGACATTTTGTTACCCGGATCAGCATTGATCTATCAAAGTGTTTGCAATGTTACCATACCTTGAGTGGTTTCTCTGATTCTGGATTTCATTAGTGGTTGGTGGACCAGGATTTTTTTTTTTACACTTGTATTTATTATAAAGGTGTGGGCCTCCACCTTATGTCAAAGGTCATATACCCTAGTTGGAGCCCTTTCTTCGGCAGCACTTATTTTTCATTTTAGTGACATAGTTTATATTAAAAACTTAAACTTTTACTTTCCCGTTTTGCTGTATTGCATCACATATAGCAAATTGGGAAAGCTATGAACATATAAATTACTGTAATGATGCTGAATGGAGTATTCTTCAAAGATGTATATCCATTGTGAGGGATCGGCTCTGCAGTAGACTCTTGTTCACACACGGGCTTAGTTCATTGGTGAAAAAAAACAAAAAACAGGCGGTTTCTTAAAAGAAGTTCATAAACCGTCAGGCTTCTAAAATATAGGAGCTTCTTCCAGGCAAACAAAGGTGTCACAGAGCAAAATGGAAAATAACATGTCCATATGTCCAAAACCAGGGGAGGAGTCTTGAGGAGATCATTTGCATATTCCCAGTGCCTTCTGGGATAAGTGAAGAGTCTCCGCAAGCTCAACAATCACTGGGTTTTGGCCGTTGCAGCTGAAAAGAGGAAATCGGAAATTTGGCTCATCTTTCATCGTTTTTAAGAAATCTCAAGATGGAAGAGGCCAGGAGCCATTTGGTGAGCTGCATTTCTTGCTACATGTTCACAGATTTACCAGTGGAAAAGCCAATCTTAACATGCCACAAATGCAAGCTTGTGTCCCTGTTGGAGGAAAAGTTGCAAAATCTCGAAGAGAGGTTAGCTACGTTGAAGATCATTAAGGAAGGTGAAGAGTTCTTGGACAGAGCAGAATTATCTCTTCATGTTACAGAAAGAGAAGAAATTCGAAGTGCACCTGAAGAAACAGAGGTATGGAGACATGTGACCCAGAGAAGCAGGAGGATCAGTAGGCAGTCAGCACCCATAGTGCTCAGGAACCAGTACCAGGCTCTCACGCAGGAAAACGATGAAGAAATACATCAGGATAAGACTTTGCCAACAAACAGCAACCTTGTACGCCTTCAGAGTCCTCCTGGATGGAGAAAGAAAAATGTTGTGAAGAAGAAACGGAGAGTGGTGGTCATGGGGGATTCCCTGTTGAGAGGAACAGAGGCCGCTATCTGCAGACCGGATATAACTTCAAGAGAAATGTGCTGTCTTCCAGGTGCAAAAATTTAAGATGTGTCTGACAGGATATCAGGACTCTTCAGACCTACAGATGACTACCCATTCCTGCTACTACATGTGGGGACAAATGACACCGCAAGAAACGACCTGGAAACCATCTGCAGAGACTTTGAAGACTTAGGCAAGAAAGTGAAAAAACTGGGAGCGCAGGTGGTCTTCTCTTCCATCCTCCCAGTGGATGGCCATGGAACAAGGAGGTGGAATAAGATTCTGCAGGTGAACAACTGGCTACGTCGATGGTGCCGTCAGCAACGATTTGGATTTCTGGATCACGGAGTGAACTACTTATACGATGGACTACTTGCTAGAGATGGGGTGCACCTTACGAAGACTGGAAAGCATGTATTTGGAAGTCGCCTTGCTACACTTGTAAGGAGAGCTTTAAACTAGAACAACATGGGAAGGGAAGCAAAAGACCAGAAAAAGCCATACACCTGACAAATGCTATTGAGAACTCTGCTATAAGAAGTGGAAAGGAAGAACAAAGACGAAAGAATCTAATTAATAAAAATATTGGAGAAAGAGAAACCAATCACAAACTAAAATGTTTCTATACTAATGCACAAAGCATGGGCAACAAACAAGGAGAATTGGAACTACTAACACAGGAAAAGAAATATGATGTCATTGGAATCACTGAAACTTGGTGGGACAATACACATGATTGGAATACAAGACTAGAAGGATACAACTTATTTGCAAGAAACAGACTTGTTAAACGAGGAGGGGGTGTCGTATTGTATGTTAGAAACACGTATATCTGCACAGAGATCCAAGCTTCAGAGACTGGGAGTTCTGTGGAAACTGTTTGGGTAAGAATACAAGGACAGAACAATGGAAAGGACACCATTGTAGGCATTTACTACAGGCCGCCTGTGCAAGCTGAAGATATGGATGAACTCTTTATGCATCAAATGGCCAAGTTCTCCAAAAAATATGACATAGTTGTCATGGGAGATTTCAACTATCCAGACATTTGTTGGGAATCTCTCTCAGGCAAAACTAACAGGTCAAGGAAATTCTTATCCTTTCTTGCTGACAACTTTATCTTCCAAAAGGTAAGGGAGAAAACAAGGGGAACTGCTACCTTGGATCTAATCCTTATAAACAGGGAGGAAATGGTTGAGGAGGTAAAAGTGGCTGGGACCCTAGGAGGTAGCGACCATGCTATTTTAGAATTTTGGATAACTAGAGGCGGAAGACCTGTGAAGACTCAGACGTCAAGGTTAGATTTCAGAAAGGCAGATTTTAAGGGATTCAGAAAGAGAATTGGAGGGATCCAATGGCTGGATATCCTTAAAGACAAAAATGTCCAGGAAGGATGGGAAATCTTGAAAAATAAAATTCTCAAAGCACAGTTGTTAACAATTCCGAAAAGAGGGAAGAATAGGAAGCATTTAAGGAAACCAGGATGGATGAACACTGAACTTAAGCACATGCTAAAAAGGAAGAAAAAAATGTTTATAAAATGGAAAGAGGGAGGCATATCTAAAGAAGAATATAATGCTGTCTGCAGAACCTGCAGGGCACAAATCAGATTAGCTAAAGCTGAAAATGAATTGAGGCTTGCAAGAGATGTCAAAAGCAATAATAAAGGATTTTGGGGATATGTCAAAAGTAAACGAAAAGTCAAAGATGCTATAGGATTTTTACAGGATGAAAATGATGAAATGGTAAGACAGGATGTTGAGAAGGCTGAACTTTTAAATTCCTATTTTGCATCTGTTTTCTCTCAGAAAGGAAATGTAACATCAGCTGTTATTCACTGTCCTATTAAGGGAATAGAAGAATCCAGGATATCTATAAACAGAAAGATAGTGAGGAAACACTTAGCTAACCTAAATGAATTCAAGTCTCCAGGTCCAGATGAATTACACCCCAGAGTACTGAAGGAGATAGCAGAAGAAATTTTTGAACCCCTCTCCATAATCTTTGAAAATTCTTGGAGAGCAGGAGAAGTGCCAGAAGACTGGAGAAGAGCAAATGTTGTTCCTATCTTCAAAAAGGGGAAGAAGGTGGACCCAGGCAACTATAGGCCGGTGAGTCTGACTTCTATACCAGGAAAGATCTTTGAACAAATTATTAAACAACATGTATGTCAATACCTGGATAAGAATGAAGTGATTAAACAGAGTCAGCATGGGTTTGTAACTAATAAGTCATGTCAGACTAACTTAATTTCCTTCTATGACGGTATCACTGATTGGGTGGATCAAGGAAATGCTGTAGATATAGTATATCTTGACTTCAGCAAAGCATTTGACAAAGTCTCTCATACAATCCTTATTGAAAAAATGACTAAGTATGGAATGGACAAGGCAACTGTTAGGTGGATTCATAACTGGCTTAGTGATCGGACCCAAAGAGTGGTCGTAAATGGCTGCACATCCAGTTGGAAGAATGTCTCAAGTGGGGGTACCACAGGGCTCTGTCCTGGGCCCTGTATTGTTCAACATCTTTATCAACGATTTAGATGAAGGAATTGAGGGTACACTGATTAAATTTGCTGATGACCCAAAGCTAGGAGGGATAGCTAATACTAGAGAAGAGAGAGAGAGGATTCAAAAAGATTTAAATAAACTGGAGAAGTGGGCAGCAACTAACAGAATGGTTTTTAACAGGGAGAAATGCAAAGTACTACATCTGGGCAATAAAAATGAAAAAAGCATATATAGAATGGGAGGAATAGGGCTAAGTGACAGCACATGTGAAAAAGACTTGGGTATACTAATAGATCACAGACTGAATATGAGTCAACAGTGTGATGCAGCAGCAAAAAAGGCAAATGCAATTCTAGGATTTATTAACAGAAGCATACAGTCTAGATCACGTGAAGTCATTATTTCCCTCTACTCCTCTTTGGTCAGACCTCATCTGGAATATTGTGTCCAGTTTTGGGCACCACATTTTAAAAAAGACATCAACAAACTGGAGCAAGTTCAGAAAAGAGCGACCAGAATGGTGACCGGTCTGCAAACCCTGTCTTATGAGGAAAGGTTGCAGGATTTGGGAATGTTTAGTTTGCAAAAGAGAAGACTGAGAGGAGACTTAATAGCTGTCTACAAATATCTAAAGGGCTGTCACATTGTAGAAGGATCAACTTTATTCTCATTTGCACAAGGAAAGACTAGAAGCAATGGGATGAAACTGAATGGGAGGAGACACAGATTAGATATTAGAAAAAACTTTTTGACAGTTAGAGTGATCAATGAGTGGAACAGGCTGCCACGAGAAGTGGTGAGTTCTCCTTCACTGGAAGTCTTCAAACAGAGGCTGGACAGACATCTGACTGGGATGATTTAGCGAATCCTGCTTTGAGCAGGGGGTTGGACCAGGTGGCCCAGGAGGTCCCTTCCAACTCTACGATTCTATGATTCTATATAACACACTTACTCAGTCGTTTAAATGTAAGTCTTCCTCTCAGACTCCAGCAGTCTGAGCAGCACATACAAGGCCTCCTCACCTTGCAAAAACAAAGACCAAGTGATACAGCACGATCTGTCTTAAATAAGACCATCCAAGACCTGGACCGGTAAGTGAGCAGCTGATCCCACCCAGCTCTTTCAGCTGCTCATAAAATTTGGACCCATAATCCGAGCTCATAAAAACACCTCTCGGCACTTTACTTATGTGCTCATTCCTGCTTCTCCAGGTCCTACATCACCAAGGTTTGGCACCTGGGGCACACATACCTCCCATCAACGACCTGTCCAGCTGCCACCTTACACCATGAATATATTGTAAAAGGATATCTTTATTACTTGTATTAAGTATCACAAAAGCTTAAAAACAAGAAGAGTACTTTATAATGGCTACACCTCATTTGTGAATACCGTAGATCTGTTTAACTTTTTTTTACATGTACCGTATACCGGTACAGGAACTTGCCTGGATGTTGATTTTTGGGCATTCTGGCTGATGTTGATTGTTGTACATGAGAAAAGGAAATGCCGTAGGATCTCAAGAAATTCATGATGGAATTCAGGGTTTGGAGAGTTATGCTGATGCTCCAGCATGTAATGACGTGAGTAGAATAATTGTTAATGTTTTGTTAAAGAATAAATGTGGATTGTTGTTCATGGGGGAAAAACATAAGATATCCCCTGAAGATTATCTTTAGTGAATTTTTTTTTGGACCAAAACCCTGTCTTCTTTTAGGGGAAACACAGTAGTTATGCTGATACTGTGCTTTTTGAAAAATATAAAAAATATTCAAGAGAAAACATTGATCTTTGATATTTATTGGGTAATCATTATTAAACCCAGTACTTTATTTATTTTAGAAATGTTCTATAAATACTAATTTGCATTTATCTGATAAAGATTAGCAAAGTCCTTGCTGTGTCACCATTTTCTAATCCTACTTTGTTCAGTCTTCTGAATGAGACCCATACCCTGTGCTTTCTTCTTATGTTACCTCAACTGTAGTGTCAGCTATCTGTCGGAATTCAGCTACCTTTCCCAAATCCCCTATACACATGGGGAATTTGGCTCAGCTCAGTGTTTGTGCTTTCAACGGGAAGAGGAGAAACAGCCGCTGCCAAATTCCACTGGCAGTGACTTATCTCTCTGAAAACAGCTGTTGAAAATTCAATTCCCTATAATTTTCTCCCTACATCATCTGCCCGGAGAGTATGGAAGCCCCTATACACATCAGATGGTCTATTGGTCTCTCCAAAATTATCATGTTCGGCCGACTTTCAACTATTGTGTATGTTTCTTAGATCAACATTGTTCTTTATAATGCTGTTACAAGCACTGATTTTCATGGCAACATATCTACTGTCCAGGGATCCAGTATTTGGCAGAGAAGTGCACACTACAGTAATAATGTTATATGCACCTCTGACTCAGAAACCCTTATCGCATTAAGATCAATAGAATATTTTCACATCATAAGTATAAATGACAGCACTATCGCAGTGTTATTACAGGACATACATTTGAGGATTTTACACTATTGATATATTTTGGATTGATTACATTTCAGGTGGATTTTGATGCCCCGCTCGGCTACAAAGAACCAGAAAGACACACGCAACACGAAGAGCCAACGGTAACAAATAAAATAAATCCGTTTTTGTCTTGCTTAGTATTTTACATCCTTTAGTTCTGTATTTTACCTAATCATGTTTAGACGGTATACTAAGAGATTAAATCACTGAACAAAATGCATCCCATGAACCATATTTTGACTGAATCCTTTACTTCCTTCTAGGATGTTGAAACAGATCATAGTGAATATGCAGCAGACATAGGATTCAGGGTAAGTCACGGCCAATGGTGTAAATCATATGGATTTACATCGAGTTCCGTTAATACTTGTATAATATCTTGACATTTATATGACAGCCTGTATTTCCATTCACAATTTGCACTTATTGTATTGTTGCATTTTTTTGCTATGTAGGCGTTTTCAGGATCTGGCAACAGATTGGATGGGAAGAAAAAGGGGATTGATCCCAGCCCTTCTCCATTAAAACCAGGAGATATTCGGAGGTTAGTGTCTAACAGGTTCAACTGATCAGTGAAGCAAATGCCAGCAGCTTGGAAAAAAAAAAAGTGCATGTGTGATTATATTTTTATAATATAAAAAATATAATAATGCATGCAACAGTGAGAAAAAGATCCCCAAATCTGTAGATGTACAGCTATGAATGTCCCTGAGTTTATTATAATTCTGAGAAGTACAATACTTTCTTGTTGCAGAGGAATTCCAAACTATGAGTTCAAGATTGGCACAATTACTTTTATTAGAAATTCACGGCCACAAGCAAAGAAAGTAGAAGAAGTAAGTATGTGAAGTATGTATGCTAAAAGCACCCCACAATACCTGGTAGTCTCATATTAGATGGTACACAGGGGGTCTCGTTTTATGTAAATAACGTTTAATCAATGTAGAAGTTTAAGATTCTCCAAAATTTTAACCTACTTAAATATCTCACCAGTTTCAAGTTGTTTTCTTGCTCTCGATAAATGATAACATTCTTTACAGTCAAAGGCAGCAAGCACTAGAACACTAGGTAAACTGGAGTCATTGTACTTATCTGTCCTAGTAGAGTAGAGCAAAATGAAGATCACATTTGGCATGTAAGCATTAGTTTTTGGTAGTAACTTGTCATGTGGACAGGATGTGCCATTAATGCCCGATCTATGCAGGACTCAGAGGTGGAACTTGCCTATATCTTAAGAAAAAGGCTCTGTTAGGAATGAAAAGGTGGCCACACACACACAGTTACAATGGTTGAAAAATGTCCATAAAGTTCAACCAAGTGAATGTGAATAATAAAGGGAAGGAGTATATGTACAACCATAATGCATAATCTGATCCACCTTAACCCCTTTACGATGTATAGTTACGTCATGGGTCATGTCCCTGTACTCCATGCGGGCTTCGGAGCTGATCCTGCATGTTTTTCTGCACATGACAGCTGAACTGTGGAATGGCGATCCACCCACGGCCGTTAACATGCTAATCCCGCCCACATCACATAACCGCGGATCACCGATGGGTTGGCATGACAACCCGGGGTCTGCAGGAGACCCCTGTGGTTGTCATTTTGGAATGCTCTGAGCACTGCCCTGTGGCCAGGGCTCATAGCAGGTGGTCAATTTAGCTATACACACAGCAAATTGTATGACCTCAGCTTCTAGTCTCTAGTCTCCCATGGAGACTATTGAAGCATGTGTAAAGTTTAAAAAAAAAAAAAAAAAAATTGTGGAATTGCATTTTTTCTTTCGCAATTTCATCTCCTTTTGATTTTTTTTTCCTGTTTTCAAGTACACAATATGGTAAAACCAATGAAGTTGTTCACAGGTACAACTCGTCCCACAAAAAAAATCCCTCACACGGACATATGGATCCAAAAATAAAAATGTTATGGCTCTTTTGAAGACAGGGAGCAAAAAAAGAAATGGAAAAAAAAAAAAATTGAAAATCCCAATGTCATGAACGGGTTAAAAAAAATTGTGTAGTCGTAAAACTTTTTTGTGTTGCTATTTCTTGCTTTAAATGCTCAGAAAACTTCAAAGGGGGGTTTTCTTATGACCTGTATGTAGTAATTCTTCTTGTGTTTCTTTGTACATAGGATGATTCTGTCAATCGCTTTATTGCATTCTCTGGAGAAGGTCAGTCCCTGCGGAAAAAGGGTAGAAAGCCCTAGAGTGACACTGCAAGTGAAAAATAAAAATGATGGAACTTATTTGGTTGTATTTCTTCTTGTGGAGTGAGAAAATCAATCTCGACGCACTTCATTTGGAGTGTTATTACTTATTAGTCTCAGGATGGTGCGGAGGGTCTGGCAAACCAGGCAGTCTACTCATTCTAATAACCTGACATCAGTGTTTCCTAGATTGGCTGCATATGAAAGAATCCCAGAATATAACAAGCTATTGATACGAGACACTCGATGGATATGTATATTCTCAATAATAGCCTTGTGATCTAATGTCTCCTTAAATTACCATTTACAGTTGTAGACTTTTGCGGAAAGTGCCGAGTAGAAATTATAGTAGAAAATAAGTTATTCCCATGTTGCACATTTATGGCATTTCCAAGAGATATGGTTGGGCACTTTTCCCCCCCTCTGGGACCCTCCTCTTTTGGAAAACTGTGAGCTTCTGAATTCCTTATACTCGTCAATGGATAGTTATACATTCATGCCTACGGACTTCAGAATTGACGTTTATAGGCATTACAGGAAGAGTCAAAGCTATGGATATTCTTGCAAATTTTGTAAACTATTCTAAGCAAAAGGGCCCATGTTACTTATGGTACCCAATCATATCACTTGTTACATTTTGAAACCTGGTGTGGAAAAATAAAAACCAGTATCTGATTGGTAGATCAGTGTTGATGTATGAGTAGTTTTCTTTGACTATACATGTGTACACAATCTGGACACGGTAATAGATGCAGCTTTTCTTTGTAATAAACTGCTCCATACTGCTATTCTTGTTTCTTTTGTTTCTGTATTCAAGTAATTGTTACTTTTTTCACATGGGGGTAGGGAGTTTGACTAAATCTCATCTTTTTAGTTGCAGCAAAAGGTGAAAATGTTTAGTAATTAGGAAAGCCTGCAAAATATCCAGGCATGTCCACATGAGGATAAGAAATGGTTACTGCACTCAGCTAAGCAGCTTCCTTTTCCTGCTACTAGACTACTGTGTAAAGTGTGGGAGCAAGCATCATAGAATTTTACAGTGTTCACTAACGTAATGAAGACGTTAGCTAATAGTGACAAGCTCGAACTTAAGTTTAGACCAGAGAACCGTCAAAATTCATCAACCCGATCCATTACTAAAGGCAGTGTAACTCTTCGACTGGCCGCAAACACTATTAAATCATACGCATACATCCCCTAGCGATCCTCACGGGAACCCACTTTAATTCCTCGATACACTGCAGTTTGACGGATCCTGACAGTTAGTGGTTCCATGGCAGCGACAAACAAAAGGGAATACAGAGGGAACCCCTGACTGTTCCCTCTCCCCAAGGGAATCTATGGGGATTTAATGATTTAAAGTAGGACCATCACTTTTGGAGATCAATACAAAACGACAATCCTGAAATCTTCTGAAACCTGGTCCAAAGCCAAATCACCTAAAGGCCTTCTCAATGTAGGCCCACTCTACTAAATCAAATGCCTTAGCAGTATTCAGAGATACCAAAGTCCAATTGTCAGGTCCTTTCCAACCCAGCTGTGCAATTGCCTGCACCCTCCGTGTATTATCGGATGTAAGGCTATTTTCACATTAGCGTCTTTGTGCGCAAGTAGAAACGTATGCAAAAACGCATCATGAGTTTGCGTTTTTTATGCGCATTCGTTCTCTAGGTGTCAAACCAGTGTCTACACATGTTTACTCATAAAACGCATGCGTATGCATGTCCATGTGCACGTCTGCGTTCCCATAGACTGTAATGCGTTGTTGTGACGCATTCCGTGCGCAAGCGAACGCATGTGTTTTCTTACGCCTTTGGACCCAAAAATGCAACAGGTTGCGTCTGGCGCATCTAGACGCACACCTTGAAAAAATGCGCTGCACAAAAAACCGCTAATGTGAAACCAGCCTAAATAAGCTTGGAATAACACTGGTCTGGGTGTCTAATTTAGTGAATTTCTTTTATTTTGCATATTCTATAGCATTATGGCCAATATTTTCTAATCTAAATTTAATAACATGTATCTATCCCATGCGCAGTCATTGGGAGGCTTATCTGGTTTTAGTATTGTATGCCAATTAGATATGGACATAGTGGAAAGATTTTGGTTTTAGTTCTGATTTTGTTCTAGTGAGGAATTATATACTTTAAGAACATGAAGATCCAGTTGTTCAAAATTTCTTAAGACTTCCACAGGGTGTCTATCTGGATCATGAGACTTATACTGTCCAGATATTCCTGTAGTGTTTCCTATGGGTAAACAACCGGAGTCGAGTCAAGGTCCAGGTAAAGGTCAGAAAAAGAGAATTTCATGAAAATCAAACACCACCTGCCCCTTAGGATCATTAACCCGAAGGACTGGAGGAAACGCAGTATTACGGTTAACCATATGGGCTAGCAGGTGCCCAGTCTGCTTGCCAAGCTAAAAAAAGGACTGTGGTAAAGAATAGATGTCCATCCGCTTTGTCGTTTAAAAGTCATAGGTATTGTCTACCAGTCTGAAGACAGCTGTATTTAGTTTAGTCAGAGGTGTCAGCCACAAAAGCGACCTCTAGTGACCTACATTGAGAGGCTAACTTCTCCTCTCTATAGGAGAATTTTTTAATATAGGAAATGGTAGATGTAAAACATCCCCTCATATAGGCCTTGAAGACTTCCCAGGGCACTGTCATATCTCCCTCCCCAGTGGGTTTCCCAGAACACTTGAAGAGGAGTGGAGCAACATTCTACAGGCCAAAATCAGCAACTTGATCAACTCAAATCAAAGGAGATTTGTTGTACAGTGTGAGGTAAATGGTGGTCACACCAGATACTGACTGGTGTTTTGAACCCCCCCCCCCGACTCTCCAATACTGTAAAACTACACATTTTAGAGTGGCTTTTTTATTATGGCCACCCTAAGGCACTCCTGTGCAATACTCATACTAACCACTATCTTGCTATGCTACCTGTATGAGGTGGATGGATTATCTGGGCAAAGGAGGAGTGCTCACTAACATATTTAGACACATTTGTGAACAATATTTGAGAGAAGAAAGCATTATGCTGAAAAACAGAATGGACAGCACCTACAAAAATCATACATTGATTTAATGCTGCTAGGCAAAAATATATATAACTGAACATAAGGTTTTTAGTTTAACATTCTGATCAGACTGTATAAAGCCCACTGCCACGTCACAGAGAACTTGTTAGTGGGTCCCTAACGGAGCAGAGCCGTGCGCCGACCACCGCCGCAGCGCAATGCACAAGCAGGCCGGACAGCCTAGTGCCTTACAGCGCCCATGCTGCACGACTGAGTCCCCATGACTCCAGACCACGCCGCCCCACTAGCACAAAACCACAGCAACAATGGCCGCCACACAGCACCAGTGTAAAGGAGTGAGATTTGATGTCTTGCGCTACTGCTACATATAAAATATGTATTATCGCTCATCTTTAATGGTATTGCCACATGTATGTGTTACCATTTTGTAGAAAGCTGTAATATATTGTCTTGTGTTCTTGTATTATATCCTTGCTTAATATAATGTGTCTGTTGTGCATGTACAGTTAGGGTAAGTTAGTGCATCCTTTTGGGGACATTAGAGGAGGGCACTTTTAATATATAGTTCCTATAGATTCGGGTCAGTGTAGTTCTGTTGAGGGCCACTAGATGGGGGCATGCTAGGGGGCCTGATAGGTTTAGCATGGATGGTTATAGAGGGTTAATTGTAGGAGGGGCTGCCGGGTAGTAAGAGGAAAGTTGGTTAGAAAGTTAGGTCAGACGGGGCCAGGGTGCCCTAGCGTCCACAATGGCTATAGGCCTGGCCAGCTAGGCAGTGCCGTAATGTTTAAGTGCTGCAAGCCACGTTACCCACGCCCACTGTGTCTCATAGCAGTGGGCCAGTGTAGGAAAGGAAGAATGTGGCGACTTATCGCCTGGGCAGATGCTTTTAGGGCAGGAATCGGTTGGGCAGCTGAGATGAAGGAAGTTGGAGCTTCGACGAGATCGGTACAGACGGGCCGGATGCTTTACCAGTGGCAACCAAACTTGATGACTAATTATTTTGAGTCTGGGGCGAAACAGGCAGAAGGAAGTGTCATCATGGTGAGGTCAGGCCAGGAAGGAACTGGGAAGCGGTCTAGGACAGTTTGGTTCGGGCGTGTACTGCACAGAAGCAACAGCCAGAAAGGGAAAGATGAGGAAACAAGTATATGTCTTGATGTAACTTGTGAAATACTCAGTAAAGAAAGTGTTAAAGTTGACTTGGATTGTGTCTCCATTGCTGGGAGTCACCTGGAAGAGGGACCGTTATCGCCTGGGAAGTGCCCAGAAGAAGCTGATTCTGGAGATGCAGGTATGCAGAAGAGAATAGTATATTTTTCTGTAGGAGGACTGGATATGGATATAGCAGTTATTCAGGTCACGACTACAGTCCTGTCCCTCCCTTACACCAAATGAAAAGAGCATTGTAACTCGCCTTCCTCAAGTAAGAGCAAAAATGGGCTAGATCCATTTATAAAAAAAAAATGAATAATAAGAAACATGTAGGAAATAAATGGTAACTAAACCTTTCTCTTTGGTGACGGACAGGGAACAGTGCCCAAGTTGCAAGGATTTGGGCAAACCCTTTGAATTTAGACTTGAGAGAAGCTTGTGGTAGCCAGTAATCCTTATCGTATTATCTGGTTCTCTCTTGGAAACTTAAATGTACTGTGGTGCAAGAGTAACTAGATCATCAAAGCTGGCCCTAATGCAGAGCCAGTGTCAGTCAGGGTGCTGCTCTGTATATTCATGGTGGTGACTGAAACCAGAATGCTGCTGGGAGGAATAAAGTTAATTTTCTCCACACAGAATTCGGGAGGTTAGTAACGCTATTAACCTGCAAATTAACCCCAGATCTGCAGCTTGTGTTTTTTTCTGGTGACAGGTTCCCTTTAAATAATCTTGAAATAATGAAGCAGCCCACAGTAGTGGAGTAGATCCCCGCCACCTTATACTGAGCCAGCATATAAGCCTGATTAAATTATTTGATTGGGGCAAGCCTGATTGCCATGGCAACACAACATGCCGAGGAACTGACTCAGCGAAGAATGCAGCACCCATTGCTGTAATAGGGAGAGGGGAGCAACACTACCATTGTTCTCCATTCCGCTAACAATTTAAGACTAATATCCTACATAAACTGAACCATCCATTCCCGTCTCCAGAACTTTCTTCTGCTGTGCCCTTTTTCTGGAATGGAATTCAGAGCAATTTCCAGACTGTTTAGGCAGGCCTAACACTCTACTTCACTAACTTAATGTCATTAAATTTCTCTTTTCCTACTTATCTCCTCAGAATGTGGTCCTTCTCATCACTTTCCAACACCCTTCATGCACTCTAGTGGCATTTTGTATCTACACATAAACAGATGTTGGCTGCTGACTGGTCCGTTGCAGCTTGACATGAATATATTTAGTTATTATAAAAAAAAATGACTACCAAAAATTACTAGGAGTTTTTAACTTTTATGTGACCCCTTATTCCGACTAAACCGAACCTGTGAGGCGATTTCTGTTCAAGGAGATCGTGCACAAATGTTACCTATGCTCTGCTGACTCAAGAACTGCAGAGTCCAAACCTATAATATCAGCACAAAAACTGCATTGAGCGCTACATGGGTTTATATGGCTAATCGGATACATTCAAGCCTTGCCTCAGTAAGTTCAATGCCAAGTGTTGGATGGAGTGGTGTAAAGAACGACCCCTCTGGATCCTGGAGCAGTGGAAACATGTTGTGAGGAGATGAATCGCATTTATCTGTGTCTCTGATGGAAGAGACTGGGTTTGGTGAATGTTGAGGAAAAAGTTACCTGCCTGACTGCATTGTGCAAACCATAAAGGATAAAGCTGCGTGCTTGGCTTGGTTTTCAGGGTTGGCATAGGCCCCTTAATTCCAATACTGAGAAACCTTAATGCTTCAGCATTCCAAGACATTTTGGACAGCTTCGCTTCTACCTTTATGGGAACACTTTGGAGATGGCCTCTTTCTGTTTCAGCACGGCTGTGACCAGTGCAGAGAGCAAGGTCCATAAAGACATGGTTGAGTGCGATCTGTGTGAGAGAACTTGCCTAACCGCACTGAGCCATGACCTCAACCCCATCAGACATCTTTAGGGTGAACTAGAACAAAGATTCTAAACCATGTCCTCTCCAACATCAGTGTCTGACCTCATCAGTGCTCTTCTGGATGAAAGGGCAAAACTTCCTTCAGACACCTCCAAAATCTAGTAGAAAGTCTTCTCAGTTGAGTGATAGCTTCTATATCTACAAAAAAACTCTAATGCCTATGGATTTAGAATGGATGTCTTAGGACACGTTCACACGCTCAGTATTTTACCTCAGTATTTAGAAGCTGAAACCAGGAGTGGAATAATCAGAGGAAGAGTATAATAGAAACACGTCACCACTTCTGGATTTATCACCCTCTCCTGGTTTTGGCTTACAAATACTGAGGTAAAATACTGACCAAATACTGAACGTGTGAACGTGGCCTAAGGTATAAAGTGGAGGCGTCACGATACTTTTATCTATATAAATTCAGAATAAAAATATATAAGTGCTAATATATATATATATATTAGTACTTCTCCAGCAGAGATACACAAGTCTCCTCATGTGGTTTCTGCACACACAAGTACTAGAAGCAAATCCAGAGCCTGTCTCCTCCCAGTCATGTGACTGAACACATGGTCATTACATCATGAAAGGTCCTTTAGCCCGGTAGTACGGACCATGGCTGACACCTGGAGGGTGAGTGTGGTGACAGACACACAGCACATGGTGATGGCGGCGGCCCCTAATGTACAGGACACACTTTGCTGATGACTAGAAGTTAGGTCTGTGTCAGAGCGCCATTGATATTGCATCTATGGAAGGAGACGACATTGGCTTCTGCCCGTCACTGCGGCTATTACATGGCTGCGGTGGGAGATGTTGGTGAGGTCCGCAGAGCTGGAATCCACGTATCTTCTAGTGGGTTTCTATAGTGGGCGCACATATAAATGGCGGGAGAGTAACCATATCACTGTATCTTCTTCTAAGCCTCCCCGAGACTGCGAGCACTACTGGGAGGAATGGACGTACTGCAAGAGCCTGAAGAACCGTTTCCACCACTACTACACCCATGGCGGGACCCCAGCCTGCCAGCAGTGGAGAGCCGACTACACGGCCTGTAGGGAATGGGAGAAGAAGAGGAGCCCAGCGGCCAAGGTGACGCTTCCTGAGGAGATCTGGGTCGGACATTGCAGTGCTTCATCCCCCACTATAAGGTTATGTGCACACAGAGCTTTGGAGTCTCTCAGAGCAAAAAAAAAAACACCTGAAAAATTGCTAGAAAAAACAACTGAAATATCCTATTATATTCTAGTGAAAAACAACGTGCTGTTCAGGCGTTTAGTCTTATGCTCGTTTTTTATTAGCTTTAAGTTTCCAAAAATAGCAAATATTTAAAATAAGTGAGCTGTCCTTTCTTTAGGGGTTTTCCACTAAAGCCCCCGTCTCACATAGCGAGATCGCCGAAGCGTCACCGATTTTGTGACGCAACAGCGATCTCGCTACATGTGACACGCAGCAGCGACTGCCAAACCCCCTCCCCGCTGATCGTGCTCGAATGTCCTGGGCCATTTTTTCGTCGGCGGCATCCTGCTGGCCAGCATGCATCGCTGTGTTTTACACCGACAAGCTACCTCGTTGGCCATGTAGAACTCGGGGACGCAGGCGGGAATCGTTCAGAATAGCTGCAGTATGACAATGCACCAGCGATCCTTACCAGGTCGCATCGTTGTCGGGATCGCTGGTGCGTCGTTGAAGAGATCTGACTCAGAGGTCGCATTAACGCCTGTCTGGGCGTCTATGACGCACAGGCAGGCGAAAAAACGCCTTCAGATTAGTACGAAACGTCCACGGGACGCATCGTTCTAAGCTACAGTGGCAGCGAGTTGGACAGAGCTGGGGAAAGGGCCCCGCCCCACCATGAATGTCATTGAACAAGCCCGCTCGCGGCCCCGCCGCTCATACCTGTGAATCAGATCATCCAAGTCAGTGGCGTAACTACCGGGGTAGTGCAATTACATACTCAGTCACAGTCACCTCTCCTAGCATGTCTCTTGCAGCCCCCTGTGCTTATTCCATCTTCAATCTCAGCGATGTTCTATCTTCCTGTATTCAACAGCCGCTCATTACCTATGCGCATAAGTACTGAGCGGCTCAGCGGAACCACGTGGACGCTGAAAGCAGGAAGAAGAACAGCGGTGAGACTGAAGATGGAATAAGCATCGGCCGGGGGCTGCAAGAGACATGCTAGGACAGGTGGTGAGTGCCTCTGCCCTGTCCCCGCGCTCTGCCCTGCCCTGTCCCCGCGCTCTGCCCTGCCCTGCCCCCGCGCTCTGCCCTGCCCTGCCCCCGCGCTCTGCCCTGCCCTGTCCCCGCGCTCTGCCCTGCCCTGCCCCCGCGCTCTGCCCTGCCCTGCCCCCGCGCTCTGCCCTGCCCTGCCCCCGCGCTCTGCCCTGCCCTGCCCCCGCGCTCTGCCCTGCCCCCGCGCTCTGCCCTGCCCTGCCCCCGCGCTCTGCCCTGCCCTGCCCCCGCGCTCTGCCCTGCCCTCTGCCCTGCCCTGCCCCCGCGCTCTGCCCTGCCCTGCCCCCGCGCTCTGCCCTGCCCTGCCCCCGCGCTCTGCCCTGCCCTGCCCCCGCGCTCTGCCCTGCCCTGCCCTCTGCCCTGCCCTGCCCCCGCGCTCTGCCCTGCCCCCGCGCTCTGCCCTGCCCTGTCCCCGCGCTCTGCCCTGCCCTGTCCCCGCGCTCTGCCCTGCCCTGTCCCCGCGCTCTGCCCTGCCCTGTCCCCGCGCTCTGCCCTGCCCTGTCCCCGCGCTCTGCCCTGCCCTGTCCCCGCGCTCTGCCCTGCCCTGTCCCCGCGCTCTGCCCTGCCCTGTCCCCGCGCTCTGCCCTGCCCTGTCCCCGCGCTCTGCCCTGCCCTGTCCCCGCGCTCTGCCCTGCCCTGTCCCCGCGCTCTGCCCTGCCCTGTCCCCGCGCTCTGCCCTGCCCTGTCCCCGCGCTCTGCCCTGCCCTGTCCCCGCGCTCTGCCCTGCCCTGTCCCCGCGCTCTGCCCTGCCCTGCCCCCGCGCTCTGCCCTGCCCTGTCCCCGCGCTCTGCCCTGCCCTGTCCCCGCGCTCTGCCCTGCCCTGTCCCCGCGCTCTGCCCTGCCCTGTCCCCGCGCTCTGCCCTGCCCTGTCCCCGCGCTCTGCCCTGCCCTGTCCCCGCGCTCTGCCCTGCCCTGTCCCCGCGCTCTGCCCTGCCCTGTCCCCGCGCTCTGCCCTGCCCTGTCCCCGCGCTCTGCCCTGCCCTGTCCCCGCGCTCTGCCCTGCCCTGTCCCCGCGCTCTGCCCTGCCCTGTCCCCGCGCTCTGCCCTGCCCTGTCCCCGCGCTCTGCCCTGCCCTGTCCCCGCGCTCTGCCCTGCCCTGTCCCCGCGCTCTGCCCTGCCCTGTCCCCGCGCTCTGCCCTGCCCTGTCCCCGCGCTCTGCCCTGCCCTGTCCCCGCGCTCTGCCCTGCCCTGTCCCCGCGCTCTGCCCTGCCCTGTCCCCGCGCTCTGCCCTGCCCTGTCCCCGCGCTCTGCCCTGCCCTGTCCCCGCGCTCTGCCCTGCCCTGTCCCCGCGCTCTGCCCTGCCCTGTCCCCGCGCTCTGCCCTGCCCTGTCCCCGCGCTCTGCCCTGCCCTGCCCCCGCGCTCTGCCCTGCCCTGCCCCCGCGCTCTGCCCTGCCCTGCCCCCGCGCTCTGCCCTGCCCCCGCGCTCTGCCCTGCCCCCGCGCTCTGCCCTGTCCCCGCGCTCTGCCCTGCCCTGTCCCCGCGCTCTGCCCTGCCCTGTCCCCGCGCTCTGCCCTGCCCTGTCCCCGCGCTCTGCCCTGCCCTGTCCCCGCGCTCTGCCCTGCCCTGTCCCCGCGCTCTGCCCTGCCCTGTCCCCGCGCTCTGCCCTGCCCTGTCCCCTCAGCTGCGCTATGCCCTTTCCCTGCCGCCGCTCTCTTCTCATTGGGTATGTGCACACGTTGTGGATTGTGCTGCGGATTTGGCTGAATCCGCAGGTAAAATGACCTGTGCTTTACCTGCAGATTTTGTGCGGATTTCGCCTGCGTTTTTACACCTGCGTATTCCTATAATGGAATGGGTGTAAAAACGCTGCGGATTCCGTACAAAGAAGTAACATGCTGCAGAAAATAAACCGCCGCAAATCTGCGCAGAATTTTCCACAGCATGTGCACAGCGGATTTGGTTTTCCATGGGATAACATGGTACTGTACACCGCATGGAAAACTGCTGCGGATTCGCAGCCAAATCTGCAACGTGTGCACATACCCTTCCTCTGCCTGTGCCAACGCTCTCTTCTCTTTCTCTGCCTGTGCCAACGCTCTCTTCTCTGTGCCGCTACGCTCTGCATGCACCTGAGTTTTGTACAGGCCACAATATGTTTTGCGCTGTACACAAGAAATGGCCGTCAGTGTCGGTATAACTTCAAGGAAATCTATCAGCAGAATTCACATTCCAATCTGCCTGCATTAGCGGACCTGATGAGGCTGGTGAACTGACTGCAAATCCATGTCTGGTTGGCTGGATAATCCTGCATGAAGGTTTCGCTGCCTGAATCTCCGCTGGGCGTTTTCTGAGCTCTAGTCGGGTTGTGAAATTCTCATCTTATAAGGTCCCAGGATTATACAATCATTCCTACAAGCCGTGCACCAACTGGAGGAGCACAGGAGGGAGCGCTGAGTAATTACAGGGGGTGGGAGGGTGAATGCACAGGTTACACAGCCTGGAGCTGTAATACTCCTATGTCACCGGGAGCGCTGCTCCTGCAGCTGTACATTCTATCATCCCACAAGGGAGAGACGGATGTGAACTACAGCTCTGGAATGTAATACAGCAGGTAGCTCAGGATCAGTAATGAAATGTTATAATTCTGTATGGAGGCCTATGTGGTGCCTATAATACTGTATGGAAGACTATGTGGTGCCCGTAATACTGTATGGAGGACTATGCGGTGCCCATAATTCTGTATGAAGGACTATGCGGTGCCCATAATTCTGTATGGAGGACTATGCGGTGCCCATAATACTGTATGTAGGGATATGTGGTGTACTGTATGCTATGCCAGGCCTGCCATTGCCATTAATGATCCCTCTTCTGGATTCTTTTGTTTGGTTCTTGTATGTGCGGTGATGGTTCTGACATCCTTGTGTTCAGACATCTTTTCTCCAAGTCTCTAAATTAAAATGTCCACTATTGTACTAATGTATGGCGAGGGGTTCCGTCGGTCCCTGCAGCTAATCGCACAGGTACCGGGAGGCTTTCGCCGCTAAGACCGGCAGGCAGCAACGCTGCCTGGACGGTCCGGGCGAATTTTAGCCCCCCCCCTGCAGATACGAACGCTTCGATTGGCTGGGCTGTGTAGCATCTACCATGGAACGCTTGTTGGGACAAAGTGATCACTATACCCCCTACGTCAATCCTTGGGCGTGTAGATTCCAAAATGGGGTCACTTTTTAACTTCAAAGTAACACAGGTCAGATTTGCAAAAAATGGCCTGGGCATTAAGGTGAAAACAGGCCTGCGGCCCTAAAGGATTAAATGAATCGTAGTGCGGAAAGATCTGCAGCATATGAACAACTGTGCAGCTTTTAGTAGAATTAGGAAAGATAATGCAGATATAGTGTTTCAAAAAACACTGCATGTGTTTAACCCCATTGAAATCAATGGGGGGCATTTTTCTGAACGATGATCACTCAGAATAGCGCTGTGTGTATTAGCCCTTAATAAGAAAAGCATTAAACTATTAATATAAGTTTACTCAAACTTTAAACACACTCACCAATATTGTAGCACACAGACTCCCTTGATGCCTTAGGCCGGTTTCACATTCGCGCTTTTGAGCGCAGCGACGGCCTGCGCACGGCCGCCGCTAAGCCCCGCCCCCTGCCCCGCCTCCACCAGTATCTCCGCCTCCGGGCGCATGACGTTGCATGCGTCATGCGTCCCCTATCTTCATCACAGAGGGCGCAGGCCGTGCGCAGTCTGCGCACAGTCTGCGTTTGGCGGTGCATGCGTCCTCTTGACGGTGCGCTGAGCAGCGCCAAACGCAACCTGTTGCATTTTGGTTGTGCTCGGCGCACCGTCAAAAGGACGCATGTGCCGCCAAACGCAGACTGTGCGCAGACTGCGCACGGCCTGCGCCCTCTGTGATGAAGATGCATGACGCATGCAACGTCATGCGCCCGGAGACGGAGATACTGGTGGAGGCGGGACAGGGGGCGGGGCTTAGCGGCGGCCGTGCGCAGGCCGTCGCTGCGCTCAAAAGCGCGAATGTGAAACCTGCCTTAGAGACTATTGTTTGTTCAAGAGTAAACATGTTAGGACATGAAAGCTCTGTCTTACTTTCTGACTCTGCGGTGGGCAGATACTCAACATGACTGACAGAGCTGCTGGCCTGTCATTTGCTCTGCATTCACTGTCTACCCCTGTTCATTCTCAGGTTGAGCCCTAACAAAGCTTTCTCCTCTGTCCTCTCCTGCTTCTAAGCTGTAACATAATAAAAAATACTGTAATATCTAAAAATCATGGATTACTTGGTAAATATAGACCCCACACTTCTAGACCACAGGCTGAACAGATCTGAATTCCAGATTTTGGAATTGACACTGTATAGTTTAATTTTTTAAAATATGATCCCATCATGATCCCAACTTGAATTTTGGTACAGATGTGGCTTAGGAGCATAGAAGGTACATGTGCAGTTTTTGAAATTTCTAAAAAAAAACATTTTTTTCAGAAATGCGTTTTAAACTTTTGTGTTTGCATTCGCATGGGTAAAATATTAACAAAGATACTCTTGTGACATATCTGGTCAAAGCCTGTACAGTTCTGGGTAGACTGGTGTTTATTTTGTTTGTCTATCTTTTTTCTAGCCTGAGTTATGAGGAGAAATGTTAAGGCAGGCAACACCGAAATTCACACTTTTTCTGAACTTTGAAAATCAATAAAAAATAAAAATCTAGAATTTTTTTTCCTTCACATTTTGCATTCTCTGACACACTATAACCAAATAACAAAATCTCAAAAGAATTAAAAATATAGAGGTAAAAATCATTGGTTCACTTGACATGGAATGACCCGCCTGCGTCCGAACCGCGCCCCGACCTGCGCTCCAACGCCCCTCGCAGCCGCTGCTGACGGGCCTCCTGCATCTGGTACCCCCGAGTGGGCTGCATCCCTGTCACGGTCGGTGGAGCCTCTGACAAAGCCTCTGCCAAAACGGGCTCATGGCACGTCGCGTTCGCGCCTCGGCATCAGCGATTCCTGTCTCTCGCTCGCCCTCCTGAGGTTCACAGCGAGCATAAGGCTGGAGTCACACTAACCTGCGCAAAATACGGTCAGTATTTTACATGCGTAATACGGATGACAGACCCCTAAATAGTGCTCCGTATGTCATCCGTAATCAAGGTGTGGTCGCGTATTTTGCGCATGTCAGCATCCGTATGCAATCCGTATGGCGAGATTTTCTCGCAGGCTTGCAAAATGGACATATAATGGAGCCCTATGACAGTTTTAATAAAGAAATGAAAGAATAGATATACACACATAGAATGCATATATATATATGTGTATTCTATGTGTCTATATCTATTCTTTCGTTTCTTTATTAAACCTGTCAGTGTGAGTTTACTGTATAGCGCACTGAATTGCCGCCTTTGCTAAAAGACACCGGGTGCGTATTTCTCGCAAGTCACACGTGTGGTCCGTGTGTAATCCGTATTTTTTGCGCACCCATAGACTTGCATTGGCGTACTACGGCCGTAGTACGCTGACAATCGCAGCATGCTGCGAGTGGCACGGACCGTAGAATACGGATGAGAAATATACGGCTGGACCCCATAGAAAATCATTTGTCCGTGGCTAATGCGTGCTTTTTGCGCCTCTCACTCTCCCGTATTCCTCGCCAGTGTGACCCCGGCCTAACTCTGATTTTGTATCTGTCACGTCAGCCCCTCAGAATCCCCCAACTGATCAAGTGTCGCTTGGTTCTCTTATAGAATCAGTCAACAGGATTCTGAGGTTGAATGAGGAAATCTACCTAATGACGACAAATGGGTCAGGAAGCTGGTATTCTTTAGATATAATATACAATTTCTTCCTCCCCTCCAACTTGAGTTTTCCTTTCCTCTTCCTCCAAGAGAAAGACAAGAGCCTTCCTTCGGGCTGTTCAGGCTCTTCTAAGGGACGGAGTCATCATTCCGGTCCCCCTTCACGAAGGGTTCAGAAGATTTTATTCAGTCCTTCTTTTGTGATTCTAAAAGAGGACGGTTCCATGCGACCCATCTCTGGATCTCAATTGTTAATCACCTTGTCACGGTACGGCGATTCCAAATGGAAACTCCGTTCAGTTGTCGTTCCCATGGAAAAGGGACAGTTCCTAGCATCCATCGACGTCAAGAACGCTTGCCTTCACATTCCGATCTGCCCGTCCCTCCAGTAGCTCCTGCGTTTTGCAACTCACTAGGAACACTTCCAGTTCGTGGCCTTGCCCTTCAGACTCGCCACCGCTCCCAGGGTCTTTACCAAGGTCATGGCGGCTGTCATGCCCATTCTTCACCCTCGGGGAGTGGTACTGTTACCGTATCTGGACAACCTGCTCATCAAGGGTCGGTCCCTTCCAGTCTGCAAGGAATCTGTGGATAACAGTAAATACTCTTTCCCGCATAGGGCGGAAGATAGACTGCAAAAAGTCTCTCCCAGGGCCGGCTCACACTTCCCGCGGATTCACCACACTCCCTCCAGGAGAGACCCAAGCCTTACAACAAGCAGAGCGGCCTCTTTCTCGACCAGTTTCGCTTTCCATTCGTTTTCAGCATGAGAGATCTCGTAAGGATGGTGGCAGCGATGGAAGCAGTTCCACCTCCGTCCCTTACAACATGCATTGCTGTTAGCTTGGGACGAGAACCCGTTGGATTCCTCCGTCCCTGTGGGACAGGCAAGCCCTCAGGGAGTAGACACCGACGTCCTCCCTGAATCAAGGGAGGTCTTTACCCACAGTAAGATGGTTGGTAGTAACCTCCGACGCAAGTCTCCTCAGTTGGGGTGCGGTCTCTCGTCACCTCACGGCACAAGGTCATTGGTCAACCCGAGAGTCACGTCTACCAATTAACTTTGGGAGATAAGAACAATCAGATTAGCTCTACAGAGTTTCCACCATCTCTTCGCAGGTCTCCCCATCAGGTCTCAATCCAACAACTCCACGGCTGCATCGTATATCAACCGTCAGGGAGGTTTTCGGGGCAGGATGGACATGCACGAAATAAGTTTCATCTTCCATAGGTCTGAGACCAACCATTCGCCCATCTCAGCAAGCCACATCCCGGGCTTGCAAAATTAGAAGATAGATTTTCTCGGTCACCAAGGCATTGCCTCGGGGAGGTGGTGTCTTCATCCGGAACTCTTTCAGCAGATTTGTCATCGTTGGAGGACTCCGGATGTGGATCTCATGGCCTCAAGACTAAACAACAAGGTTCCTCGGTTCATTTTCCGATCGTGCGATCCTTGCGCCATCGGAGCGGATGCTCTAGTTCCGCCATAGCTCTGGTTCCGGCTCCTGTACATCCCCTTCCCTTCCCTTGTTTCCGAGGTTCATCAAGAGGATCAGAGCGGAGGTAGTGCTAGTGATCCTAGTCGCACCAGACTGGCCGCGCCGAGCATGGTATGCAGAACTAATACAACTAGTCGCCGATGTCTCCTGGCGACTTTCATGTCATATGGATCTACTCTCGCAGGGCCCAATTTACCACCAGAACTCTGGGGTCCTGTCTTTGACGGCGTGGCCGTTGAATCCTGGTTTTTAGCTCAGGCTGGTTTCCCTCACGACGTGATTTCCACCATGATTAGTACCAGGAAGCCTGTGTCCATGCGCATCTATCACCGCACCTAGACAACCTTCCTTTTTTTTGTGGTGCAAGGTTAATGGTCGATCACCTCCGGTATTTTCCATTCTGGCCATATTCCTTCATTCCGGATTAATATCAGGCCTTGCGCTTGGCTCGCTCAACGGCAAAATTTCTGCCTTGTCAGTGCTTTTCCAAACACAAATTGCCACCAAGCTTCAGCTCAAGACGTTCATTCAGGGAGTTTCCTATGTGGCGTCTCCTTATAGAAGACCATTTGACTCATGGAGCCTTAACCCGGTTCTCGGGGCCTTTCATAAGGTTCCTTTTCGAATTGCTGCAGGACGTGTCACTGATCGTCCTCTCTTGGAAGGTGGTCTTTCTAGTGGCAACTACGTCAATCAGACGAGTTTCGGAATTGGCAGCCCTTTCCTGCTGTTCTCCGTTTCTGAATTTTCATCAGGAAAAGGTAGTTCTCAGGACGTTCCCGTCCTTCCTGGACAAGATCCTCTCCTCTTGCCATCTCAATGGGGAAATTGTTTTGTCTTCCCTTTGTTCCGGCGCCAGTCCATCGCATTGAGAAGGCCCTCCAAACCCTGGATGTGGTTAGGGCGCTGAGACGGTACATCTCGCGGATGGCTCCTTTCCACAAGTCAGATACCCTGTTCATACTTCCAGACAGGCATAGGAAGGGTCTAGCCAGGTTGATTCGCTTGGCGATTCAGGTATCCTACCGTGTCAGGAACGCGCCTGTCCCAGCGGGGATTAAGGCTACCCGGTCAGTGAGCACCTCTTCGATCTTTCGGCACCAGGCCTCAGCAGAAAAGGTCTGCGAGGCTGCGACTTCGTCCAGTCTGCATACTATTACAAAAAGTTACAACATTCATTCTCAGGTCTCTCCGCAAGGCTGCGACTTGGTCTAGCTTGCGTACCTTTACAAACATTGCCTAATTCATTCTCACGCTTCTGCGGATGCAGCTCTCGGCAGACGCTGCCTGCAATCGACAGTACCACGGTGTTCACTCAGTGGTACATGGGGT
Source organism: Dendrobates tinctorius (assembly GCF_039654945.1). Taxonomy (NCBI): domain Eukaryota; kingdom Metazoa; phylum Chordata; class Amphibia; order Anura; family Dendrobatidae; genus Dendrobates; species Dendrobates tinctorius. The sequence goes on from NW_027361932.1 coordinate 11,359,997, forward strand.
ATTAGCATATGTATGCTCCCCACCCAGCGACTGCTTTAGGACGTCCCACGGTCTCTGTGTCCCCCAATGAGGCGTAGGAGAAATAGGGATTTTTGTGTACTCACCGTAAAATACTTTTCTCTGAGCCAATCATTGGGGGACACAGCACCCACCCTTTTTAGCCTATTGGCTCACTGTAGCATTCTTGGGCATTGATATTGTTATGGTTATTGTTAACTGTTTATGCTCCTACTGATTTTTTCACCGAACTGGAAAATCTCAGCCAGCGAGAGGGTGTATACTGCAGGGGAGGAGCTAACTTTTTTTCTGGTTTACTTAGTGTCCTCCTAGTGGCCAGCAGCATAACACCCACGGTCTCTGTGTCCCTCAATGATTGGCTCGGAGAAAAGTATTTTATGGTGAGTACACAAAAATACCTATTTTTGGCTTAATGCATAAAAAAAATTGAGAAAATTGACCACAAAAGAAAAAACACTTTGAAATTGTATATATCTAATATATAAAGCTCAATGTGGGTGTGTATGTATGTCCGGGATTGGCATCCGCACCGTCACAGCTACAGCCACAAAATTTGGCACAGTCACTCGTCTGGACCCCAAGAGTGTCCTTGGCTATGTTGTGAGGCGAAATTTTAACCCCGCGCATTCCAATTCACCAAACAATTTTGCCCCTATCTACATAATGGGGGAAAAAAAGTGTGTATCAAGCCCCGCCCCTCAGTCATAATGGTTGCCATGGCGACGATGATGTCATCATAGGTTGCAAGCCCCGTCGCTCATTATAATGTCATAATGGTTGACTATGGGATGGAGGATATGTGATGGGTATATGGGCACTGGACTATGGGATGGAGGATATGTATGATGGGTATATGGGCACGGGACTATGAGATGAAGGATGTGTGATGGGTATATGGGCACTAACCACAGTTACTATGCCCGGGCAGCGCCGGGCTCTTCAGCTAGTACTGTATGTAAAGGTTGAAAATTTTAGCAAAATCTTTGCAAAAGATAAGTCTTACACTGAAAATGTGACTTTTTGTTATCCTGAAGAGCTTTCCATTTTAAAACTTGTTGGTTTTGGCCACCTCAACAAACTCCGAGTGTACATACTCTTACAGCCTTAGGCCGGGTTCAGACTTGTAAGAAACTCGCATTAGTCTCACATCTTAATACCCGGCACTCAGGAGCGGAGCGTTCAGCTGAATAGAAATACATGCAGCCACACACTCCGCTCCCGAGTGCCAGCGGCAGTGCCGGGTATTAAGATGCGAGACTCGTCCGAGTTTCTTGCAAGTCTGAACACGGCCTTAGGCTGGAGACACATTAGTGATTTAAAAATCGGTCCGATTTTGATGCAGTAGAGTCGGACAAGTGTAATGTAATTGTCATGCGTTTTTTGTGCGAGTACAATCTGATTTTTACACCTAGCATCCGATTAACATCAGAATGCAGTGCGATTGCTATCAGACTGCAATGCGAATTTAACATGAGCTTTTACATTCAGCAACTCTGTCATTTACACATCATTTTTAAAACTAAATATTCATCAAAACATAATATACCTATTCTATGTGTACATATGTAATGTATCTTATCTTTTCTATTCTATCCTGTCAGTGTGATTTTATAGTAGCCGCATATGAATTTCCGGCTTTTCAAAGCACCAGTGCGTAAAAGTAGCACAGCACTCGCATGGTGCGAGGGCTGCGTGATTTTTTTTTTTTTTTTTTTTTTTTTCCAGCTCAATCATGATCCCATCAAAGCTAGAAAAAAAAAAACGCAGATGAGCACACAATCATAGATTAACATTGGTCCGAATTCAATACAATTTTTTTTTTTTTATCGGATTGAATGCGTCTGAATTCAAGTGGGCATAAGCCCTAACTCTGCATATCTTTACTTTGGTCGTGTTCACATTTGAGAGCAGTAGTTGCCATCATTGGCTTGTGAAAACATCTATGGAAATAAAATTTTCTTATACAAGCTGGTTTACCGTACGGTTTGGTATCCAGTGTAATTTTTGACCTGCCTTAAAGTTAGGTGGTCCTAGATCATTGTCCCCACCATGTATTTTTGTATGACATGACAGGGACCCGTGTGTGAACACAGACTTACAGGAACTAATACCCTGGCAGAAGCTCTACTAACTAGTGATAAGTGAGTTTACTCGTTGCTCAGGTTTTCCTGAGCATGCTTGGGTGTCCTCCGAGTATTTTGGCGTGCTCGGAGATTTAGTTTTCGTTGTCTCAGCTGCATGATTTGCCACTGCTAGACAGCCTAAATACATGTGAGGAATACCCGTTTGTTAGGGAATTCTTACATGTATTCAGGCTGTCTACAAGTCGCAAATCATGCAGCTGAGACAACGAAAACTAAATCTCCGAGCACGCCAAAATACTCGGAGGTCACCCGAGCAACGAGTATACTCGCTCATCACTGCTACTAACCATTAATGTTATGGAAAATGAGAATTCAATATTTTCTATCTTTACTTGTCTTTAAAGATGTTAAATGTGTGAGGCCAGATTTGCATAAAACATATGTAGAGTTTTCTGCCATACTAACTGAACTCTAATCAGAAGTTTCCATTTTCTTCTCTAGGAAGCTCTAGTACAGAGTGAGATGGCAAGGCAAAAAGAGAGACTGAAGAACAACCCAGTGTGGACAATGAGAAAGCGACCGCCTGTAGATTGGCATCTTCCTCTGGAGCGAGATAAACCGCAGCAGGAAGACTCCTGGAATTGAAATAATGACATTTCCTCCCCCCTCTCTGGAATGGTGCTGTCCATTTACTTGTAACTTCTAATTTATTTGTATTTCCAGATTTGCATTCTGCTTTAGAGCTGTGCATATAAAGACTAAAACATGTTTTGTGCCTATAAAGACTGAAACATTTTTTTTCCATGAAAACACCTGTGTGCTGAGTAAAAATAAAAAAAGACAATTGGCCAATTCATAATTTCTGTGGGGGGTTTAAGTAACTGTTTGTTTTAGTGTTCTGGTATTTGTTGATGTTTTTTTGCACCAAATACTGCAAAATGAAGTATTTGGACAAGTCACTGATTTATGAAGTTACTGGATATCAGGGCTGTGGAGTCGGTGCTCATTTTAGTGGAGTCGGTATAAAATGGACCGACTCCTAAAATATATAATAAATTGGGTACAGTAGTTCAATGCAGAATATTTTTTCATAGGAATTTGGGAAAGTTATGAAATGTCCTATAAATGGCTGTTCTATTCCTGATCTAAGGCTGCACACAAGAACAGGTTCTTGCTATTGTAACGGACAATGCTTGAAACATAAGTACAATTAAACTGATGAATGAGAGTATTGAACAACAGCTAGAAGAAAATTTAGGATTCAGTATGTTCGAGATGGAAGGCCACAGTGCTGTTCATATAACTGAGGAACAGACAGATATTACAACAGAAGAACAGCAAAATTATACTTTAGAAATAGATGATCTTGTTGAAGGTGCTTCAAAACACTTTCATATTCATCACATGCGCTGTGTTGTGCACACACTGCAGCTGACAATGAGATAAAGCCCCGTTACACGTATCAATGTCCCAGCGATCCCACCAACGATCCGACGTGGATGGGATTGCTGGGACATCAGACAGCCCCTCCAGCGATCAGGACCAGCGAGCAAGCTGGTTTCCAATGTAAACAGCGGGTATCTAAGAGCCATGCGGCTCTTAGTTACCTGCTGTTTAACTAGGAAACCAGCGTAGCTGATCTCTCGCTGCCACATGCAGCGATGCACGCTGGCCAGCGGGAGACCAATGATCAAAAAACGGCCCAGGACGCTCGAGCGCGATCAGTGATACCCGGCAGGGGGGCCGGTCCCTGATCCATGTCACACACAGCGATATCGCTGTGTGTGACTGGGCCTATAGTCTGCAAGAGGGACATGCTGGAAATCTGATTGGAAAAGTGAGGAAATTGGTTAGTGCCGCCAGAACCCCTAAAATTGATTCCATCTTGAAGAGACGTGCTGGGAAAGGGGCAATTGTCGATCAAGCCACTCGGTGGGGCAGCACTTATTTAATGATTGAGCGATTGCTGGAACTAAAACAGTTTCTTATAGATTTGACGAACCCTCAGGTAACCCTAAATGAAGGTTAATGGACACAGGTGGCTGAATTAAAGGAATTGCTTAATCACCCATTTACAGTGACTAAAAAATTACAAGCTGAGGATTTAACTCCTGGCATTTTCATAAGGGAGTGGAAGAACTTGCTATTTTGCCTGTCCCAAAGAGGGGGTTTAATCGCAGATGTCAACATTTGACTGGCGATTAAGACACAACTCGTACATAGTCTGATCTTTTTTGGAGTAACATATGGATGTGAAACCCGAACAAAAAAAAAAATAAGACAGAAGAAGAATCAATGCCTTTGAAATGTGCAGGAGAAGGATGCCATCAATACTATGGATGGCAAGAAGAACTAACAAATCAATTTTGGAATAAATCAAGCCAGACACGTCACTCAAAGTAAGGATCACCAAGCTATGACTTGCCTACAGGGCCGGCGTTAGGAGTAAGCAGACTAGGCATTTGCCTAGGGCCCCCGCTCCCCCATAGGCCCACAGCCATTGGCATGCCACTAATAGCAGCACATGATGCAGCCGCTTTGGGGCCCGGCCCTCCCCCACATTCAACTGTATTGGCATAGATGCCGATACAGTTGAAAGCAATGATGGAGTAGAGAGCATCAAATGACGCTCCCTCTCCCATCATTTCCCCTCTGCCTCTGACGCATCTCGCGCCCAGCTTATGCCAGGCAGTGAACGCTAGCCTGTGACTGGTGTTCATATGAGTTTGTGATCTCTGCTATACACAAGTGTTGAAGCATTGCTACAAGTAGCACAGGCGATTGGAAGATTGCAGCTTCAAGTGTCCTAAGGGTACTACAAACCCCTTCACGACATGTGCCGTATATGTACGGCACTGCGAGAGATGCATTGCCGTAAACTGCATGACGATCCCCAGGGCTCATGCTGAGCGCCGCAGAGATCAAATATGGGTGTCGGCTGTATGTGAAAGCTGACACCCTGCAGCAAGGCCCACGATCGGTGCTAGTGCTGATTGAGGGTGTTTAACCCCTCTGAAGCCACTGTAAATAGTGACAGATCAGCACCATAGCGGGAGGGAGCTCCATCTCTGCTCCCATCAGCACAACATAACTGCGATTGTGTGGTTCTGGTGGTCTCCATGGTGACTACGGTCTGAAAGATTGCAGCGGGGTCACCCAGGGACAGTGACCTGTAAGTTCCTGCTCATAGCAGCAGCTGACATGCCGATCTAATGCTCTACAATGCAGAAGCATTGCAGAGTATTAGATCAGCGATCAGGGCAGGGAAAGTTGACATCCCATCCTGGGACGAGATTAAAGTAAAAAAAAAAAAAGTTTTACATTTTTTTAAAAAAATTGATAAGAATCACAAAATAAAGAAAAAAGTGAAAAAATATTAATTCAATAAGTACATTTATGTAAAAACAAAAATAAACAAATAAAGTATACATTTGATACTGCTGCGTCCAGAACGACCTGACCTATAAAAATGTCACTGTTAACTCCTTCAGTGAACACCTTAAAAAATGAAAATAAATAATGTGGCAAAAAATGCTTTTTCATCATACTGCGGAACAAAAAGTGGAATAAAATGCGATCAAGAAGTTGAATATAAAAAAAATATGGTATAGTTGAAAACGTTATCTTGTCCCACAAGGAATGCACACAGCTCGATCAATGCAAAAATAAAAAAGTTATACCTCTCAAAATAAAGTGATGCAAAACAATTTTTTCAATAAGATAGTTTCTATTGTGTAAAAGCGATAAAGCATGAAAAAAATAATATAATTGTGGTATCACTGTAATCATACTGACCCGAAGAATAAAGCTGCCTTATCAATTTTACCACATGCAGAACGGCATAAAAAAAAACCAAGTCCTTAATTGCTGGTTTTTGTTCATTCTGCCTGCCAAAAATCGGAATAGAAAGCAATCAAAAAAAGATTATCTGCCCGAAAATGGTACTAATAAAAACGTCAACTCGTCCTGGCAAAAAACAAGCCCTCACATGACTCAGTCGATAGAAATATAGAAAAATGATAGCTATCAAAATATGGTGATGCAAACTTTGTTTTGCAAAAAAAAGTGTGTTTAGTGTATGACAGCCGCCAAACAAAAAAACTGAATACGGTAAATCTGGTATCACTGTAATCGCACCGAACCAAAGAATAAAGACGTCGAATTACTTATAACGCATGAGGAACGGCGTAAAAAGTAAATAAAACCAATTCATCACCTGCTGTTGATTTGTTCATTCTGCCTCCCAAAGATCACAGTAAGGGTGTGTGCACACGTTGCGGATTCTGCTGCGGATTTGGCCCTGCGGATCCGCAGCAGTTTCTGCTGCATTGTTCAGTACCAATGGACAATGAAAAACGCTGTGCACATGCTGCAGATTTTTCCATGCGGATTTGCTGCGGTTTTAAATCTGCTCAATACCATGTGTCAAAACGCAGGGGAAAACCGCAGGCTAATCCCGCAGGTCATTTCATCTTCAACTTGCATAACTGTTCACAATAACAGTAGTTTTGACCAGGGGTGCCTAAACTTTTACATGCCACTGTATGTAGCGTTCACACAGGCAAGGCAGATTGGTCCAAACATACAGTTTTATTGTTTTCATATATTTCCGAGGGATTAAAAAAAAAATCAGTAGTTTTATTGCCAGCGTATTAGTGTAGCAGACGTCACATTGTTTGGTGACGTCCGATTTTGTTCAGAGAAAAAAAAAAAAATCATACCAAGTAGTGTTATAGGTAGAGTCTTTCTTTTGCATAAAAAAAAATCGTTGGGTAATTTCTAGCGCATTAGGGGAGCGTACGTTGCATTGTTGGTGACGTCCATTTTTCTTTTGCAAATAAAGAATTTGCGTTGAGTAAATATTTTAGGTAGTGCACTAGGGGAGCGTACGTCTCAGTATTGGTGACATCCATTTCTCTTTTTTCATTTATAGGGTGTAGTGAACATCTCTAATTTTTTTTTTCTCTCTATAGTGAACATCTGATTTTTCTTTTCATTTTTGTCTTCTAATTTTTTTTGTTCTACTTTTTGTAATAAATAGTACCCAATACACAAGCCCCACACATTACATGTGTAAAAGCACCACTTGCATACACACCACCGGTTTTGAAAAGTGAGGAAAGACCCACAGCCAGGCGCCCTAGGACCCAGGCAACCCCTACAGCAATCGATTTTATATGGATTGCACCCTCTGAAAATTATCAGCCTGTTATTTCGGATTTAATCGGCAGCTCAGGAATCCAGTTTGATATGACAGGCCTCCCTGAAATTTACTACTTCAAATTATTTTCAGCGAGGAAATAAATCTTATGGTGGTCCAGACTTGTACTTCCATCAATTTTTTTTACCCAAAATCCCACGTCTTCATAAGCCAGATGGAGCCCTTCAAATATGATGACATTTTGGGGAATTGTGCTGCATATGGGCATAGTAAGAAAACCAGAGATTCGACAATACTGTAGTATTGATATACTCCATATGGCCATGACAAGGACATGATTTGAAGCGATCCAAAAAATTTTGCACTATAGTGATAATGCGCAGTGTCCTCCATGAGAAGACCCAAACTTTGATCATCCATACAAAATGTGGCCAGTGGTTGAACACTTCAGCAGAAAATTTGCTGAGGTGTACGACCCCGAAAGGGACATTGCTATAGATGAATCTCTGGTTCATTTCAAAGGGAGACTACAATTCTGACAATACCTGCCCAGTAAGAAGTCCAGGTACTCAAAGCTGTACAAACTGCGAGAGTACCTCAGGGTACACCCATAGATTTAGGGTCTACAAGGGTGAGGGGAAGGATTCCCAGATTGTCTCCCCCTTAATGTCCCCCTGTCCTGGGGGTGAGTGGGAGAATTGTGTGGGAATTGCTGCACCTACTGGTGGATAAGGGTTATCACCTCTACATTAATAACGTTGACATCAGCATTCCACTTTTCAAGACATTCTCTATTAGAGGTACAGTTGCATGCAGCATCATGCAAAAAAAATCAGAGGCCTCCCCAAGCCACTAATTGGACAAATGTTGAGACAGGGCAACAGCAGAGCCCAATGCAGCAATAACATGCTGGTAGTCAATTATAAGGACCAAATGGATGTCCTTATCTTGACCACCATACACCGTGATAACAGCTTCCTTGTCATTGACCGAGGTACCGCAACACAAGTCCCAAAGCCAGTGTATCTTGGATTACAATAAGTACATGGGGGTGTAGATCTCTCCAATCAGGTCCTCCAACCATACAGTGCCAGGCTAAAAGCCAAAGTATGGTACAAAAAAATTTGCCATGCACATTGCTCTGTTTCGATCTGTAGGCAATATGGGGACCTTCCTTCAGTTTCAAGAGGTAGTAATGCCCTGTTTGGCACTCAGGAAGTTGAGGCTCCCAGTACTTCTGAAACGGATGTTGACCTGGGACAATACGGGCACTATTTTCCAGGAGAGGTTCCTCAAACAAAGAAGAAAGATCACAAATACGGTGCAGAAAGGACACCTGGCCATTGCATTAAGGATTGCTTCAAAGAGCACCACCCGTCCACAAATTAATACAGAGATGGGCAGCACGGTGGCTCAGTGGTTAGCGCGCTGGGGTCCTGGGTTCGAATCCCACCAAGGACAACATCTGCAAGGAGTTTGTATGTTCTCCCCGTGTTTGCGTGGGTTTCCTCCGGGTACTCCGGTTTCCTCCCACACTTCAAAGACATACTGATAGGGAATTTAGATTGTGAGCCCCCATCGGGGACAGTGATGAAAATGTGTGCAAACTGTAAAGCGCTGCGGAATATGTTAGCGCTATATATAAAAAAAAAAAAAAATACGGTGATGGGAGCTATCTCATAGAATAACAGTGGTCCGAGTGCTATGCAATTTTTTTCTCGCATAGCACTCGTCCATATTCCTCTCTAGTGTGACTCCAGCCATAATATGATGTACACCGCACAACTTACGCATAACACATTATAAATTCATACACCAGTAAAACCAAAAGCATTATAATCATTACTATAAAATTATGTCTCTAAATTCCTTGAGAGGTGTATTTTCCAAAATGGGGGCACTTGTTGGGGGGGGTTCCACTGTTTAGGCACATCAGGAGCTCTCCAAACGCAACATGACACCAGCAGACCATTCTATCAAATGTGAGTTTTTATTTTCACGACTCTAGGTTATAAACTTCTGCAAAGCAACTGGAGGTTCAAAGTGCTCACTACACATCTTGATATAGTTCCTTGAAAATCCAAAATGGGGTCATTTGTGGGGGATTTCCACTGTTTAGACACATCAGGGGCTCTTCGAACGCGACATGGTGTCTCCTCTCAATTCCAGCCAATTTTGCGTTCAAGAAGTCAAACAGAGATAAAAGAAAGGAGGGCACCAAGAAGTGGGGAAAAAAAAAAATGAGAATAGAGAAAAGCTCACCTAAAGCATGCTAGCACACAATGTATATAAGAAACTAGAAAAAAGATGCATGCTGAAAAATAGGGATCACCAAATGTTAAGCAAAAAATTATTTTATTTATAACACATGCAATAAAACAGACAAGTTAAAAACAATAATAACGAAGAAATGGTTAAATAACAAGTTATGCCCACAATATAGCAATTACAATCCTTCCTGGCTGTATGTCACTCTTAATGATTAAGGCGAGACCCCCAATATGAAACAAAGCCAAAACATTGGGGTTAAAAGGTTATTTTTGTGACTTAAAAGTTAAATGTTCACTTTTTCTTTCCACGTTGTTTCAGTTCCTGTGAAGCACGTGACGGGTTCATAAACTTCTCGAATGTAGTTTTGAACACCTTGATTGATGCAGTTTTTATAATGGTGTCATTTTTGGGTATTTTCTGTCATATGGTCCTCTCAAAGTCTGTTCAAACGCGCTGTGGTCCCTGAAAAAATGGTTTTGTGAATTTTGTTGTAAAAATGAGAAATCGCTGGTCAACTTTTAACCCTTATAACTTCCTAACAAAAAAAAAAAAAAAATTGTGTTTCTAAAATTGTGCTGATGTAAAGTAGACATGTGGGATATGTTACTTATTAACTATTTTGTGTGACATATCTCTCTGATTTAAGGGCATAAGAATTCAAAGTTCAAAAATTGTGAAATTTTAAAACTTTTCACCAAATTTCCAATTTTTTCACAAACAAGTCATATCGAAGAAATTTTACCACTATCTTGAAGTACAATATGTCACGAGAAAATAATCTCAGAATCAGTGGGATATGTTGAAGCGTTCCATTTATTATACAGTATATTAGTCATTGATGGGGGCCGCAGATATATTTCTGGGGTAAAATATCTTGTGTTGGCAATCAAATGAGCATATAGAAAGTCTGTTAGGTATCTAATGGGTCTAACATCCCAGTTTTAATTCCAATTCAAATCTAATTATTCAGAAGTCATTGGTCCCGATATATCAACGTGTTTATGCCAAGAAGCGGTCATAAAACACTTTGGAAAGGTGCAAATTTTTTTACTCAACTCAAGATACGCTTTCACACCAGTTAAGGGCAGCTCTTACAAAATGGGCAAAGTCAGGTCAGGGCGAGCATCTATGCCCACTTGTCAACTTCTTCCAAAAATGGAGGAGTTTCTTAAAAGCAGAAACGTTACATTTTGGTTTACAAATACTGGTGTAAAAATACTGACCAAATACGGAACGTGAATGTGGCATTCTGACCATAGTTTTTGTCCCAGGACAACAACTGCAATTTGTATATAGAAGAAAAATCAGCAGTGGTACGGTACGGTTTGACACACCTATATACCCTCCCAGGGACAAAAAGGAGATTTTTGTGTACTCACCGTAAAATCTCTTTCTCTTAGCCTCTAATTGGGGAACACAGAGCCATGGGTGTTATGCTGCTGTCCACTAGGAGGCGACACTATGCATAATCTGAAAAAGATTAACTATGGCTCCTCCTCTGCAGTATACACCCCTGGACGGCGTCAGCCTTCTCCAGTTTTGTGCAAAAGCATTAGGAGGAACATAAACAACATAACCATGCCTGTAAGAAGGCCACTATTTACGAGCTCAAAGAACAATACGAGAACTCAAACGATAACAACGGCCGGTAAGGGCAACAGGGTGGGAGCTGTGTCCCCCAATTAGAGGCTAAGAGAAAAAGAGATTTTACGGTGAGTACACAAAAATCTCCTTTAATCTGTCACCTCATTAGGGGACACAGAACCATGGGACGTCCCAAAGCAGTCCCTGGGTGGGAGGCAATGGACGAATATTGTGCTAGCAGGTCCCTAAATTTGGGGCACTGCAGCCTGCAGAACCCGTCTACCCAGGCTCGCAACCGCTGAGGACTGGGTATGAACACTGTAGTGTTTCATAAACGTGTGTAGGCTAGTCCAAGTGGCCGCCTTAAACACCTGTTGTGCCGAAGCCTGGTGCCAAATGGCCCAGGAGGCCCCTACTGCCCGCGTAGAGTGCGCCGTGATACCGGCCGGAAGAGAATTGTTAAGGCGGTAAGCCTCTTGTATGGTGGACTTGATCCACCTGGCAAGGGTAGCTTTGAAAGCCAGCAGACCCTTGCAAACGCCTTCCGGAAGAAGGAAAAGGGTCAAGCATATGCAGAGCCTTCTCCACTCTATGAACCAGAACCGGGCAAAGGGATAGCAGTGGAATTTCCTCATTGAGGTGGAAGTTGGACACAACCTTCGGAAGGAAGGATGGTACTGTACGGAGAACCACCTTGTCCTGGTGAAAGGCTAGGAAGGGCCGTCTGCAGGAGAGTGCTGACAATTCAGACACCCTGCGTAGCGAGGTGATTGCCACCAGAAAAAACACCTTCTGTGACAGAATGCGGTGTGGGACTTCCTTGAGGGGTTCGAAAGGTGGTGCCTGCAATGCTGTCAGGACCAGGTTGAAGTCCCACGTTTCCAGTGGACATCTGTAGGGGGGAACTAATCGGGAAACTCCCTGGAAAAAAGTTCTTACTTGCGGCTTGTTAGCAATACGCCTTTGGAAAAACACTGAAAGCGCTGACACCTGGCTCTTAAGCGAACCTAGGGATAGCCTGGCGTCCAGGCCAGATTGAAGAAAACCAAGAACCTTTGGGAGGGAATAAGGGAGTGGGACCTGTCAGCGAGATTCGCACCAGGTAAAGAAAGCTCTCCAGGTACAGTAATAGATCTTGGCGGAGGCTGGCTTCCTTGCCCTGATCATGGTCTTAATGACCTCCGGTGAGATCCCTGCCTGGGTTAGAACCCAGGTCTCAAGGGCCACGCCGTCAAATTGAGAGCCCCTGAGTTCTGATAGTAGAACGGACCTTGCGACAGAAGGTGGTGACGGTCGGGGAGACGCCAGGGGGCGTCTGCTATGAGTTGTACGATGTCGGCGTACCATGTACGTCTGGGCCAGTCCGGTACGATCAGGATAGTTGGAACTCCCTCTTGTTTGATCTTCCTCATGATTCTGGAGATCCGGGGGAGGGGTGGAATGTACAGAAGCTGGAACTGGGTCCAGTCCTGAACCAGGGCATCCGCCCCGAGCGACCGCGGGTCGCGTGTCCTGGCCATGAAATTGGAGACCTTGGCATTGAGATGGGATGCTATTAGGTCCACGTCCGGGGTCCCCCAGCGATGGCAGATCTGGTGAAAAATTTTGGGATGGAGAGACCACTCCCCCGAGTCCATTCCTTGTCTGCTGAGGAAGTCGGCTTCCCAGTTGTCCACACCCGGAATGTGGACCGCAGAGAGTACCGACCTCGTGTCTTCCGCCCAGTGGACGATATGTGCCACTTCTCTCATCACCCGGGTACCGCGGGTCCCACCTTGGTGATTCACATATGCCACCGCCGTGGCATTGTCCGACTGTATCCTGATATGAGAGGCTGCCAGCAAGTGATGAAAGGCTCTCAATGCCAGGAAGATGGGCCGAATTTCCAGGATGTTTATGGGCAAGGTCGCTTCCACTGGTGACCACTTGCCTTGTGCCCTGTGATGTAGGTGCACCGCACCCCAACCTGTCAGGCTTCCATTGACCTGAGAGAAAGGATTTTCCCCTTGCAAGTGAAGTTGGCTTGAGCCACCAGTGTAGGGACCTCCTGGTTGATGATGTTAGCCGGAACTCCCTGTCGAGGGAGAAAGGATTCCTGTCCCAGGACTTGAGGATGGCTAGTTGAAGAGGCCTGAGGTGAAACTGGGCAAATTGTACCGCCTCCATTGCTCTGCCTCCATTGCTCCTGCTGAGGACTCTCATGGCAAACCGGAGAGATCGGGGGAATTGCGGAGGAGTATGCGAACTTCCAGATGGAGAGCCAGTGCCTTGTCCCTGGGAAGGAGCACCAGCCCCCTGGAGGTGTCGAATAGCATCCCCAGGAAGGTCAGGGACTGACTCGGGGTAGTCGATGACTTTTGTAAGTTGACCAACCAGCCCAGGCGACTCAGTGTCGATTGTGATTGAGACGCTGACCTTGCAGTCCTTGAAGGTGGAAGCCTTGATGAGAAGGTCGTCTAGGTATGGAATGACTACAATGCCTCTGGAGTGTAGAACGTCCATGGTGGCTGCCATGATCTTGGTAAACGTTCTGGGAGCCGTGGCGAGTCCGAACGGGAGAGCCACGAACTGGTAGTGGTCTTGGTTGATCGCAAACCTGAGAAATCTTTGATGGGCGGGAGCAATAGGTATATGTAGGTATGCGTCTTGTATGTCTATGGAGGTGAGATATTCTCCCTGCTCCATGGATGCAATGATGGACGGAAGGGACTCCATGTGAAAACGACGAACCCGTACATATTTGTTGAGTTGTTTTAGGTCTAGTATGGGCCGGACGCAGCCTCCTTTCTTCGGGACTACGAATAGATTGGAGTAGAACCCTCGGAAGCGTTCGGTTGCGGGAATCGGTACTACGACTCCTGCTTGAAGGAGAGAGGAGACCGCTTGGTGGAAGGCACGAGCCTTGTCTGGCGGTTTTGGTGGAACAGAGAGGAAGAACCGGTTCGGTGGACTGGAAGTAAACTCTATCTTGTATCCGGAAGACACTATTTCCTTGACCCACCTGTCTTTTGTAATAGGCAGCCAGACTTGCTGAAAGAGTAGAAGTCGTCCGCCTACTGGTGGGGTGTCTTCCGGAGTTCGTGAGTCATGATGAGGCGAAATTCTGAGGTTTTCCTCCTTTGGGCTTCGCCTGGCCTGCTTTCGATTGCCAGGTCATGTCCGGCCTCTGCGCCGCCCGTGGGTTGTCCCTGCGTGGAGAGCGGTTACGATTTTGTGCTGGGCGCGAGACGGACTAGCCCGAAGAATTCCGAAAGGATCGGAATCGTGTTTGGCTACGCCGTTTAAACGTGCATTTAGGCTTTAGTTGAGGGAGAGAGGTACTCTTACCCCCAGTGGCGTTGGATATCATTGTGTCCAACTTTTCACCGAAAAGTCACCCACTAAAGTACGGGAGGTGTGTGAGGGACTTTTTTGAGGCTGCGTCCGCTTTCCATTCCCATAGCCAAAGGATACGCCGGATTGTGATGGTGTTTGATGCTATTCCCGCTACACCTCTTGCAGAATCCAGAGCTGCATGAAGCATGTAATCTGCTACCACTGCTATTTGAACCGCTTGGTCCGACAGCTCAGGATTGGAAGCTTGAAGGCCATCCTGCAAATTTTTGGCCCAAGCCAGAATGACTTTGGCCGCCCAGACTGAAGCGAACGCGGGAGCCAGGGAGGCTCCTGCCGCTTCGAAAATTGAACGAGCCATGCGTTCTACCTGCCGGTCTGCTGCGTCCCTGAGGGTTGAGCTATCTGGCAGTGAGAGGAGGGTCTGTGCTGCTAGCCTAGAGACTGGAGGGTCCACTTCGGGCGGATCTGTCCACCTGTGGGAAAGGGTACCTTGCCTCCAAATATTTGCGATTGGTGAATTTCTTCTCGGGCTGCAAAAACTGCTTAGTAAGTATCGCCTGAAATTCCGGGTGATTAGAGAAGACCTTAGGAGGTTTCAGAACACCTTCAAAGCAAATCTTGTGTTCTGGGGCTTCCGGGGGTGGATCAGAAATGTCCAGCACCCGATGGATGGAAGAGATAATGTCCTCAACTAGCGCTGCATTGCTAGGGGTACCGGGGACCAGAGACCTCTCCGTTTCGTTGTCTGAGTCGGAGTCACAGATGCCTTCCGAATCCTGCGTATCGCTGAGGCGTTCCCTGGTGGGCGAACTGGGGCGGAGGTCTCCTGTGGTCGGGGATCGCTCTGGAGATCTGCGTTGTCTGTCCCTAGTAGGGGACGGTCAAGGTGACCTGGAAATACGGTGTCTCTCCCTAGAGGGGGATGACCGTGTGCTATTATGGGATGACGCAGATGAACGCGACCTGTGGGTCCGCTTACGTCTGCGAAAGCCAGAAATGGCCTGTCCCAGAGTGGAGCTGTCCCTTTGCTGGGTAGCGCTCATAGCCAAGGCATGACCCTGCAGAGCCTGGAGTAATGTGGAGGTCAGGTTATCTATGGACTGCATCATAGACTGCGACATTTGAGTAGCCCATTCCGGCGTGGTAGCAGACACTGAAGCATTAGTAGGAGCCTCTTGGGGTCCTGACCCAGTATTTTGGATACAATCCCGGCAGTGCGGGTACGTGCCAGTGGTTTTGCAGGCTGTGCAGAATGCATAAAAGCAGTCCTGCCTGGTTCTCTTGTACCTTGAGCCCGGCATAGTGCACCGAATGCAGAAGGGCTGGCTATGCAGAGGGCCCTACAGGGGTGGCTATGCAGAGGAAACCTATAGGGGAGCCTTATAGGGAATATGGATTCACAGCCGAGTAAGAAAACCCAGCTGTGATCTTACCCCACCAGTGTGCCCCTAGGTCCAGCGCTGTAGATTCACAGTCCTGTACCCCTCAGACAGGCTGATGTGCTGCTGATGTCACAATGCCTTCTCCTGCAGCAATTCTGACCCAGAAATGGCCGCTGAGAGGACGAGGAGGAAGAGGAAGGGGCGGAGAGCTGAAAAGGGCACGCAGATCTATGTAAAAACGCGCCCTGTCTCGATCCGCCCCTTCTATGACACTGTAAGGTGTCATATTTGTCATCCGGGGGGGGCGAGGAGGAGGCAGCAGCTTCTGCTAGGCCGAAGCCACGGTTTAAATTTGAAGTCTGATGCCCAGAAGGGCTCCAGGCCGGCGCGGATGTCCGGGAGGGAGTCGGATCTGAACCAGACCCCCCCGGATCTAAAGGCAGGATAGCGGTGGGGCTAGTAACAGGAGCGGGGGACCTGTGAGGGGTCCCCCTGAGGCGCTATGGAGCTGGCGCTGCCGCAGAGACAGGGGCGCAGGAGCCCTGTGTCTGTGTGTGCTATGCCTGTGTGCTCTCCCCCCGGCCCTTACAGGAGCCCGCAGCTGGGCTGGAGGGCCACAGAATGCTGCCTTGTACAGGCCCTACGTGAGGAGTCTCAACCTAATGCCCCCAGAGGGGGATTAGGGAGGGTGCTGCTGTCACCATCAGGGGGCTTCATCCTTGCTTTGACCTCAACTCAAAACCCAAGGGAATTGGGGGAGGGGGGTCTCGACTTCGAACCAGTACCCGAGGGACTGGGGAAGGAGCGACATGGGGAATAGCCACCTCAACTTCAACCGGGCACCCTATAATAGAGGCCGAGGAAGTAGCCATGTTGGGGGTCTCGCAGGAGACCCACTTTTCTCCATCTGTAGTCCGTCAGGAAAAAAACGGAAAAAAAAAAAAAAAAAAAAAAGGAAGAAATCTTTAGGTGTGCCTCCTATGCGACACTAAGCAAAAACTGGAGAAAGCCGACGCCGTCCAGGGGTGTATACTGCAGAGGAGGAGTCATAGTTAATCTTTTTCAGATTATGCATAGTGTCGCCTCCTAGTGGACAGCAGCAAAACACCCATGGTTCTGTGTCCCCCAATGAGGCGACAGAGTAAGTAAAGTATACAGCGGGGAGAAAGCCTATGCCAATAAAATATAACTTTTAATGATATCACTTAAAATCTATGGAATAAGCGCCATATGACGACCAACATATAACAAAACAATGTGACAAAGTGCTAGTGCTTAAAATAAACCAGTGCTCAAAAGTAGAAAATCATTTGCTTACAAGGGCAGTTACCAAGTGTAAGGCTCCTAAGATGTCCTCCCCGATCACTCAGGCTGTGTGCACACGTAGCTTTTTTTTGCGTTTTCGCAGCGTTTTTTTAACACGCGATTTTGCTGCGTAAACGAAAAAAAAAAAAAAAAAGCATCTCATGTAATCCTATGGCATTCCGCACATGCTGTGCTAATGCTGCGCATTTTTCCGCGGCAGAAAAATATGCAGCATGCTCATTCTTTGTGCGGAATCGCGGGAATTCCACACACATAGGAAATCATTGTTCCGCTCACTTTCCACATGTGGCTATGGCCACCATGCGCAAAGTAAGCGGAAAATGTGCGGGTGGTACCTAGGGTCTGGAGCACTCTCCTCCAGACTCTGGGTACCATATCCCTGTTAAAAAAAAAAAATCCCGTCAAGTCCCGTTCCCAGTGATGCTTTGAGACAATGACCTTTGATGACGTCACGGTCTCGCGAGACCGCGGCGTCAAAGGTCATTGTCGCAAATTATCGCTAGGAAGGGGAGTTGCCGGGAGCATCGCGAGGATCTGGGATGCTGCGCAGGACGCAGGAAGGTGAAAAAACACCATTTTTAATATCATTTTTAACTTTATATCTTTTTACTACTGATGCTGCATAGGCGGCCTCAATAGTAAAAAGTTGGTCACACTCGTCAAACATTATGTTTGACGAGTGTGACCAACATGTCAATCAGTTTTCCAAGCGATGCTCCAGATCGCTTGGAAAACGCTAGTTAAAACACGGGAATTACACATGGAGTTCTAGCGTATTTCCCGCGGCAGTTGCAGAATTCCTACGGAAATTTCCGCGGCAATTCCGCAACGTATGCACATAGCCTCAGTCTCAGTCTAAAAAGGCAAAATGCCTGCCCAGGTGTTTTCCCAACCACAAGGAATCTTTACAAAACACTGGTAGCACCTGGAAAAGCGCTTCCCAGGTAGAAAGCAGTTTGAAAACTCATCCTCCTTAATATTGAGGGCATGATTGATGGCAGATATGAGACTGTTGACCATATCCTGGACTTTGGTCCATGTCAGGATCAGATTCTGACTCAGAATCAAAGTCAGACCCTCAGGCCACCTCAGGGGAGGAAGAGTGGCATAGATGGCATCCTGCTGGATGTGGAAGGAGAAGGGGAACCAGACGAGGAACTGGACTGTGCCAGCTTCTTAGACCTTATCCTTGATCTGCCATGCTGAGGGTGACGGGTGGGTGCCTGCAATTCGTTCGGAGCACTGTTGGCGGCTGAAAGTTTAGGTAAACGTTTAAGAACCTGTACCAGGGACTGGGACACCTTGGTTAAGTCAGTTACTGATTGAAAACTAGCAAGAGCCCTTTCAGGGGGAGGGCGGTGAGCTCTCTTAACAGGCGGCAGAGGGCTTCCGTAAGGCTTGCATGGTGGAAGGGCTGCAATTTGGGCAGAAAACCAAGGCCTGACAAATGGGCCACTTCCTTTTGAAGCGTGTACAGCTATAGTGGATTATAGTGTGGGAGGGATGTGAACAAAACTCCCTAGGTCAGTGGGGGCTGTTGAGAAGGGCTAAGCCTAGGAGAGAAAATATGAAAAAAAAAAAAAATGTTACTGGGGAAAAAAAGTCCGCCTTCCCACATCGTTGTGGTCCCAGACTGTTCAGAATACAATGTCGACTGAGGGGGAGGGTCACTGAGAAGTGACCACCATCTTCCTCCCGGCCCACTCCAAGGAGAGAGCTAGGGTAGGGAACAGGCAAGGACTGACCGTCAAGAATCACACTGAGATACGCTTGAAGTGTCTGGGGGTAAGGTGCTGCCTCACAGACTAGAGAGGGTACGATGTGGATGGCACCACACTGTTCTCTCAGTTATTTTTGGGAAAACAGGGTGAGATGTTATACCCTGTTACCATAAAGAGAAGAACCTGAAAAACAAAAAGGAAAAGATTAATAAAACAAACAAGTGACCTAAGGAGAAAAAGGCAGATCTGGAATCGGTCCCAGGTCTACCTCCTTCTGACACTAAGCTAAAACTGAAGAGCTATGTGCCAGTCCGTGAGTGTACCCTGCTGAGGAGGGGCTAACTTTTTTTTGGCATAGTGTCAGCCTCCTAGTAACAGCAGCATACACCCATGGTTACCTGTGTCCCCCAATGAAGCGATAAAGAAATAGGTTTTGGTGCATTGCATCTTTTAGTGTCCACCTGCCATTATTTCTGTGCATTCTCCTTCCTGCATTTAACATACTGACTACATCGGCTACATATGAATATGCACAACTTTTATATTTTTGGGGCTAAATTAAAGCGGTTGTTCAAGATTTGAAAAACATTGCTATTTTCTTTCAGAATAGCGCCAACACTTACTGTAGGTTGTGTGTAGTAATGCGCCTCAAATTCATTGCCTTCAATGAGGCTGATATGCAATAGCAGACAACTCTTGGTCAGTGGTGAAAAGTTATTACAACCATGTTCACTATAGTGATTGACAGATTTTATTTGTAGAACTAACATGTACACTCTTACATTAAAAATCGGCACAAAACTCAGTGTCCAGCGTTCCATTTAGAAAAGTGCCAAATTTCATTATCCATCAAGAACAGTCATACCACAATTGCTCAATCATTGTTGGGTGTACACTTTGGTTATATCGTTGTACTTCCCATTAGGTGGATTGTATTTGGAGTTTGGGGGAGTATTACATGGTCCGGGATTTTCCATAGGTAACATTCCTGCATCACAATGGATAGCAGCATTGTACAGTTCCTCTGACTCAAGGCGCAATTCTTCCAGAGCTTTCCTTTGAGATTCTAAGAGACACGCAATCCCCTTTTGTTCTTCATCATGTTCTTGCTGCTTACTCCGGGACCATTTTTTAAAAAGTAAAGCTCGTCTTTCTTGTTCTTCTTCGGCAAGCTGTAGTGGTTTACGAATTCTATAAATTAAAAAAATTTAAAATGGTTTCATTATTATTAGCTTTATTTTATTATCTGTAGTTTTATTTTATTAAGCGTGTTGTATATAATGCATTCTTTATAAAGTCACAATATAAAGAGCAGACTACTACTCCATCAGATAATATGCCATGATTCTTATCTGTCAGCAGGTTTTTGCCATTTAACCACTTCATGACATGGCATGATGTTTTGATGACCAATTATTGCATTTTATCGCAACATTGCTAGGTCAAAAACAAATTTTAGCATTTTGATTTTTTCGTCCCGCCGTTTACCAATTCAAATAATTTATTTTGACAGATTGGACATTTTTACGAACACTGTGATACCAAATGTGTATTTTTTTAATAGGGCAAAAGGAAGAGATTTAAAATTGAAAAAAATAAAACACTTAAACTTTTTCCCTTTTTACTGTATTTAACAGTCCTCTTAGGGGACTTGAAGCTGCGATTGTCGGATTGCTGTATAGAGAAAATCACGATCTCCTATAAATGCAAGCAATGGCTTTCATAGGAAGATTGTAATGACAGGCATGGGAGTCATCAGCGATCATGACAACCCATCAGCGCCCAATGATCATGCTACGAGCACCCCAATGAGAGTGTGGCATGGCATGCCCCCCCTCCTGATGCGTGTTAAATGCCTCTGTGACAGCGGGATTTAACAGGTTAACAGCCTTGGATGAAGTTCCACCTGTGGCTGTTAGAGGCACATGATGGCTGATTAAATCAACTGTCACGTGCAGGGAAAAAAAAAGGAACTGGAGTACAAGCTGGTAAGCATGCAAAATAGCAGCATGTTCACATTGGTTATTAAACAGACAAACTCTAAGACAGAAACAAAATGAACATATACCCTGCTGTAAGTAAATAAGAAAAAACAAAAGTGCAAATAAATTTGTTTCCTATCCTGAGGTGCAGGGCTGTGGCGTTGGAGTCGGAGTCTATTTTGGAGGAGTTGGAGTCATGGAAACTGAGGAGTCGGAGGTTTGTCCTACAGACTCCACAGCCCTGGCAGGGCTGTGGAGTCAGTAGTCGGAGCCCATTTTGGTGGAGTTAGAGTCATGGAAATTGAGGAGTCGGAGTCAGAGGTTTGGCTTACCAACTCCACAGCCCTGCTGAGGTGCACCTTGTATAACAGTTCAGAACCATTGCAAGTGCCAGGGCTTGTTCTTATTATGTGAATTCTTGGAAACAAAGTCCTAATGTCAAGAATGGTGCAATAATCCAAAGTGGGGCAATCTAAACTCCAAAGTGCAATATACTGCTAAGCATTTAGGGTTGATTCAGTTGGGAAAAATTCCTCACAGTTTCCAAAAATTAACACGCAACAGTTAAAACTGCTGTATGCTATTTACACAATGTAAAGTATTGCTCAAAGTGAAAATTCTCTGAAAAAAAGTGGTAAAAATCACATGTAAATGACATAAAAAAGAATTGTCTTCTGTACAATCCTCCAGTGACCTCAGCAGAGTGATGCATTGACCTTACTTCAAGTTAGCACCATCCTTATCTCCCTTAGAAGTTATGTGCTCTTTGGCTGGGGCCTTTTTTTTCTACAAAAGTAGTAAGGTGACAAGCAGTTGTCCTGTAATTAGTTTGTGATCTCCGGAACCCAAATGTTCACTGGCATCTGAACAGCAGAGATTTTTGTAGCCACTTCAATTGTGGCGATTTTGTGAAGGTAGAAATAGGCATCATTGGAGTGTATGAAATCTTAAACTTTTTTTTCCTTTTTAGGAGGAGCTGTGCCTGTAACACTAGATTCACAAATGGAAGGTGAAGAAGTTTCAATAGATGAAATTCCATTTCATACAACTGAAAAGGGTTATTTTTCCGGCATGTGGAGTCTATGAAAATTTCGGCAACAAATCTTCTCCGTAAGAGAATATACATAGACAACTTGGGTCAGATTTCTAGCAGCAAACAAATAATGTAAAGTGTTAATACTTTGATTCAAAAGTGCATGAAGGCACTATGGAGCGTAAAGCATAGCTGTGGAGTCGGAAAGCAAAACACCTCTGACTCCAACTCCACAGCATTGCCCCCTACTGAGCATGTGCATAAAGTGCAGCACAGATTCATCTCCACTAATAGCCCAGATTCTTAGATCAGGAACAGAACATTTCAGAACTGTCCCAAATTATTATGAAAAAAATATCCGGCACAGACGGCAGCGAACTATTGTACACAATTTTTTATAGGGGTCGGTGTCGGTCTATTTAATACTGACTCCACCAAAATGGACACTGATTCTACAGCCCTGGTGTAAAGTACAGGTATGGAGGAGGGGGGGGGGGGGGGGGGGGGGAAGCATTTTTACTTTGTGCCAGTATATATAAGGCTAAAAGAGGGGTGGATGCAGGAATAAAATAGCCTGATCAATAATATGAGCAAATGTGCATAGGTGTGCCCTTGTTGTAATTGTTGTTTTTAATATATATATATATATACATACACACACACACATATATATATATATTTCATAATTCAAGATTTAAAATTGTGTTTCAAAGCGTTAACACCCCTGGCAGTAAAAGAATTAACTCCCCCTGCTTTTTGTGATCAAATGTCTCTGGAACAGGAACATTTTCCATACACTAATGTGGCTCGGTGTATAATTGCAGCATTTCTCAGTTTACCTGCTGTCATCTAAATATTTTGATGTCAGTGTGAAGTCCTCAATGGGTATAAGTTCAGGTGGAATACGCTCCATTTTTTTAAGTTTCTTCCTCATGCGCTCCTTTGCTACTAGTTCTCTCTTGGGATCCACCTTTTTCTTCTTTCTAGGTTCAGCTCTAAAAGGTGGTGAAAACACAATACCAATAATTAAAGAGGCACCCCAGATGATACTAGCATACACAATTGATGCAAAATTACCGTATTTTTCGGGCCATAAGACGCACCCAAATTTTAAGAAGGAAAATAGGGAAAAAAATAATAATGTGTCAAATGGGGGTCTGTCTTACAGTCCGAATTCAGCTTACCTGGGAAGGGATCCGGCACAGGTGGAGGAGTGGTCACAGAGGACATTCAGTGCTCCAGGCTGGTGCGGTGGTGGCGGCTCTGTGCTGGGGCAGGTGGGCTGTGCTGGGGCAGCTGGGCTGTGCTGGGCTGGGGCAGGTGGGCTGTGCTGGGGCAAGTGGGATGTGCTGGGCTGGGGCGGCGGCGGGCTGTGCTCCGATGCAGGGGCTCCGCTGGCATTTCCTCGCAGCCCCGAGGCCCCCACACATCCGTTGCTGGTTGCCATGTTGCGGTGGCCTCTGGGAACATGGACGCCGGGAAGATGGCCGCCGGTCCGGGGACGACGCATGCGCAGGTTCAGATCTCGTCCCGAGATCTCGGGAGACGAGATCTACACCCGCGCATTCGCCGTTCCCGGACCGGCGGCCATCTTCCCGGCGTCCATGTTCCCGGAGGCCACCGCAACATGGCGGCAGTCAGCAACGGATGTGCGGGGGCCTCGGGGCTGCGAGGAAATGCCGGCGGAGCCGCCGCCCCTGCACCGGAGCACAGCCCGCTGCCACCACCGCACAGCCCCGCCCGCTGCCACCACCGAATCGCAGAGCCCCGCGGCACCCGCACCAGCTTCCAGCCATGATTGGAGGTTAGTATATTGCGACCATAAAACACCCCCCCACTTTCCCCCAAAATTTTGGGGAAAAAATGCGTCTTATGGTCGGAAAAATACGGTAATTTTTGTTTGGAAGACTGCTCTCTTTTCCTAAGTGTTCATGTGTTTTCAAAGGTGAGAGAAGAAAGCAGCTGTCAAACAACTCTACCGGCAGTTTATTGCCCCTGAAAGATAGTTGTAATTTCAGCACCAAATCCTGACATCAGTAGGATGACATTCAGGGGGCACCATACACATTAGATGGTCAGTCTCGACGACTTTAAACTCATGTGTATGGGGACATAAGAAAGTACAAAAAGTCAGCTCACCCATCTAGACATCCAGGATTCCAAGCACGGAAAAGCAATCGATCAAGTAGGTAATCCAGCTCAAATAGTCCCACAAAAACCTTTTTTATTTTATTGAAAAAATTCTTTAAAATAGATAATCAACCCAGCATAGAAAGTACAACCCCCAATGTGGGAAGAATTATGTGGGCAAACACGTTTCGAGCTTTGCGGTTCTTAGTCGTGGCATACCATCATGAATTAAGTAGGACCTTATATACTACACTAGATGATGGCCCGAGTCTATCGCATCCGGTATTCTAGAGTCTCTGTTAAAATAAAAAAAATGAGATTTTTGTGTACTCACCGTAAAATCTCTTTCTCTTAGCCTTTAATTGGGGGACACAGAACCTTGGGTGTTATGCTGCTGTCCACTAGGAGGCGACACTATGCATAATCTGAAAAAGATTAACTTTGGCTCCTCCTCTGCAGTATACACCCCTGGACGGCGTCAGCCTTCTCCAGTTTTATGCCAAAGCATAAGGAGGAACGTAACCAAATAACATAACCATGCCTGTAAGAAGGCTACTATGTACGAGCTCAAAGAACAATATGAGAACTCAACAGTAAACAACGGCCCGTAAGGGCAACAGGGTGGGAGCTGTGTCGCCTAATTAAAGGCTAAGAGAAAGAGATTTTACGGTGAGTACACAAAAATCTCCTTTACTCTGTCGCCTAATTGGGGGAAACAGAACCTTGGGACGTCCCAAAGCAGTCCTTGGGTGGGAAGCAGTGGACGAATATTGTGCTGACAGTCCCCTAGACTTGGGGTACTGCCGCCTGCAGAACCAGTCTACCCAGGCTCGCATCCGCTGAGGACTGGGTATGAACACTGTAGTGTTTCGTAAACGTGTGTAGGCTAGTCCAAGTGGCCGCCTTGCACACTTGTTGTGCCGAAGCCTGATGCCGAATGGCCCAGGATGCCCCTACTGCCCGTGTAGAGTGTGCCGTGATACCGGCCGGAAGAGGGGAACTGTTAAGTCGGTAGGCCTCATGTATGGTGGACCTGATCCACCTGGCAAGGGTAGCCTTGGAAGCCGGCAACCCCTTGCGACTACCTTCCGGAAGAATGAAGAGGGAATCAGATTTCCGGAAAGGTGCAGTCCTGGACACGTAAATCCGCAATGCTCTGACGAGGTCAAGCGTATGCAGAGCCTTCTCCACTCTATGAACCGGAACCGGGCAAAGGGAAGGCAGTGAAATCTCTTCGTTAAGGTGAAAGTTGGACACAACCTTCGTAAGGAAGGATGGTACCGTGCGGAGAACCACCTTGTCCTGGTGAAAGGCTAGGAAAGGCCGTCTGCAGGAAAGTGCTGACAATTCCGACACTCTGCGTAACGAGGTGATCGCCACTAGAAAAACCACTTTCTGAGACAGAATGTAGAGTGGAACTCCTCTAAGAGGTTCGAAGGGTGGGGCTTGCAATGCTGTCAGGACCAGATTGAGGTCCCACGTATCCAGCGGACGTTTGTAGGGAGGAACCAATCGGGAAACTCCCTGGATGAAAGTTCTTACTTGCGGTTTAATAGCAATGCGCTTTTGAAAAAGGACTGAAAGCGCCGACACCTGACTCTTAAGCGAACTTAAGGATAGCTTGGCATCTAGGCCCGATTGAAGAAAACCTAGTACCTTCGGGAGGGAATAAGGGAGTGGGACTTGTCCATGAGATTCGCACCAAGAAAAGCAAGCTCTCCAGGTACGATAATAGAGCTTGGCGGAGGCAGGCTTCCTTGCCCTGATCATAGTTGCAATGACTGCCGGTGAAAAACCTGCCTGGGTTAGAATCCAGGTTTCAAGGGCCATGCCGTCAAATTGAGAGCCCCTGAATTCTGGTGGAAGAACGGACCTTGAGACAGAAGGTCGTGACGGTCGGGTAGACGCCAGGGGGCGTCTGCCGTAAGTTGCACGATGTTGGCGTACCAAGTACGTCTGGGCCAGTCTGGCGCGATGAGGATGGTCGGAACTCCCTCTTGCTTGATCTTCCTCACGACCCTGGTGATTAGGGGGAGGGGTGGAAAAATGTACAGGCGTCGGAACTGGGACCAGTCCTGGACCAGGGCATCCGCTCCGAGCGACCGCGGGTCGTGTGTCCTGGCCATGAAATTGGGGACCTTGGTGATGATTCTTGAGATGGGATGCCATTAGGTCCACATCCGGGGTTCCCCAGCGTTGACAGATCTGGTAAAAAATCTTGGGATGGAGAGACCACTCCCCCGAGTCCATTCCTTGCCTGCTGAGGAAGTCGGCTTCCCAGTTTTCTACACCCGGAATGTGTACCGCAGAAAGTACCGACCTTGTGTCTTCCGCCCAGCGGAGGATATGAGCCACTTCTCTCATCGCCTGGGCGCTGCGGGTCCCGCCTTGGTGGTTCACGTATGCCACAGCCGTGGCATTGTCCGACTGTATCCGTATGTGCGAGGCTGCAAGCAAGTGATGAAAGGCTCTCAGTGCCAAGAGGATGGCCCTGATTTCCAGAACATTGATGGGCAATGTCACTTCCCTCGGTGACCACTTGCCCTGTGATGTAGGTGCACCGCCCCCCAGCCTGTCAGGCTTGCATCGGTAGTCAGGATCTTCCATTGTCCTGAGAGGAATGGCTTCCCTCGTGTAAGCGAGGTTGGTTTGAGCCACCAATGCAGGGATCTCCTGGTTGATGACGTCAACCTGAACTCCCTGTCGAGGGAGAAGGGGTTCCTGTCCCAAGACCTGAGTATGGCTAGTTGAAGGACCCTGAGGTGAAACTGGGCAAATGGCACTGCCTCTATTGCTGCTGCCATCCTGCCGAGGATTCTCATGGCAAACCGGAGAGATCGAGGAGGACTGCGAAGGAGTGTGCGAACTCCCAGACGGATGGCCAGTGTCTTGTCCTTGGGAAGGAGCACCAGGCCCCTGGCGGTGTTGAATACCATTCCCAGGAATGTTAGAGTCCGAGTTGGGATGGTCGACGATTTCTGTAGGTTGACTAGCCATCCCAGGCGACTCAGTGTCTAGAGTGATTGAGACACTGACCTCGCAGTCTTTGAAAGTGGGAGACTTGATGAGGAGGTCGTCCAGGTACGGGACGACTAGGATGCCTCTTGAGTGCAGGACGTCCATGGTGGCCGCCATGACTTTGGTGAACGTTCTTGGAGCCGTGGCGAGTCCGAACGGAAGGGCGACAAACTGGTAGTGGTTTTGGTTGACCGCGAACCTGAGAAACCTCTGGTGGGCGGGAGCAATTGGTATGTGGAGATACGCATCCTGTATGTCTATGGAGGCGAGGTATTCTCCCTGCTCCATGGATGCAATGATGGACTGGAGGGACTCCATGCGGAAATGACGGACCCGTACGTAATTGTTGAGCTGTTTTAGGTCCAGTATGGGTCGGACGCCGCCTCCTTTCTTGGGGACTACGAACAAATTTGAGTAGAATCCTCGGAATCTCTCGTTCGCGGGAACCGGCACCACAACTCCTGATTGAAGGAGAGAGGAAACCGCTTGGTGGAAAACACGAGCCTTCTCTGGTGGTGTTGGAGGAACAGAAAGGAAGAACCGGTTCGGTGGAACGGAAGTGAACTCTATCTTGTATCCGGAAGACACTATTTCCCTGACCCACCTGTCTTCTGTAATAGGCAGCCAGACTTGCTGAAAGAGTAAAAGTCGGCCGCCTACTGGTGGGGTGTCTTCCGGAGGTCTCGAGTCATGATGAAGTGAAGTTCTGAGGTTTTCCTCCCTTGGGTTTCGCTTGGCCTGCTTTCGACTGCCAAGCCCTGTCCGGTCGCTGCTGCGTCCGTGGGTTGTCTCTGCGTGGAGAACGGTTGCGGTTTTGCACTGGGCGCGAAACGGACCAGCCTGAGGAATTCCGAAAGGATCGGAATCGCGTCTGGTTTCTTCGTTTAAACGTGCGTTTCGGTTTTAGTTGAGGGAGAGAGGTACTCTTACCCCCAGTGGCATTGGCTATCATGGTGTCCAACTTTTCGTCGAAAAGTCTTCCAGTAATATACGGAAGTCGCGCGAGGGACTTCTTTGAGGCCGCATCCGCTTTCCATTCTCGCAGCCAGAGGATGCGTCGGATCGTGATGGCGTTAGATGCTATTCCCGCTACACCTCTGGCGGAATCCAGGGCTGCATGAATCATGTAGTCTGCTACCACTGTCATCTGGACCGCTTGGTCCGAGAGCTCAGGATTTGAAGCCTGAAGACCCTCCTGTAGTTTTTTGGCCCAAGCCAGGATGGCCTTGGCTGCCCAAACTGAAGCGAATGCAGGGCCCGGAGAGGCGCCTGCCGCTTCGAAAATAGAACGAGCCATGCGTTCTACTTGCCGGTCTGCTGCGTCCCTGAGGGTTGAGCTATCCGGCAGAGAGAGTAAAGTCTGCGCTGCTAGCCTAGAAACCGGAGGGTCCACTTCAGGTGGATCTGTCCATTGTTTGGTGTCTTTCTGTGGGAAGGGGTACTTCGCTTCCAAATATTTGCGATTAGCGAATTTTTTGTCAGGCTGCGCAAACTGTTTGGTAAGTATTTTCTCAAACTCATCGTGATTAGGGAAGACCTTAGGTGGTTTTTGAACACTTTCGAAGCAAATCCTATGTTCTGGGACTTCCGGGGGCGACTCTGGAATTTTTAGCACCCGATGAATGGCAGAAATTACGTCCTCAACTAGCGCTGTATTGCTAGGGGGAGAAGGTACCACGGACCTGACCGTTTCATTATCTGAGTCGGAGTCACAGATGCCCTCCTGTGCCTCGCTAAGGCGATCCCTGGAGGGCGACCAGGGGCGGGGGTCTTCTGTGGTGGGGGATCCCTGTGGTAAATTGCACTGTCTGTCTGTGGCAGGGGACTGCCCAGGAGACCTGGAATGACGCCGTCTCTCCCTAGAGGGGGACGACCTTGTGCTATAGTGCGACTCAGGTGATCGAGACCTGTGGGTCCGCTTACGTCTGTGAGAGTCGGAAGCAGCATGTTCCTGAGACAAGCTGTCCGTTTGCTGTGTACCGTCCATAGCCGGGGCCCGACTCTGCAGAGCTTGCAGTAATGTAGCAGTTAGGTTGTCTATGGAATGTGTCATGGACTGAGACATCTGAGTTGCCCATTCCGGCGTGGCCTGTGACACTGAAGCGTCAGTAGGGACTCCCTGGGGTTCTGACCCAGAGTTCAGGATGCAGTCCCGGCAGTGCGGATACGTGCTGCCACTAGGGAGCGTGGCTTTGCAGGCTGTGCAGAATGCATAGAAACATTCCTGCCTGGTTCTCTTCCTTGAGCCCGGCATAGTGCACAGAGGCTGGCTATAAGGGATCGTAAAGGGGTGGCTACGCAGAGGGAACCCACAGAAAGCCTTATAGGAAGTATAGATTCACAGCTGAGTATGAGAACCCAGCTGTGAGCTTACCCCACCGGTGTGCCTCTAGGTCCAGCGCCGACAGATCCAAGTTCTGTGCCCCCCGGAGACCGCTGTGATGCTCCTCTCCTGGATCTCATCCAGAAAAAAAAATGGCCACCGGGGCTCTGAGGAGAGGGAGGAGGGGGCGGAGAGCTGAAAAGGTCGCGCTGGGCTGTGTAAAAACGCGCCCTTTCTGCTTCAATCCGCCCCTTCTATGACACTCCAGCGTGTCATTTTGGTCATCCGGGGGGCGGGCCGGGGGGCGGGGAAAATGCGGCGGCTTCAGCTAGGCCGAAGCCGCGGCCTAAATTAGAAGCCTGATGCCCAGGAGGGCTCCAGAGCGGCGCGGTAGTCCGGGGGGGGGGGGGGCGGATTTGTACCAGACCCCCCCAGAATGGTCGACTGGATAGCGGTGGGGGTAGCAGGGGCAGCGGTTTTTGTATGGGGTGCCCCTGAGGCGCTATGGAGCCGTTGCTGTTGCAGAGACAGGGATGCAGAAAAAACCCTGTCTCTGCTGTGCCATCCAGTCCGCACCCTCCCCCGGCCCCAACAGGATCCCTCAGCCAGCCTGGGGTCCCTGGAAGCTGCGAAATGCTGCCTGATCTCCGACCCTACCTGAGGCGTCTCAACCTAATGCCCCCTGCGGGGGATTAGGGAGGGTGCGTCTGTCACCGTCAGGGGGTCTTTATCCTCGCCTCAACTTCAACCCAGACCCCTTAAAGGGGTTGGGGAAGGAGGGGGGTCTCGACCTCGAACCAGGACCCGAGGGACTGGGAAGGGAGCGACATGGGGAAAAAAACACCTCGACCTCAACCGGGTACCCCTAATAGGGGACCGAGGAGGGAGCCATGCCGGGAGTCTCGCTGGAGACCCACTTTTCATCTGTATTTCCGGACGAAAAAAGGAAAAAACGGAAGAAAAAAAGGTGTGCCTCCTTGCGACACTAAGCAAAAACTGGAGAAGGCTGACGCCGTCCAGGGGGTGTATACTGCAGAGGAGGAGCCATAGTTAATCTTTTTCAGATTATGCATAGTGTCGCCTCCTAGTGGACAGCAGCATAACACCCAAGGTTCTGTGTCCCCCAATTAGGCGACAGAGTAATAGTGATATACTCTCCTTCCGACGGCCCCCGGCATCTTCCGATCCCAGTAATGCTTTGTGCGAAACACTCCTGACTACGTCGCGCTCTCGCAAGAGTGACGTCATCTCCGGCCCTTCTCGCTAAGTATTACTGGGACCGGAAGATGTCGGGAGCGTGGTGAGAGGCGGGACAGAGTCTGAGGGCCGTCGGAAGGTGAGTATATAACTTTTCTATTTTAACAGAGATTCTAAACTACCCGATGCGATAGAATCGGGCCACCATCTAGTGTATTATACTCTGTTACACCCGGAGCTGCTGTCACTGTTCTGCTGTTACCTAATGTATTGTACTCCAGTTACAGCCAGAGCTGCTGTCACTGTTCTGCTGTTATCTAATGTATTGTACTCCAGTTACTCCCAAAGCTGCTGTCATCTAATGTATTGTACTCCAGTTACTCCCAGAGCTGCAGTCACTGTTCTGCTTTTACCTAATGTATTGTACGCAAGTTACACCCAGAGCTGCACTGTTCTGCTCTTACCTAACGTATTATACTCCTGTTACACCCAGAGCTGCAGTCACTGTTCTGCTCTTACCTAATGTACTCCTGTTACACCCAGAGCTGCAGTCACTGTTCTTCTGTTACCTAATGTAGTGTACTCCAGTTACACCCAGATCTGCAGTCACTGTTCTGCTGTTACCTAATGTATTGTAGTCCAGTTACACCCAGAGCTGCAGTCACCGTTCTGCTCTTACCTAATGTATTATACTCCTGTTACAGCCAGAGCTGCAGTCACTAATCAGATCTTACCAAATGAATTGTACTCCAGTTACACCCAGAGCTGCAGTCACTTTTCTGCTGTTACCTAATGTATTGTACTCCAGAATATGTACAGGACTGTGCCTGTGTAATGAGCGACGCAGCAGTGATGCCTTTAACGGCTGTAAAATGTGCCTGTACAATAAGCAATGCGGCCGTGTTGCCGCGACGACTAAGCAACTATCGCTGATTGGTCGCGGCCTAACTGCTGCGACCAATCAGCGAGGCGGGATTTCCATTACAGACAGACAGAGAATTAGACAATTATATAGTAGATGACTGGGACAGGATGTAGTACTGTATATAAGGTTGTACTTAGTTCATGATGGAATGCCGGAACTAAGAACTGCAAGATTCGAAAAGTGTCTGACCACATAGTTCTTCCCACATTGGGGCTTGTGATTTCTACACTGGATTGATTATCTATTTTAAAGATTTTTTTCAATAAAATAGGAAGGTTTTTATGGGACTATTTGAGCTGGATTACCTACTTGATCATGTGTATGGGGGCTGTTCTACCTATGTGTCTAGTAAAAATTGAACTGATGAGCCACAATCCAATTGATGGATAAGCATGATGTCAAGTACACCTAGCAGGGATCGTCTCTTACCTCACAGGAAGCACTGAGCGAAGGCCTAGCAGAGAAGATTGCCAATGACTTTCTCGTCGCCATATCCAAGGTGGACTGCAGAAAAATTGGTATGCATTATCCACTGTATCATAAAAATGCATTTCATCCTTTTTTTCATTAGCAAAAACCCTGTAGTAAGGTAAGGAATTTGACAACAAAGCAGATTACAGAAGTGGTTAGGGCTTAAAGATAGATGTCTATGCAATTTACGGTACTTGTTAGCAAATCCTCTCCATTTTTGAAAAAACACAGGTTTTTTGGGTTGCTTACCGTAAAATCTGTTTCACGGAGCCTTCATTGGGGGACACAGAAACCATGGGTGTATGCTGCTGCCACTATGTACAGAAAAGGTTAGCTCCTCCTCCGCAGTATACACCCCACCGACCGACACTAATTTCCTCAGTTAGTGAGAAAGCAGTAGGAGAAGTAACAAAATAGAGTAAAAACAGAACAGACAACTCAACTGTAACCAACAAACAACAAAAGAACAGGAGTTGCAAAATATGGGAGGGTGCTGTGTCCCCCAATGAAGGCTCCGAGAAACAGATTTTACGGTAAGCAACCCAAAAATCCTGTTTTCTCTATCGCTTCATTGGGGGACACAGAAACCATGGCACGTCCCAAAGCAGTCCCTGGGGAGTGAGAAGCAAACTTCCATTAGGTCTGAGAACTCACCACCGCCGCCTGCAAGATCCTTCTGCCTAGGCTGGCGTCCGCCAAAGCGTAGGTGTGGACCTTGTAAAATTTGGCAAACGTGTGGATCGAAGACCAGGTTGCAGGTTTGCAAAGCTGCAGCGCGGAAGCTCTGTGGCACACCGCCCAAGAGGCACCCACTGCCCGGGTAGAGTGAGCTCTAATTCCAGGAGGGGGCACTTGATGCTTGCCCCGGTAGGCTTCCAAAATCGCCGATCTGATCCAGCGAGCAATAGCAGCTTTGGAGGCCGGCTGACCTTTCCGCGCACCATCTGGAATGATGAAAAGTGAGTCTGTCTTCCGCAAGGGAGTCGTCCTAGCTAGGTAGACCTTCATCGCCCTGACCAGGTCTAGCTTGTTCAAGGAGCGCTCAAGCGGGTGGATTGGACCCAGACAAAAGGACGGGAGAACAATGTCCTCATTTAGGTGGAAAGTTGACACCACCTAAGGAAGGAAGGAAGGAAGGCGGGGGCCGCAGGACCACCTTATCCTGGTGGAGCACCAAGAAAGGGGGACGACAAGAAAGGTCCGCCAATTCCGACACGCAGCGGATGGAGGTGATGGCCACCAGGAAAGCTACTTTCCAGGAGAGAAGGGAAAGAGAAACTTCTCTGAGAGGTTCAAAGGGTGAACCTTGTAGGGCCTCCAGGACCAGATTGAGCTCCCATGGATCCACGGGAGCGCGGTACGGAGGTGCTCCATGAGCCACTCCCTGAAGAAAGGTCTTGACCTGCGGACGGGAGGACAATGTCTTCTGGAAAAGAATGGAAAGCGCCGAGACTTGACCCACATCTAGGCCTGCCTGGAGGAACGCCAGGATAGAAGGGAGTGAAAAGGACATGGGCAGAATGTCATTAGCCTCGCACCAAGTGAAATAGGCCTTCCACGTACGATAATCAATTCTGGAAGACGAGGGCTTTCTAGCCCGGATCATGGTGTGAATAACCCGATCCGAAAAACCTGACCGTTTCAGAGCTGCGGTCTCAACAGCCACGCCGTTAAATTGAGCGGCAGAGAATTGGGGTGGCAGATTGGACCCCGAGATAGCAGATCTGCTCTGTCTGGAAGCTTCCAGGGGGCGTCCGCGAGAAGGTTGATGATGTCCGCGAACCAAGACCTTCTGGGCCAATCCGGAGTGATGAGGGTGACTGGTACCCCTTCCGCCTTGATTTTCTTCAACAGCTTGGGAAGAAGAGGAAGGGGAGTGAACAGATAGGGAAGCTTGAACTGAGACCAGGGAAAGGTCAGAGCATCGGCGCCCACTGCGAGAGGATCTCGGGCCCTGGATACGAACTGTGGGACTTTCCTGTTCAGGCGAGACGCCACCAGGTCTACGTCCGGAGTCCGCCAACGACGGCAAAGTTGATGAAAGACGTCTAGATGTAAGGATCACTCTCCCGCCATGAGACCCTCGCGGCTGAGAAACTCTGTGGCCCAGTTGTCCACGCCGGGAATGTGCACCACGGATATCGCTGGGACTGATACCTCTGCCCAGTGGAGAATCTTGGGACACTTCCGCTAGAGCCGAGGAACTCCGTGTCCCCCCTTGGTAGTTGACATATGCCATCGCTGTGGCATTGTCTGTCTGAATCTGGATCGGCAGACCCCTGAGAAGCCTTTCCCAGTGAATGAGAGAGACAGAAAAATCGCCTGTATCTCGAGGACGTTGATCTCCTGAGTCGACCACCGACCCTGAACAGTCTGATTGCGAAACACTGCCCCCCAGCCGAGAAGGCTGGCGTCCGTTGTCACAATCTGCCAGTGAATCGGAAGGAATGACCAGCCTAGGGAAATGAGAGGTGACGTCAGCCACCAATTGAGGGACTGTTTGACCCGGGACGAGAGGTGAATTGGACGATCCAGGGAAAGAACAGACCTGTTCCACCGAGACAGGATGGCCTGTTGAAGCGGTCTAGAATGAAATTGAGCAAAGGGAATCGCTTCGGCCGTCGCCACCATCTTTCCCAAGACTTTCACGGCAGACCGGAAAGATGGATACTGTGGGCTTTGCAAAGATCGTACATCTCGCCGCAGAGAGATCATCTTCTCTTCTGGGAGTAAGACCCTCGATCGACGGGTGTCAAACCATAAGCCTAGAAACACAAGACATTGAGTTGGAACAAGGCAGGACTTCCTTTTGTTTACGAGCCACCCGAACCTGGACAGGGTGTAGAGCACGATGGTAAGGCTTTGGAGAGTCTGGTGAAAAGACGGAGCTTTGATTAGAATGTCGTCGAGGTACAGAAAGAGGACGAGACCTCTGATCCTCAACAGGGCCATCAACGCCGCCATGATCTTTGTAAACACTCTGGGCGCTGTGGCGAGACCGATCGGCAAGGCGACAAACTGGTAGTGGTCCTGATGAATAGTGAAACGCAGGAATTTCTGATGCCCTGGAAAGATGGGGACATGCAGATAGGCATCTTGAATGTCTATTGAGCACATGAATTCCTGCGCCTCCATGGAAGCGATTACTGAACGAAGGGACTCCATCCTGAAATGTCGCAGACGGACCCTTTTGTTCAGTAGTTTGAGGTCCAGAATGGGCCGAACCGCGCCACCTTTTTTCGGCACTACAAACAGGTTTGAGTAAAACCCTGTGAATTGTTCTCTTTCGGGAACGGGCACAATCACCCTGGAACTGAGAAGAGAGCCGATGGCTGCAAAGAAACCCGGAACTAAGAAGGGGTCTTTTGGAGGTCGGGACTCGAAGAAGCGATCCCGAGGCCGAGAGACAAACTATCTTGTATCCTGAGGATACAACTTCCCTGACCCAAGCGTCTTCCATCGAGGCAAGCCAGATGTCTCTGAAGAAAAGGAGATGGCCGCCCAGTTGGGAAGGCACCTCGGGACATTGTTGATAATCATGCCGATGTGGACCGTCCAGTTCTGGACCTGGAGGATCTGCCCTGGGAGGAGTGAGATCGCTTCGGCCGTCGCCACCATCTTTCCCAAGACTTTCATGGCAGACCGGAAAGATGGATACTGTGGGTTGTTGGTTGGAAAAAGGTTCCGCCGTCACGACGCGGCGGAAAGACAGAAAGGGCCGAAACTGACGCCTTGTAGGGGGTCTACGAGGCTTGGACTGAGGGAGAAGAGAGCTTGTGCCCCCAGTGGCGTCTTTAATAATCTGGTCCAGAAGGGACCCGAAGAGACGCGCTCCCTGAAAAGGCAGATTGGTAAGGGACTTTTTGATGACAAATCCGCCTGCCAAGCCTTGAGCCAAACTGTACGCCGGATTACAACTACGTTGCTGGACGCCTGAGCTGCGCAAGAGGCGGCATCTAAGGAGGCAGAGACCAAATATTCCCCTGCATGGGAC
Source organism: Dendrobates tinctorius (assembly GCF_039654945.1). Lineage (NCBI taxonomy): Eukaryota > Metazoa > Chordata > Amphibia > Anura > Dendrobatidae > Dendrobates > Dendrobates tinctorius. Next base: position 11,395,953 of record NW_027361932.1, read on the forward strand.
ATCTGGTTGGCTAGCTCGGCCAGTCGCTCTGGTTGGGCTCCATCAAGAATGACTTGGCGGAGATCCTCCACCCAAGTAGCTATGGCCTTTGCTACCCAAGTGGAAGCAAAGGCCGGGCTTAGCACCGTCGCAGCCGCTTCGAATGCTGACTTTGCTAAGGATTCTATGATCATGTCGTTAGAATCCTTCAGAGACACCACACCTGAAATGGGAAGGACCGTGGTGTTAGGTCTGACACAGGAGCATCTACAGAGGGGGAAGCCGACCAGTTGTCAGTGAGCTCTTGAGAAAATGGATACAGCACGTCGAGACACTTCCCTCTTTGAAAGCGCCTGGTCGGATTTTGAGGAGCTTGACAAACTCAGAGTGAGAAGCAAAGACTCTGGAAGGTGCTTCTGCCCGTCTGAACGAAACCTCCTGATCTGAGGGTTTCCCAGGGGAGTCTGTGATCTCGAAAGTGTGGTTAATCGCTGCAATGAGGTTCTGTAACGTAACCTTCATGTCCGTGGCATGGTCCGAATCCAGGTCTAAAATCTCTTTGGATGGCGCATCCGAGAACGCTTCGCCTGACTCGGGTGAGGAAGCACGGGAAGGAGAATGTGGTGAGATGGGGCGAGGGGAGGATTCCGGCCGGAGATCCTGCCTGGGTCTTTTGCGGCTCATGCTGGCTGGCTCAGATGTAGCCTCTTGTGACCTGCTGGATCCTGCAGAAGTGTCCAGGGGCAACTTATCAAGAACGGCCACTAGGGACTGAGACAACCTGGTGAGATCTGCCACTGATTGGGCTTCTTCTCTATCTCAGTCAGGAATGGGGGATTCACTCTCCCGTGGAGCAATAGGGGACTCCTGGGCGGCGGGCTGAATGGGATTGCTGCAGTCAAGGCAGAGGGGAGTGGACTGACCTGAGGGAAGTTTGAATTTGCAAGAAGAACATGCAAAGAACTTGACTAAAGTGCAAGTGGAGGAAGAAGGGGGACGAGCACGATCAGGCTTAGAGTTAGACATAATGAGAGATCAGTCACTGAAGGAGTGCTGGAAGGTTGGGGGACAGGAGGCAGAGGAGGGTGTCAGTGTGCAGAGCAGAGCTACTCACGGTCCGGTGTCCTGTAGATGCTTCCAGCAAGCGCTGCTCCACAACTCGTCTGGACCTGCAGGGCCACAGATAGAGGAGACGGAGTCCGGCTGACAGGCTGAGAAAATGGCGGCAGCCTGAGAGGAGCCGGATAGAAAAGCGCACGCTTCCTTGAGAAGACAGGGAGGAGGGCGGGGCTAACCGCAGTAAGGAGACCAAAGATGGCGCTGCCCGCTGCCAATAGGCAGGTTAGGAGACTGAGCACCGCCTCCGGAGCGCAGACCCCGAGGGAGAGAGCGGTGGGCGGGCCTAGAACGGGCGGGAGAGAAGCCCGCCTAAGGAAGAAGGCGGGGGGCGTGGCCGCGACACCAAGCAAGGCCCAAATTGAAGCCGGGGCCTGGAGTAAATGCGGTGGCCGCCCGGAAGAGTGGGGCGGCACGGCGACAACACTGCACTTCCGCGGCGGCCGCTCCTCAATGGATCCATGCCTGCAGCCTGGCTGCTACGATGAAATGAGATAAGTGCAGCCGGGGAGTCATGGGAGGGGGGCAGGGAGAGGAGGGGGCTGCTGAGAGGAGCCGTGATACCTGGGGTAAATGTCACTCAGGGGTCCCATACTTACCCTCTACCTGATCCGGTCTTCTGAGCATGGGCAAAAACCTGAGGAGGAAGATGTACCTTTATCATCCAGTGTAGAAAGATGTCCGTGTCTCTTCCAGACCGACAGGCTCTGGTGGGCGAGTGGGTGGGAGACGGGGGGGCGAGGACCAGCTTGATCGCCTGACACGCATCCGTGCTCGGGGCTCTTGGTCCTGCCGTGGAGAGCTATGAGGATACGGGGTGGCCGTACACGCCGCACTCATGGTCTCTTTGTGGGACTACAGATGTGACCACCAATCACTCTGTATCCCTCCGAAAACCTGAAAAGAAAACGACGCACACTGAGGTAGGTATGGGTCTAATGAAAGACCCTTGTCCACCTCCTACTGACACTAAGCTAAACTGAGGAAATTAGTGCCGGTCGGTGGGGTATATACTGCGGAGGAGGAGCTAACCTTTTCTGTACATAGTGTCAGCCTCCTAGTGGCAGCAGCATACACCCATGGTTTCTGTGTCCCCCATTGAAGCAATAGAGAAATTGATAATTTTCATTTGTTTACTGCTTGTTGCCTAGGTTACAAACCACTGCTACAGTCCATTAGTGGTCTCCTAGACAAGGAACGCAGCGCTTACAAGCTCTAATAGAGCTGCTCTGAAGCGGACTAGATTGCAGGATTCGGAAAGCTTCGATGCCTTTGTGCTCCTCTAATGAGGCAGAGGCACAGGTACCTCTGCTTGCAGCATCAGAGACTGCATAGTTCGGGCTAATGATGTGACCATGCTGCTGGTCGGAACTATGAATCAGTTGCAGGCCACCCCTGGCAAGCAGAAAGCTGCTGGCAGCGGAGTGGCGTGCTCCTGAATGCGAATATGATAGAACGATGCAGTGCTCTTGTGTGATTATGACAGATGAGCTCTGCGCCCAATCAGGGCTGGCGTCACAGGAAGCCAGGGCTGTGGCTGCTCTGACTTTCTCTTGATGTTCAATTTGTCCGAAGATGGGGACAGCTGACTGGGCGCAGGGCTCACCTGTCATAACCGCCCAAGAGCCACCAGGATTGTGAGTGCGGACACTACTGGAACGGCACCGGAGGCGAGTGAAAGTTTTTTATTTTATTGGGGACAAATATTCAAAAAACGAGAAAGTGCTGTTCTAGTAGTGGACATCCCCTTTAAATTTTTAAATGCACATGCTCTGGTCTAAAACACTTTAAAAAAAAAAAAAAAAAGGGGTTTCATTAAAAATTTGGACTATTTGGTTTGGCAGCTTCTATATGACAGCACATAGACTAGAGGATAAGTTAAAAACGGATGTTCAATTTCATAAGAAAAAAAACATTGCTCAAGGCAGTTGATGTTTTAATAATATACTGAAGCCAATGGTGCGGCCCACGCGTCACTGCTGACAGGCTGCAGTTCTGAAAGTCTGCAGCCATTGTGACTGCAGACTTGTGAATCTTTACAGTATATGCCCCGCAAGCTGACAGGATTCCCCGATGTCGCTACTGAGGCAGGTCATGACAGAAAGTCTGCGATTTGCAAACTTTCAGCCACATTCCGACTAGATGTGCTCGGCTTTGCTCAGTTCACCTTTATTGAGTGAGGCTGAGTTAGTCTTGTCGCCACGTGACTACATGTATGCACATTTGTGGTCGCGATACCCACCTAGTCTTGGCAGCGACACCTGAGAATCCTGACAGAGTACGGTGCGCACGCTGTTAAGCATTCAGAAGTCTACAGTCACAGAGTGACGGTCACCACAAGGAAACCCCTTTCAGTGTACAACACATGACTGTAGCAGCTAATCCCTGGGCTCAGGGAGATGGCACAAAACTACAAAGCTCAGTGATTAGTTGCAGCGGTCACGTGTTTGAAGATTGACAACGCTGCCTAAGTTATTGACTTGCGTTAATTCTGCAGTCTATGCGCAGTGAAACATACATACTATAGAAGCCAAACAGACTGGCCAGGGCGTGTGTATGTATACGTAAAAAAAAGCTCATGTAAAAATACACACAAATGGAAAACAAAGCCCCCAAGAGCGGCCTCCACCCTGCACCAGGGCTGTGTAATGTAAAATAACTCCCACCTTGTGGGCCATGATGAGAATACTACATATGGCAGCTCCTGACTCCTCAGACAAACGCAGGGCTCCCCGTGTACCTCCACATACATGGCCACCGCTGTACTAGCAGGTCCGCAGCCCTCGCACAAGAGTGCAGCACTCACCAGCTCCGGCTGCCCTGCCTGCACGCCTGGAGTAGGGACTGACACGCCGCCGCACTCATGCTGCCCGACTCCTGCTGATTCCTCTCCAGCTCTGACCTCGGCTCACACGGCTGCAGAGCTGTGCACCCTTCACAGTGACCGTCCGGAAACAAGGGGGCAGACATCTGGTTCCTGTGAGCAGAGCGAGGAGTCACTCACATTATAGAGCGGTGCTGTGAGCGCAGCCGCCATGAGGTGATGCTCCTCGCCCTCGTTTACGGTCAGTGTCACTTACTAAAGGTGCTGCAGTATGATTACAGTGAAGGAACAGACCCCACTTATCTGCATAGTAAACTTTTCTAATTCCACTGGCATAACATCCATACTTTCACAAATAATCCATAGGCCTAGTCCGTGGTTTTCATGAAGAGAACACATAATACCCGTTACAGTCTACAGAACTGTTCACATGGTGCTGTATTGTCACTGACCGTATAACCGCAAACAATCTGTGTCTGATCTGAGTCATGGATCAAAATGACCCACAAGTCTATGGGTTCACAGATGACATAGGAACGGCATAATTAATATTGTAATATTAATATTGTAATGTATAGGAGAAAGTTTTAAAATTATTTATTTTTCTATATGTGAAAATCACTGACGGTAAAACCAGATACTTACCAAACCCTGATGATAAAACCAGATACTGACCAAACCCTGATGGTAAAACCAGAAACCGAATAAACCCTGATGGTAAAACCAGATACTGACCAAACGCTGATGGTAAAACCAGATACTGACCAAACCCTGATGGTAAAACCAGATACTGAATAAACCCTGATGGTAAAACCAGATACTGACCAAACCCTGATGGTAAAACCAGATACTGAATAAACCCTGATGGTAAAACCAGATACTGACCAAACGCTGATGGTAAAACCAGATACTGACCAAACCCTGATGGTAAAACCAGATACTGACCAAACCCTGATGGTAAAACCAGATACTGAATAAACCCTGATGGTAAAACCAGATACTGACCAAACCCTGATGGTAAAACCAGATACTGAATAAACCCTGATGGTAAAACCAGATATCAAACCCTGATGGTAAAACCAGGTACTAACCAAATCCTGATTGTAAAACCAGATACCAAACCCTGACGGTAAAACCAGATACTGAGCAACCACTGATGGTAAAATCAGATACTGACCAAACCCTGACGGTAAAACCAGATACTGAGCAACCACTGATGGTAAAATCAGATACTGACCAAACCCTGATGGTAAAACCAGATACTGAGCAAGCACTGATGGTAAAACCAGATACTGACCAAACCCTGATGGTAAAACCAGATACTGACCAAACTCTATTAAAAACACATGTGACATGCACACATATGAACAAGTCGGTAGGACACTGTTCATACCACCCACTGACTCAAACACAAACAGAGAGCACAGAATGACAATTGTGCAGAAATATCCTGCAGTAAAACATATAACAGTAGTCAGCAAGTGCTGATGAAAAGATGATAACAAATACAGGGTATTTAGTTGATACGTTTTTTTGCAAAAAAATGTATATCAAGCTGCTTCACCGCGTCAAGGTAACCCTATTGAAGCAGTCCCTATCTAATGTATTTAAAACCTGAACATGTGAACAGTGTCTAAATGAACAGGATGAAGATAGGCCGCTTCCTAGTATGGGCACGTGGTGTAAGCCAGCTCTTTATGTGCATGTCACACAAGAGAGCGGTGGGGTCTCTCAAATCATGCATAGGCACGGAAAAAACTGGATTAAAAACACATGTAACATGCACACATATGAACAAGTCGGTAGGACACTGTTCATACCACTGTTATGAATCAGTCACCGGAGGAGGAAAAAACAAAAATACAAGCTAAGTCCAGAAAACCGGAGAGGTTGGTAGCTAGCGGATTGCAGACCCCTGATCCTATTCACAACAACTAACAGTAGCCGTGGGGTGTTCCTACGGTGGTCCTAGACACCTCGTTCACAGCCGGAGAACTAAATAAACCTAAAGAAAGAAAGGGGAAATCTAAACTGCCCCAGAGCAGACCCCAAAGCAATAGACAGCCCCCAACATGTATTGACGGTGAAAACACAAACACAGACAGAAAGACAGGCTGAGCAAATGATGGGGCCCTCACTAACTAGATAGGACAGGAAAGAAAAGCAACTGTCTGCAATCACACAAAAACCCTGCCAAAAATAATGTCCAACACGTCTGATAGAAAAGGCCCTGAAGTCACTAGACTTCAAAATCACTATATCAGCACTCAGGTATATTCTGAAAACAGAGCAAAGAGATCAACTGATCAGAGACAAAAATGGAGTTCAGCCAGTCCCAACCAGGGCTGGCTGAACACAAACACTAAGTAAACCAGACAAAATCTCATGGAACAATAGCAGAGCAAAAACTTAGCTTTAGTAGACAGAACTAAACTGGAGGCCAGAGCTCAGAGCAGAGAGGATCACCAGCAACCCAGCAGGGCGTCGGCGGCCTTATATCCACTCAGAGATTCCGGATGTCCAATCACACTCCACCTGTTCAGATGACAGGTTTTTCCTATCCAAATCAATTTCATTACCTCCTTTCACCAGCAGAGGGAGTTCATCGGACATCAAAGGTGAAGGAGAAAATGAGCTCATAACAGTACCTCCCCCTTGAGGAGGGGTCACCGAACCCTCATCCACGCCACCAGGGTGATCAGGATGGGCCCGATGAAAAGCACAAACCAATCTTTCAGCATGAATATCGAATGCAGAGACCCAAGAATTATCCTCCTGGCCATAACCCTTCCACTTAACCAAATACTGGGAGTCTCCGTCTAGCCAGACGAGAATCCAGTATCTTCTCAAACTCATATTCCACATTACCTTCAACCAATACAGGGTCAGGAGGTGCCACCACAGGAATTACTGGCTCAACAAACCTCTTTAACAGAGACTTATGAAACACGTTATGGATCTTGAATGTAACAGGAAGAGCCAATCGAAAAGAGACCGGATTAAGAATCTCCAAAATCTTGTAAGGTCCAATAAATCTAGGTTTAAACTTTGGGGAAGCCACCTTCATAGAGATATTTTTTGATGACAACCAAACCATATCACCCACCTTAAACTGGGGACCAATGGTCCTATGCCGGTTGGAAAACCGCTGGGCCTTTTCCTGGGAAAGAGACAACTTATCCACCACTTGGTCCCAGATCTGGTGTATTCTCTCCACCACAGTGTCAACACCTGGGCAGGCAGAAGACTCCACCTGCCCTGAAGAGAATCGAGAATGAAACCCAAAGTTACAAAAAAAAGGTGACATCAAAGTGGCAGAACTAGCTCTATTATTTAAAGCAAATTCGTCCAAGGGCAAAAATAAAACCCAATCATCCTGATCAGCAGAAATAAAACATCTCAAATAAGACTCCAAAGTCTGGTTTGATCTCTCCGTCTGCCCATTGGTCTGAGGGTGAAACGCAGAGGAGAAGGACAACTGAATTCCCAGCTTCGAACAAAAAGTCCTCCAAAATCTAGAAACAAACTGAACTCCTCTGTCAGACACAATGTTCTCAGGAATCCCATGCAAGCGAACCACCTGTTGCAAAAACAAGGGCACCAACTCTGAGGATGATGGCAACTTAGGGAATGGTACAAGATGGACCATCTTAGAGAATCTATCACAAATCACCCAAATAACAGTCATTCTCTGAGAGACAGGCATATCAGAAATAAAATCCATTGAAATATGGGTCCATGGCCTCCTGGGCACCGGCAAAGGCATCAACAACCCACTAGAGCGAGAACAAGGTTTAGACCGGGAGCAAGTCCCACAGGACTGCACAAAATTCCTGACATCATGAGACAAGGCGGGCCACCAAAAAGACCGACTCACCAAATCTCTAGTACCAAAAATACCTGGATGACCAGCCAATGCGGAGCAATGAACTTCAGACATTACTCTCTTCTTCCACTGGTCAGGAACATACAATTTTCCAATGGGACAACGCTCAGGTTTGTCCTCCTGAAACTCTTCCAGAGCACGTCTCAAATCGGGCGAGATGGCAGAAAGAACTACCCCCTCACCTAAGATGGTAGCAGGCTTGGTCACAATAGGAGAATCAGCAAAGAAACTCCTAGAGAGGGCGTCTGCCTTGACATTCTTAGTGCCCGGAAGAAAAGAGACCACAAAATCAAAACGTGTGAAAAACAAGGCCCACCTAGCCTGTCTAGGATTCAAGCGCCTGGCCGACTCCAGGTAAATTAAATTCTTGTGGTCAGTAAGGACCATGACTTGATGTTTAGCTCCCTCCAACCAATGTCTCCACTCCTCAAATGCCCATTTCATGGCTAACAGTTCCCGATTCCCAGAATCATAGTTGCGTTCGGATGGGGAGAACTTTCGGGAAAAGAAAGCACAGGGATTAATTTTAGATGTTACCGGATCTTTTTGGGACAAAACAGCTCCTGCACCAATCTCAGAAGCGTCCACCTCTACCTGAAACGGGGGTGAGACATCAGGTTGCCGCAAAACCGGAGCAGAAGTGAACCTCCGCTTCAGCTCCTGAAAGGAAGAAACAGCCTCTGGAGACCAATTCAGCACATCAGCACCCTTCTTAGTCAAATCAGTCAATGGTTTGGCAATACCAGAAAAATTAGCTATAAATTTACGATAAAAATTAGCAAAACCCAAAAACTTCTGGAGGGCCTTCAAAGAAGTGGGCTGAACCCAATCATAAATGGCCTGTACCTTGGCCGGGTCCATTTCAATAGTTGACGGAGACAAAATAAATCCCAAAAATGAAATCCTCTGTACACCAAAAAGGCATTTCGATCCCTTAACATACAGGGAATTCTCCCTCAAAATCCGGAACACAGTCCGAACATGTTCCACATGAGAGTCCCAATCCCTGGAAAAGATCAAAATATCATTCAGATAGATGATCAAAAATTTATCCACAAAGTCCCGGAAAATATCATTCATGAAGCACTGGAAGACAGAAGGGGCATTAGTGAGCCCAAAAGGCATCACCAGGTACTCAAAATGTCCCTCCGGAGTATTAAACGCCGTATTCCATTCATCCCCATGCTTAATGCGAATAAGATTATACGCCCCCCTGAGGTCAAGCTTGGTAAACCAGCAAGCTCCTTTAACTCTGGAGAATAGATCAGAAATCAGGGGTAACGGATACTGATATTTAATAATATTAGTGTGTGCTTGGAACACTCAAAGAAGAGGGAAATCTAAATTGGGTGGTTATAGAAAAAAAAAAAAAAAAAACCTCTTATAAGTGCTCTTTATGTAGCTGGATAATAGCGAGAAAATAGCAATTAGTAATAGTCAATTGTAAGACCTCAGAAGAAGTGCTTAAGGGAAAAAGAATATATATAGATGCTGGTGGCAATCTTAGTTCCAACCTGAACAATCACAAACTAAAAAGGCATGAGTGAGGGTAAAAACCTGAAATCACTGAACAGGTTATATACTGCAGGGTAATTCTCCCTGATAGTAACTAAAAAAAAAAAGTCAAAGTCAAATTGCAGCCTGTGAACGGCTGTGCAGAGTCGCCGCAATAGTAAATGCACAAGTCAGAGAGCGGTACCTGTAAAGATAATGCGATGCGAAGTCCTCACTCCAGTAAGCGGTGCAGGTTAAAATAGCGCTTTTTGCTCCAGCGCCTGAGGAAGAAGACAGTTAGTCTTTGAAACATGTTGGAAAGTCCATTGGTCCCCGTCGCAACCACCAGCAAGTGAAACTGACGTGGTCATGTGTTGACTCACATCACGAAGGTCCTGTATACCTGGAGCAGCTCACAGACGCCGGGAGCATGAGAGGCCGCTCGCGTCTGCTCCACAGCTGGAGGTACACTGACAGGAGGCTGCCACCGGCCGGGGCAGCCCCAGTAACTCGTCTATACCCCAGTGTACAAACCCCCCCCCTCTTTTTCCAAGCGCTGGAGCAAAAAGCGCTATTTTAACCTGCACCGCTTACTGGAGTGAGGACTTTGCATCGCATTATCTTTACAGGTACCGCTCTCTAACTTGTGCATTTACTATTGCGGCTACTCTGCACAGCCGTTCACAGGCTGCAATTTGACTTTGACTTTTTTTTTTTTTTTAAAGCTACTATCAGGGAGAATTACCCTGCAGTATATAACCTGTTCAGTGATTTCAGGTTTTTACCCTCACTCATGCCTTTTTAGTTTGTGATTGTTCAGGTTGGAACTAAGATTGCCACCAGCATCTATATATATTCTTTTTCCCTTAAGCACTTCTTCTGAGGTCTTACAATTGACTATTACTAATTGCTATTTTCTCGCTATTATCCAGCTACATAAAGAGCACTTATAAGAGGTTTTTTTTTTTTTTTTTCTATAACCACCCAATTTAGATTTCCCTCTTCTTTGAGTGTTCCAAGCGCACACTAATATTATTAGTTATTTTGCCTTATTTCTTTGACACCCTTGTGACAGGTGTCTTAGTGTTTGCCGCTGGAATTACACTCATACACAAGCGCCACTGAATCTCCATTTGGATACTGATATTTAACAGTAATTTTGTTGAGGGAACGATAGTCAATACAAGGCCTTAATGAACCATCTTTCTTGGCCACGAAAAAAAAAACAGCACCCAAGGGTGAAGAGGATGGTCTAATATAACCCTTCTCCAATGACTCCTTAATATAAGATCGCATAGCCTCGTGATCGGGTACAGATAAATTGAAAAGTCGACCCTTGGGAAATTTACACCCAGGGCTCAACTTAATTGCACAGTCATAACTCCTATGAGGAGGCAAAGACGCAGACTTATTCTCACTAAATACATCATAAAAATCAGCCAAATAGTCAGGAACATCATGCGACTGGGGAGAGGTGGAGAAAACAGGAGCGTCACCAAGAGCACACCGACAGCCCCAACTCACCACAGACACAGATTTCCAATCCAAAACTGGATTATGGATTTGCAACCAGGGAAATCCCAGAATAATGGTATCATGCAAATTATGCAACACCAAAAATCTGCAATTTTCTTGCTGGTCTGAGGCATTACCACCTGGGTCCAAAACTGAGGTTTATTCTTCGCCAAAGGAGTAGCATCAATACCCCTCAAAGGGATAGGCGTCCGCAAAGGTGTCATAAGAAACTCACAACGATTAGCAAAATCCAAGCCCATCAGGTTCAGAGCCGCTCCTGAATCCACAAAAGCCTTAGCGGAAAATGTGGACAGGGAGCAGATCAGAGTAATTGCCAGAAGAAACTTAGGTTGAACACCACCCACAGCAAATGTGTGTGCAAAACGTTTCTCTCGTTTAGGGCAGACAGAAATCATATGAGAGGCATCTCCACAGAAAAAACACAGCTTATTACGCCTTCTGAACTCCTGATGTTGCGCCCTAGACAAAACTCTGTCACATTGCATAGGTTCAAACATTTGTTCAACAGGTGGCAACATTTCTCGTGTACTTATACATTCACGTAAACGCCGATCAACCTGAATGGCTAATGACATAGAATCGTCAAGACCAGAGGGAACAGGAAATCCCACCATAGTATCTTTTACGGTTTCTGACAAACCCTTCCGAAAGAGAGCTGCCAAGGCACCATCATTCCAGGTAGTAAGGACCACCCACTTTCGGAATTTTTGACAGTATAACTCTGCAGAATCCTGACCCTGGCTCAATGCCTACAGGGCTTTCTCAGCTTGATCAATAGCATTAGGTTCATCATACAACCCCAAGGCTTGAAAAAATGCGTCCACATTAGTTAGAATAGGATCATCAGGTGTCAAAGAAAATGCCCAATCCTGGGGATCGCCGCGCAGCAAAGATATGACAATTTTAACCTGCTGCACAGAGCTCCCCGATGAGTTAAGCTTCAAGGCAAGAAATAATTTACAATTATTCTTAAAATTCAAAAATTTAGACCGATCCCCAAAAAACACATCAGGAGTAGGAATCTTTGGTTCTGCAAGAATGAGCAAGATAGGCGGAAATTCCCCGCACTTCAGCAGCCAGCTGCTCTACATGATCAGACAATTGCTTAATCTCCATTAAGAAAATTCCTCTTACGGCCCCAGAGAAAAAGAGGAAAAAATATACATAAAAAAAAAAAAATTCTGACACTTTTTTTTACAATTCTTTCCTGCTATTGAGTACCCTAGAGTCTGATGTATGGCTGGTGATTCTGTTATGAATGAGTCACCGGAGGAGGAAAAAATAAAAATACAAGCTAAGTCCAGAAAACCGGAGAGGTTCGTAGCGAGCGGATTGCAGACCCCTGATCCTATTCACAACAACTAACAGTAGCCGTGGGGTGTTCCTACGGTGGTCCTAGACACCTCGTTCACAGCCGGAGAACTAAATAAACCTAAAGAAAGAAAGGGGAAATCTAAACTGCCCCAGAGCAGACCCCAAAGCAATAGACAGCCCCCAACATGTACTGACGGTGAAAACAGATGAAAACACAAACACAGACAGAAAGACAGGCTGAGCAAACGATGGGGCCCTCACTAACTAGATAGGACAGGAAAGAAAAGCAACTGTCTGCAATCACGCAAAAACCCTGCCAAAAATAATGTCCAGCACATCTGACAGAAAAGGCCCTGAAGTCACTAGTCTTCAAAATCACTATATCAGCACTCAGGTATATTCTGAAAACAGAGCAAAGAGATCAACTGATCAGAGACAAAAATGGAGTTCAGCCAGTCCCAACCAGGTCTGGCTGAACACAAACACTAAGTAAACCAGGCAAAATCTCATGGAACAATAGCAGAGCAAAAACTTAGCTTTAGTAGACAGAACTAAACTGGAGGCCAGAGCTCAGAGCAGAGAGGATCACCAGCAACCCAGCAGGGCGTCGGCGGCCTTATATCCACTCAGATTCCGGATGTCCAATCACACTCCACCTGTTCAGATGACAGGTTTTTTCCATCCAAATCAATTTCACTACTTCCTTTCACCAGCAGAGGGAGTTCATCGGACATCAAAGGTGAAAGAGAAAATGAGCTCATAACATACCACCCACTGACTCAAACACAAACAGAGAGCACAGAATGACAATTGTTGCAGAAATATCCTGTTGTAAAACATATAACAGTAGTCAGCAAGTGCTGATGAAAAGATGATAACAAATACAGGGTATTTAGTCGATACTTTTCTTGCAAAAAAATGTATATCAAGCTGCTTCACCACGTCAAGGTAACCCTATTGAAGCAGTCCCTATCTAATGTATTTAAAACCTGAACATGTGAACAGTGTCTAAATGAACAGGATGAAGATAGGCCGCTTCCTAGTATGGGCACGTGGTGTAAGCCAGCTCTCTCAAATCATGCATAGGCACGGAAAAAACTGGATTAAAAACACATATGACAAGCACACATATGAACAAGTTGGTAGGACACTGTTCATACCACCCACTGACTCAGACACAAGCAGAGAGCACAGAATGACAATTGTGCAGAAATATCCTGCAGTAAAACATATAACAGTAGTCAGCAAGTGCTGATGAAAAGATGATAACAAATACAGGGTATTTAGTCGATACGTTTTTTTGCAAAAAAATGTATATCAAGCTGCTTCACCGCGTCAAGGTAACCCTATTGAAGCAGTGCCTATCTAATGTATTTAAAACCTGAACATGTGAACAGTGTCTAAATGAACAGGATGAAGATAGGCCGCTTCCTAGTATGGGCACATGGTGTAAGCCAGCTCTTTATGGGCATGTCACACAAGAGAGGGGTGGGGTCTCTCAAATCATGCATAGGCACGGAAAAAACTGGATTAAAAACACATGTGACATGCACACATATGAACAAGTCGGTAGGACACTGTTCATACCACCCACTGACTTAAACACAAACAGAGAGCACAGAATGACAATTGTGCAGAAATATCCTGCAGTAAAACATATAACAGTAGTCAGCAAGTGCTGATGAAAAGATGATAACAAATACAGGGTATTTAGTCGATACTGACCAAACTCTGATGGTAAAACCAGATACTGACCAAACCCTGATGGTAAAACCAGATACTGACCAAACACTGATGGTAAAACCAGATACTGACAAAACCCTGATGGTAAAACCAGATACTGACCAAACCCTGATGGTAAAACCAGATACTCAGCAAACTCTGATGGTAAAACCAGGTACTGACCAAATCCTGATGGTAAAACCAGATACTGAGCAAGCACTGATGGTAAAATCAGATACTGACCAAACTCTGATCATAACACCAGATACTGACCAAACTCTGATGGTAAAACCAGATACTGACCAAACCCTGATGGTAAAACCAGATACTGACCAAACCCTGATGGTAAAACCAAATACTGAGCAAACACTGATGGTAAAACCAGATACTGACAAAACACTGATGGTAAAACCAGATACTGACCAAATACTGATCATCAAACCAGATACTGATCAAACATTGAAGAAACTCTGATGAAAACCACTGATGACACTTAGACCATTTTTGCTTATGTGAAAAATCACTGACGTCTGAATAAGACCTAGGTACCAGAAAATGCGACCAGAGACTGTGTTATAAATTAAATGTGCTCCACTATGTTTTAGACATTGGGCCAGCAGGACCCATTTTGTGCTCATATGAAAACCACCAAATTCTTTTGTGATACACTTCTTTGTGAGTGTACAATCACTAAATAGTTTTATGTGAATTGGTAACCATTAATTTGGGGTGTTGCTGTTTGATTGCACTTTTTTTTTTCATTTATTGGGTAATCATCCTACAGAAGTGGCATAGGGTGGGCTGGCAGGGTCCTCAGCAACGCAATTATTTTGTATTTTATAATCTGTGAACCATTAGTGTTCCTGGAGTTTCTTTCACCTGTCCAGTATTGAAGCCTTTACTCCCCAAGCACATGTAATTTGAAAATACAAATAATAGTTTTATTTATATAGCGCCAACATATTCAGCAGCACTTTACAATTAATCGGGGACTTGTACAGACGAAAAAGACATCACAAGTAACAAATTTCAGCAGTGAGGACAATGCTCACAAGCTTACATCTATAAGGAAATAGGGGGACACAATAGGTAGAATGTGCTTGTTATGTACAGGCCAGCCATCATTATAATAAATAGGACATTTCAAATAAGCTGCATAATCCGGTCGCCAGCCAGTATCTGTCTAGGCAGAGTTGCCAAGTGCTATTGTGTGTGGGAGGAGGAAATGTACACATATGAATTGGAGGGACCAGATTCTGCGTAAAATTTAGAAAGAGGCAACAGGGGAAAGTTAAATTGGTGAATTGAAGTGATAGGCCTGTCTAAAGAGATGTGTTTTTAAAGCACATGTAGGTGGGAAGGGAAGCGAAAGGCCAGAAAAAGCCATACACCTGACAAATACTATTGAGAACTCTGCTATTAGAAGTGGAAAGGAAGAACAAAGACCAGAAAATGTAAATAATAAAAATATTGGAGAAAGAGAAACCAATCACAAATTAAACTGTTTCTATACAAATGCAGAAAGCATGGGCAACAAACAAGGAGAACTGGAACTACTAACGCAGGAAAAGAAATATGATGTCATTGGAATCACTGAAATGTAGTGGGACAATACACATGATTGGAATACAAGGCTAGAAGGATACAACTTATTTTCAAGAAACAGACTTGATAAATGAGGAGGAGGTGTCGCATTGTATGTTAGAAAAGCGTATATCTGCACAGAGATCCAAGCTTCAGAGACTGGGAGTCCTGTGGAAACTGTTTGGGTAAGAATACAGAAAGGACATCATTGTAGGCATTTACTACAGGCCACCTGTGCAAGCTGAAGATATGGATGAACTCTTTATGCATCAAATGGCCAAGTTCTCCAAAAAATATGACATATTGGTCATGGGAGATTTCAACTATCCAGACAATTGTTGTTATTCTTTCTCACGCAAAACTAACAGGTCAAGCAAATTCTTATCCTCTCTTGCTGACAACTTTATCTTCCAAAAGGTAGGGGAGAAAACAAGGGGATCTGCTACCTTGAATCTAATTTTTATAAACAAGGAGGAAATGGTTGAGGAAGTAAGAGTGGCTGTGTTAGGGCTGGCGGAACGCACCAAATAATAAAATAATAATAATGTGCGTTCGCAAACCGGGGTTCACCGCGCAGAGGTGGTAAACTGCTGCTTTGCAATGGTAGATGTATATAGCGGTATACAATAGGTGACACGCGGGTTAACGTCACCCGGTGTGAACAGGAGCGGACTCTGTTATGTTACAGAGCCGCAGTACCACAGAACATAAATGCCGGAGCCTGTTAAAACACACAGCACTCGGCAAGAGAGCGCTAATGGTCACAGAACTCAGCCCCAAGGACACGAGGTCTGAGTCCCTCTAGACCTACTGAGCGTGCGGCGTCGCACCTGCAGACGCCTCTAATGGACGCTGACCACTGAGGAGTGCAGACTATGTGCACCGTGGCGTACAGACAAAGCCACCAGTGAATGCTGATGGCAGTCTCTGACTCAGCCACTACCTGGACCTCAGCCTGGGCGCTAGCAGACTAGGCTACACAACACATGCGCACCAAGGGTAGGGGTTTCATAATGAGTCATTCACCAGAGACATTCATACATGCATACAATACTCACTCCACATAGTCTAATCTTTTTCTATATTAGCGCATGGCAAAGCGGCCATGCAAACCTTTTATAGCAGCGTCCTTCCGGGACCTTCCTGACCTTCCTGATGGTCCAATCTGAGCTGGAGAAGGACCTGAGCATGTGACCTCCGATCTCCAATGAGAGATCGTCCCACGGGCATGCTCAGTGGACCAAAACGAGGACTTAGTACCTGCAGTAGCTCGCTGCTGACCAGCATGCGTTGCTATAGCTGGACCAGAGGTGGCGGCAGCAACCCAAACCACAGAGCTGGTCTGAGCAGAGCGCTGGGATCGACGAGTCTGCTGAGCAGCCTACTCTGCGGCCAGAGAGGAATGGGAGACTGCCGAATGCAAGGCTCGGGATTCCTGCTCTGCAGTGACAGGAACCTGACGCCTAACAGGCTGAGACCCTAGGAGGTAGCAACCATGCTGTTTTAGAATTTTGGATAATTAGAGGAGGAAGACCTGTAAAGACTCAAACTTCAAGGTTAGATTTCAGAAAGGCAGATTTTAAGGGACTCAGAAAGAGAATCGGAGGGATCCAATGGCTGGATATCCTTAAGGACAAAAATGTCCAGGAAGGATGGGAAATTTTAAAAAATGAGATTCCCAAAGAACAATCGTTAATTCCAAAAAGAGGGAAGAATAGGAAGCATTTAAGGAAACCAGGATGGATGAACACAGAATTTAAACATGTGCTAAAAAGGAAGAAAGAAATGTCTATCAAATGGAAAAAGGGAGGCATATCTAAAGAAGAATATAATGCTGTCTGCAGAACCTGCAGGGGATGCATCAGATTATCTAAAGCCGACAATGAATTAAGACTTGCAAGAGATGTCAAAAGCAATAAAAAAGGATTTTGGGGATATGTTAAAAGTAAAAGAAAAGTCAAAGATACTATAGGATTTTTACAAGGTGAAAATGATGAAATGGTAACAAAAGAATGTGTAGATGGCCGAACTTTTAAATTCCTATTTTGCATCTGTTTTCTCTCAGAAAGGAAATGTAACATCAACTGATCTTCACTGTCCTATTAAAGGAATAGAAGAATCCAGGACATCTATAAACAGAAAGATAGTGAGGGAATACTTAGCTAACATAAATTAATTCAAGTCTCCAGGTCCAGATGAATTAAACCACAGAGTACTGAAGGAGATAGCAGAAGAAACCACTCTTCATAATCTTTGAAAATTCTTGGAGATCAGAAGAAGTCCCAGAAGACTGGAGAAGGGCAAATGTTGTTCCTATCTTCATAAAGGGGAAGAAGGTGGACCCAGGGAACTATAGGCCGGTGAGTCTGACTTCTATACCAGGAAAGATCTTTGAACAAATTATTAAACAACATGTATGTACCTACCTGAATAAGAATGAAGTGGATAACCAGAGTCTGCATGGGTTTGTAACTAATAAGTCATGTCAGACTAATTTAATTTTCTTCTATGACTGAATTACTGACTTGGTGGATCAGGGAAATGCTGTAGATATAGTATATCTTGACTTCAGCAAAGCATTTGCCAAAGTATCTCACAACATTCCTTATTGAAAAAATGACTAAGCATGGAATGGACAAGGCAACTGTTAGGTGGATTCAGAACTGACTTAGTAATCGGACCCAAAGAGTGGTCGTAAATGGCTGCACATCCAGTTGGAAGAATGTCTCAAGTGGGGTACCACAGGGCTCTGTCCTGGGCCCTGTATTGTTAAACATCTTTATCACTAATTTAGATGAAGGGTACACTGATTAAATTTGCTGATGACACACAGTTAGGAGGGATATCTAATACTAGAGAAGAGAGAGAGGATTCAAAAAGATATAAATAAATTGGAGCAGTGGGCAGCAACTAACAAAATGGTTTTTAACAGGGAAAAATGCAAAGTACTACATCTGGGCAATAAAAATGAAAAAAGCATATACTGAATGGGAGGAATAGGGCTAAGCAACAGCACATGTGAAAAAGACTTGGGTATACTAATAGATCACAGACTGAACATGAGTCAACAGTGTGATGCAGCAGCAAAAAAGGCAAATGCAATTCTAGGATATATTAACAGAAGCATAAAGTCTAGATCACATAAAGTCATTATCCCCGTCTACTCCTCTTTGGTCAGACCTCATCTGGAATACTGTGTCCAGTTTTGGGCACCGCATTTTAAAAAGACAACAACAAACTTGAGCAAGTTCAGAGAAGAGCGACACAAATGGTGACCAGTCTGCATACTATGTCCTATGAGGAACGGTTACAGGATTTGAGAATTTTTAGCTTGCAAAAAAGAAGACTGAGAGGAGACTTAATAGCTGTCTATAAATATCTCAAGGGCTGTGACATTGTAGAAGGATCATCTTTATTCTCATTTGCACAAGGAAAGACTAGAAGCAATGGCATGAAACTGAATGGGAGGAGATTCAGATTAGATATCAGAAAAAACTTTTTGACAGTTAGTGTAATCAATGAGTGGAACAGGCTGCCACAAGATGTGGTGATTTCTCCTTCAATGGAAGTCTTCAAACAGATGCTGGACAGAGATCTGTCTGGGATGATTTAGTGAATCCTGCTTTGAGTAGGGGGTTGGACCAGATGACCCAGGAGGTCCCTTCCAACTCTACCATTCTATGATTCTAGTCAGATCGTCCAGGGTAATGCATTTAAAAAACTAGCGCGGCACGAGAGAAGTCTTGGAGACGGATGTGGGAGGTTCGGATTATGGAGGATGTTAGTCTTAGTTCTGCTGCAGTGCGGAGAGCATGGATGGGGTGATAAACTGAGATGAGGAAGGAGATATAGGGTGGTGCAGAACTGTGGAGAGTTTTATGGGAGAGAGAGGGGAGTTTGTATTGTATTCTGTAGCGAAGAGAAACCACTGCAATGACTGGCACATGGTAGAGGCATCGGTGTAGCCGCTGGTGAGAAATACAACCCTGGCTGCCACATTCAGGATGGATTGGAGAGAATAAAGTTTGATGAGAGGGAGACTGATTAGTAGAGAGTTGCACTAGTCTAGACGAGAATAAATAAGAGAGACCGTAAGAATTTTTGCAGTTTCAAAGGTGAGAAAAGGTCAGATTCTGGAGATATTTTTAAGATCCAGGTAACATGAGTGAGTGAACAATTGGATATAGGGCATAAAGGAAAGTTTTGTGTAAAAAATAACCCTAAGACAATAAGCATGCTGCTTGGGAGTGTAAGGTGGCTGCTGGACAGATCCTCGAGGTTAAATATGCATCATCGAGGTTGGTAGCCTTAGTGATGTAAGCCTGGAAAAGCAGGCTCCAGCACATATAGTACAGAGAAAGTTAATAGGGCGTGTCAGGGCCGGGTTTACCAGCAGTCAGAAAGATGGGTGGGACCGGCTGCTCACATATCCCCACCTCAGGGCATGCTATGGCAGATAAAAAAGAGACCAGTTGTCTCATTCAGTGTGGAGACCATCAGTGTTGTTTGTCTTTGCTAAGGACTAAAGAGCTGGACATTGACCTGAGCAGGTGAACCCCAACTACTTTATGGACTATTTGCTTATGTTTTTTCACTTTTGTACTGCAAAAGGCTGTTTTTGTTTGTTAAGCTGGATGGTTTATGGAAATGTAATAAACTGCATGTTTGTTTTGAACCAACAAATCAGACTCCTGTGTGCACCAGCGTGTATGTGAGAGCTAATGCCTTAGGCTATGTGCCCACTTTCAGGACGTAGTAGCATTTTGGATGCAGTGTTTTTCCACAGGAGATCCGCAGGTGCACATAGACGCACAGAGGACATTGGATTTCTAGAAATTCCATCCACTATGCTGTAATATCTGGCTGCTGCATTTTTGACACTGCATAAATATGCAGCATGAAAACTGCAGCAAATCGAACGTACCCTTACAATTGGTGGAAAAAAAGGGCAGAAATCTCAGAGAACAGGTGATTGTCATCAGGAAACTATGGCCTGGGTCAAGACAGCTGTGCAAGCAGTACCTGAAGCCATGGAGGAGCTAATCAAGCAGCTGGTGATGATACACACGAGAGGAATATGGTAAGGAGAGACTTGCTAAAGATTACCCCAGTGATGACGTCAAGGCATTCTTAGCTGTTTTTGAAAGGGTGACGGAATGGGAGAAACTGCATGCGGAACAGTTGGTGGAGGTTCTGGTGCCAAATCTAATGGGGGAATGGCAGAAAGCCTATTATGACCTGGCCTTGTAGGATGCAAGAGATCTTGGCGCACTAAGGAGTTACTCTGACTGTCAGGGCGCAACGGGTGCACCACATGGACAGATTAATACACTCCCTTCTGAGGCCAGTGGAGTCCTGACTTGCCTAGGAAGATCCCCAGAATGCCAATCACCTGATGGGCCTAGTGGAAAGGTACCAGGCAGTCAAGAGTTCCATAGGGAAGCAAGGGGGTCTTAATATCTCCATACTGGGGTTCCTAAAGAGGGATGACACTAAAAACAAGGGATCTAGGGCCACATCTGGGGAGCCTCCAAGAGCCCAGGAGGTGTCTGAGTTGTTGCCAAAGGCCCCATCTAATACTGTGATTTCTTGGAGGTGTTAAGCCCCAAGGCACATAGCTACCAGTTGCCCCATGACTACCGAGCCAATGGACTGCTGAATCAGTCACTGCTGCTCTCATTTTGCATACATCTTTTAGGTATCCTTTTCTGGACCTGCATGGGGTTTTCTTTTCAACAAATTGGTGAATGAGAGATTGCTGAAGTGATGACCTCCTCAAGGCACAGTCAAGGGTATACAACTGATTGGCAAGGCTAAGACAGTTCAGCCCTGGGCATCAGGTACTAGTACTGGTACCCATGGCAGCAAGTAAATTTCTGGCCAAGTGGCAGGGTCCCTATGAAGTGGTCAATAATACCACCGAACAGGGAGGAGGAAGCCTAACAGGTGTACCACATCAACTGGATCAAGCCATGGCAAGATAGGGAGCTTGTGGAAACTTCATGTTTGGTGCCTAAGTCCAAAGCCGACATGGAAAATGTTACTTTGGCATAAACGCGTGCCCAAAAGCAGCAGTGCCCAGAATTGTTCCATCAGAACAGAAGCCTGTTTTCAGAGTTGCCTAGATGTACTCACATCTAGGCTATGTAGTTCTCACTGAGCCTCATTGTCCGGGTGAAATTGAAGCCAAATCGAACTCCCAAAACTTGCCGATGTTAAATCTAGGAGTCACTGAAGAGTCCAAGAGTGGCTGGTCTAGTCCCATAGTCTTAGTGCCGAAACCAGATGAAAAATGGCGATTTTGCAATGACTATAAGAAGCTGAATGAGGTCTCTGTGATAAATACATATCAAATGCCCCGTGTCAACGATTTAATTGAAAGGTTAGTTCCAGCCCGGTAAATCATCACCCTTGACCTCATGAAATGGTATTGGCAAATTCCAATGTCTAAAGATGCCAAGGAGAAGACAGCCTTCTCGACGCTAGACGGATGTTTCCAGTACACGAGGATGTGTAGAGAGCCATGAGCCGGTTCCTAGCTTCTCACAAGAAGTATGCTGTGGCCTACCTGGATGATATTGTGATCTTCAGCCATGATTGAGGAAGTCATCTGACTAAAGTCCAGGTGATAGTTGATGTTTTAAGGTAACCTGAAGAAATATGCCATGGGGATGGAGGAAACCAAATACTTGAGCTATGTTGAAGGCAGGGGCGAAATCAAGCACCAAATGAATACAAAAAAAAGTATATGCAATTCAGAGTTGGCCACAACCTCTCACAAAGAAGTAGGTCAGAGGATTCCCGGGCATCATGTGCTACCACCGCTGGTTTTTCACTAACTTCACCATGATAACCGCGTCTCTGACTGACCTCCTTAAAGGGACGAAGTTGGCTATGATTAAGTTGTCTCCAGAAGCTGAGACGGCCTTTCAGGAACTGAAGCTATCCCTGTGTAAACAGCCAGTGTTGGTGGCACTGGACTTCTCCATGGAGTTGTGATCCAGACGGACTCGTCAGATGTCGGCCTGGGTGCTGTCTTGTCAGAGGAGGTGAACAGGGAAGAGCACCTCATAATGTACCTAAATCAGAAGCTGTCTTCTTGTGAGAAGAGCTAATCCATAGTGGAGAAGGAATGTTTGGCCATCAAGTGGCACACTCTAAGGTACCACCTCTTTGGCAAGAAGTTCAGGCTAGTGTCAGACCATGCCCCGCTGACATGTATGCAGAGTAAGAAGGGGAACAATTCCCGAGTGACCAGGTGGTTCCTAGAACTTCAGGATTTTAGCTTTCATGTATAGCATAGGCCCGGGAAACTACATGTCAATGCTGACGCTTTGTCTATATCTATCCATAGATATATTTATCTATCCATAGATCGATCTATATATCTATCTATCCATAGATATATCTATCTATAGATATATCTATCTATCCATAGATATATCTATCCATAGATAGATCATCTATAGATAGATCATCTATAGATAGATAGATAGATCTATCTACAGATCTATCTATCTATCCATAGATATATCTATCTATAGATATATCTATCCATAGATATACCTATCCATAAATAGATACAGCACTTAGCCTCTCGCTTCACACTGCCCACTGCACTGTCGCGGTGGCATATGGGGTAATAAGGGGTTAATGTCACCTTTGTATTGTAGGGTGATATCAAGCCTGGTTAGCAATTGAGAGGCGACAATAAGATACCTATCCATTACTAATTCTATAGTTGGTAAAGGGATAAAAAAACACAGCCAGAATAAAGTATTTTAATGAAAAAAAACAAGAAACACAGTTTCCCATCTTTATTTTACACCTAATTCCTGCGACGTCTTCGATGACCTGTAAAAAAAACAAAACAAAAGAAACAACAACAGTATACTCCCTGTTCCGACATAATCCATTTAATAACAAATGTCCACAATGATATCCCCTATAGCAGGGGTCCCCAACTACCGGTCCGCAGCCCAGGATCGGGCCGTTGAACTTCTGTTGCCGGTCCGCGGAGCCAGGCTCAAATGCTGGACACACGTGGAGCCGGCGGCTGTAGCACTGTAGTGACAGCTGCAGCCGCCGGCTTCCAGAAGTCATCGATACTCACCTTCCGTCCCTGCATCCCTGTCCCAGCGTGGCAGCTTCATCCTGTGCTGAGCTGTCTCATAGTACTGCTCATTAAGGTCATGAATATGGACGCCACTCCTCTCCCATAGGCGTGGCATCCATATTCATGACCTTAATGAGAGGTACCACGTGACCGCACCACACAGGAAGAAGCTGACGCACCGGGATAGAGATGCAGGGACGAACAGCAACAGTGTCAGGGTAAGTATGATGGGGAGGAAGGGGGAGCCCAGCGGAGCCATGTATACAAAGATGGGACAGGGGAGCCATGCATACAGGATGGGACAGTGGAGCCATGTATACAGGATGGGAGAGTGGGAGCAGAGCCATGTATACAGGATGGGAGAGTGGGAGCAGAGCCATGTATACAGGATGGGAGAGTGGGAGCAGAGCCATGTATACAGGATGGGAGAGTGGGAGCAGAGCCATGTATACAGGATGGGAGAGTGGGAGCAGAGCCATGTGTACAGGATGGGAGAGTGGGAGCAGAGGCATGCATACAAAGATGGGAGGGTGGGAGCGGAGCCATGCATACAAGGGTGGGAGCCACACAGAGCTGGACAGGACGAGGGAACCACACATACCGGGATAGGAATGAGGGGACAATGCATATCCGGCTTATACTCGAGTCAATAAGCTTACTCAGTGTTCCGTGGCAAAATTGGGTGCCTCGACTTATACTCTGGACGGCTTATACTTGAGTATATACAGTATATATATATATATATATATATCAGTACTTTGTTGGGCCATCATACTATACATGGGGGGATTATGTGTGGGACCATCTTGCTATACATACAACTCCGTCCATAGCCCCACCCCCATATGACCAAAGCCCCGCCCCCTGCCTCACCTCCATCCCCGCCTTGCCACGCCATGGAAGAATGGTCTTGCTTGAAGCCGGTCCCTGGTGCAAAAAAGGTTGGGGACCACTGTCCTACAGAGCTGTCACATCAGGAGATGTGACTGCTCTATAGGGCCTCCAGTGACACACTGACAGGAGACAATGGCTCCTGCAGTGTTATCACTGAGGGTTCACTGGAGTTCAGGCTCTCACTTTACGGCATTGCTGTGTGGAAATTTTCCCACACAGCGGTGCCGCAAGTGAGAGCCTGAACTCCATTGACCTCTGACGGTGGAGTGATACACTGTAGGAGGATACCTGCAGTCATTGTATCAGCGGAGCACCTGGAGAGCGGTCACATCTGCCGATGTGACAGCTCTCCACGAGAGATAGTTGTGGGACAATCGTGATTACGTCGGAACAGGGAGTATACTATTGCTTTATTATTTTCGTTTTTTTACAGGTGATCAAGGGTTTCGGAGATTAGCTGTATGGTAAGTATGTACTCTATGTGTGTATGTGTTTTTCTTTTTTACACTCGAACACACTAGCCTGATGATGGGACTACTACTGTCCCATCATTGGCTAGCTGTCACTGTAGCAGGCATAGCCGGATGGGACTAGTAGTCCCGTCGGACGATGTCTGCCTACATACAGACCCGCACACACACAGCCCCACACACACCTGCAGACCCCCCCACATACACACAGACACCGCGCACAGACCCGCACACATTCTTCGCACATTTATAGCTCCGCCCACACAGTCTCTGCCCACACACTCTTCCTTCCCCCGATCTGCTTAGTTTCTAGCACCCACATTCGCAGCACAACCGCAGATCTTTTTAAAACCTGCGGTTTTGCTGCGGATGTGCCTGACTCAATGGAAGTCAATAGGTGCAGAAACGCTGCAGATTCGCAAAAATAATTGACATGCTGCAGAAAATAAAACGCTGCAAATTCGCGCGGATTTTTCCGCAGCATGTGCACAACAAATCTCCATTTCCCATAAATTAACATTGGCTGTACACTACACTGCGGATTTGATGCAACTCCGTGCGTCCAAAAATGCGTCTAAATCCGTAACGTGTGCACATAGCCTGAATTGTGTCCATTTTGGTGGAGTCAGAGTCGGTATTAGATGGACCGACTCTTGAAATATATAATAAATTGGGTACAATAGTACAATGCAGGATGTGCTGAATTATTTTTTCATAAGAATTTGGGAAAGTTATGAAATGTCCTATAAATGTCTGATCAATTCCTGATCTAAGGATCTCGACTTTTAATTGAGATGAATCTGTGCTGCACGTTTTGTACATTCTCAGTAATGAAGCTCTTCCTCTAGTGCTGTGGAGTCGGAGTCGGGAGTCTGAGTCGGAGATTTGGCTTACCGACTCCATAGCCCTGTTTTTCATTTCTCGATCTGGAAAAGATAGAAATCTTAAAATTTTTGCCCAGAGGGTCTTTTCTGGACCTCATGTTTCCTGTTCTTTCAGGAAATGCAATGTAAACTAGCATGACCGCGTATGGCGAAATACGGCTTCTCACCTTGAAACTTACATACTGAAGCGACCCTCTTTTAAATAAAAACACTACAATTTAAATTCTTTGGATAAATTTTGGCCACAGCGGCCAAGTTTATTAACAAACAGTAACATATAGCCATAAATATACATACAATCGGTATGTAAATATGAGGGGAGGGTTCTTGGAGCTAAAAGATCTGGCTTAATATATATGGCAAACAAATGAACCTCTACCACCATGTTACCCTCAGCCGTCCATCACCAGCTCGAGGGCACCATACATCCCGTTCCGGGAAGACTAACCACCAAAAGCTCCTGGGATAAAACCCCGTCCAGAACCCATACCGAAATGCCAGATCAACCTCACACAATTTCAAACTGCCTTGAATTGACTTACAATTCCTTCCTCCTACCAATCAGCATCATCGCCAAGAACCCCACCCCCCCACCATCCTTGCCACTGTGACGAGAAGCAAATCAGCAATAGAGAAATAATAAAACATAACTTTTAATAGTGTATATAAAAGCTACCAAAGGTTAAGTGAGGTTAAAAAACACACAAAATCAATTGCCACAGACTATAACACAGAGTGTCTGCATATATTGCCACAGCAGATCACCCAGAGTATATACATATGACTTATTCTATGTCCAAAAGTAGCAACATGGCCGCGGAGCTTCCGGTCATGCGCAATTCTGTTAATACAGGGCCGCCACGCAAAAACCCGGCGGAAACGATCGCAATACTTCGGGGATTAAAGCAACCCTATGTTCGCGTATACATCACTCTTCCGGTTTATTCAATGTGCCCAAAAGCAACATGGCCGCGGAGTTTCCGGTCATGCGCATATCGGTTAATCCAGAACAGCCCCGCTAATACCGCGGAAACCATCGCGATTGTTAATACAGCCCTAACAAAACATGGCTCAAAAAACTTCCGGAACTATTCTTGTCATATTTCGTGATTTCCGGGAGTATTTGGTGGCTGCATTGCCTGTATCGACCGGTCATGATGAATGGTGCGCATGACCGGAAGTGTTTTGAGCCATGTTTTGATAGGGCTGTATTAACAATCACGATGATTTCCGCGGTATTAGCGGGGCTGTTCTGGATTAACAGATATGCGCATGACCGGAAATTCCACGGCCATGTTGCTTTTGGGCACATTGAATAAACCGGAAGCGCGATGTATACGCGAACATAAGGTTGCTTTAATCCCCGAAGTATCGCGATCGTTTCCGCCGGGTTTTTGTGGGGCGGCCCTGTATTAACAGAATTGCGCATGACCGGAAGCTCCGCGGCCATGTTGCTTTCGGGTATATTGAGTAAACCGGAAGTATGGCAGCTTAGACCGCGGTGCCTACGCTAACATACACTAACATATACTCCAGGAATGGAGGAGGTGTGGTGTTTACTGCGTCCAGTGTCATTCATCACAGGTTGCGTTCCAAGTTAACTAATGGCGTGTGGCGTGCGTTCCAGTGAACTCCAGGTGGGTGATTTTATCCTGATTGGCAGGCTATATCTAGCCCCTTGTTTCAATCTGCCTCACTCCACTGTCATCTAGGAGGCAGCCTAGTTATTATGTTCTTGCGCCCAATTTGTGCAATTAGATCCCCTGAAGAGTCAGCAAATGATGAAACGCGTCGGGATGCACAGGGACATTGTAGGGCTAATTTTGTGAGGGTCAGATGTGGACTGCCCTTGTTAGGGCGGGAGTCATGGGTGTTAGGTTTGCAATCCCCTGCAGGGTCTGATTAGGGTAATGCCTTGTCTCGTGACCTGACTTGACTCTGATGGACATCTGATTTTTGGACATCTTCCAAGATGCATGGGTGAGATCTTTCCTTTACTCAGAGTGTTTATGGATTACTGTTTTTTGATGTCTTTTCTTTGCATATGAATGGGCATATTCCTTGTTAAACCTAAACAGGGTAGAGGCTGTGTATGCCCTTGATAAGGTAATCATTCATTGGACTCTGGTTGCCATTTACATTATCCTTGACTAAGTAATTTTGTCTGTCCAGGTTTTTCTACTTTTGGACATAGAATAAGTCATATGCAGGGGTGGATTAAGGGTAGCAAGGGCCCGGGGCAGTTCAGACTCTGTGGGCCCCCCTCGTCACGTGACGGGGGTCACGAATCGTAGAGCCACACTCTACATAGAGAATAATGGGGCCTCCGACACCGACCTCCACCCGCAGAGCCGCACTCCACATAGAGAATAATGGGGCCTCCAGCACCGACCTCCACCCGCAGAGCCGCACTCCACATAGAGAATAATGGGGCCTCCAGCACCTACCTCCACCCGCAGAGCCGCACTCCACATAGAGAATAATGGGGCCTCCGACACCGACCTCCATCCGCAGAGCCGCACTCCACATAGAGAATAATGGGGCCTCCAGCACCTACCTCCACCCGCAGAGTCGCACTCCACATAGAGAATAATGGGGCCTCCAGCACCGACCTCCACCCGCAGAGCCGCACTCCACAGAGAATAATGGGGCCTCCAGCACCTACCTCCACCCGCAGAGCCGCACTCCACATAGAGAATAATGGAGCCTCCAGCACCGACCTCCACCCGCAGAGCCGCACTCCACATAGAGAATAATGGGGCCTCCGGCACCTACCTCCACCCGCAGAGCCACACTCCACATAGAGAATAATGGAGCCTCCAGCACCGACCTCCACCCGCAGAGCCGCACTCCACATAGAGAATAATGGGGCCTCCGACACCGACCTCCACCCGCAGAGCCGCACTCCACATAGAGAATAATGGGGCCTCCAGCACCTACCTCCACCCGCAGAGCTGCACTCCACATAGAGAATAATGGGGCCTCCAGCACCTACCTCCACCCGCAGAGCTGCACTCCACATAGAGAATAATGGGGCCTCCGACACCGACCTCCACCCGCAGAGCCGCACTCCACATAGAGAATGGGGCCTCCAGCACCTACCTCCACCCGCAGAGCCGCACTCCACATAGAGAATAATGGGGCCTCCGACACCGACCTCCATCCGCAGAGCCGCACTCCACATAGAGAATAATGGGGCCTCCAGCACCTACCTCCACCCGCACTCCACATAGAGAATAATGGAGCCTCTGGCACCGACCTCCACCCGCAGAGCCGCACTCATAGAATCATAGAATCGTAGAGTTGGAAGGGACCTCCTGGGCCATCTGGTCCAACCCCCTGCTCAAAGCAGGATTCGCTAAATCATCCCAGTCAGATGTCTGTCCAGCCTCTGTTTGAAGACTTCCATTGAAGGAGAACTCACCACTTCTCGTGGCAGCCTGTTCCACTCATTGATCACTCTAACTGTCAAAAAGTTTTTTCTAATATCTAATCTGTGTCTCCTCCCATTCAGTTTCATCCCATTGCTTCTAGTCTTTCCTTGTGCAAATGAGAATAAAGTTGATCCTTCTACAATGTGACAGCCCTTTAGATATTTGTAGACAGCTATTAAGTCTCCTCTCAGTCTTCTCTTTTGCAAACTAAACATTCCCAAATCCTGCAACCTTTCCTCATAAGACAGGGTTTGCAGACCGGTCACCATTCTGGTCGCTCTTTTCTGAACTTGCTCCAGTTTGTTGATGTCTTTTTTAAAATGTGGTGCCCAAAACTGGACACAATATTCCAGATGAGGTCTGACCAAAGAGGAGTAGAGGGAAATAATGACTTCACGTGATCTAGACTGTATGCTTCTGTTAATACATCCTAGAATTGCATTTGCCTTTTTTGCTGCTGCATCACACTGTTGACTCATATTCAGTCTGTGATCTATTAGTATACCCAAGTCTTTTTCACATGTGCTGTCACTTAGCCCTATTCCTCCCATTCTATATATGCTTTTTCCATTTTTATTGCCCAGATGTAGTACTTTGCATTTCTCCCTGTTAAAAACCATTCTGTTAGTTGCTGCCCACTTCTCCAGTTTATTTAAATCTTTTTGAATCCTCTCTCTCTCTTCTCTAGTATTAGCTATCCCTCCTAGCTTTGTGTCATCAGCAAATTTAATCAGTTTACCCTCAATTCCTTCATCTAAATCGTTGATAAAGATGTTGAACAATACAGGGCCCAGGACAGAGCCCTGTGGTACCCCACTTGAGACATTCTTCCAACTGGATGTGCAGCCATTTACGACCACTCTTTGGGTCCGATCACTAAGCCAGTTATGAATCCACCTAACAGTTGCCTTGTCCATTCCATACTTAATCATTTTTTCAATAAGGATTGTATGAGAGACTTTGTCAAATGCTTTGCTGAAGTCAAGATATACTATATCTACAGCATTTCCTTGATCCACCCAATCAGTGATACCGTCATAGAAGGAAATTAAGTTAGTCTGACATGACTTATTAGTTACAAACCCATGCTGACTCTGTTTAATCACTTCATTCTTATCCAGGTATTGACATACATGTTGTTTAATAATTTGTTCAAAGATCTTTCCTGGTATAGAAGTCAGACTCACCGGCCTATAGTTACCTGGGTCCACCTTCTTCCCCTTTTTGAAGATAGGAACAACATTTGCTCTTCTCCAGTCTTCTGGCACTTCTCCTGTTCTCCAAGAATTTTCAAAGATTATAGAGAGGGGTTCAAAAATTTCTTCTGCTATCTCCTTCAGTACTCTGGGGTGTAATTCATCTGGACCTGGAGACTTGAATTCATTTAGGCTAGCTAAGTGTTTCCTCACTATCTTTCTGTTTATAGATATCCTGGATTCTTCTATTCCCTTAATAGGACAGTGAATAACAGTTGATGTTACATTTCCTTTCTGAGAGAAAACAGATGCAAAATAGGAATTTAAAAGTTCAGCCTTCTCAACATCCTGTCTTACCATTTCATCATTTTCATCCTGTAAAAATCCTATAGCATCTTTGACTTTTCTTTTACTTTTGACATATCCCCAAAATCCTTTATTATTGCTTTTGACATCTCTTGCAAGCCTCAATTCATTTTCAGCTTTAGCTAATCTGATTTGTGCCCTGCAGGTTCTGCAGACAGCATTATATTCTTCTTTAGATATGCCTCCCTCTTTCCATTTTATAAACATTTTTTTCTTCCTTTTTAGCATGTGCTTAAGTTCTGTGTTCATCCATCCTGGTTTCCTTAACTGCTTCCTATTCTTCCCTCTTTTCGGAATTGTTAACAACTGTGCTTTGAGAATTTCATTTTTCAAGATTTCCCATCCTTCCTGGACATTTTTGTCTTTAAGGATATCCAGCCATTGGATCCCTCCAATTCTCTTTCTGAATCCCTTAAAATCTGCCTTTCTGAAATCTAACCTTGACGTGAGTCTTCACAGGTCTTCCGCCTCTAGTTATCCAAAATTCTAAAATAGCATGGTCGCTACCTCCTAGGGTCCCAGCCACTTTTACCTCCTCAACCATTTCCTCCCTGTTTATAAGGATTAGATCCAAGGTAGCAGTTCCCCTTGTTTTCTCCCTTACCTTTTGGAAGATAAAGTTGTCAGCAAGAGAGGATAAGAATTTCCTTGACCTGTTAGTTTTGCCTGAGAGAGATTCCCAACAAATGTCTGGATAGTTGAAATCTCCCATGACAACTATGTCATATTTTTTGGAGAACTTGGCCATTTGATGCATAAAGAGTTCATCCATAGCTTCAGCTTGCACAGGCGGCCTGTAGTAAATGCCTACAATGGTGTCCTTTCCATTGTTCTGTCCTTGTATTCTTACCCAAACAGTTTCCACAGAACTCCCAGTCTCTGAAGCTTCAATCTCTGTGCAGATATACGCGTTTCTAACATACAATGCGACACCCCCTCCTCGTTTATCAAGTCTGTTTCTTGCAAATAAGTTGTATCCTTCTAGTCTTGTATTCCAATCATGTGTATTGTCCCACCAAGTTTCAGTGATTCCAATGACATCATATTTCTTTTCCTGTGTTAGTAGTTCCAATTCTCCTTGTTTGTTGCCCATGCTTTGTGCATTAGTATAGAAACATTTTAGTTTGTGATTGGTTTCTCTTTCTCCAATATTTTTATTAATTAGATTCTTTCGTCTTTGTTCTTCCTTTCCACTTCTAATAGCAGAGTTCTCAATAGCATTTGTCAGGTGTATGGCTTTTTCTGGTCTTTTGCTTCCCTTCCCATGTTGTTCTAGTTTAAAGCTCTCCTTACAAGTGTAGCAAGGCGACTTCCAAATACATGCTTACCAGTCTTCGTAAGGTGCACCCCATCTCTAGCAAGTAGTCCATCGTATAAGTAGTTCACTCCGTGATCCAGGAATCCAAATCGTTGCTGACGGCACCATCGACGTAGCCAGTTGTTCACCTGCAGAATCTTATTCCACCTCCTTGTTCCATGGCCATCCACTGGGAGGATGGAAGAGAAGACCACCTGCGCTCCCAGTTCTTTCACTTTCTTGCCTAAGTCTTCAAAGTCTCTGCAGATGGTTTCCAGGTCGTTTCTTGCAGTGTCATTTGTCCCCACATGTAGTAGCAGGAATGGGTAGTCATCTGTAGGTCTGAAGAGTCCTGATATCCTGTCAGACACATCTTTAATTTTTGCACCTGGAAGACAACACATTTCTCTTGAAGTTATATCCGGTCTGCAGATAGCGGCCTCAGTTCCTCTCAACAGGGAATCCCCCATGACCACCACTCTCCGTTTCTTCTTCACAACATTTTTCTTTCTCCATCCAGGAGGACTCTGAAGGCGTACAAGGTTGCTGCTTGTTGGCAAAGTCTTATCCTGATGTATTTCTTCATTGTTTTCCTGCGTGAGAGCCTGGTACTGGTTTCTGAGCAGTATGGGTGCTGACTGCCTCCTGATCCTCCTGCTTCTCTGGGTCACATGTCTCCATTCCTCTGTTTCTTCAGGTGCACTTCGAATTTCTTCTCTTTCTGTAACATGAAGAGATAATTCTGCTCTGTCCAAGAACTCTTCACCTTCCTTAATGATCTTCAACGTAGCTAACCTCTCTTCGAGATTTTGCAACTTTTCCTCCAACAGGGACACAAGCTTGCATTTGTGGCATGTGAAGTTTGGCTTTTCCACTGGTAAGTCTGTGAACATGTAGCAAGAAATGCAGCTCACCAAATGGCTCCTGGCCTCTTCCATCTTGAGATTTCTTAAAACCGGCGCGCGGTTTTTCCGATTTCCTCTTTTCAGCTGCAACGGCCAAAACCCAGTGATCGTTGAGCTCGCGGAGACTCTTCACTTATCCCAGAAGGCACTGGGAATATGCAAATGATCTCCTCAAGACTCTTCCCCTGGTTTTCCGATTTCCTCTTTTCAGCTCCACATAGAGAATAATGGGGCCTCCGACACCGACCTCCATCCGCAGAGCCGCAATCCACATAGAGAATAATGGAGCCTCCGGCACCTACCTCCACCCGCACTCCACATAGAGAATAATGGAGCCTCCGGCACCGACCTCCACCCACAGAGCCGCACTCCACATAGAGAATAATGGGGCCTCCAGCACCTACCTCCACCCGCAGAGCCGCACTCCACATAGAGAATAATGGGGCCTCCAGCACCTACCTCCACCCGCAGAGCCGCACTCCACATAGAGAATAATGGGGCCTCCAGCACCTACCTCCACCCGCAGAGCCACACTCCACATAGAGAATAATGGGGCCTCCGACACTGACCTCCATCTGCAGAGCCGCACTCCACATAGAGAATAATGGGGCCTCCAGCACCGACCTCCACCCGCAGAGCCACACTCCACATAGAGAATAATGGGGCCTCCAGCACCTACCTCCACCCGCACTCCACATAGAGAATAATGGAGCCTCCGGCACCGACCTCCACCCGCAGAGCCGCACTCCACATAGAGAATAATGGGGCCTCCAGCACCGACCTCCACCCGCAGAGCCACACTCCACATAGAGAATAATGGAGCCTCCAGCACCGACCTCCACCCGCAGAGCCGCACTCCACATAGAGAATAATGGAGCCTCCAGCACCTACCTCCACCCGCAGAGCCGCACTCCACATAGAGAATAATGGGGCCTCCAGCACCTACCTCCACCCGCAGAGCCACACTCCACATAGAGAATAATGGAGCCTCCAGCACCGACCTCCACCCGCAGAGCCGCACTCCACATAGAGAATAATGGGGCCTCCAGCACCTACCTCCACCCGCAGAGCTGCACTCCACATATAGAATAATGGAGCCTCCAGCACCGACCTCCACCCGCAGAGCCGCACTCCACATAGAGGATAATGGAGCCTCCAGCACCGACCTCCACCCGCAGAGCCACACTCCACATAGAGAATAATGGAGCCTCCAGCACCGACCTCCACCCGCAGAGCCGCACTCCACATAGAGAATAATGGGGCCTCCAGCACCTACCTCCACCCGCAGAGCTGCACTCCACATATAGAATAATGGAGCCTCCAGCACCGACCTCCACCCGCAGAGCCGCACTCCACATAGAGGATAATGGAGCCTCCAGCACCGACCTCCACCCGCAGAGCCGCACTCCACATAGAGGATAATGGATCCTCCAGCACCGACCTCCACCCGCAGAGCCACACTCCACATAGAGAATAATGGGGCCTCCAGCACCTACCTCCACCCGCAGAGCCGCACTCCACATAGAGAATAATGGGGCCTCCAGCACTGACCTCCACCCGCAGAGCTGCACTCCACATAGAGAATAATGGGGCCTCCAGCACCTACCTCCACCCGCAGAGCCGCACTCCACATACATGGCTGCTCTCAGTGCTCTGTGCTGTGCGCACAGGACCTGTGATGAGGTCACAGGAGGGGAGGAGACAGGGGTCACATGATCGGGGGCCCTGACACCTTCCCTCCTGTGATCTCATCACAAGCCTTTGCACGCTACCAGCAGCATCAGCGTTCACGCTACTTGTAGATGCTGCTGGTAGCAGAGCACATAATGCCGCCCCCACGGTCACTCACTTTTAGGTGGGGAGAAGATGGAGTGCCATTGCAGCAGCCAGCAGGAATGTGGTGGGGGCCCCGGGGCTGAAGCCCTGCCTATAATCCGGCCCTGCGCGGTGGCGGATTATAATGGGGCAATTTACTGGCCTGGGCTGTGGGCCCCTTAACCCCACTGGGCCCGGGGCAACTGCCCAAATTGACCTCATTATAATCCGCCACTGGTCATATGTATATACTCTGGGTAATCTGCTGTGGCAATATATGCACACTCTGTGTTATAGTCAGTGGCAATTGATTTTGTGTGTTTTTTAACTTCACTTAATCTTTGGTAGCTTTTATATACACTATTAAAAGTTATGTTTTATTATTTCTCTATTGCTGTTTTGCTACCTTATGTTGTGAGAAATTGTGGATTCATATTCCACTAAGTGCTGTATTTCCACTGTGACGAGAACAAACATCAAATAAGTCTATAAATGTCCAATACCTATCTCCAAAATTCACCTTGTATTGTAGTTATTTTATTTTTTTTTGTTATATACAACCCCTGCCCCCAATGCTGAATATCCAACTCAAGAAGAGAAGGGTGGGTGGGTCTTCGCGTCCTGGTTCCTTGAGCTGGAATGGAGATTTTCCCGCACTTTCCCCAACTACTCCTCCAGCCCCCGCGACCCCTAACAACGCCTCCCCTATTTCCCTAACCAATGACTCCTTCCCTTTCCAGCTAAGTTTGAAATCTCCCTGCCAATCGCAGTCATGGGGAGTTTTCTTCTAGCTGCGCCCTACTCTAACCCCAATCTTGACCGCGTATGGCGAAATACGGCTTCTCACCTTGTAACTTCCATACTGAACCCATCCGCAACAACGTTTCACCCCCTTTTAAATAAAAACACTACAATTTAAATTTTTTGGATACATTTTGGCCACAGCGGCCAAGTTTATTAATACAGTAACATAACCATAAATATACATACAATCGGTATGTAAATATGAGGGGAGGGTTCTTGGAGCTAAAAGATCTGGCTTTATATATATGGTAAACAAATGACTCTCTACCACCATGTTACCCTCAGCTGTCCACCACCAGCTCGAGGGCACCATACATCCCGTTCCGAGAAGACTAGCCGCCAAAGGTTCCAGAGGTAGAAACCCCATCCAGAGCCCATACCGAAATGCCAGATCAACCCCACACAATTTCAAACTGCCTGGAATTGACTTACAATTCCTTCCCCTGACCAATCAGCATCAACTCCAAGAACCACACTCCCCTGCCAACCACGAACAGCCCTGACCACCTCAGGCTCATTAGTGCCCCAACGCCACCATACCTCTCTCAATTCCTTCCCGCAAAGCCAAAGCCCACAAATCAATACCAATCGCGTTTAAGTGAACCCCATCCTCCAACCAGAAATTTTCAACCCTTGATTCCAATTCAAAATGCCTGACGCTCAAACCCTCATTCTTGTCTACAAAACGCGATACTGCCCTATTTAATTTTACCCTGGCCCTATTAATCTCTTTTAAAGATCTAGCCGCCCTCCATTTTTGTCTAGGTACAATATCCGACTACACGGTCAACACGCCAGGAAAAGATGTCCACATCGGCAGAAAATCAAAAAGCATGTCCCTAATTAATTCCCTAACAGGCCTAACCCCCAAATCATTCCCACCTATATGCATAACAAGAATGTCGGGTGATCTATCCAAACAAGTGGCTCTGGAAAACTGGGATAGGAACCTACTCTAAACCGTTCCTCTAAAAACCCAACCATCGAATCACCACCTGCTCCCTACTAAAAATCAGTTTCCTACCGTCTGGCTTTACATCAGCCCGCAAAGCCCCCTAATACATGAACGAATGTCCGAAGATCCAAACTAACAAGGGGTCACCACCTGAAAAATACATAACAACAAGCAAGTTCAAACCAATCCCTAACATTCTACGACTGTAAATAATGATGCACATACGTTAAATAATGGTCCGAACTCCACCTTCCAATTCGCCTTATCACATCCACACCTAAAACAAGACTATCAGCTTCTGAAGTAGCCCCGATCCTAAAAGAATGTGACCCGTACAAACCCGGGCTAAGGCCCATCTCACGCAAACACCTCTTTAAGACCGCAAAAAACTGGAAAACGAGACCAAAATACCCCCGCATGACACACAGTGGGCCCACCCCACCCTCCCTGGCCACACATTCCAATAAACTTCCAAACACCTTTGCAGGAACATCATCGCCCCCTCAACTCTCTCTAATACCACGCGTCTACCTCTACCTAATTGATCAGTTTTTGAACTCCTTATCCAAAACACAATGCCTCCCACCCAAAGTTCCATATTTTCTGCTAGCAAGCCCCCCATCCCTGTCTCTGCTGCGAGACACGATTTTGCCTATCCACTTCGCCTCGAAAAAGGCTAAAGAAAAAGGTAGCCTAAATAATGCCAATTCAAGAGCGGAACAACAAATCCCCTCTAAAATCCGGCCCAACCTCTCCAACACACTAAACGAGATTGGTCTACGCATATCAAAACTCCCATTGCCTCTTCTAAAAAAAACCTTAACGCCTGTTTAACCGAGAATTTCTTCATAACATCCACCGATCCTTGCAACTTAAAACCAAACGCCAGTCCGGCAATGAATTTATTCACCTTCGAAATTGACCAACCCAAATCAGCCGCCTTTCCAATTAAAAACAACACTGCAAACGTATTATCCTCCTCAGACTCCACCACACCCCAACACGACACCCAGCTTTGCCATATCCACCACAATGATTAACCCCTTAACCCCCACGTTCATGACCGGGCCAATTTTTACAATTCTGACCACTGTCCCTTTATGAGGTAATAACTCTGAAACGCTTCCATGGATCTTGGTGATTCTGACACTGTTTTCTCGTGACATATTGTACTTCATGTTAGTGGTAAAATTTCATTCAAATAACTTTTTCCAACTTTGAATTTTTATGCCCTTAAATCACAGAGATACGGCACACAAAAAACTTAATAAGTAACATTTCCCACATGTTTATTTTACATGAACACTATTTTGGAACCAAAATTTTTTTTTTTGTTAGGAAGTTATAAGGGTTAAAAGTTGACCAGCGATTTCTCATTTTTGCAACACCATTTTATTTTTACGGACCACATCACATTTCAAGCCACTTTGAGGGGGTCTATATGATAGAAAAGACCCAAAAGTGACACCATTCTAAAAACTGCACCCCTTAAGGTGCTCAAGACCACATTAAAGAAGTTTATTAACCCATCAGGTGCGTCACAGGAATTTATTGAATATTTAAAAAAATTGAACATTTAACTTTTTTCACAAAAAAAAACACTTCAGGTTCAATTTTTTTTATTTTACCAAGGGTAACAGGAGAAATTGGACTTCAAAAGTTATTGTGCAGTTTGTCCTGAGTACGCTGATACCTGATATGTGGGGGGGAACCACTGTTTCGGCGCATGGCAGAGCTCAGAAGGGAAGGATCGTCGTTTGACTTTTTCAATGCAAAATTGGCTGGAATTCAGATCGGACACCATGTCAGGTTTGGAGAGCCCCTGATGTACCTAAACAGTGGAAACCCCCACAAGTGACCACATTTTGGAAACTAGACCCCCCCAAGGAACTTATCTAGATATGTGGTGAGAACTTTGAACCCACAAGGGCTTTACAGAAGTTTATAATGTACAGCGGTACAATTAAAAAATCATATTTTTTCCACAAAAATAATCTTTTCACCCCCAATTTTTATTTTTCCAAGGGTAACAGGACCCTAAAAGTTATTGTGCAATTTGTCCTGAGTACGCTGATACCCCATATGTGGGTGTAAACGACTTTGGGCGCATGGCAGAGCTCAGAAGGGAAGCAGCGCCATTTGACTTTTTTGGCTGAAATTGAGATCGGACACCATGTTGCGATTGGAAAACCCCTGATGTACCAAAACAGTGGAAACCCCCCACAAATGACACCATTATGGAAACTAGACCCCCCAAGGAACTTATCTAGATGTGTGGTGAGAACTTTGAACCCCCAAGGGCTTCACAGAAGTTTATAACGTACAGCCGTACAATTAGAAAATCATATTTTTTCCACAAAAATGATCTTTTCACCCTCAATTCTTATTTTTCCAAGGGTAACAGGACCCTAAAAGTTATTTTGCAACTTGTCCTGAGTACGCTGATACCCCACATGTGGGGATAAACCACTATTTGGGTGCATGGCAGAGCTCGGAAGGGAAGCAGCGCCATTTGACATTTTTGGCTGGAATTGAGATTGGACACCATGTCGCGTTTGGAAAGCCCCAACTAATGACACCAGTTTGGAAACTAGACCCCCTAAGGAACTTATCTAGATGTGTGGTGAGCACTTTGAACCCCCCGTGCTTCACAGAAGTTTATAACGCCCGGGCGTGAAAATGAAAAAATCTTATTTTTTCCACAAACATGATCTTTTAGTCACAAATTTTTTTATTTTCTCAAGGGTACCAGGAGAAATTGAACCCCAAAAGTTGTCCAATTTGTCCTGAGTATGCTGAAACCCCATATGTGGGAGAAAACTACTGTATGGGCACACGTCAGGGCTCGGAAGGGAAGTAGTTACATTTTGGAATGCAGACTTTGATGGAATGGTCTGCGGGTGTCATGTTGTTTTTGGAGAGCCCCTGATGTACCTAAACAGTGGAAACCCCCCACAAGTGACCCCATTTTGGAAACTAGACCCCCTAAGGAACTTATCTAGATGTGTGGTGAGCACTTTGAACCCCCCAGTGCTTCACAGAAGTTTATAACGACCGGGCGTGAAAATAAAAAAATCGTATTTTTTCAACAAACATGATTTTTTTAGTCCCCATTTTTTTATTTTCCCAAAGGTAACAGGAGAAATTGGACACCAACAGTTGTTGTCCAATTTGTCCTGATTTCGCTAATACCTCATATGTGGGAGAAAACTACTGTATGGGCACACGTCAGGGCTCGG
This sequence comes from Dendrobates tinctorius, assembly GCF_039654945.1. Taxonomy (NCBI): domain Eukaryota; kingdom Metazoa; phylum Chordata; class Amphibia; order Anura; family Dendrobatidae; genus Dendrobates; species Dendrobates tinctorius. The sequence goes on from NW_027361932.1 coordinate 11,435,783, forward strand.
AAGGGAAGTAGTGACGTTTTGGAATGCAGACTTTGATGGAATGGTCTGCGGGTGTCATGTGGTATGGAGAGCCCCTGATGTACCTAAACTATTGAAACTCCCCACAAGTGACCCCATTTTGGAAACTAGACCCCCACATAACTTACCTAGATGTGTGGTGAGCACTTTGAACCCCCAAGTGCTTCACAGAAATTTACAACGCCCAGTCGTGAAAATAAAAAAATCATTTTTTTCCACAAAAATGATATTTTTGCCCCCAATTTTTTATTTTCCAAAGGGTAACAGGAGAAATTGGACCCCAAAAGTTGTTTTCCAATTTGTCGTGAGTAGGCTGATACCCCATATGTGGGGGTAAAACACTGTTTGGGCGCATGGCAGAGCTCGGAAGGGAAGGAGCACCATTTGACTTTTTCAACGCAGAATTGGCTAGAATTGAGATCAGACGCCATGTTGCATTTGGAGAGCACCTGATGTGCCCAAACAGTGGAAACCCCCCAATTATAACTCCAACCCTAACCCCAACACACCCCTAACCCTAACCCTAGGCCTAACCCTAGGCCTAGCTCTAACCCTAATGGGAAAATGGAAATAAATACATTTTCTTTTAATTTTATTATTTTTCCCTAACTAAGGGGGTGATAAAGTGGGGTTTGATTTACAATTTATGGCGGGTTTTTATTTTTGGCAGCTGTCACACGCTAAAAGACGCTTTTTTAGTGTAAAAATAGTTTTTGCATCACCACATATTGAGAGCTATAATTTTTCCACATTTTGACCCACCGAGTCATGTGAGGACTTATTTTTTGCGGGACGAGTTGACGTTTTTATTGGTATCATTTTCAGGCACGTGACATCTTTTGATCGCTTTTTATTCCGATTTTTGGGACGCAGAATGAGCAAAAACCAGCGTTTCATGAATTTCTTTTGGGGGGGTGCGTTTACACCGTTCCGCCTGCAGTAAAATTGATAGAGCTCTTTTATTCTCGGGTCAGTACGGTTACAGCGATACCTCATTTAGGTCTTTTTTTTATGTTTTGGCGCTTTTATGCAATGAAAACAATTTTATATAAAAAATAATTATTTTTGCATCGCTTTATTCTGCGAGCTATAACTTTTTTATTTTTTTGCTGATGATGCTGTATGGTGGCTCATTTTTTGTGGGACAAGATAACGTTTTCAACGGTACCATGGATATTTATATGCGTCTTTTTGATTGCGCGTTATTGCACTTTTTGTTTGGCGGTATGATAATAAATCATTATTTTTTGCTTAGTTTTTTATTTTTATTTTTTAAGGGGTTCGCTAAAGGGGTTAACTAGTGGGACAGTTTTATAGGGCGGGTCGTTACGGACACGGCGATACCAAATATGTGTACTTTTATTGTTTTTTTTTTTATTTCCAAAAAATGAATTTATTAGGGAATATATATATTTTTTTTAAATTTATTAGCGATTTTTTTAAAATTATTTTTACACTTTTTTTTTTTTTTACTTTATTACATTGTCCCGGGGGGGACATCACTGTCCTGTGACAGATCACTGATCTGTCACATCACAGATTGTGACAGATCAGCAATCTGTCACAGGCACTGCACAGGCTTTCCTCATGCCTGCTGTTGTGAGCTCATTTTCTCGTTCACCTTTGATGTCCGATGAACTCCCTCTGCTGGTGAAAGGAGGTGGTGAAACTGATTTTGATGGGAGAGACCTGTGACCTGAACAGGTGGATTGCGATTGGACATCCGGAATCTCTGAGTGGATATAAGTCAGCCGACGCCCTGTAGAGTTGCTGGTGATTTCTCTGCTCTGAGCTCTGGCCTCCAGTTCAGTTCCTGTCTTCTAAAGCTAAGTTTTGCTCTGTTATTGTTCCATGAGATTTTGTCTGATTTGCTTAGTTTTGTGTTCAGCCAGCCCCGGCTGGGGCTCTGCTGAATTTCCATTTTTGTCCCTGATCGGTTAAATCTCTTTTGCTCTGTCTTCAGAATATATCGGAGTGCTGATATAGGGATTTTGAAGTCTAGTGACTTCAGGGCCGGTTTTCCTATCAGACATGTTGGGACATTTTTGGTAGGGTTTTTGCGGATTGCAGCCAGCATCTTTTCTGTCCTTTCCTATCTAGTTAGTTGGGCCCCATCGTTTGCTCTGCCTGTCATTCTGTCTGTGTTTGTGTTTTCATCTGTTTTCACTGACAATACATGTTGGGGGCTGTCTATTGCTTTGGGGTCTGCTCTGGGGCAGTTTAGATTTCCCCTTTCTTTCTTTAGGCTTATTTAGTTCTCCGGCTGTGAAGAGGCATCTAGGACCACCGTAGGAACGCTCCACGGCTACTGTTAGTTGTTGTGAATAGGATCAGGGGTCTGCAATCCGCTAGCTACCAACCTCTCCGGTTTTCTGGACTTAGCTTGCATTTTTGTTTTTTCCTCCTCCGGTGACTCATTCATAACAGCCTGCGCTGTGCAGGCACTGAGGAAGCCAGCTCCCTGCAGGCCCCCTGAAGGTCCCCGTCGCGGTCCGTGACCGCCCCTGACACATTGTGCCGGGTGTCAGCTGTGATAATCAGCTGACACCTGGCCGCGATCAGCAGCGCTCACCACGTGGGCGCCGCTGATCGCTGTGACGTACTATCCCGTCCCTGGGAATTAAGTCCCAGGGCACATGGACGGGATAGTACGTCACATGACAGAAAGGGGTTAATATGATGACCAAGTCTGGCTCGTCCCCAACTCCCGAATCAACCTTCCGGCTGTTCCAAAACCACTTGCCACAGATGCGAAGGGCATTCCACTCCCAAGACCTCCGCTCCTGGCACCAACTCCCAGAAACGCTCCCACTGGAAATGAGACAATGCATCTGCAATTGAGTTTTGCACGCATGGTACATGTACTGCCGAAATCCAAGCATTCAGCTGCAAGCACCTAAGAACCAATACTCTAACCAACTTGATCACCGGGGGAGACGAAGCTGATAAGCTGTTAATCACTGACTCCATGCTCATATTGTCGCAATGAAACCTAACTCTCTGGTTCGCGAACATGTTACCCCACACGGAGACCGCAACAATAATTGGGAACAATTCCAATAAAGCCAGGTTTTTATAAGGCCCATCTTCTTCCATGTCTTCGGCCAAATTCAAACACACCACTTACCCTTACAATAGGCCCCATAACCATCCCCGCTTGCCGCGTCCGTGTAGATCTCACATTCAAAGTTGTCCAAAACCTCGCGCTGCATCAACGACAGACCATTATAACTTCCCAGACCATCAAATCCTCCCTATGTTCCTTATTCAACCAATTGAAATGGTACGCAGCCCTCACCCCTGCTGCTGCTCCCGACAACCTGCGGCAAAAATTCGCCCCATGGGCATGATCCTGCAAGCAAAATTTAATCTGTCCAACAACGACTGCAGCTCCTTCAACATCACCTTCTGTAGTTTCCGGATTCTATCCACATCCTGCTTAAGCAAAGACAATTTGTCCTCCAGCAGCCGACACTCCATCCATTCCGAATCAGTTATTATCCCCAGGAAACTTAAAACGGTCCTAGGGCCTTCTGTCTTTTCCTTTGCCAGCAGCACACCAAAATGCTCTGTTTTGTTTTCAATGTTTTATTTATTAATTAAAAAATAATAAGTGACAACAATAGCATGGCAAATTGTATCAGACACACATCAAAGAGTCTTGATTAATATATCCACAGAGCTAGTATGAAAAGAATTGACTCATTCTTAGAATATATGACAAAAAAAAACAGTTGTCACAACCTTAGAAAATAACAAATAAACTAATGTAGTAGCATAAAGAAAAAATCACAAGAACGGGGTCTGGGAGGGAAAGGAAGGGGGGGAGCAAGGGGGAGAACAGTAGGTCCAGTAGTAATAAAATTATATTATATGATTACATGTAAGCTCTTACACAGCTAGAGAGACAAATTTGTCAGTACTTCTATAAGCTATCCAAGGTTTCCAGACATCAACAAAGGAAGGAAGATTATATGTGGAGAGTGCTGCCAATTCCTCTATGTGTTACATTTGGTCAATCTTTAGAACTAACTGACTCTTATTTGGAGTATTTGGCGAATGCCAAAATATAGGTACGAGTAGCTTACTAGCCGATAGAATAAAGGAAGCAAGCTTAGATATGTATTTATTTTTTGGAACTGTTGGCAAATTTAGGAAGATATGTTCGGGTTTTATATAAAAGCGGCTATGTAACACTTCTGACAACGTGTGCGCTACAACCTTCCAATATTTTTGAATGTCTTGACAAGCCCACCATATGTGGAGATATGTACCCCTTTCTTTACTACACCTCCAACAAACATTTGAGGTAGAGGGAAACCATTTAAGCGTTTGAAGAGGTGTTGTGCACCAACGAGTGATTATCTTATATTTATTCTCTTGTGCTCTTACACATTGTGAAGGGCCGTGCAAGTATTTATAGATAAGTTTAGTTTATGATGTGTCAAAGGAGAAACCTAGATCTTTTTCCCATTTCATAAAAAATGCTCTTTTTGGAGGGGAATCTCTTGTCAAGAGAGTGTTATAAAGGAAGGAACGCACTTTTTTCGGGGCTTTTATCTGGGAGCATAGGGATTCATATGCAGTAAGTGGTCTTGTTAAATCCCCAGAAGCCATATAGTGGCGCATTGTTTTCCTAAGGGATTCATAAGGGATAAAAGTATAGTTGGACATAGTGGTTAACGCCTTTAATTCTTGGAAAGACAAAAAGGTACCCTCTCTAAATAGCTGATCTAGCAGTGGAGATGTATCTGGGGGCGAAGATTGTAGTAGGTTGTGGGCCATAATATCTGAGATCGTCGAACGAGAAAGGAGATTTGGGAATGAGACTTTATGTGTAAAAGTTGCTGAAAGAATAATCGACACCAAAATGCTCTGAAACCCACACCATAGCCGCTAACGCATTCCTGTTATGATTGAGTCACCGTAGGAGGCAGACACAAAAATAGAAGCTACGTCCAGAAAACCAGAGAAGTTGGCAACTATCAGATTGCAGACCCCTGAACCTATCAACACAACTAGCAGTAGCCGTGGGGGGTTCCTACGGTGCCCTAGACCCCTCAATCACAGCCAGAGAGCTAAATAGCCTAAAGACAGAAAAGGAAATCTAAACTGCCCCAGAGCAGACCCCAAAGTAAAAGGCAGCCCCGACATATAATGACGGTGAAGCAAGATGAAAAAACACTCACACAGATAGAAAGATAGGCTGAGCAAACGATGGGACCCAAGCTAACTAAACAGAACAGGAAAGGAAGGTTGCTGTCTGCAATCTGCCAAAACCCTGTCAAAAACATAAGCCAACAAGCTGATATGGAAAAAAGCCCTGAAGCAGCTAGGCTTCAAAAACTAAATCAGCACTCAGGTATTTTCAGAAGTCAGAGCTAAAGGAATTCAGCTCACCCCAGCAGGGAATGGCAGAAATCCAGAAAAACAAAGCAAAACAAAGTCAAAGCACAAATGCAAAAAGCCGAGCAGAAAACTTAGCTTTAGAAGAGCAGGAATTCAGACTGGTCTCCAAGGATCCCACAGAGAAATCACCCGCAGGGCAGAAGGGCGTTGGCAGCCTTATATCCAGTCAGTAACTCCACTCAACCAGTCATCATCATTAGGCTCAGGTGTTTGATAATCAGGCTCACTACCTTTCTTTACCAGAAGAGGGAGTTCATCTGGCCTCAGTAATGAAGGGGAAAATGAACTCACAACAGTACCTCCCCCTTGAGGAGGGGTCACCGAACCCTCAACCACGTCACCAGGGCGATCAGGGTGAGCCCGATGAAAGGCACGCACCAATCTTTTGGCATGAATATCAGAGGCAGAGACCCAGGAATTATCCTCCTGACAATAACCCTTCCACTTAACCAAATACTGGAGTCTCCATCTAGCCAGACGGGAATCCAGTACTTTCTCTACCTCATATTCCATGTTACCTTCAACCAATACAGGGTCTGGAGGTGCTACCCCCGGAACAACAGGTTCAACAAACCTCTTCAACAAAGATTTATGGAACACATTATGGATTTTAAATGTGACAGGAAGAGCCAAACGAAAAGGGACCGGATTAATAATCTCCACAATCTTGTAAGGTCCAATAAATCTAGGCTTAAACTTAGGAGAAGCCACCTTCATAGCAATATTTTTTGCTGATAACCACACCATATCACCAACCTTAAACTGGGGACCAATGGTCCTATGTCAGTTGGAAAATCGCTGGGCCTTTTCCTGGGAGAGAGATAACTTATCCACCACTTGGTCCCAGATCTGGTGCATTCTCTCCACCACAGTGTCAACACCTGGACAGGCAGAGGGCTCCACCTGCCCTGAAGAAAATCGAGGATGAAACCCAAAGTTACAAAAAAAAGGTGACATCAAAGTAGCAGAACTAGCTCTATTATTTAAAGCAAATTCGGCCAAGGGCAAAAATGAAACCCAATCATCCTGATCAGCAGAAATAAAACATCTCAAATATGACTCCAAGGTCTGGTTTGTTCTCTCTGTTTGCCCATTGGTCTGAGGGTGAAAAGCAGAGGAGAAGGACAACTGAATTCCCAACTTGGAACAGAAAGTTCTCCAAAATCTAGACACAAACTGAACTCCTCTGTCAGATACAATGTTCTCAGGAATCCCGTGCAAGCGAACCACCTGTTGCAAAAACAGGGGCACCAACTCAGAGGAAGACGGCAACTTAGGGAGTGATACAAGATGAACCATCTTAGAGAACCTATCACAAATCACCCAAATAACAGTCATCCTTTGAGAGACAGGCATATCAGAGATGAAATCCATTGAAATATGGGTCCATGGCCTCTTGGGGACAGGCAAAGGCATCAACAACCCACTAGAGCGAGAACACGATTTAGACCGGGAGCACATCCCACAGGACTGCACAAAATTCCTGACATCACGAGACAAGGAGGGCCACCAAAAAGACCGACTCAGCAGATCTCTAGTACCAAAAATACCTGGATGACCAGCCAAAGCAGAGCAATGAACTTCAGACATCACTCTCTTCTTCCACTGGTCAGGAACATACAACTTTCCACTGGGACAACGCTCAGGTTTGTCCTTCTGGAACTCTTCCAGAGCACGTCTCAAATCGGGCGAGATGGCAGAAAGAACTACCCCTTCGCCTAAGATGGTAGCAGGCTTGGTCACCACAGGAGAATCAGCAAAGAAGCTCCTAGAGAGGGCGTCTGCCTTGACATTCTTAGTTCCAGGAAGAAAAGAAACCACAAAATCAAAATGTGTAAAAAACAAGGCCCACCTAGCCTGTCTAGGGTTCAAGCGCTTAGCCGACTCTAGGTAAATCAAATTCTTGTGGTCAGTGAGGACCACGACTTGATGCTTAGCTCCCTCCAACCAATGCCTCCACTCCTCAAATGCCCATTTCATGGCCAACAGTTCCCGATTCCCCACATCATAGTTACGTTCAGATGGAGAGAACTTTCGGGAAAAGAAAGCACAGGGATTCATTTTAGATGTTACAGGATCCTTTTGGGACAAAACAGCTCCTGCACCAATCTCAGAAGCATCCACCTCTACCTGGAACGGAAGTGAGACATCAGGTTGCCGCAAAACCGGGGCGGAGGTGAATCTTCGCTTCAGCTCCTGAAAGGAAGAAACAGCCTCCGGAGACCAATTTAACACATCAGCACCCTTCTTAGTCAAATCAGTCAATGGCTTGGCAATGCTAGAAAATTTTGCTATAAATTTCCGATAAAAATTAGCAAAACCCAAAAACTTCTGGAGGGCCTTCAAAGAAGTGGGCTGAACCCAATCGTAAATGGCCTGTACCTTGGCCGGGTCCATTTCAATAGTTGACGGGGACAAAATAAATCCCAAAAAAGAAATCCTCTGTACTCCAAAAAGGCATTTAGATCCTTTGACATACAGGGAATTCTCCCTCAAGACCCGGAACACAGTCCGAATATGTTCCAGATGAGAATCCCAATCCTTGGAGAAGATCAAATTATCATCCAGATAGATAATCAAAAATTTATCGACAAAATCTCGGAAAATATCGTTCATGAAGCACTGGAAGACAGAAGGGGCATTAGTGAGCCCAAAAGGCATCACCAGGTACTCAAAATGTCTCTCCGGAGTATTAAACGCCGTCTTCCATTCATCACCATGCTTAATGCGAATAAGATTATACGCCCCCCTGAGGTCAAGCTTGGTAAACCAGCAAGCACCTTTAACTCTGGAGAATAGATCAGAAATCAGGGGTAACGGATACTGATATTTAACAGTAATTTTGTTGAGGGCACGATAATCAATACAAGGTCTTAATGATCCATCCTTTTGACTACAAAAAAAAACCCGGCACCTAAGGGTGACGAGGATGGTCTAATATGACCCTTCTCCAACGCCTCCTTAATATAGGATCGCATAGCCTCGTGCTCGGGTACAGATAAATTGAAGAGCCGACCCTTGGGAAATTTACACCCCGGTCTCAGTTCAATTGCACAGTCATAACTCCTATGAGGAGGCAGAGACGCAGACTCATTCTCACTAAATACATCATAAAAGTCCGCCAAATAATCAGGAACATCATGCGACTGAGGAGAGGTGGAAAACACCGGAGCCTCACTAAAGGCACACCGACAACCCCAACTCACCACAGACACAGATTTCCAATCCAAAACTGGATTATGAATTTGTAACCAGGGAAACCCCAGAACAATAGTATCATGCAGATTATGCAACACCAAAAATCTGCAATTTTCTTGATGGTCTGGGGCGACCCGCATTACCACCTGGGTCCAAAACTGAGGTTTATTTTTAGCCAAAGGAGTAGCATCTGTCACGCGGCGGCTGCCGCGCACACCTCCCACTGTTTCCTCCCGACCGCAGCTTACCCGCTCGCCGGTGGTCTCCTCGCCGCGGCGTCGGCTGCCTCGGGCTTCTCCGCGGTCCCTCCCGGCTCCTCTCCGTCCGGCGATCGCGTCCGTCCGGTCTTCTGGACCGCGCCGGGTGCACGCTCCCACCCCTCCTCCTCGGCGGGCGCGCGCACACACTATGCCCGGGCACACGCGCGCCTCCTGTTCCCCCTGAGGACGCGCGCCTTCCTCTCCTGCACTGAGAGGTCACGACCCGGAAGGTCCTGCTACTTCCCCTATATCAGGCCGCCTCTTCCTGCTAGCGGTGCCTGATTATCACTGCGCTTCGTTAGTGATTCTGGCCCGTTCTCCATGTACGCTCCTGCGTCCTCTTCGCCCGTAACTCATCAGCCTTTTCCGTTGTCCTCTCTCCTAGGATCGGGAGGTCCGTGGTTGTGTCCCGTCCAGTTCTGCTCCCGCACCAGTGTCCTTCTGTTCGTGCCTGCTGTTCCCGCCTGTCCTGTGTCTCCAAGCCGTGCCCGCCTGTCCTGTGTCTCCAAGCCGTGCCCGCCTGTCCTGTGTCTCCTAGCTGTGCCCGCCTGTCCAGTGTCTCCAAGCCGTGCCTGCCAGTCCTGTGTCTCCAAGTCGTGTCTACCTGTCTGTCTGTCTATAGATCCCCTGGGTACCAGCTGCCATGGTAATAGTTACCCGCGGGCTTGCCCCAAACACTCCCTGTATAGGGGGTGGTCCACCTGGTCAGCTCGCCCCCGGGAGGTTCGTTGCCACGGTCTAGCGGGTCCACCCCAGGAGTACCTCACAGAATAATCAGGCCATGGATCCCGCTGGTACCCCGACCCAAAAGGAACTTTTGTTCCTTCGTGAGAATCAGGCGAGGATCATGTCGTTCCTCAAATCAATGGAGTCCCGACTTTCTTCTTTTCAAACCTCCGATCCTGGGATTGCCTCCCAGATCTCCGGCTTGCAGCAAGAACTTGCCCAGCAGCGCGACACCCAGGCCCACATTTTTGAACTATATAGCCTCAGTAGATAACCGCTTACTTGCTCTACAGACAGCGGCTGCTGCTCCTGCGCCGGTGGCAGTTCCTCATTCCTCCCCACGATTGGCTAAACCCCCACGCTATAGCGGAGATCCCAAACTCTGTCGGGGGTTCATTAACCAGTGCCAGTTGCATTTCGAATTGGCGCCCCTGCAGTATCCTTCCGACCGGGCCAAGGTGGCCTTTATGATATCCCATTTAGAGGGTGAGGCACTGGCTTGGGTAAATCCCTTGTGGGAGCGTGATGACCCGATAGTCTCCCAGCTCGCGACCTTCTTGGAGACATTTCGTAAGGTCTTTGATGAGCCCGGCCGTCTGGTCTCCGCCACCGAGTCCTTATTTTGCCTTCGCCAGGGTACTCTCTCTGTGGGACAGTACGCCATCCAGTTCCGTACATTGTCCTCTGAGCTTGGATGGAACAATGAGGCTCTAGTGGGGGCTTTTTGGCGCGGCTTGTCGGCTCGAATCAAAGACGAGTTGGCAGGCAGGGATACACCTACATCTTTGGAGGATCTCATCTCGCTGGCAACGCGAATTGATCTGCGTTTCCGGGAGCGTTCCCGCGAGGTCGCCAGGGAGAGAAGGCCCACTCGTTTTTCTCCTCCGACACGCAGTCCTCCCCGCTCGCGGCCTTCCACCTCGGCGTCAGCCTCCGAGCCCATGCAAGTGGACCGACTCAGACCCGCGGAGCTACGCCGCCAGGAGAGACTCACTCATGGTCTTTGTCTCTATTGTGGCAGCGCCTCCCATCTCCTGCGTTCCTGCCCTGTGAGGCCGGGAAACTCCTCCGCCTAGGACAGGTAAGAGAGGCCTCCCTAGGTGTCTTTGATACCTCTCTACCCTTGACCCTTCCTGTTTTGTTTATCCAGGGTTCCAAACGTTTTTCTGAGATAGCCTATATTGACTCAGGGGCTGCTGGAAATTTCATCCAACTCGAGGCGGTGAAGAGATTGCGGATACCTGTCAGGTCCTTGGAGGTTCCTCGGCAGTTAGCTTCAGTCGACGGCGTTCCCTTGCGCGAGACCGTTACACTGGTCACTGAAGAGCTGGAATTACAGATCGTGGTCCTGCACCGTGAGAGAATAACCTTCTTCGTGCTGCCGTCTCTGTCCCACACCTTGCTCCTGGGTCTTCCGTGGTTGAGGATGCATGAACCTGTCCTGGATTGGCGGTCTGGAGATATCCTTCGCTGGGGCCGCTTCTGCCAGACTAGATGTCTCCGTCCAGTTCAACCCCTCAAGAGCTCGTCTCCAGTCTCGGGTCCTGCAGATTTGCCCTCGGCCTACTGGGACTTTGCGGACGTCTTTGATAAGAAGGAGGCAGAGACCCTTCCACCGCACCGGCAATATGATTGCCCGATCGAGCTTGTCCCAGGCTCGACCCCGCCCCGGGGGCGAATCTATCCGTTGAGTCCACTCGAGTCCCAAGCCATGACTGAGTACGTACATGAGAATTTGGCCAGAGGCTTCATCCGGAAGTCATCTTCTCCCGCTGGAGCTGGCTTCTTTTTTGTCAAGAAGAAGGACGGGTCTCTCCGCCCCTGTATTGACTATCGAGGTCTTAACGAGATTACTATCAAGGACAGATATCCTCTACCTCTCATCCCCGAGTTGTTCGACCGGCTACGAGGGGCGCGAATCTTTTCTAAATTGGATCTCCGTGGAGCCTACAATCTCATCCGTATTCGCTCCGGAGATGAATGGAAGACCGCCTTCAACACCAGGGATGGACACTACGAGTATCTCGTCATGCCCTTCGGGTTGTGCAACGCTCCCGCAGTCTTTCAGGAATTTATGAATGACATTTTCCGAGACCTTCTGTACTCCTGTGTGGTCGTGTATCTTGACGATATCCTTGTCTTCTCTCCCGATCTGTCCACCCACAGAAGAGCTGTCCGTCGAGTACTGTTCCGATTGAGGGAGAATCGCCTGTACGCCAAATTGGAGAAATGCGCCTTTGAACAGTCTTCCCTTCCATTCCTAGGCTATATCATCTCCGACTCTGGCTTGCGTATGGATCCGGAGAAGGTGTCTGCCGTGCTTAACTGGCCACGTCCCCAAGGGGTGAAAGCCGTTCAGCGATTTCTCGGCTTCGCAAATTACTACCGGCAGTTCATCCCTCATTTTTCCTCGTTGGCTGGCTCTATCTCGTCTTTGATCCGTAAAGGAGCCAACCTGCACGTCTGGACCCCTGAAGCAGAGGAAGCCTTCCTGTCTCCGAAACGAGCATTTGCCACGGCACCCGTATTCCATCGTCCTGAGGTCAACAAACCGTTCGTCCTCGAAGTGGATGCGTCTGCAACTGGTGCTGGAGCGGTTTTATCTCAAAAGTCTCCCTCTGGTAGGCTTGTTACATGCGGTTTCTTTTCCAAGTCCTTCTCCACTCCAGAGCGGAATTATTCCATCGGAGACCGAGAACTGCTTGCCATCAAGTTAGCTCTAGAGGAGTGGAGGTACTTATTGGAGGGCGCCGTACATCCCTTCACAATCTTCACAGACCATAAAAATCTAGCTTACATTCGGTCTGCACAGAGACTCAACCCACGACAGGCCAGATAGTCTCTGTTCTTCGGTCGATTCGATTTTGATCTGCATTTTCGTCCAGGTAATAAAAACCTCAAAGCTGACGCCTTGTCCAGGTCCTCTCTTTCCGCAGATGTCGAAGAGGAACCCGCGCATATCTTGGATCCATCCAGGCTCATCACGGTGGCACCGCTTTCTCTCCTTTCACCTCCACCTGGCAAGACTTTTGTGCCGGAGAAGGACCGAAGACGAATCCTACACTGGGGACATGCTTCCAAGCTGGCTGGCCATCTTGGGCTTAAAAAGACACTTGTCCTGGTGTCCCGCTACTACTGGTGGCCGACTCTTCCCCGGGATGTCCGGGATTTCGTCGCTTCCTGCCTCTCCTGTGCCAAGATCAAGGTGCCTAGGCAGCTGCCTTCTGGTCTTCTACACCCGCTTCCAGTACCCTCGTCTCCTTGGCAACACATTGCCATGGACTTTATTACGGATCTGCCCCAGTCTGCCAACTGTACGGTCGTCCTTGTGGTGGTAGATAGGTTCTCTAAGATGGCACACTTCATCCCTATTCCCGGCTTGCCATCGGCACCAGCCTTGGCGAAGATTTTCGTTCAGCACATCTTCCGTCTTCATGGACTGCCCCAACATATTGTTTCGGACAGAGGAGTCCAATTCACCTCTCGCTTCTGGAGAGCCCTATGCAGATCGATGGATGTCACTCTTGACTTCTCCTCATCTTACCATGCACAGTCCAACGGTCAGGCAGAACGGACGAATCAGAGTTTGGTGAACTACCTCCGGCACTTTTCTAATGTCCACCAGAACGACTGGTCTGAATTACTCCCGTGGGCGGAGTTTGCCTATAATAACCACGTCAGTGAGTCTTCTGGCAAATCCCCTTTCATTGTCGTCTATGGGCAACATCCTGGTGTACCTCTACCGGTTCCTCCTGCCTCGGGTGTACCGGCGGCTGATCTTCTGACCGGTGAATTCTCCAGGATCTGGCAGGAGACCAAGGCCGCTCTCGAGTTGGTTCGTAGCAGGGTAAAGAGACACGCAGACAAGAGGTGCCTGGATGCCCCGCCATATCACCCAGGTGATAAAGTTTGGCTGGCCTCCAAGTTTATTCGCCTCAAGATCCCTTCCCATAAACTGGGTCCCCGCTATGTTGGACCTTTTGAGGTCTTGTCCCGTATTAATGACGTCTCCTACAAACTACGGCTTCCCGCCTCTCTCCGCATCCCTAATGCTTTTCATGTGTCTCTTCTAAAGCCAGTCATCTTCAATCGTTTCCATTCCACGGCCCCTCACTCACCTCCGCCTGTCTCCGCAGACGATGTGTTTGAGGTTAAAGATATTTTGGCCATGAGAAGGCAAAAGGGAAGAACCTTTTTTTGGGTTGATTGGAAGGGCTTTGGCCCCGAGGAGAGGTCCTGGGAGCCCCAGGAGAACATCCAGGCTCCTCGAATCTTGGCTAAATTTTTTTCCGGGCTGCAGAGGGGGGCGCGTAAGGGGGGGAACTGTCACGCGGCGGCTGCCGCGCACTCCTCCCACTGTTTCCTCCCGACCGCAGCTTACCCGCTCGCCGGTGGTCTCCTCGCCGCGGCGTCGGCTGCCTCAGGCTTCTCCACGGTCCCTCCCGGCTCCTCTCCTCCGTCCGGCTATCGCGTCCGTCCGGTCTTCTGGACCGCGCCGGGTGCGCGCTCCCGCCCCTCCTCCTCGGCGGGCACGCGCACACACTATGCCCGGGCACACACGCACCTCCTGTTCCCCCTGAGGACGCGCGCCTTCCTCTCCTGCACTGAGAGGTCACGACCCGGAAGGTCCTGCTACTTCCCCTATATCAGGCCGCCTCTTCCTGCTGGCGGTGCCTGATTATCACTGCGCTTCGTTAGTGATTCTGGCCCGTTCTCCATGTACGCTCCTGCGTCCTCTTCGCCCGTAACTCATCAGCCTTTTCCGTTGTCCTCTCTCCTAGGATCGGGAGGTCCGTGGTTGTGTCCTGTCCAGTTCTGCTCCCGCACCAGTGTCCTTCTGTTCGTGCCTGCTGTTCCCGCCTGTCCTGTGTCTCCAAGCCGTGCCCGCCTGTCCTGTGTCTCAAAGCCGTGCCCGCCTGTCCTGTGTCTCCTAGCTGTGCCCACCTGTCCAGTGTCTCCAAGCCGTGCCCGCCAGTCCTGTGTCTCCAAGTCGTGTCTACCTGTCTGTCTGTCTATAGATCCCCTGGGTACCAGCTGCCGTGGTAATAGTTACCCGCGGGCTTGCCCCAAACACTCCCTGTATAGGGGGTGGTCCACCTGGTCAGCTCGCCCCCGGGAGGTTCGTTGCCACGGTCTAGCGGGTCCACCCCAGGAGTACCTCACAGCATCAATCCCCCTCAAAGGGATAGGCATCTGCAGAGGTGTCATCGGAAATCCACAACGTTTAGCAAAATCCAAGTCCATTAGGTTTAGGGCTGCTCCCGAATCCACAAAAGCCTTGGCGGAAAATGTGGACAGGGAGCAGATCAGAGTAATAGCCAGAAGAAACTTAGGTTGAACACCACCAACAGAAAACGTGTGTGCAAAGCGTTTCTCTCGTTTAGGACAGACAGAAATAATATGCAAGGCATCTCCACAGAAAAAACACAACTTATTACGCCTTCTGAAGTCCTGACGCATTGCATAGGTTCAGACATTTGTTCAACAGGTGGCAACACCTCTCGTGCAGTTTTGCGTTCGCGCAAACGCCGATCAACCTGAATGGCTAATGACATAGAATCGTCAAGACCAGAGGGAACAGGAAATCCCACCATAGTATCTTTTACGGCTTCTGACAACCCCTTCCGAAAGAGAGCAGCCAAGGCATTATCATTCCAGGTAGTAAGTACTGCCCATTTTCGGAATTTTTGACAGTACAATTCTGCAGAATCTCGACCCTGGTTCAATGCCAGCAGGGTCTTTTCAGCCTGATCAATGGCATTAGGTTCGTCATACAACAACCCCAAGGCTTGAAAAAATGCATTCACATTAGTCAGAATAGGATCATCTGGTTTCAAAGAAAACGCCCAATCCTGGGGATCGCCACGCAGCAAAGAGATGACAATTTTAACCTGCTGCGCGGAGCTCCCTGATGAGTTAGGCTTCAAGGCAAAAAATAGTTTACAATTATTTTTGAAATTCAAAAATTTAGACCGATCCCCAAAAAATACATCAGGTGTAGGAATCTTTGGTTCAGCAGCATGTGAATGAGCAAGGTAGGCGGAAATTCCCCGCACTTGCGCAGCGAGCTGCTCCACACGATCAGACAATTGCTTTATCTCCATTGAGAGAAAAAAAAAATTCCCCCTACGGCCTCAGAGATATAGAGGAAAAAATATACACTTTTTTTTTTTTAACAATTCTTTCCTGCTATTGAGTACCCTAGGATCTGCGGTATGGCGGGTGATTCTGTTATGATTGAGTCACCGTAGGAGGCAGACACAAAAATAGAAGCTACGTCCAGAAAACCAGAGAAGTTGGCAACTATCAGATTGCAGACCCCTGAACCTATCAACACAACTAGCAGTAGCCGTGGGGGGTTCCTACGGTGCCCTAGACCCCTCGATCACAGCCGGAGAGCTAAATAGCCTAAAGACAGAAAAGGAAATCTAAACTGCCCCAGAGCAGACCCCAAAGTAAAAGGCAGCCCCCAACATATAATGACGGTGAAGCAAGATGAAAAAACACTCACACAGATAGAAAGATAGGCTGAGCAAACGATGGGGCCCAAGCTAACTAAACAGAACAGGAAAGGAAGGTTGCTGTCTGCAATCTGCCAAAACCCTGTCAAAAACATAAGCCAACAAGCTGATATGGAAAAAAGCCCTGAAGCAGCTAGGCTTCAAAAACTAAATCAGCACTCAGGTATTTTCAGAAGACAGAGCTAAAGGAATTCAGCTCACCCCAGCAGGGAATGGCAGAAATCCAGAAAAACAAAGCAAAACAAAGTCAAAGCACAAATGCAAAAAGCCGAGCAGAAAACTTAGCTTTAGAAACCAGAAAGGTTGGTAACTAAGCGGATTGCAGACCCCTAAAACTAACAACACAACTAGAATTAGCCGTGGGACATACCTACGATGCCCTAGATGCCTCGGCACAGCCAAAGAGTTAACTAAGCCTAAAGCAAGAAAGGGGAAAGCTAAACTGCCCCGGAGTAGAACCCCAAAGGAATAGATAACCCCCAAACATATATTGCCGGTGAGACAAGATGAGGCACAAACACAGGCAGAAAATAGAGTAAGCAAATGATGGGGCCCAAACTGTCTAGATAGAACAGGACAGGAAAGGATACTGTCTGCAATCACGCAAAAAACCCTAAGAAAAATCCAACATGTCTAATATGCAAAAATACTGAGGCCACACGACCTGTCCCCCACTAGATCAGCATTCTGGTGTGAACTGGAAGCAAAACAAAAGATACTGATATAACAGGGGACTAGCAATACTGAACAGACTGACATAAGCTGTGGCATATGGAACGGGGTCCAGCACTGGTCCCAGCAGGGAACAATGCTGAACCCACACAGCAAAGCAGAAAGCAGAGAAAGGCAAAAACTGGATCAAATGCAAAAAGATTCCAGCAAACAAATAACTTATCTAAACGATGCAGGACCAAGCAGGTGGCATGTGGACTTCAAAATGCACAGGAAGAAAACCAAATCACCAGCAACAACTGAAGGAAGCTTGCTCACTTAAATCTTCCCAGTCTGTAACACCTGACTTCCAATCATCGTCTTCAGATGATTGACTTCTGTCAACCTGACCAGCTTCATTACCCGCAGCAACCACCAGAGGGAGCCCAAACTCAGAAGTCAGGTCTAAAGTGTTCACAACAGATGGGTGTAATACTGATTATGGGGTGTTGTACTGATCATGGGGTGTCGTGCTTTCTTACCTGCCGTTGCGGCTCCTGTATTTTCCCTCAATGCATCTGATTTCCAAGCAACATACCGGAATTGAAGACACGGGCCCCTCCCCCATATCATAGGATTATCCAATGGTAGAGGATAAGTCCACATGGGCTAGAGGAGGACTGTTGACGTCATGCCTATGTGACCAACTGACCGGAAGATTTCACAGGAGAGGGCGGGGCTGCCTCTTCCAGCACAGATCTTGTGCCACTCAGCCAGTACCCGGCCCATGGTGTTGAGGAGGCTCTCGGGAGTGGAGGGGGGAGGAGCAGAGGGAGCGGAAGAGCTAAGGAGGAGGAGGGGACAGAGGCACTGAGGGGAAGGAGAGCATTGCATGTTCATGTTATGAGGGCTGTACAGGCAGTGGCGGATTATAATGGGGCAATTTACCCTGGACCCCTGGACCTGCTCCTAACGGTCCCTGTATAGGGGTCGGGTTCCACCTGGCAGCTCACCCGGGGCCCCTCGGAGCCACGGCCCAGAGGGTCCACTCCTGGAGATTCCGGCTCCAGACCAGCCACGCTAACACCCGGTATCCCCTGACTACCTCTTCCATGTCCCGCCTGCTGGGTAATGCCACCTCCGTTCCCAAGAAAGGACTGCCCGTACCTGGCTGGGGCCATAACCTTCAGCCAAATCCCTCTGTCTTTTTTTATCCCATCCGATTTCCGGCCGCACTGCCTTCCTCTGCCTAAACTGCTTATCATACCGTAGCCACGTCTGACCCCCATTTGTCCGGTGTGCCTCCCCTATCCTACCCTAGATAGCAAAACAAACACCAGCAATTCTCAGGAAACTTTCACCTATGACACTTGCCAAAATCGCAAATGCCTGCAACCAATTGACAAATGTCTGCGGGATCAGCCACCACCTCCGTTTGCTTTTTTTCTTCCCCCTTCTTACTATCGTCCTTTTTTCCCTTATCCAAATTACATTTTCCAACAGGAGGAGGGAGAATATCTCCATGCACTCATCTCGTCAAATCTTTTCCTTCACCTCCTTTTTCCCAACACAGATACAACTCACCCTTTGCCCTGTCATCCAGCTTGACCGTATCCCCTTGTTCGTTTTCCGCTGCCCCGGCAACCATGCCCCAACCGGTGATGCCCCAGGCCCTCTAAACCCCCTTTCTTCAAATCTACCAGCCTGACACCACCCCAGCTTCTTGCAACACAGCCTTTGTGGGTGACAAACAATACATAGAGTCATACTCACTTAATTGTGTGAGTGCTGTGTCTCCGCCTTCCGGACATCCGGATTCCAGTTGCTCCCTTTGCTCACCGCCAGACTCCGATTCTTCCGCACCGCTCTGCTGCTCCCGGCCCATGCCCCTGTCCTCCTCATTATCAGGGGGGACCTGAGCACGCGATGACCGCCGTACCGCCAACCTCCTCGCTGATCGGGACCTAGTACAATCCCCAGACCCGGACACCCTAGCCCGGTCCGCACCGATCATCCGTCGACTGCCGGACAGCGCAGCATCGCTGCCCACTGCTCTCCGTACCCCCCAGTTGCCAACTGAGCCAGGCAGCATCTCGTCTAGCACTCCTTCTTGCTGGCACTGTGGAAGGCACCCCAGCCAGGGAAACTGCCGTATGCGCCACCTTCTAATTGGTCACCAACGATGCCGCTGCTGCCTCCTTACACGTTCCTAGTTGACGTACCACAGGCCAACCATGGCCTGCGACGCTGTCTCTGCGTCCCACAGACGCACCGCATCCCGCCATAATAGCCGCAATTCCCGTGCAGGCCTCACTTCCTGTGCCACCTGCACTTCCTGCGCAGCGCTCATTCCTCGCTGTTCTGCACTCACAGGCCGGCGGGACGGATACCTGCTGGAGCGGGCGCAATGAGGAGGGGTCACACTGCTGCGCTCAGCATCACCAGGGTCCCTGGAGGGGCTCCGGAGCCTGCACGTGCTGTGCACTACCACCTCCGGTGAAAGCCTCTTTGGGGACCTGGTCCCCCTGCCCCTGTAACTCAGTCCGGATCCATCTACGGCCAAGATGAGGGAGGAAAGCTGGGTTCTAGCCATCCTCTCCTGCATCGCGCAACTTCCTGAAGCCGAGTGTCAGAGACACCGCACTGCACTTGCTCATAGAGCCAGTGCGCGTGTCCTGAGTACAGAAGCAGTGCTAAGAGTTACCTGGGGAGCAGGGCAGCAGAGGTGACCAGGCGTGCTTCAGGTTAATAGTGTCAGGGTCCAGTCAGTGCTGGAAAGTAAAGATGCATAGGACCTGCGGACACTGAAACTGAATAGTCTGCACGGGACCTATGGTCATGTGACTGCAAGGGGGCGGGGCTTAGCATCCTGTATTCAGATAGGACAGGACACCATACAACAACTCAGAGTCAGGCAAAACAGAGGTCACAGCAGTACGGGCAAACGAGGTACAGGAGGGACAAACAGACGGGTAGTCAGACAGAGCCAAAGGTCATACACAAGAGGGCGACGTGGTACCAAGGGGATGAGCAGAGAGAAGTCGGGTAAAAGCAGAGAGTCATACACGAGAGGTAGCGCAGTACAAGAGGGTCAGGCAGAACTCATAACAGGGACAGAACCAGATCACAACCGAACAAGCAAGCAAGATATCAGGCACAAGGCACACGTATACAAGAGGTCACTTAACTCAGCCGAGGGCAGGAGTATAACTGACACCGGACCCAGGTCCCGTGAGCACTAAATAGCCTCCTGCTGCCAGAGAGAGGCAGCACAATTAACCCATAGTCTAACCAGGACGGGTCAAAGCGAAATCCCATCCTGGATCATGACACCGAGCTATCAGAGTCTCCACGGAATCCATGAGGTATTGTTTGGCAGGTGATGGTGTAGGTCTTCGAGTCCTGGTTCCTTGAGCTGGAATGGACATTGTCCCGCACTTTCCCCAACTACTCCTCCAGCCCCCGCCCCCCAACAATTCCTCCCCTATTTCCCCATCCAATCACTCCTTCCCTTTCTATCCAGGTTTGAAACCTCCCCGCCAATCGCAGTCATGTGGGGCTTTCTTCTAGCTGCGCCCTACTCCAGCTCCCATCTGGAATAGACTGAGTCAGGCCCGATTTTATTGTATTGAAGCATCTACTGAGTGCATGCAAAAGTCACTTTGACAGCTGTGTCTAAAGGTGTTACATGTCATTATAATCCTGCATGTTATGATTAAGGCCAGTATGAAAAGTGCAATATATATATATATATATATATATATAGTGAGGCAGTGACTCCTGTTACAGCTAGGGGGCACTGTATGTTCTCAGGATACGCACAGAGACGTATTGAGGCCATGGGAGTGCTTGGCAGTCGCAGGAATAACTATGATGGTGAGACAGGGACTGACATCATTGTGAATGGCCGGTATGTGTCGCACAGACGGAGGATGTCCTCTGCGCTGTAAGCCTGAAATGTTGTTGCTCTGGGACCTGTAGTTCCACAAGTGTTTGTTTAGTTTTAACGGGGTTTATAGGGTTAGTCGGTGAGCTGGGTGGGACTGGCTAATAACACACACCTCCCACCTATGGGGGTGGCTATAGTGATATAATGTGACTGAGGTCTGGTCACATGGGGGGTGTGTAAGGTCCTGGATGACCTTTGTGTTGGAAGGTCCTGGGAGTAGGACCGGATTCCTGAAGAGCACATGGAGAGGCCGTGGACCTGAAGGCCTGTGTGTTGGGCGGTCCTATGAGTGGACGGACGTCCTGAATAGCACATGGAGAGGCCGTGGACCTGCATGGTCGCAGTGTTGTAAGGTCCCACATGGGGACTGGATTACTGAAGAGCACAGGGGGATACCATTTGTGTGTGCAGAGTCTGTGACGGCACTGCGTTGGGGAAGATACAGACCTTCTGAGGGTCTGGACTGTCAGGAGTGCCCTTGTCCCAAGGCATCTGCTGAGACGGTGATCCCAGTAAGGCAGTTTCCCTTGATGCGAGGACTGATGAGGAGTCAGCGTGAGGAGCAAAAACTCCTGTAAGGTAACTCCAGACGGGGGTTATGTGCAAACTAGTATCTGCTATTGGAACAGACTGTAAGTGCCTATGATGTTCCATGGATGTTAACCCCTTTACCCCCAAGGGTGGTTTGCACGTTAATGACCGGGCCAATTTTTATAATTCTGACCACTGTCCCTTTATGAGGTAATAACCCTGGAAGGCTTCCATGGATCCCGGTTATTCTGACAGTTTTCTCGTGACATATTGTACTTCATGTTAGTGGTAAAATTTAATTCATATAACTTGCGTTTATTTGTGAAAAAAAACTGAAATTTGGCGAAAATTTTGAAAATTTCGCAATTTTCCAACTTTGAATTTTTATGCCCTTAAACCACAGCGATATGGCACACAAAAAAACATTTCCCACATGTTTACTTCACACCAGCACAATTTTGGAGCCAAATTTTTTTTTTTTTGTTAGGAAGTTATAAGGGATAAAATTTGACACCACCATTTTTTAGGGACCACATCACATTTGAAGTCACTTTGAGGGGTCTATATGATAGAAAATACCCAAAAGTGATACCATTCTAAAAACTGCACCCCTCAAGGTGCTCAAAACCACATTCAAGAAGTTTATTAACCCTTCAGGTGCTTCACAGGAATTTTTTTGAATGTTTAAAAAAAAAAATGAACATTTAACTTTTTTCACAAAAAAATTACTTCAGGTCCAATTTTTTTATTTTACTAAGGGTAACAGGAGAAATTGGACCATAAAAGTTATTGTGCAATTTGTCCTGAGTACGCTGATACCTGATATGTGGGGGGGGGGACCACTGTTTCGGCGCATGGCAGAGCTCAGAAGGGAAGGAGCGCCGTTTGGCTTTTTCAACGCAAAATTGGCTGGAATTGAGATTGGACGCCATGTCTCTTTTGGAGAGCCCCTGATGTGCCTAAACAGTGGAAACCCCCCACAAGTGACCCCATTTTTGAAACTAGACCCCCAAGGAACTTATCTAGATATGTGGTGAGAACTTTGAACCCCCAAGGGCTTCACAGAAGTTTATAACGTACTGCCGTACAATTAAAAAAATCATATTTTTCCCACAAAAATGATGTTTTCACCCCCAATTTTTATTTTTCCAAGGGAAACAGGACCCCAAAAGTTATTGTGCAATTTGTCCTGAGAACACCGATGCCCACTATGTGGGGGTAAACCACTGTTTGGGCGCATGGCAGAGCTCAGAAGGGAATGAGCGCCGTTTGACTTTTTCAACGCAGAATTGGCTTGATGCCATATCGCATTTGGAGAGCCTCTGATGAAGCTAAACAGTGGAAACCCCCCACATATGACACCATTTTGGAAACTAAACCCCCCAAGGAACTTATCTAGATGTGTGGTGAGAACTTTGAACCCCTAAGGGCTTCACAGAAGTTTATAACGTACAGCCGTAAAATTAAAAACTCATATTTTTTCCACAAAAATGATCTTTTCACCTCCAATTTTTATTTTCCCAAGGAAAACAGTACCCAAAAGTTTTTGTGCAATTTGTCCTGAGTACACTGATACCCCATATGTGGGGGTAAAACACTGTTTGGGTGCATGGCAGAGCTCAGAAGGCAAAGAGCGCCGTTTGACTCAAAATTGGCTGGAATTGAGATCGGACACCATGTCACGTTTGGAGAGCCCCTGATGTGCCTAAAAAGTGGAAACCCCCCCACAAGGGACCCCATTTTGTAAACTAGACCCCCAAAGGAACTTATCTAGATATGTGGTGAGAACGTTGAACCCCCAAGGGCTTCATGGAAATGTATAATGTACAGCCGTACAATTAAAAAATCATATTTTTTCCAAAAAAATGATCTTTTCACCCCCCAATTTTTATTTTCCCAAGGGAAATAGGACCTCAAAAGTTTTTGTGCAATTTGTCCTGAGTACACTCAGGACAACTGGAGTTGGTTCACTACAATACCCAGAAAGGTTATCAAAATTAGGTCTATTTACTCTAGAAAAGAGAAGACTTAGGGGAGACCTAATATATGTGTACAAGTATATCAGAGGGCAATACAGAGATCTATCCAATGAACTGTTTGTACCAAGCACTGTGACAAGAACAAGGGGGCATTCTCTTCGTTTGGAGGAAAGACAATTTCTGCACCAGCATAGAAGAGGGTTCTTCACGGTAAGAGCAGTGAGGCTCCTGAATTCTCTTCCTGAGGAAGTGGTGATGGCCAACTCACTGAATGAATTTAAGAAAGGAAAGGATGCTTTTCTTGTGAGTAACAGTATAGAAGGTTACGAATAACATAATATTATAGGTAGATGGTTGACCCAGCTTAGGGGAAGGAATTTTTTTCCCTATGGAGAAAATTGACTTCTACTCTGTGGGTTTTTTGCCTTCCCCAGGATCAACAATGCAGAACAGCTGCACTAAAAATAGGCTGAACTAGATGGACATAAGGTCTTCCTTCAGCCTTCAAAACTATGTTACTATGTTACACTGATTCCCCATATGTGGGGATAAAACACTGTTTGGGAGCGTGGCAGAGCTCAGAAGGGAAGGAGCGCCGTTTGACTCAAAGTTGGCTGGAATTGAGATTGGACACCATGTTGCGTTTGGAAAGCCCCTGATGTGCCAAAACAGTGGAAACCCCCCACAAGTGACCCCATTTTGGAAACTAGATCCCCAAGGAACTTTTCTAGATATATGGTGAGCACTTTGAACCCCCAAGTGCTTCACAGAAGTTTATAACGTAGAGCCATAAAAATAAAAAAAATCTTATTTTTTCCACAAAAATGATATTTTTGCCCCCAAATTTTTATTTTCCCAAGAGTAACAGGAGAAATTGGACCCCAAATGTTGTTGTCCAATTTGTCCTGAGTACGCTGATATCTCATATGTGGGGGTAAACCACTGCTTGGGCGCATGGCAGAGCTTGGAAGGGAAAGAGCACCGTTTGACTTTTTCAGTGCAGAATTGGCTGGAATTGAGATCAGACACCATGATGCATTTGGAGAGCCTCTAACCCCAACACACCTCTAACCCTAATATCAGCCCTAACCCTAGCTCTATCCCTAGCCCTAACCCTAATGGGAAAATGGAAATAAATACATTTTTTTAATTTTATTATTTTTCCCTAACTAAGGAGGTGATAAAGGGGTGTTTGATTTACTATTTATGGCGAGTTTTTATGTTTGGCAGCTGTCACACGCTAAAAGATGCTTTTTATTGTAAAAATAGTTTTTGCATCACCATATATTGAGAGCTATAATTTTTCAGTACTTTGACCCACAGAGTCATGTGAGGTCATATTTTTTGCGGGACGAGGTGACGTTTTTATTGATACCATTTTCGGGCAGGTGACTTTTTTGATCGCTTTTTATTCCGATTTTTGGGACACAGAACAAAAACCAGCGATTCATCAATTTCTTTGGGGGGGGGCGTTTACACCGTTCCGCGTGTGGTAAAATTGATTAAGCTATTTTATTCTTCGAGGCAGTATGATTACAGCGTTACCTCATTTAGGTCTTTATGTTTTGGCGCTTTTATACAATAAAAACAATTTTATATAAAAAATAATTATTTTTGCATCGCTTTATTCTGCGAGCTATAACTTCTATAACTTCTTTATTTTTTCGCTGATGATGCTGTATGGCGGCTCACTTTTTGCGGGACAAGATGACGTTTTCAGCGGTACCATGTTTATTTATATACGTCTTTTTGATTGCGCGTTATTGCACTTTTTGTTCGGTGGTATGATGATAAAGCATTTGTTTTTTGCCTTTTTTTTCTTTGAAGGGGTTCACTAAAGGGGTTAACTAGTGGGACAGTTTTATAGGGCGGGTCGTTACGGACGCGGCGATACTAAATATGAGTATTTTTATTGTTTTTTTTATTTACAAAAAATAAATTTATTGGGGATTTTATTTATTTATTTAGGATTTTTTTTAAAAATTTCTTTTAAATATGATTTTTTTTAACTTTATTACATTGTCCCGGGGGGGGGGGGGGGACATTACTGTAAAATGTCAGATCGCTGAGTTGATATTTTGCAGTGCACTGTATCAGATCAGTGATCTGACAGGCACTGCTGCAGGCTTTTTACAGCACCTGCTCTCAGCAGGCACTGAGAAAGCCGCCTCCCTGCAGGCCCCCGAAGGCTCCCGTGGCCATCTTGGTTCCAGGGGCCTGCAGGGAAGGTGGCCCTCAGAACTGCGTGATCACATCGTGCTGTTCCGAGGGTCCAGGGAAGCACGCAGGGAGCCCCATCCCTGCGCGATTCTTACCTGTGCCCCTGGTACACTGCGATCATGTTTGACACTGCGATCATGTTTACACTGCGATCATGTTTGATTGCAGTGTGCCGGGGGATAATGTGCCGGGGGCTATCCGTGACCGCCCCTGGCACATAGTGGTGGGTGTCAGCGTGAGCGCCGCTGATCGCTTATGACGTACTATCCCGTCCATGGGAATTAAATCCCAAGTCACAAGGACGGGATAGTATGTCAGATGGCATAGCTAGGGTTTTGGTTCAAGGGGGGTGAAACTTCTAAGTGGGCCCCTAAGGGCTCATACTCACTTGCGAGAGACTCGCACGATTCTCGTGCGAGTCTCTCACAAGAAGACCTGGCACTGCCGCCGGCACTCGGACTGGAGCGTGCGGCTACATGTATTTCTATGCAGCCGCATGCTCCCATCCCAGTGCCGGCGGCATTGCCAGGTTTTCATGCGAGATACTCGCACAAGAATCGTGCGAGTCTCTCGCAAGTGAATATGAGCCCTAAGCAGGTAACCTTGATTATAACTCGGTGACGCATCCTAATAGTGGATGTAGGAGGTGACTGCGCTGTCACTGAAAATAATCTCTATATAAAGACCAACATGGATATTACCGCCATATGGTCAGTGGTAAATACCAGTCATGCAGATCATATAAGTGATTACTGCACAGTTATAGTTGGTGACTTACCGCTAACGTTCTTTCTAATAGACTCGTTATTTTTCCTGTCTTTTCCATCTGGCCCAGACCGACATGACAATTCCTCCAGCCAGGACTCGGCTACAGAGAATACAACAAAGACACATTTCACTTCTCATTTTCCAGCCCCATGACCATGTATCCCCAACCTGCACAAACTTCTTATACTGCTGATACCCCAATACTGAGGCACTGCTGCCGTATGTGTCCCTATTACTGCACTTGCAGTGGGGTTCTGTGTGCCCTTTAAATTCTAAAGCAACCCCCTAGAAAACAGTGCCCATATTTTGCCCCCTAGAAAGTAATAGTGCCTTGTGTGCCCCTTTGACAGTCACAGTAACCTGAGTACCCCTATAACAATCAGTGCCCACTTTATATTTATTAATGTCCCGAGTCTCGCCCCGTACAGCTCCCCTATACACAGTATGATGCCCCCTCACTGTATACATACTGACCCCTTAGTATCCCCCAAACTGTTTGATGGCTCCAACACTGTATGATTGCCCCCTCACTGTAATCTCCACACTGTATGATGGCCCCCTAGATAGCCTCCATATAGTATAATACACTAGATAGTCCTCAATATATTATAATGCAGCCCCCTTAGGCAGACTCTATAGAGTATAATGCAGCCCCCATAATCAGACTGTAATGTAAGGCAACCCCCCATAAGCAGACTCTAAAGTATAAGGCAGCCCCCCATAAGCAGACTGTAATGTAAGGCAGCCCCCCATAGGCAGACTGTAATATAATGCAGCCCCCCATAGACAGACTGTAATATAAGGCAGTCCCCCATAAGCAGACTGTAATATAATGAAGCCCCCCATAGACAGACTAATATAATGCACCCCAAGGCACACTAATATAAGGCAGCCCCCATAGGCAGACTGTAATATAATGAAGTCCCCCATAGACACACTGTAATATAATGCAGCCCCAGGCAGACTCTAATATAAGGCAGCCCCCCCATAGGTAGAGTGTAATGTATGGCAGCACCCCCTATAGGCAGACTGTAATGTAAGGCAGCACCCCCCACCTATAGGCAGACTGTAATGGAAAGCAGCACACCCCCCCACCTATAGGCAGTGTAAGGTAGCGCTCACCCAGTGTATTGGGGAACACTCACTTGGCAGCGGATTCACGTCACACAGGAACACTTTCTGTTAAACAGTCTATGTGGTTTATTAAACAGCATGAACCATGTTAGGTAACACAAAGAAAACAGTCTTGCATCAGACAGAGCAATCCTTAATGTCCTTAGTAGAGCTTCGCTCTCTCAGTCCTGTGGCCACACAGGATGTGCCATGTCCAGTAACAGGCTCTATTGCCTCAACACAATTATTTCCCCCTGTCCGGGGTGCTCCTGCTCCAGACGCCGACTCTTGGTTAGTCCTTTCTCCCGGGGAAGCGGCTGCACTGGGCTCACCGATCCGGACAGTGCCTTATTCACTAGGCCGCCCCACAGTTCCAGAAACACAGCCGGGCAGGGGCTTCCCCAAACGCAGGCCGTCACAGACTCTGCTCACACATGTGACCGGTCCAGGTGCTGTTCAGGGATCCGACCCTACTCTTTAGGTCTCCCAACACACCGGCCTCACCAGGTCCAGGGCCTCAGCGGGTGCTGTTCAGGACGTCCGTCCCCTCCTGAGACCGTCCAACACTCACACCTCACCGGGTGCTATTCAGGGATCCGTCCCTACTCCCAGGGACTCGCAACACACCGGCCTCACCAGGTCCAAGGTTGCAGCAGGTGCTATTCAGGAAGGCAGCACACCTTCCAACACCTAGACCTTCCAGGACCTTCCACCCTGAACCATTCAGGTACACACTCTCTCCCCCTGTGACCAGACCTCAGGCACATTATATGGTCCATAACCATACCCACCGGTGAGGCATGGATCACATAGTTATGACCTCACTAAATATCCTATTTCACACAGCCACACACACAGGCTTTATCCTGGGCATTCAGACACGCGCCCCTGGGTGGGTTTGTAGGTGACTGGTCCCACCCATCTCACCAAGTCATCTGGAAGCATTCCCTGATACACTGCAGCAAACCCTCAGCGGTACCTCTGCTGATCAACACATGTTCCAGCTTCCATCACAAGGCACCCACACTTGTGACATATCGGCCATTCACAACCCTGCCGATCACCATTTTCCCTATTACAATGAAGGAACGCCTGCATGCATGTCCCATACAGTGCCCCCTAGCTGTCACAGGAGTCACTGCATCACAGCAGACAGTAATGTAAGGCAGCACCCCCCCCGCACCTATGGGCAAACGGTAATGTAAGGCAGCACACCCCCCACCTAAAGGCAGACAGTAATGTAAGGCAGCACACCCCCACCCCACCTATAGGCAGACTGTAATGTAAGGCAGCACACCCCCCACCTATAGGCAGACAGTAATGTAAGACAGCACCCCCCCATAGGCAGACTGTAATGTAAGGCAGCACACCCCCCTGTTGTGAACTCATTTTCTGGTCTGCCGCTGGTTTCTGGTGAGGGAGCTGGTTTTTCTGACAGAGGAGTTGTGAGTTCTCTTTCCGGGCTCCCACTGGTGGTGGCAGGAGGTAGTGAAGCTGATCTAATTAACAGAGACCTGCCACCTGATAATGAGGAAGAGGAGTGGACATCTGGAGTCTCAGACAGGATTTAAGACAGCCGACTCCCTATTCCCATGCTGATGATTTTTTCCTGACTCCTGAGGTCTTAGTTTCCAGCTCAGTTCCTGCCTTCTCAAGCTAAGTTGTCTTTGCTATTGTTCACATTTGATTTGGTTTGGTCTATTCAGTTTTTTGTGTGGTCAGCCAGCCCCGGCTGGGGCTGTGCTGAATTTCCACTCTTTTGCCACTGTATGTGCCAGTTTGCTTTTTGTCCCTTATTAGATTGGCCTCTTTTTGCTCTGTTCTCAGAATCTGCCAGAGTGCTGATATAGTGGGAGAAGTCTAGTGGCTTCAGGGTATTTTTTGCTATCAGAAGTGTTGGACATTTTTGCAGGGTTTTTTGGTGTGATTGCAGACAGTATCTTTCCTTTCCTGTCCTTTCTAGCTAGTGTGGGCCCCATCGTTTGCTCAGCCTATTTTCCTGTGTTCGTGTCTTCATCTTGTCTCACCGTCAATACATGTGTGGGGGCTGTCTATTCTTTTGGGGTCTGCTCTGGGGCAGTTTTAGATTTTCCCTTTTTCTTGCTTTAGGTTTATTTAGTCCTCCGGCTGTGACGAGGCGTCTAGAATCATCGTAGGTACACTCCACGGCTGCTGTTAATTGTGTGACTAGGATCTGGGGTCTGCAATTCGCGTAGTTACCAACCTCTCCGGTTGTCTATGACTTGGCTTGGTCTTGTTTTCCTCCTCGGTGACCCATTCATAACAGAATCACCAGCCATACCGCAGATTCTAGGGTACTCAAAAGCAGGGAAAACTTGTTTTAAAAAAAAGTGTCAGAATTTTTTTTTTATATGTATTTTTTCCTCTTTTTCTCTGGGGCCATGGGAGGATTTTTTCTCTAATGGAGATTAAGCAATTGTCTGATCGTGTGGAGCAGCTTGCTGCTGAAGTGCGGGGAATTTCCGCTTATCTCGCTCAGTCACATGCTGTTGAAACCAACCTACTCCTGATGTGTTTTCTGGGGATCGGTCTAAATTTTTGAATTTTAAGAATAATTGTAAATTATTTCTTGCCTTGAAGCCTAACTCATCAGGGAGCTCTGTGCAGCAGGTTAAAATTGTCATCTCCTTGCTGCGCGGCAATCCTCAGGATTGGGCTTTTTCTCTGACACCTGAAAATCCTATTCTGACTAATGTGGATGCATTTTTTCAAGCCTTGGGGTTGTTGTATGATGAATCTAATGAAAACCCTATTGGCATTGAACCAGGGTCAGGATTCTGCAGAGTTATACTGTCAAAAATTCCGAAAGTGGGCGGTCCTTACTACATGGAATGATGGTGCATTGGCAGCTCTCTTTCGGAAGGGTTTATCAGAGACCGTAAAAAATATGATGGTGGGATTTCCTGTTCCCTCTGGTCTTGATGATTCTATGTTATTAGCCAAGTTGATCGGCGTTTACGTGAACGTAAAACTACACGAGAGGCCGTGCCACCTTTTGAACAAATGTCTGAACCTATGCAATGTGAGAGGGTTTTGTCTAGGGCGCAACGTCAGGAGTTTAGAAGGTGTAATAAGCTGTGTTTTTTCTGTGGAGACGCCTCTCATACTATTTCTGTCTGCCCTAAACTAGAGAGACGATTTGCACACACATTTGCTGTGGGCAGTGTACAACCTAAGTTTCTTTTGGCAATTACTCTGATCTGCTCCTTATCCACATTTTCCGCTAAGGCTTTTGTAGATTCAGGAGCAGCTTTGAATCTGATGGATTTGGACTTTGCTAAACGTTGTGGTTTTCCTATGATACC
This sequence comes from Dendrobates tinctorius, assembly GCF_039654945.1. Taxonomy (NCBI): domain Eukaryota; kingdom Metazoa; phylum Chordata; class Amphibia; order Anura; family Dendrobatidae; genus Dendrobates; species Dendrobates tinctorius. Next base: position 11,466,452 of record NW_027361932.1, read on the forward strand.
TCTGTGGACGCCTATTCCTTTGAGGGGTATTGATGCTACTCCTTTGACGGAGAATAAACCTCAGTTTTGGACCCAGGTGATAATGCGAGTTGCCCCAGACCACCAAGAAAATTGTAAATTTTTGGTGCTGCACAATTTGCATGATACTATTGTTCTGGGTTTTCCCTGGTTGCAAACTCATAATCCAGTTTTGGATTGGAAATCTGTGTCTGTGGTGAGTTGGGGTTGTCAGTGTGTTCTTAGGGACACTCCTGTTTTCTCCACCTCTCCTCAGTCTCATGATATTTCTGATTATTTGGCTGATTTTTCTGATGTATTTAGTGAGAGTAAGTCTGCGTCTTTGCCTCCTCATAGGAGTTATGACTGTGCAACTGAGTTGATGCCTGGGTGTAAATTTCCCAAGGGTCGGCTTTTCAACTTATCAGTACCCGAACATGATGCTATGCGATCCTATATTAAGGAGTCGTTGGAGAAGGGTCAATATTAGACCATCCTCTTCACCCTTAGGTGCTGGGGGTTTTTTTGTGGCCAAGAAAGATGGTTCATTAAGACCTTTTATTGATTATCGTTCCCTTAACAAGATGACGGTTAAATATCAGTACCCGTTACCCATGATGTCTGATTTATTCTCCAGAGTTAAAAGTGCCTGCTGGTTTACTAAGCTTGACCTCAGGGGGCGTATAATCTTATTCGCATCAAGCACGGGGATGAATGGAAGATGGCGTCTAATACTCCGGAGGGACATTTTGAGTACCTGGTGATGCCTTTTGGGCTCACTAATGCCCCTTCTGTCTTCCAATCCTTTATGAATCATATTTTCCGGGACTTTGTGGATAAGTTTTTGATCATCTATCTGGATGATATTTTGATCTTTTCCAGTGATTGGGATTCTCATGTGGAACATGTCCGGACTGTGTTCCGGATTTTGAGGGAGAATTCCCTGTTTGTTAAGGGACCAAAATGCCTCTTTGGTGTACAGAGGATTTCATTTTTGGGATTTATTTTGTCTCCGTCGACTATTGAAATGGATCCGGCCAAGGTTCAGGCCATTTATGATTGGGTTCAGCCCACTTCTTTGAAGGCTCTCCAGAAGTTTTTGGGTTTTGCTAATTTCTATCGTAAATTTATAGGTAATTTTTCTGGTATTGTCAAACCACTGACTGATCTGACCAAGAAGGGCGCTGATGTGCTGAATTTGTCTCCAGAGGCTGTCTCGGCATATCAGGAGCTTAAGCAGAGATTCACTTCTGCTCCGGTTTTACGGCAACCTGATGTCTCACTTCCATTTCAGGTGGAGGTAGATGCTTCTGAGATTGGTGCGGGAGCTGTTTTGTCCCCAAAAGATCCTGTGACTTCTAAAATGAATCCCTGTGCCTTGTTTTCTCGAAAGTTCTCCCTATCTGAACGCAACTATGACATGGGGAATCGGGAATTGTTGGCCATTAAATGGGAATTTGAAGAGTGGAGACATTGGTTGGAGGGAACTAGACATCAAGTTGTGGTCCTCACCGACAACAAGAATTTGATTTATCTGGAGTCGGCCAAATGCTTGAATCCTAGACAGGCTAGGTGGGCCTTGTTTTTCACACGTTTTAATTTTGTGGTCTCTTTTCTTCCTGGCACTAAGAATGTTAAGGCAGGCGCCCTTTCTAGGAGTTTCTTTGCTGATTCTCTTATTGTGACCGAGCCTACTACCATCCTTGGTGAGGGGGTAGTTCTTTCTGCCATTTCGCCCGATTTGAGACGCACCCTGGAGTAATTTCAGGAGGATAAACCTGAGCGTTGTTCTATGGGAAAATTGTATGTTCCTGACCAGTGGAGGAAGAGAGTGATGTCTGAAGTTCATTGCTCCGCATTGGCTGGTCATCCGGGTATTTTTGGTACCCGAGACTTGGTGAGTCGGTCTTTTTGGTGGCCTGCCTTATCTCGTGATGTCAGGAATTTCGTGCAGTCCTGTGGGACTTGTTCTCGGTCTAAACCCTGTTCTCATTCTAGTGGGTTGTTGATGCCCCTGCCGGTGCCCTAGAGGCCATGGACCCATATCTCAATGGATTTTATTTCTGATCTTCCTGTCTCTCAGAGACAGGAAAGATGTATATCTTTGTACCGTGTTAGCCAGTAGATAGAAAAATATATTCAGGATTGAGAGTCCTCAGTAGTTGATACCTTTTAATGGCTAACTGAAAAGATGGTAACACATTGCAAGCTTTCGAGACTACTCAGGTCTCTTCATCATCAGGCTAGACTAATACAAAATCTGAAGTCACAGATTTATGCACAATACAGCCTAGAAAAAATGCATTAGATAAGACAAGTGACGTGAAGCAGAACTATCAATATGGGAGAGGGAGAAACATAAATATAAACATTGGACCAGTTCATAGATAAGGAGTCTGGATGTTTTATGGTCCTCTGATTGGGGTCTAGTTCTGTGTTGAGATGCCCCCACAAGGTTTTAAAAGGAAATTCCTTAATTGATGTAAAAAGACAAAAATCCATGCGTCACATTCATTCCAGCACTGAGAGTGTCAAAGGTCGTCATAACTTTGTACTCCCAAACTCGTCTCTCTCTCTGAGAATTGAAGTTACCTTTCAATACCAGTAATTTCATATCCACGTTGCTGTGATCAGGGATACAGAAATGTTTTGCCACAGGTAGATCCATTCTTTTTTCTCTTATCGTTTGACGATGAGCATTCATCCTTGTTCTAAGCTTTTGCCCTGTCTCCCCCACATACAGACCCCCAGTTGGACATTTAGTACAAATAATTAAGTACACCACATTAGATGTAATGCAGGTGAAAGTACCTGGGATCTTGTAGTCCTGATGTGAGTTGGGGATCTTTATCATCTTTCCTTTATCAAAATGGAGGATACCAGAATGTACCGCATCTTTATAGAACTACAACCACTTCTGAAGAAACGTGCACAAATGGACAGCGACATTTTTTTTCTTATCTAAATGCAAAAAGGAGAATCTAATTCCCAAAGGACTCTGGATTACAAACCCAATTCTTCATACCTACAATACCCATTATGCACAAAACCTTTGTCACAGGACTTCTGAGAGACTAAGGAACCACCTTTTACATGTCTGCTACAGCATAAGGAGTAAAGTCCCACACCAAGATGGTTTAAATGCCTGCAAATTCTTCATGGAAAACACAGGGACTGATGCTGATGCTGTGGTGAAACTTATAAAATTCATCCTCACCCACAATTACTTTGAATTTGACAACAGGATCTATCTACAGGAGACTGGCACAGCTATGGGAAGTAAAATGGCTCCACAGCATGCAAATCTTTTCATGGCCAAGCTTGAAAGCGACTTTTTGTCCTCATGCCCCATCAGGCCCCTGGCCTACTACCGCTTCATTGATGATATTTTAATCATCTGGACAGAGTCTGAGCAACAGCTAAAGACGTTCCATGAACAGTTTAATCAATTTCATCCCACCATCAATTTAACTACTCCAGTATTGAGATTAATTTTTTGGACACCATCATTAAGCTAAAAAACAATGAAATAGAGACATCCCTGTATCAGAAGCCAATCGACCGTCCAACATACCTTAAATGGGACAGTTTCCATCCAAAACACATAAAGAACTCTATTATCTATAGTCAAGCCATCAGATACAATCGTATATGTTCCAACCCCATGGATAGAGACAAACACCTTGGTCGCCTCAAAAAGACCTTTTTGAATCAGGGTTACCATCCAAGAACAATTGAAAACCAAATTACAAGAGCCACTAGATTGTCAAGGAATCACCTGCTACATTACAAAGCTAAAGAAGAAAATAACTGAGTGCCTCTAGTAGTCACCTACAACCCAAATCTGGAGGTGCTAAGGGGAGCTGCACGGAAATTACAACCTTTACTACAAAAAGATGCCCGATTAACCCCTTCCTGACATGAGACGTACTATCCCGTCCACGGTACCTGGGCCCGTATGACCGGGGACGGGATAGTACGTCTACCGCGATCAGCGGCGCCCACGTGGTGAGCGCCGCTGATCGCGGCCGGGTGTCAGCTGATTATCACAGCTGACACCCGGCACAATGTGTCAGGGGCGGTCACGGACCGCCCCCGACACATTAACCCCTTGCACACCGCGATCAAACGCGATCGCGGTGTACCGGGAGTTAAAGGGAAGCATCGGCAGGGAGGGGGCTCCCTCCGTGCTTCCCTGAGCCCCCCACGGCAGCGCAATGTGCAGCGCTGCTGCGGGGGGCTCCTTTCCTCCAGGCCCCCGAATCCAAGATGGCGACGGGGGCCTTCGGGGGCCTGGGGAAGCTGGCTTCCTCAGTGCCTGCAAAGCGCAGGCATGAGGAAGCCTTGTGCACTGCCTGTGACAGATTGCTGATCTGTCACAGTGATCTGTGATGTGACAGATCAGCGATCTGTCACAGGACAGTGATGTCCCACCTGGGACTATGTAATAAAGTAAAAAAAAAAAATTAAAAAAAAGTGTAAAAATAAATTTAAAAAAATCGCCAAATAAATTAGTAAAAAAAAAAAAAAAATATTCCCCAATAAATTCATTTTTTGAAAATAATAAAAAAAAAAGCAATAAAAGTACACATATTAGGTATCACCGCGTCCATAATGACCTGCCCTATAAAACTGTCCCATTAGTTAACCCCTTTAGCGAACCCCTTAAAAAATAAAAATAAAAAACGAAGCAAAAAATAATGATTTATTATCATACCGCCAAACAAAAAGTGCAATAACGCACGATCAAAAAGACGCATATAAATATCCATGGTACCGCTGAAAACGTCATCTTGTCCCGCAAAAAACGAGCCACCACACAGCATCATCAGCGAAAAAATAAAAAAGTTATAACTCGCAGAATAAAGCGATGCAAAATAATTATTTTTTATATAAAATAGTTTTCATTGCATAAAACCGACAAAAACATAAAAAAACGACCTAAATGAGGTATCGCTGTAACCGTACTGACCCGAAGAATAAAACCGCTTTATCAATTTTACCGCACGCGGAACGGTGTAAACGCACCCCCCCCCAAAAGAAATTCATGAAACGCTGGTTTTTGTTCATTCTGCGTCCCAAAAATCGGAATAAAAAGCGATCAAAAAATTTCACGTGCCCGAAAATGGTACCAATAAAAACGTCAACTCGTCCCGCAAAAAATAAGACCTCACATGACTCTGTGGGTCAAAATAAGGAAAAATTATAGCTCTCAATATGTGGTGATGCAAAAACTATTTTTACAATAAAAAGCGTCTTTTAGCGTGCGACAGCCGCCAAACATAAAAACCGCCATAAATAGTAAATCAAACCCCCCGTTATCACCCCCTTAGTTAGGGAAAAATAATAAAATAAAAAAAATGTATTTATTTCCATTTTTCCATTAGGGTTAGGGCTAGGGTTAGGGCTAGGGGTGTGTTGGGGTAGGGTTGGGGTAGGGTTAGGGCTAGGGGTAGGGTTAGGGCTAGGGTTAGGGCTAGGGTTAGGGCTAGGGTTAGGGGCGTGTTGGGGTTCGGGTTGGAGTTAGAATTGGGGGTTTCCACTGTTTGGGCACATCAGGGGCTCTCCAAATGCAACATGGCGTCTGATCTCAATTCCAGCCAATTCTGAGTTGAAAAAGTCAAATGGTGCTCCTTCCCTTCCACGCTCTGCTATGCGCCCAAACAGTGTTTTACCCCCACATGTAGGGTAGCAGCCTACTCAGGACAAATTGCAAAACAATTTTTGGGGTCCAATTTCTCCTGTTACCCTTAGGAAAATAAAAAATTGGGGGCAAAAATATCATTTTTGAGGAAAAAAATGATTTTTTTATTTTCACGTCCGAGTGTTGTAAACTTCTGTGAAGCACTTGGGGGTTCAAAGTGCTAACCACACATCTAGATAAGTTCCGTGGGGGGTCTAGTGTCCAAAATGGGGTCACTTGTGGGGAGTTTCAATAGTTTAGGTACATCAGGGGCTCTCCAAACGCACATGACACCCGCAGACCATTCCATCAAAGTCTGCATTCCAAAACGTCACTGCTTCCCTTCCGAGCCCCGACGTGTGTCCATACAGTAGTTTTCTCCCACATATGGGGTGTCAGCGTACTCAGGACAAATTGGACAACAACTTTTGGGGTCCAATTTCTCCTGGTACCCTTGGGAAAATAAAAAAATGGTGACTAAAAGATCATGTTTGTGGAAAAAATACGAATTTTTTATTTTCACGCCCGGGCGTTGTAAACTTCTGTGAAGCACTGGGGGGGTCAAAGTGCTCACCGCACATCTAGATAAGTTCCTTGGGGGGTCTAGTTTACAAAATGGTGTCATTTGTGGGGGGTTTCCACTGTTTAGGTACATTAGGGGCTCTCCAAAGGCAACATGACACCCACAGACCATTCCATCAAAGTCTGCATTCCAAAACGTCACTACTTCCCTTCCGAGCCCCGACGTGTGCCCATACAGTAATTTTCTCCCACATATGGGGTAGCAGCGTACTCAGGACAAATTGGACAACAACTTTTGGGGTCCAATTTCTCCTGGTACCCTTGGGAAAATAAAAAAATGGTGACTAAAAGATCATGTTTGTGGAAAAAATACGAATTTTTTATTTTCACGCCCGGGCGTTGTAAACTTCTGTGAAGCACTGGGGGGGTCAAAGTGCTCACCACACATCTAGATAAGTTCCTTAGGGGGTCTAGTTTCCAAAATGGTGTCATTTGTGGGGGGGTTCCACTGTTTTGGTACATCAGGAGTTTTCCAAACGCGACATGGTGTCCGATCTCAATTCCAGCCAAAAACGTCAAATGGCGCTGCTTCCCTTCCGAGCTCTGCCATGCGCCCAAATAGTGGTTTACCCCCACATGTGGGGTATCAGCGTACTCAGGACAAATTGCACAATAACTTTTAGGGTCCTGTTACCCTTGGAAAAATAAGAATTGAGGGTGAAAAGATCATTTTTGTGGAAAAAATATGATTTTTTAATTGTATGGCTTTATGTTATAAACTTCTGTGAAGCCCATGGGGGTTCAAAGTTCTCACCACACATCTAGATAAGTTCCTTAGGGGGTCTAGTTTCCAAAATGGTGTCATTTGTGGGGGGTTTCCACTGTTTTGGTACATCAGGGGTTTTCCAAACGCGACATGGTGTCCGATCTCAATTCCAGCCAAAAACGTCAAATGGCGCTGCTTCCCTTCCGAGCTCTGCCATGCGCCCAAATATTGGTTTACCCCCACATGTGGGGTATCAGCGTACTCAGGACAAATTGCACAATAACTTTTAGGGTCCTGCTACCCTTGGGAAAATAAAAATTGGGGTGAAAAGATCATTTTTGTTGAAAAAATATGATTTTTTAATTGTACCGCTGTACGTTATAAACTTCTGTAAAGCCCTTGTGGGTTCAAAGTTCTCACCACATATCTAGATAAGTTCCTTGGGGGGTCTAGTTTCCAAAATGGGGTCACTTGTAGGGGGTTTCCACTGTTTAGGTACATCAGGGACTCTCCAAACGTGACATGGCGTCCAATCTGAATTCCAGCCAATTTTGCTTTGAAAAAGTCAAACGGCGCTCCTTCCATTCTGAGCTCTGCCATGCGCAGAAACAGTCGTTCCCCCCCACATATCAGGTATCTGCGTACTCAGGACAAATTGCACAATAACTTTTGCAGTTCAATTTCTCCTGTTACCCTTGGTAAAATAAAAAAAATTGAACCTGAAGTATTTTTTTTATGAAAAAAAGTTAGATGTTCATTTTTTTTTAAATATTCAAAAAAATTCCTGTGACGCACCTAAAGGGTTAATAAACTTCTTGAATGTGGTTTTGAGCACCTTAAGGGGTGCAGTTTTTAGAATGGTGTCACTTTTGGGTATTTTCTATCATATAGACCCCTCAAAGTGGCTTCAAATGTGATGTGGTCCTAAAAATAAAATGGTGTTGTAAAAATGAGAAATCGCTGGTCAACTTTTAACCCTTATAACTTCCTAACAAAAAAAAATTTTGGTTCCAAAATTGTGCTGATGTAAAGTAAACATGTGGGAAATGTTAGTTATCAAGTTTTTTGTGTGCCGTATCTCTGTGATTTAAGGGCATAAAAATTCAAAGTTGGAAAATTACGAAATTTTCAAAATTTTCGCCAAATTTCCGTTTTTCTCACAAATAAACGCAAGTTATTTGAATGAAATTTTACCACTATCATGAAGTACAATATGTCACGAGAAAACAATGTCAGAATCACCAGGATCCATGGAAGCGTTCGAGAGTTATGACCTCATAAAGGTACAGTGGTCAGAATTGTAAAAATTGGCCCGGTCATGAACGTGCAAACCACCCTTGGGGGTGAAGGGGTTAAAATCCATTTTTCCAGACCCCCCACTGCTGTGTTTTAGGCAGCCCCCAAATTTAAGAAGCATCATTGTCAGAAGCTCCCTGTCCTCTCCAACAGCTGCAGGAACCTTTCCTTGCAACCAGAAAAAATGTAAAACCTGTCCATTTATAATGACCACGGACTAGATAAAGATCCCCAACTCACATCAGGACTACAAGATCCCAGGTACTTTCACCTGCATTACATCTAATGTGGTGTACTTAATTATTTGTACTAAATGTCCAACTGGTGGTCTGTATGTGGGGAAGACAGGGCAAAAGCTTAGAACAAGGATGAATGCTCATCGTCACACAATAAGAGAAAAAAGAATGGATCTACCTGTGACAAAACATTTCTGTATCCCTGATCACAGCAACGTGGATATGAAATTACTGGTATTGAAAGGTAACTTCAATTCTCAGAGAGAGAGACGAGTTTGGGAGTACAAATTTATGACGACCTTTGACACTCTCAGTGCTGGAATGAATGTGTCGCATGGATTTATGTCTTTTTACATCAATTAAGGAATTTCCTTTTAAAACCTTGTGGGGGCATCTCAACACAGAACTAGACCCCCAATCAGAGGACCATAAAACATCCGGACTCCTTATCTATGAACTGGTCCAATGTTTATATTTATGTTTCTCCCTCTCCCATATTGATAGTTCTGCTTCACGTCACTTGTCTTATCTATTGCATTTTTTCTAGGCTGTATTGTGCATAAATATGTGACTTCAGATTTTGTATTAGTCTAGCCTGATGAAGAGACCTGAGTAGTCTCGAAAGCTTGCAATGTGTTACCATCTTTTCAGTTAGCCATTAAAAGGTATCAACTACTGAGGACTCTCAATCCTGAATATATTTTTCTGTCTCTCAGAGAATGACTGTTATCTGGGTGATTTGTGATAGATTTTCTAAGATGGTCCATCTTGTACCACTCCCAAAGTTGCCATCTTCCTCAGAGTTGGTGCCCTTGTTTTTACAACAGGTGGTTCGGTTGCATGGGATTCCTGAGAACATTGTGTTGGACAGAGGAGTCCAGTTTGTTTCCAGATTCTGGAAAGCTTTTTGTTCCAATCAGGGAATTCAGTTATCTTTCTCCTCTGCGTTTCATCCTCAGACCAATGGACAGACTGTGAGAACAAACCAGACTTTGGAGTCCTATTTGAGATGTTTTATATCTGCTGATCAGGATGACTGGGTCTCATTTTTGCCCTTGGCCGAATTCTCGCTAAACAATAGAGCTAGTTCTGCCACTTTGAGGTCGCCCTTTTTCTGTAACTTTGGGTTTCATCCTCGATTTTCTTCAGGGCAAGTGGAATCTTCAGCCTGCCCAGGTGTGGACACTGTGGTAGAGAGAATGCAACAGATTTGGGACCAAGTGGTGGATAAGTTGTCACTCTCTCAGGAAAAGGCCCAGCGGTTTGCCAACCGGCATAGGACCATTGGTCCCCGGTTTAAAGTGGGTGATATGGTTTGGTTGTCGTCAAAGAATATCTCTATGAAGGTTGCGTCTCCAAAGTTCAAGCCAAGATTTATTGGACTTTATAGGATTTTGGAGATTCTTAATCCTGTTTCTTTTCAATTGGCTCTTCCAGTTACGCTTAAGATCCATAACTTATTTCACAAATCTCTGTTGAAGAGGTTTGTTGAGCCAGTAGTTCCTGTAGCGGCGCCTCCTGACCCTGTATTGGTTGAAGGCAATGTGGAATATGAGGTAGAGAAAATATTGGATTCTCGTTTGGCTAGACGGAGACACCATTTTTTGGTCAAATGGAAGGGTTATGGCCAGGAGGATAGTTCTTGGGTCTCTGCCTCTGAGATTCATGCCAATAGATTGGTTCGTGCTTTTCACCGGGCCCATCCTCATCGGCCTGGTGACGTGGATGAGGGTTCGGTGACCCCTCCTTAAGGGGGGGTGTCATGAACTCATTTTCTGCTCCACCAGTTGAGACTTCCCCTTCCGTTCTCCCTCTGGTGGTGACAGGAGGTAGTGCGGTTGGTTTAAGTGGTAGTGATCTGCCACCTGATTGTCACGTCGCCGTCAGATTCAGGGCCTGCTGTCCCGACCTCGGCCACTAGGAGGCGCCGGACTGTCCCATCACGTCTGACTCGGCCTGCCATTCCGACCTCAGCCACTAGGAGGCGCCGTGGCTCGCGCCTGAGTGATGGTGGCGGCAGTGGAGGGGCTTCTGCGCAGGCGTCTAGTGGACGCAGACTCCGCTCCGCTGTCAGTCGTGAAGTGGTTGGTGCATCATCATCAGGTCTGGTCCTAGGGGCGGTCCTGATGACATCATCAGCCCGGGAGCCTGTGAGGGATGACCTGATCCCTCAAATACCTTGGGACTGGGCTTGCAAGCCGCCGGATTTATTCTTGGTTCCCCTGTGTGTTACTTTGTGAATAGCCATAGTTTGTGACTCTGACCTTGGCCTGGACTTCTGACTCTGCTTCTGCCTAACGATTCTGTACCTCTGCTGCCCTCCTGGTTTATGACTCTGACCTTGGCCTGGACTTCTGACTCTGCTTCTGCCTAACGATTCTGTACCTCAGCTGCCCTCCTGGTTTATGACTCTGACCTTGGCCTGAATCTGACTCTGCTACTGTCTACTGTTTTTGTACCTTGCTGCCCGACTGGTTTAGACCCGGATACCACTACGTTTTTGTCCTGTATTGGAACACCTTTCTGGCGACCGTCCTGCTCTGGCCACTGCTCCTATTCAGACAGCGCCTTCTGGGCTCTGCTATAAATCCAGATCCCTGTATAGGGGTAAAGGATATCAGTGTTTCTCGGGGTGTTGTCTGGCTGCAGCCCAGACCGCAGATGGACGTCACACTGATGAGGAAGATAACGATTGGATCTCTGGAGTATCAGACTGCATATAAGACAGCCGACGCCCTATCCGGGTGCTGGTGATTCAGTCTGCTTCTCAGGTCCTGGACTTCAGCTCTCTTCCAATCTTCTCAAGTTAAGTTTGTTTTTTGCTATTGTTCACACTTGCGCTTGTTGGTCAATTCAGTTTTTTGTGTAATCAGCCTGCCCCTGCTGGGGTTATGCTGAAATTCCACTCCTATTAATCAGTATTTGCCAATCTGCTTTTTGTCCCCTATTAGATTGGCCTCTTTTTTGCTCTGTCTCAGAATATTTCAGAGTGCTGATATAGGTTTAGAAGTCTAGTGACTTCACAGTTAATTTTGCTATCAGAAGTGTTGGACAATATTTTTGTAGGTTTTTTTGGCAGATTGCAGACAGTGTCTTTCCTTTTCTGTCCTTTTTAGTTAGCCGGGCCCCATCGTTTGCTCAGCCTATTTTCCTGCCTTTGCTTGTATTTTCATCTTGTTTCACCGTCAATACATGTGGGGGGCTGTCTTTCCTTTGGGGTTTGCTCTGGGGCAGTTAGTTTTCCTCTTTTCCTGCTTTAGGCTTATGTAGTTCTCCGGTTGTGACGAGGTGTCTAGGACCAACGTAGGAACGCTCCACGACTGCTGCTAGTTGTGCGGGTAAGATCAGGGATCTGCAATCTGCATAGTTACCAACTTCTCTGGTTTTCTGAGACTTAGCTTGTTGTCTTTTTTTCCTCCTCGGTTTCCCATTCATAACAGGGGGGTACTGTTGTGAACTCATTTTCTGGTCTGCCTCTGGTTTCTGGTGAGGGAGCTGGTTGTGCTGATAGAGGAGTTGTGAGTTCTCTTTCCGGGCTCCCTCTGGTGGTGGCAGGAGGTAGTGAAGCTGATCTAATTAACAGAGACCTGCCACCTGATAATGAGGAAGAGGAGTGGACATCTGGAGTCTCAGACTGGATTTAAGACTCCCTATTCCCATGCTGGTGATATTTTCCTGCCTCCTGAGGTCTTAGCTTCCAGCTCAGTTCCTGCCTTCTCAAGCTAAGTTGTCTTTGCTAATGTTCACATTTGATTTGGTTTGGTCTATTCATTTTTTTGTGTGGTCAGCCAGCCCCGGCTGGGGCTGTGCTGAATTTCCACTCTTATGTCACTGTATGTGCCAGTTTGTTTTTTGTCCCTTATTAGATTGTCCTCTTTTTGTTCTGTTCTCAGAATCTGCCAGAGTGCTGATATAGTGGGAGAAGTCTAGTGACTTCAGGGTATTTTTTGCTATCAGACTTGTTGGACATTTTTGCAGGGTTTTTTGGCGTAATTGCAGACAGTATCTTTCCTTTCCTGTCCTTTCTAGCTAGTGTGGGCCCCATCGTTTGCTCAGTCTATTTTCCTACCTGTGTTGTGAGTTGTGAGTTAATTTTCCCCTTCACTACTGAGGCCCGAGGAACTCCCTCTTCTGGTGAAGAAAGGTAGTGAGCCTGATTGTCAAACACCTGGGCCTAATGATGATGACTGGCTGAGTGGAGTTACTGACTGGATATAAGGCTGCCGACGCCCTTCTGCCCTGCGGGTGATTTCTCTGTGGGATCCTTGGAGACCAGTCTGAATTCCTGCTCCTCTAAAGCTAAGTTTTCTGCTTTGCTTTTTGCATTTGTGCTTTGACTTTGTTTTGCTAGATTTCTGCCATTCCCTGCTGGGGTGAGCTGAATTCCTTTCGCTCTGTCTTCTGAAAATACCTGAGTGCTTATTTAGTTTTTGAAGCCTAGCTGCTTCAGGGTCTTTTTCCATATCAGCTTGTTGGCTTATGTCTTTGATAGGGTTTTGGCAGATTGCAGACAGCAACCTTCCTTTCCTGTCCTGTTTAGTTAGCTTGGGCCCCATCGTTTGCTCAGCCTATCCTTCTATCTGTGTAAGTGTTTTTTCATCTTGCTTCACCGTCATTATATGTTGGGGGCTGCCTTTTACTTTGGGGTCTGCTCTGGGGCAGGTTAGATTTCCTTTTCTGTCTTTAGGCTATTTAGCTCTCCGGCTGTGATCGAGGGGTCTAGGGCACCGTAGGAACCCCCCACGGCTACTGCTAGTTGTGTTGATAGGTTCAGGGGTCTGCAATCTGATAGTTGCCAACTTCTCTGGTTTTTTGGACGTAGCTTCTATTTTTGTGTCTGCCTCCTATGGTGACTCAATCATAACAGAATCACCCGCCATACCACAGATCCTAGGGTACTCAATAGCAGGAAAGAATTGTAAAAAAAAAAAGTGTATATTTTTTCCTCTATATCTCTGAGGCCGTAGGGGGAATTTTTTTTTTCTCTCAATGGAGATAAAGCAATTGTCTGATCGTGTGGAGCAGCTCGCTGCGGAAGTGCGGGGAATTTCCGCCTACCTTGCTTATTCACATGCTGCTGAACCAAAGATTCCTACACCTGATGTATTTTTTGGGGATCGGTCTAAATTTTTGAATTTCAAAAATAATTGTAAATTATTTTTTGCCTTGAAGCCTAACTTGTCAGGGAGCTCTGCGCAGCAGGTTCAAATTGTCATCTCTTTGCTGCATGGCGATCCCCAGGATTGGGCGTTTTCTTTGAAACCAGATGATCCTATTCTGACTAATGTGAACACATTTTTTCAAGCCTTAGGGGGTTATTGTATGAAGAACCTAATGCCATTGATCAGGCTGAAAAGACCCTGCTGGCATTGAACCAGGGTCGAGATTCTGCAGAATTGTACTGTCAAAAATTCCGAAAGTGGGCAGTACTTACTACCTGGAATGATAATGCCTTGGCTGCTCTCTTTCGGAAGGGGTTGTCTGAAACCGTAAAAGATACTATGGTGGGATTTCCTGTTCCCTCTGGTCTTGACGATTCTATGTCATTAGCCATTCAGGTTGATCGGCGTTTGCGCGAACGCAAAACTGCACGAGAGGTGTTGCCACCTGTTGAACAAATGTCTGAACCTATGCAATGTGATAGAGTTTGTCTAGAGAGCAGCGTCAGGAGTTCAGAAGGCGTAATAAGTTGTGTTTTTTCTGTGGAGATGCCTTGCATATTATTTCTGTCTGTCCTAAACGAGAGAAACGCTTTGCACACACGTTTTCTGTTGGTGGTGTTCAACCTAAGTTTCTTCTGGCAATCACTTTGATCTGCTCCCTGTCCACATTTTCCGCCAAGGCTTTTGTGGATTCGGGAGCAGCCCTAAACCTAATGGACTTGGATTTTGCTAAACGTTGTGGATTTCCGATGACACCTCTGCAGACGCCTATCCCTTTGAGGGGGATTGATGCTACTCCTTTGGCTAAAAATAAACCTCAGTTTTGGACCCAGGTGGTAATGCGGGTCGCCCCAGACCATCAAGAAAATTGCAGATTTTTGGTGTTGCATAATCTGCATGATACTATTGTTCTGGGGTTTCCCTGGTTACAAATTCATAATCCAGTTTTGGATTGGAAATCTGTGTCTGTGGTGAGTTGGGGTTGTCGGTGTGCCTTTAGTGAGGCTCCGGTGTTTTCCACCTCTCCTCAGTCGCATGATGTTCCTGATTATTTGGCGGACTTTTATGATGTATTTAGTGAGAATGAGTCTGCGTCTCTGCCTCCTCATAGGAGTTATGACTGTGCAATTGAACTGAGCCCGGGGTGTAAATTTCCCAAGGGTCGGCTCTTCCATTTATCTGTACCCGAGCACGAGGCTATGCGATCCTATATTAAGGAGGCGTTGGAGAAGGGTCATATTAGACCATCCTCGTCACCCTTAGGTGCCGTTTTTTTTTTTTGTAGCCAAAAAGGATGGATCATTAAGACCTTGTATTGATTATCGTGCCCTCAACAAAATTACTGTTAAATATCAGTATCCGTTACCCCTGATTTCTGATCTATTTTCCAGAGTTAAAGGTGCTTGCTGGTTTACCAAGCTTGACCTCAGGGGGGCGTATAATCTTATTTGCATTAAGCATGGGGACGAATGGAAGACGGCGTTTAATACTCCAGAGGGACATTTTGAGTACCTGGTGATGCCTTTTGGGCTCACTAATGCCCCTTCTGTCTTCCAGTGCTTCATGAACGATATTTTCCGAGATTTTGTCGATAAATTTTTGATTATCTATCTGGATGATATTTTGATCTTCTCCAAGGATTGGGATTCTCATCTGGAACATATTCGGACTGTGTTCCGGATCTTGAGGGAGAATTCCCTGTATGTCAAAGGATCTAAATGCCTTTTTGGAGTACAGAGGATTTCTTTTTTGGGATTTATTTTGTCTCTGTCAACTATTGAAATGGACCCGGCCAAGGTACAGGCCATTTACGATTGGGTTCAGCCCACTTCTTTGAAGGCCCTCCAGAAGTTTTTGGGTTTTACTAATTTTTATCGGAAATTTATAGCAAAATTTTCTAGTATTGCCAAGCCATTGACTGATTTGACTAAGAAGGGTGCTGATGTGTTAAATTGGTCTCCGGAGGCTGTTTCTTCCTTTCAGGAGCTGAAGCGAAGATTCACCTCCGCCCCGGTTTTGCGGCAACCTGATGTCTCACTTCCGTTCCAGGTAGAGGTGGATGCTTCTGAGATTGGTGCAAGAGCTGTTTTGTCCCAAAAGGATCCTGTAACATCTAAAATGAATCCCTGTGCTTTCTTTTCCCGAAAGTTCTCTCCATCTGAACGTAACTATGATGTGGGGAATCGGGAACTGTTGGCCATGAAATGGGCATTTGAGGAGTGGAGACATTGGTTGGAGGGAGCTAAACATCAAGTCGTGGTCCTTACTGACCACAAGAATTTGATTTACCTAGAATCGGCTAAGCGCTTGAACCCTAGACAGGCTAGGTGGGCCTTGTTTTTTACACGTTTTGATTTTGTGGTTTCTTTTCTTCCTGGAACTGAGAATGTCAAGGCAGACGCCCTCTCTAGGAGCTTCTTTGCTGATTCTCCTGTGGTGACCAAGCCTGCTACCATCTTAGGCGAAGGGGTAGTTCTTTCTGCCATCTCGCCCGATTTGAGACGTGCTCTGGAAGAGTTCCAGGAGGACAAACCTGAGCGTTGTCCCAGTGGAAAGTTGTATGTTCCTGACCAGTGGAAGAAGAGAGTGATGTCTGAAGTTCATTGCTCTGCTTTGGCTGGTCATCCAGGCATTTTTGGTACTAGAGATCTGGTGAGTCGGTCTTTTTGGTGGCCCTCCTTGTCTCGTGATGTCAGGAATTTTGTGCAGTCCTGTGGGACGTGCTCCCGGTCTAAATCGTGTTCTCGCTCTAGTGGGTTGTTGATGCCTTTGCCTGTCCCCAAGAGGCCATGGACCCATATTTCAATGGATTTCATCTCTGATATGCCTGTCTCTCAAAGGATGACTGTTATTTGGGTGATTTGTGATAGGTTCTCTAAGATGGTTCATCTTGTACCACTCCCTAAGTTGCCATCTTCCTCTGAGTTGGTGCCCCTGTTTTTGCAACAGGTGGTTCGCTTGCACGGGATTCCTGAGAACATTGTATCTGACAGAGGAGTTCAGTTTGTGTCTAGATTTTGGAGAACTTTCTGTTCCAAGCTGGGAATTCAGTTGTCCTTCTCCTCTGCTTTTCACCCTCAGACCAATGGGCAGACAGAGAGAACAAACCAGACCTTGGAGTCATATGTGAGATGTTTTATTTCTGCTGATCAGGATGATTGGGTTTCATTTTTGCCCTTGGCCGAATTTGCTTTGAATAATAGAGCTAGTTCTGCCACTTTTCCAACCGACATAGGACCATTGGTCCCCAGTTTAAGGTTGGTGATATGGTGTGGTTATCATCAAAAAATATTGCTATGAAGGTGGCTTCTCCTAAGTTTAAGCCTAGATTTATTGGACCTTACAAGATTTTGGAGATTATTAATCCGGTCTCTTTTCGTTTGGCTCTTCCTGTCACATTTAAAATCCATAATGTGTTCCATAAATCTTTGTTGAAGAGGTTTGTTGAACCTGTTGTTCCGGGGGTGGCACCTCCAGACCCTGTATTGGTTGAAGGTAACATGGAATATGAGGTAGAGAAAGTACTGGATTCCCGTCTGGCTAGACGGAGACTCCAGTATTTGGTTAAGTGGAAGGGTTATGGTCAGGAGGATAATTCCTGGGTCTCTGCCTCTGATATTCATGCCAAAAGATTGGTGCGTGCCTTTCATAGGGCTCACCCTGATCGCCCTGGTGGCGTGGTTGAGGGTTCGGTGACCCCTCTTCAAGGGGGAGGTACTGTTGTGAGTTCATTTTCCCCTTCACTACTGAGGCCCGAGGAACTCCCTCTTCTGGTGAAGAAAGGTAGTGAGCCTGATTGTCAAACACCTGGGCCTAATGATGATGACTGGCTGAGTGGAGTTACTGACTGGATATAAGTCTGCCGACGCCCTTCTGCCCTGCGGGTGATTTCTCTGTGGAATCCTTGGAGACCAGTCTGAATTCCTGCTCCTCTAAAGCTAAGTTTTCTGCTTTGCTTTTTGCATTTGTGCTTTGACTTTGTTTTGCTTTGTTTTTCTGGATTTCTGCCATTCCCTGCTGGGGTGAGCTGAATTCCTTTAGCTCTGTCTTCTGAAAATACCTGAGTGCTGATTTAGTTTTTGAAGCCTAGCTGCTTCAGGGTCTTTTTCCATATCAGCTTGTTGGCTTATGTCTTTGATAGGGTTTTGGCAGATTGCAGACAGCAACCTTCCTTTCCTGTCCTGCTTAGTTAGCTTGGGCCCCATCGTTTGCTCAGCCTATCCTTCTATCTGTGTAAGTGTTTTTTCATCTTGCTTCACCGTCATTATATGTTGGGGGCTGCCTTTTACTTTGGGGTCTGCTCTGGGGCAGGTTAGATTTCCTTTTCTGTCTTTAGGCTATTTAGCTCTCCGGCTGTGATCGAGGGGTCTAGGGCACCGTAGGAACCCCCCACGGCTACTGCTAGTTGTGTTGATAGGTTCAGGGGTCTGCAATCTGATAGTTGCCAACTTCTCTGGTTTTTTGGACGTAGCTTCTATTTTTGTGTCTGCCTCCTACGGTGACTCAATCATAACATACCTGTGTTCGTGTTTTCATCTTGTCTCACCGTCAGTACATGTGTGGGGGCTGTCTATTCCCTTGGGGTCTGCTCTGGGGCAGTTTTAGATTTTCCCTTTTCTTGCTTTAGGCTTATTTAGTCCTCCGGCTGTGACGAGGCGTCTAGAATCATCGTAGGTACGCTCCAAGGCTGCTGTTAGTTGTGTGGTTAGGATCAGGGGTCTGCAATCCGCGTAGTTATCAACCTCTCTGGTTTTCTGTGACTTGGCTTGGTCTTGTTTTCCTCCTCGGTGACCCATTCATAACACCCCCCCCACCTATAGGCAGACAGTAATGTAAGGCAGCACCCCCCCACACACCTATAGGCAGACTGTAATGTAAGGCAGCACACCCCCATCTATAGGCAGACTGTAATATAATGCACCCCCATAAAAAAAAAATCCAATACTCACCTCTTTTCCTCACGACTCATGCGACCTGCGCTGCTTCCTGCTCTCCCGCTCATTCCCTAACAGCAGGCACAGGACTGTGACGTCATTGCGCCCGCTGTCAGTGAGGGGGATGATGGGAGATGAGCGTAACACTCCTTCTCTCATCAATGCGGTCAGCTGTACTGGCTGGATGCTGATACAGCTGACTCTGCAATGACAGGTGGGGGGGGCCCACTACTGGCACTCGACCTCCCGGCCAGCTCAGGGGCCACATAATGCACCGCAGAATGTAACTGTATCGGCGTGCATAGCACGCTGATACAGTTACAGTAGCGTAGCTCCGGGTGGGCCCCCTCAGAGCGCAGGGACCGGGGCCATGGCCCCCTCTGCCCCCCGGTAGCTATGCTACTGGTGGTCACCCATGGTAACTGGATGGATTTGTCAGTCCGTTCCGACATACTCACCCGGCCATCGCTCCCATGCCGCAGCCCCCCGCCGCCCGACAGCCACGGCAGTCACCTCTGACAGGCGCGCGGCCGACGGCATCTTTGCATGCAATGCGCTTGCGCCATAGGCCGCGGCCACGCCTCCTTTCTGCTTCTTGTGCTCCAGCTATGCTCTGACCCGGAAGCACCCCCTGACCAATGGCGGACCAGACAGGGGCATATCAGGCCGCTTCCCCCTGAGGGAGGGGCCTGATCTTTGTGTTTCCTAGCACACTGGGTCTCGCCTCTTGCAGAGACAGTCTCACAGTCCCGTTCTCGTGTGCTCCCTGCAGCAGCCTCGCAGTCCTACCTCCGGTGTTCCTATTCCATCCGGCTCCAGTCCTTCCGTCCTACTCCTGTCCTGCCTCCGGTGTTCCTGTTCCATCCGGCTCCAGTCCTTCCGTCCTACTCCAGTCCTGCCTCCGGTGTTCCTGTTCCATCCTGCTCCAGTCCTTCCGTCCTACTCCTGTCCTGCCTCCGGTGTTCCTGTTCCATCCGGCTCCAGTCCTTCCGTCCTACTCCAGACATGCCTCCGGTGTTCCTGTTCCATCCTGCTCCAGTCCTTCCGTCCTACTCCAGTCCTGCCTCCGGTGTTCCTGTTCCATCCGCTCCAGTCCTTCCGTCCTACTCCAGTCCTGCCTCCGGTGTTCCTGTTCCATCCTGCTCCAGTTCTTCCGTCCTACTCCAGTCCTGCCTCCGGTGTTCCTGTTCCATCCTGCTCCAGTCCTTCCGTCCTACTCCAGTTCTGCCTCTGGTGTTCCTGTTCCATCCTGCTCCAGTCCTTCCGTCCTACTCCAGTCCTGCCTCCGGTGTTCCTGTTCCATCCGCTCCAGTCCTTCCGTCCTACTCCAGTCCTGCCTCCGGTGTTCCTGTTCCATCCTGCTCCAGTCCTTCCGTCCTACTCCAGTCCTGCCTCCGGTGTTCCTGTTCCATCCAGCTCCAGTTCTTCCGTTCTACTCCAGTCCTGCCTCCGGTGTTCCTGTTCCATCCTGCTCCAGTCCTTCCGTCCTACTCCAGTCCTGCCTCCGGTGTTCCTGTTCCATCCTGCTCCAGTCCTTCCGTCCTACTCCAATCCTGTCTCCTGTGTTCCTGCTCCAGCCATCCCTCCACGTTCCAGTCTACAGTCTTACTCCACTCCTGTCTCCTGTGTTCCAGTTCTGTCCTGTCATCTACACTTCAGTCCCACACTCCTTCTCCAGTCCATCCTGAGCCGCCCCTCTCGGTACCGGCTACTGTGGTACTCGAACCCCTGGGCCTGCTCCTAACGGTCCCTGTATAGGGGTCGGTTCCACCTGGCAGCTCGCCCGGGGCCCCTCGGTGCCATGGCCCAGAGGCTCCACTCCTGGAGATTTTGGCTCCAGCCCAGCCACGTTAACAGTATTAAGGTCCAGCACGTTTAGAGACAGCAACTTAATGTCGTACATTGGTGCCTGTTGTGTTTTGTGGACATTAATGAACTGTCCGGCGTGCGGTCGTCCATGGTAAATGGACATAGATGTCCGGGGTGTTTATGGACTGCGAGTTAAGCTGTAAACCAGGAAGTGCTATGGACTATGTGTATGATAGAATAGACTGATTTGTGGAGAAAACATGCCTGTGTGCCTTTATCCTGTTGCTAAGCAAGTGTCCCCCAACCAGGCTCGGTCTGGCCTGGCGGGGTACCGGGGAATCCCCCGGTGGGCCCTCCCCTTGGCTGTGGGAAGGAGCCAGCCAGAGGAGGAGAAGTAAAGAAAAAAAAAAGGGGCGCGGGCCCTTTAAAAGAGCACGGCCGCGCACACACAGCATTCATTACCTGAACGGCTGTGGCGCGCGTCCCGATTGATAGTGGATTGTGTGCGCCCGGCGTATGACGTGAGTGTCATGCGACGGGCGCACACATCCACCGCTGGCCTCTGTGAGGAGGATGCCGCCGCCGGGAGCGTAGGCAGGTAAAAGATTTTTTTATCTTCTCTCTCTCGGGAGGGGCGGGCTGGATGGATGCACATAACGGGGGGGGGGCCTGGATGGATGCACATAACGGGGGGGGCCTGGATGAGTGCACATAACGGGGGGCCCTGGATTGATGCACATACAGGGGATGGGGGGCCTGGATAGGTGCACACAACGGGGGGGGCCTGGATGGATGCACATAACGGGGGGGCCTGGATGGACTGGTTGGATGCCCATAACGGGGGGGCCTGGATGGATGCACATAACGGCCGGGGGGGGCCTGGATGGATGCACATAACGGCGAGGGCCTGGATAGGTGCACATAATGGGGGGGGCCTGGATGGATGCACATAACGGGGGGGCCCGGAAGGATGAACATAACGGGGGGGGGGCCTGGATGGGTGCACATAACAGGGGGGACTGGATGGACGCACATAACGGAGGGGGGCCTGGATGGATGCACATAATGGGGGGCCCTGGATGGATGCCCATACAGGGGATGGGGGGGCTGGATGGATGCCCATACAGGGGATGGGGGGGCTGGATGGATGCCCATACAGGGGATGGGGGGGCTGGATGGATGCCCATACAGGGGATGGGGGGGCTGGATGGATGCCCATACAGGGGATGGGGGGGCTGGATGGATGCCCATACAGGGGATGGGGGGGCTGGATGGATGCCCATACAGGGGATGAGGGGGCTGGATGGATGTCCATACAGGGGGGGACCTGGAAGGATGCACATACAGGGGGGACCTGGAAGGATGCACATGCAGGGGATAGAGGGCCCTGAAAGGATGCACATGCAGGGGATGAGGGGCCCTGGAAGGATGCACATACAGGGGATGAGGGGCCCTGGAAGGATGCACATGCAGGGGATGGGAGGGCCCTGGAAGGATGCACATACAGGGGATGGGGGGAGCTGGATGGATGCACATACAGGGGATGGGGGGGGAGCTGGATGGATGCACATACAGGGGATGGGGGGCCTGGATGGATGCACATACAGGGGATGGGGGGGCATTGGAAGGATGCACATAGAGGGGATGGGGGGCCCTGGAAGGATGCACATAGAGGGGATGGGGAGGGAGTTGGATGGATGCACATAGAGGGGATGGGGAGGGAGCTGGATGGATGCACATACATGGGATGGGGGGCCTGGATGAATGCCCATACAGGGGATGGGGGGGCTGGATGGATGCCCATACAGGGGATGGGGGGGCTGGATGGATGCCCATACAGGGGATGGGAGGGCTGGATGGATGCACATACAGGGAGGACCTGGATGGATGCACATACAGGGGATGGGGGGGCTGGATAAATGTCCATACAGGGGGGGACCTGGAAGGATGCACATACAGGGGGGGACCTGGAAGGATGCACATGCAGGGGATGGAGGGCCCTGAAAGGATGCACATACAGGGGATGGGGGGCCCTGGAAGGATGCACATACAGGGGATGAGGGACCCTGGAAGGATGCACATACAGGGGATGGGGGGCCTTGATGGATGCACATACAGGGAATGGAGGGCCTGGATAGGTGCACACAATGGGGGGGCCTGGATGGATGCACATAAGGGGGGCCTGGATAGGTGCACACAGCGGGGGGGGCTGGATGGATGCACATAACGGCCGGGGGGGCCTAGATGGATGCACATAACGGCGAGGGCCTGGTTAGGTGCACATAATGGGGGGGCCCTTGATGGATGCAAATAGCGGGGGGCCCGAAAGGATGAACATAACGGGGGGGGGGCTGGATGGGTGCACATAACAGGGGGGACTGGATGGATGCACATAACGGAGGGGCCTGGATGGATGCACATAACGGAGGGGGGCTTGGATGGATGCACATAATGGGGGGCCCTGGATGGATGCACATACAGGGGATGAGGGGGCTGGATGGATGTCCATACAGGGGGGGACCTGGAAGGATGCACATGCAGGGGATGGAGGGCCCTGAAAGGATGCACATACAGGGGATGAGGGGCCCTGGAAGGATGCACATACAGGGGATGAGGGGCCCTGGAAGGATGCACATACAGGGGATGGGGGGGGCCCTGGAAGGATGAACATACAGGGGATGGGGGGCCTGGAAGGATGCACATACAGGGGATGGGGGGAGCTGGATGGATGCACATACAGGGGATGGGGGGCCTGGATGGATGCACGTACAGGGATGGGGGGGGCATTGGAAGGATGCACATAGAGGGGATGGGGGGCCTGGATGGATGCACATACAGGGATGGGGGGGCATTGGAAGGATGCACATAGAGGGGATGGGGGGCCCTGGAAGGATGCACATAGAGGGGATGGGGAGGGAGTTGGATGGATGCACATAGAGGGGATGGGGAGGGAGCTGGATGGATGCACATACATGGGATGGGGTGGCCTGGATGGATGCACATACAGGGGGGGCCTGGATGGATGCACATACAGGGGATGGGGGGCTGGATAAATGTCCATACAGGGGGGGACCTGGAAGGATGCACATACAGGGGATGGGGGGCCTGGAAGGATGCACATACAGGGGATGGGGGGAGCTGGATGGATGCACATACAGGGGATGGGGGGCCTGGATGGATGCACATACAGGGGATGGGGGGCCTGGATGGATGCACATACAGGGGATGGGGGGCCTGGATGGATGCACATACAGGGATGGGGGGCCTTGGAAGGATGCACATACAGGGGATGGGGGTCCTGGAAGGATGCACATACAGGGGATGAGGGGCCCTGGAAGGATGCACATACAGGGGATGGGGGGCCCTGGAAGGATGCACATACAGGGGATGGGGGGGCCCTGGAAGGATGAACATACAGGGGATGGGGGGGCCCTGGAAGGATGCACATACAGGGGATGGGGGGAGCTGGATGGATGCACATACAGGGGATGGGGGGCCTGGATGGATGCACATACAGGGATGGGGGGGCATTGGAAGGATGCACATAGAGGGGATGGGGGGCCTGGATGGATGCACATACAGGGATGGGGGGGCATTGGAAGGATGCACATAGAGGGGATGGGGGCCCTGGAAGGATGCACATAGAGGGGATGGGGAGGGAGTTGGATGGATGCACATAGAGGGGATGGGGAGGGAGCTGGACGGATGCACATACATGGGATGGGGGGCCTGGATGGATGCCCATACAGGGGATGGGGGGAGCTGGATGGATGCACATACAGGGGATGGGGGGAGCTGGATGGATGCACATACAGGGGATGGGGGGCCTGGATGGATGCACATACAGGGATGGTGGGGCATTGGAAGGATGCACATAGAGGGGATGGGGGGCCTGGATGGATGCACATACAGGGATGGGGGGCCCTGGAAGGATGCACATAGAGGGGATGGGGAGGGAGTTGGATGGATGCACATACAGGGATGGGGGGCCTTGGAAGGATGCACATACAGGGGATGGGGAGGGAGTTGGATGGATGCACATACAGGGATGGGGGGCCTTGGAAGGATGCACATACAGGGGATGGGGAGGGAGTTGGATGGATGCACATAGAGGGGATGGGGAGGGAGCTGGATGGATGCACATACAGGGGATGGGGAGGGAGCTGGATGGATGCACATACAGGGGATGGGGGGCCTTGATGGATGCACATACAGGGGATGGGGGGCCTGGATGGATGCACATACAGGGGATGGGGAGCCCTGGATGGATGCACATACAGGGGATGGGGGGCCCTGGAAGGATGCACATACAGGGGATGGAGGGGGCCTGGAAGGATGCACGTACAGGGGATGGAAAGGGGCTGGAAGGATGCACGTACAGGGGATGGAAGGATGCACATATAGGGGAGGGGGCCCTGGATGCAGGCACATACAGGGGAGGGGGGAGCCCTGGATGGATGCACATACAAGGGGGCCCAGAATGAATGATTGTACGAGGGGGCAGGATGGATACACTTACGGGAGGGAGCTAGGATGGATACACATGGGGGCCAGGGGTAGGACAAGGGGCCAGGATGGATACACACACGGGGGGAGGGGCAGGACAAGGGGCCTGGATGGATACCTATTCGGGGGGGCAGGATGCATACATGTGGGGGGCCCAGATGGATACATATGGGGGGCCAAGATAGATACAGTATATGGGGGGCAGGATAAGAGACGAGGATGGATATATGAGGGAGCCAAGATGCATATATGTGGGGGGCCAGGATGGATTTATGGGGGACAGGACAAGGGACCAGGATGCATATATATGGGGGGGCCTGGATGCATATATATGGGGGGCCTGGATGGATATATGGGGAGGGGCAGGACAAGGGACCAGTATGCATATATATAGAGGGGCCTGGATGCATATAAATGGCAGGCCAGGATGCATTTATGGGGCAGCCAGGATGGATATATGGGGGGAGGTGGTGGCCAGGATGAATATATGGAGGGGAGGCAGGATGGATATATATGAGTGGGCAAGAATTCATACTGTATATGGGGGGCCAGGATGGATATATGGGGGGAAGGGACCAGGATGCAGATATATGGGGGTCCAAGATAGATTTATGGGTGAGGGGGACAGGGCAAGGGACCAGGATGCAGATATATGGTGAGGGGCCAGGGTGGATATACATGGGGGGGCAGGTTGCATATATGTGGGGCCAGGATGGCTATATGGGGGGAGCAGGACAAGGGACCAGGAAGGATATATGCCAGTCCAGGAGAGATATATGGTGAGGCAGGACAAGGGACATATGAGGGCCAGTATGTATACCTGGGGAAGCGGGATGGATATCTGGGGGCCAGTGTGGGCAAGGGACATATGGTGTCAGGCTCGGCGAGATTATTAAATAAAAGGGGCCAAGATGAGGGACTTTATTACTGTTTGGGGGCCAGAATGAGGAACATGCGAAATTAGTTTATGGTGACAGGTGGGAAACATAATTTCTTTAGGGTCCAATTAGGGACATTATTACTACTGTAATATAATTTACTTTTTAGGAAACGGTTTTCCATGGAGGGAACAAAAGGGGATAAAGAAAAGCAAAGTTGAAGGACTTCAACTACAGACGTAACTGGTGAGTCAGTGTATTACATGCACACACACACACTATACACTAAATACTGTGTACAGAGCTCCTTTGTATAATGTTACTGGTGATCACTGTATTACCTGCACACTAAATGCTATATACAGAGGTCCTGTGTATAATGTCACTGGTGATCACTGTATTACCTGTACACTGTCACTATATACAGATCTCCTGTGTATAATGTCACTGGTGATCCCTGTATTACCTGTACACTGACACTATATATAGAGTTCCTGTGTATAATGTCACCAGTGAGTACTGTATTACCTGTACACTGACACTATATACAGAGCTCCTGTGTATAATGTCACTGGTGATCACTGTATTACCTGTACACTATATGCTATATACAGAGGTCCTGTGTATAATGTCACTGGTGATCACTGTATTACCTGTACACTGATACTATATACAGATCTCCTGTGTATAATGTATAATGCCACTGGTGATCACTGCATTACATGTACGCTGACACTTTATACAGAGGTACTGTGTATAATGTCACTGGTGGTAATAAGTGTTGTTAGTATTGTGGTTTGTAATCAGTATTGTAGTATTCGGTCACTATGTGGTGGTAATTTGTGGTCTGGTCACGGTGTGGCAGTATTTCTCCTTGTATGTGGTATTATTTGGTCCCTATATGCTGGTAATATGTCATATTATTCGGTGTGATGGTATTTGTCCCTTGTATTATTCGGTCTCCATGTGGTCCGATCATGGTGTTTTGGTATTTCAACCTGTATGTGGTGGTATTGGTCTTGGTATAGTGGATTGTGATGTGTATGGCAGTCATTTGTTCTCTCTGATATTATTTAGGAGAAGATTCTTTATTTCAACTAGAGATTAATTACTTTGTACACAGCGGCAGAGATGCACTTACAGGGGGTTTCCCGTGGAAAAAAGTAATCATCTCTCCACAGGATAAGTGATAACGTATTGATTGGTGCAGGGGTGGATTAAGGGTAGCCAGGGCCCGGGGCAGTTCAGACTCTGTGGGCCCCCCTCGTCACGTGACGGGGGTCACGAATCGTAGAGCCACACTCTACATAGAGAATAATGGGGCCTCCGACACCGACCTCCACCCGCAGAGCCGCACTCCACATAGAGAATAATGGGGCCTCCAGCACCGACCTCCACCCGCAGAGCCGCACTCCACATAGAGAATAATGGGGCCTCCAGCACCTACCTCCACCCGCAGAGCTGCACTCCACATATAGAATAATGGAGCCTCCAGCACCGACCTCCACCCGCAGAGCCGCACTCCACATAGAGGATAATGGATCCTCCAGCACCGACCTCCACCCGCAGAGCCACACTCCACATAGAGAATAATGGGGCCTCCAGCACCTACCTCCACCCGCAGAGCCGCACTCCACATAGAGAATAATGGAGCCTCCGGCACCGACCTCCACCCGCAGAGCCGCACTCCACATAGAGAATAATGGGGCCTCCAGCACCGACCTCCACCCGCAGAGTCACACTCCACATAGAGAATAATGGAGCCTCCGGCACCGACCTCCACCCGCAGAGCCGCACTCCACATAGAGAATAATGGAGCCTCCAGCACCTACCTCCACCCGCACTCCACATAGAGAATAATGGAGCCTCCGGCACCGACCTCCACCCGCACTCCACATAGAGAATTATGGAGCCTCCAGCACCGACCTCCACCCGCAGAGCCGCACTCCACATAGAGAATAATGGGGCCTCCAGCACCGACCTCCACCCGCAGAGCCGCACTCCACATAGAGAATAATGGAGCCTCCAGCACCGACCTCCACCCGCAGAGCCGCACTCCACATAGAGAATAATGGAGCCTCCAGCACCGACCTCCACCCGCAGAGCCGCACTCCACATAGAGAATAATGGAGCCTCCAGCACCGACCTCCACCCGCAGAGCCGCACTCCACATAGAGAATAATGGGGCCTCCAGCACCTACCTCCACCCGCAGAGCTGCACTCCACATATAGAATAATGGAGCCTCCAGCACCGACCTCCACCCGCAGAGCCGCACTCCACATAGAGAATAATGGGGCCTCCAGCACCTACCTCCACCCGCAGAGCCGCACTCCACATAGAGAATAATGGGGCCTCCAGCACCGACCTCCACCCGCAGAGCTGCACTCCACATAGAGAATAATGGGGCCTCCAGCACCTACCTCCACCCGCAGAGCCGCACTCCACATACATGGCTGCTCTCAGTGCTCTGTGCTGTGCGCACAGGACCTGTGATGAGGTCACAGGAGGGGAGGAGACAGGGGTCACATGATCGGGGGCCCTGACACCTTCCCTCCTGTGATCTCATAACAAGCCTTTGCACGCTACCAGCAGCATCAGCGTTCACGCTACTTGTAGATGCTGCTGGTAGCAGAGCACATAATGCCGCCCCCACGGTCACTCACTTTTAGGTGGGGAGAAGATGGAGTGCCATTGCAGCAGCCAGCAGGAATGTGGTGGGGGCCCCGGGGCTGAAGCCCTGCCTATAATCCGGCCCTGCGCGGTGGCGGATTATAATGGGGCAATTTACTGGCCTGGGCTGTGGGCCCCTTAACCCCACTGGGCCCGGGGCAACTGCCCAAATTGACCTCATTATAATCCGCCACTGGATTGGTGGGGGTCTGACTACTTGGACCCATTCAGCCATTCAGCAAAATGTGGAACTTTGATGGGAGTGGCATGTCCAACTTGACCACTGATCCATTCTTTCCCTCAGTGGCTGCACTTGGTTTTTTTCTAGACGCTCCAAAGAGAATGAATGGAGCTGCGGTCAGATATCCCACCTGCCGTTCCATTTTAAAATGGAGATAAGTGTCCTATCAACGATAAAACTTTTTCATTCTTCCGATCGGTGCAGTTTCTAATGGTCGGACCTAAGCGATCACCTATCCTGTGGAGCCCATGGATCGGTGATAACTTGTTCTAACCAAAGAACCCCATTAATGTAAACTACCGTAATTATACATCCCATTTGTGGTGGCACACAGTAGGTGTGCAGGAGTCGCACACATGCAGTGCTGCCTTACTATATATATATATATATATATATATATATATATATATATATATATATATATATATATATATATATATGAACAACGACAAAGCAAAGTCCAGCAATAACGTGAGCAATCCAGGATGCTGTTAAAATTTTTTTTCTTTTTATTCATAAATCCATTAAAATGCAATGGTCCAAGCAGTTCAAAACAGCAATAACGCAGGAAAGTAGTGCAGATAGGACTACGCGTTTCAGCGGTAGAACCCGCCTTCTTCACGGTCCAGAATCTAATCTGCTTTCCAAACATGGAACCTTATATACATCCCACTCCCATCAGGGTAATTATAAACATATGTGAGAGACTTAAAAACATGTGCTATAAAAGCAGATCAAACATATAAACTATCCACATATTGATCAGTATACAACATGCATAAAGATTATAAGGAAAGAATTCAACATATTGGAGAAAAGTACATTAGGAATGTCCAATAACCTGACCATAAGATTTAAGGCCCTGTGCACACGGTGCAGACTCCGTGCAGTTCCGCAGCAGATTTGGCCCTGCAGAACCGCAGCAAAAAAGCAACAGAACAGCACGTGATGCACAGTACCATTTAAGGCTATGTAAAACAAAAAAGGCTGTGCACATGCTGCAGAATAAAAGAAGCAGCATATCGCTTCTCCTGTGCGGCTCTGCTGCAGCTCTCCACCTGCTCCATTATAGAAATCCGCAGGCGGAAACTGCAGGGGAAATCCGCACAAAAACTGCACCAAATCTGCGACAAATCTGCAGGCAAAACGCAGATCATCTTACCTAAAGATTTAGCAAAATCTACGCGGAAAATTCCACAGCAGAATCGGCACCGTGTGCACATAGCCCCAGTGGTACAAAAACATAGAACAATAATATTAACCAGCATTATATAATACAAATATATCAATAGTGCATAATGATATCCAGGCGGTTATTAAAGCCCTGTGGCATGCGAGTCCCCAACTCAAATATCCACCTACTTTCTCTTGCAAGCACTTTTTTATGAAAATCTCCCCCCCTCAATGGTTTTTTTACATGCTCTATGCCCATAAAGGAGAAACCGCGTAAATCCCCATTATGTTTTTTTGAAAAATGTCGGGATACTACTGATGCACCAACCATAGGCAGATTACTGGCGTCTGACAGGCAGGCCCGGATTGGCAATATAACCAACCGGGCATTTTCCCGCTGGGCCGCTGTCACGTGGGCCGCGGGTGGCCGCTTGCCAGCTGCTGCGGCCACTGTTGCTCCTGCCGCCGGCCCTCTGCGGGCATGGCGTTGATAGTTTCCAAGTTCCTCCCGCACTGCAGGGAGATAAGCCGCCACGCCCCCCCACGCACCCCATCCTCGCCTTAGCATGAGACCCCCTCCCCCCCGCAGCCACTCACAGCGTCGCACTCGCTTGCCTGCTGGCTCTGTTCGCAGGACCTGTGATGAGGTCACAGGAGGGGAGGAGTCAGGGGGTCACATGATCAGGAGCCTTTGTCCAGACCCCCCCCCCGATCATGTCACCCCTGACACCGCCCCTCCTGTGACCTCATCACAGGTCCTGTGCGCACAGCCTTGCCTCTACAGTCTGCAAGACTCTGCTTTGCTGTTGTCATGGTGCTGGTTGAGGTAAGTATGTGTGGGGTCAGGATTTACAGTGTGGATGTAGCAGAGCTGTGTGTGTATGAGGTGTACGGAGCGGAGCCGTGTGTGTACGAGGTGTACGGAGCAGAGCCGTGTGTACGAGGTGTACGGAGCGGAGCTGTGTGTGTACGAGGTGTACGGAGCGGAGCCGCGTGTGTGCGAGGTGTACGGAGAGGAGCCGTGTGTGTGCGAGGTGTACAGAGCGGAGCTGTGTGTGTACGAGGTGTACGGAGCGGAGCCGCGTGTGTGCGAGGTGTACGGAGCAGAGCCGTGTGTACGAGGTGTACGGAGCGGAGCTGTGTGTGTACGAGGTGTACGGAGCGGAGCCGCGTGTGTGCGAGGTGTACGGAGCGGAGCCGCGTGTGTGCGAGGTGTACGGAGCAGAGCCGTGTGTACGAGGTGTACGGAGCGGAGCTGTGTGTGTACGAGGTGTACGGAGCGGAGCCGCGTGTGTGTGAGGTGTACGGAGCAGAGCCGTGTGTACGAGGTGTACGGAGCGGAGCTGTGTGTGTACGAGGTGTACGGAGCGGAGCCGCGTGTGTGCGAGGTGTACGGAGAGGAGCCGCGGGTGTACGGAGCAGAGCCATGTGTACGAGGTGTACGGAGCGGAGCCGCGTGTGTGCGAGGTGTACGGAGCGGAGCCGTGTGTGTACGAGGTGTACAGAGAGGAGCCGCGTGTGTGCGAGGTGTACGGAGCAGAGCCGTGTGTGTACGAGGTGTACGGAGCGGAGCCGTGTGTGTACGAGGTGTACGGAGCAGAGCCGTGTGTGTACGAGGTGTACGGAGCGGAGCCGTGTGTGTACGAGGTGTACAGAGAGGAGCCGCGTGTGTGCGAGGTGTACGGAGCAGAGCCGCGGGTGTACGAGGTGTACGGAGAGGAGCTGCGTGTGTGCGAGGTGTACAGAGAGGAGCCGCGTGTGTGCGAGGTGTACAGAGAGGAGCCGCGTGTGTGCGAGGTGTACGGAGTGGAGCCGCGGGTGTACGAGGTGTACGGAGCGGAGCCGCGTGTGTGCGAGGTGTACGGAGCGGAGCCGTGTGTGCGAGGTGTACGGAGAGGAGCCGCATGTGTGCGAGGTGTACGGAGAGGAGCCGCGTGTGTGCGAGGTGTACAGAGAGGAGCCGCGTGTGTGCGAGGTGTACGGAGTGGAGCCGCGGGTGTACGAGGTGTACGGAGCGGAGCCGCGTGTGTGCGAGGTGTACGGAGCGGAGCCGTGTGTACGAGGTGTACGGAGCGGAGCCGCGGGTGTACGAGGTGTACGGAGCGGAGCCGCGTGTGTGCGAGGTGTACAGAGAGGAGCCGCGTGTGTGCGAGGTGTACGGAGCAGAGCCGCGTGTGTGCGAGGTGTACGGAGAGGAGCCGCATGTGTGCGAGGTGTACGGAGAGGAGCCGCGTGTGTGCGAGGTGTACGGAGAGGAGCCGTGTGTGTACGAGGTGTACGGAGAGGAGCCGTGTGTGTACGAGGTGTACGGAGAGGAGCCGTGTGTGTGTGTGTACGAGGTGGAGCCGCGCGTGTACGAGTTGTACGGAGAGGAGCCATGTGTACGAGGTGTACGGAGCAGAGCCGCGTGTGTGCGAGGTGTACGGAGAGGAGCCGTGTGTGTACGAGGTGTACGGAGAGGAGCCGTGTGTGTGTGTGTACGAGGTGGAGCCGCGCGTGTACGAGTTGTACGGAGAGGAGCCGTGTGTACGAGGTGTACGGAGAGGAGCCACACGTGTACGAGGTGGACAGAGCGGAGCCGTGTGTGTACGGAGCGGAGCCAAGTGTGTACAAAGCATACAAAGCGTGCTTTTCCCACAGACACAGGAGTACACGGCGGAGCCCCGAGGAGCATTTTAAAACACACACATGACGTTCCACCTGAAGTGATGTGCTGGAAGCTGACCGGAAATGAGATAATTTCTTGAGGAGATTGTGACGGAACCAGGAATGCTTCAGATCCATCACCGTGTCCTCCTCCGACAGCGCGGACAGCAGGATCGCCTTGGAATCGGGGATGCCGGCCATGTGAGCGGATCATGATAGGTCCTGCACCGGGAGGCTCAGGTGGGCACTACAATGGGAGCCGGGCTGCTATAGTATCTTTGTAGAATCTTTCTTTATTTCTTTCTCTCTTTTTCTTTCTCTCTCTGTTCTTTCTTTCTCTCTCTGTTCTTTCTTCCCCTCTTTCTTTCTTTTTCTTTCCTCTCTTTCTCTCTGTTCTTTCTTTCTTTTCTTTACTTCTTTCTTTCTCTCTCTGTTCTTTCTCTGTCTCTCACTGTTCTTTCTTTGTCTCTCACTGTTCTTTCTTTCTTTCCCCTTTCTTTCTCGCTCTCTCTGTTTTCTTTTTTCTCTCTCTCTCTGTTTTCTCTCTTCCTTAGTGCCAGTCAGTGTGTCCATAATGCCAGCCACTGTGCCCTCAGTACCAGTCAGTGTGATCAACAGTGCTAAATGGGTGCGATTAGGTGTGGACATGGGTGTGACTAGTTGTGAAATGGGTGTGGCTGGGCGTGGCCAAAATTTGCAGCGGCGCGCTGCGCGCGCCGCAGTCTTAGTCCATCTTTCCCTTCTTCAAAAGTTGGGCGGTATGATAGGGGCAGCTATGACCAGGGGGTCTGGTTGCCCAATAGAGAGCAGTTCTGCCAGGAATTCTGTCACCATGCATACAAAAGGGGACAGAGCTTTGGGAGGAGTACTGTACCTAAAAGCAATAAATAGGACTGAGCTGAAATACTGGGCACAGCTGTGACTACATGTTATATAGTCGTGTTAATCTCCTCTCACTTCTTGTAGCCTACAAGTGTACAAAGATATTATATAGTCACCATGTGACTAGTGGGCCTGTGTAACTTCAAATGCCAGGGCTGAATTTTAGTCCCAGTCCGGCCCTGCTGACAGGTGTTTGCGGATTCTAGTTTTAAGGGGCTTCATCGTGCAACCTACACAGGGCCGGTTTTAGGCAAAGTGGGGCCCTAGGCAAAGTTTAAATTGGGGCCCCAAATGATAACATATAGCACATCACAGAAGCATTTCGATTGTATTTACATGTGCTGAGTTCAGTCCGCTAAATGAGTGTGATCGACAATACTAAAGAAGTCATTCAACACTTGTTTCCCGGCCTCTTTCCACCGTCTGAGAAAGAATGATGGGAACAGAACGAACACTAATGGATTGCTAAGGGTGTGTGCACACGTTGCGGTTTTTGCTGCGGATCCGCAGCGGATTTGGTCCTGCGGATCCGCAGCAGTTTCCATGCGGTTTACGGTACCATGTAAACCTATGGAAAACCAAATTCGCCATGCACATGCTGCAGAAAATTCCACACAGATTTGCTGCGGTTTATTTTCCACAGCATGTTACTTCTTTTTTGCGGAACCGCAGCTGCAGTGTACGTTCCGGGACATACAAATCAATCTCTCTCTCTCATCCGCACTGCCAAACCGCACTAGAACCAAATCCACTGTACACATGCTAGGAATCCGCAGGAAAAATGCATGTGTTTTACCCTGCGGTTTCGGCCAAGATATATGGATTCTCTGCAGAAAAAGTCACAGACTAATCCGCAACGTGTGCACACACCCTAACAGATCACCATACAGTATCATGTTATCAGCAGCACATCTACAGTTTACACCCCATAGTCCTCCATATAATATAATCTGCCCCATAGTCCTCCATATAGTATAATACACTCCTCAGTCCTCTATATAGTATAATAAACTTCTCATAGCCCTCCATATATTAAAATACACTGCTCAGTCCTCCATATAGTATAATACACTCGGCATAGTTCTCCATATAGTATAATGCACCGCCATAGTCACCCATAGTTCTTCATATAATGTATTCCCCATAGTCCTCAATACAGTATAACGCAGCCCACATATAGTATAATGCAGCCACCTCATAGAGCATAATGCAGCCACCCCACAGAGTATAATGCAGCCCCGCCATAAAATATAATGTAACCCCCATAGAATATAATGCAGCCCACCTCTTATAGTATAATGCAGCCACCCCTTAGAGAATAATGCAGCTACCCCAGAGTATAATGCAGCCACTCCACAGAATATAATGTAACCCCCATAGAAAATAATGCAGCCCCACCCCCATATAGTATAATGCAGCCCCTCCACAGAATATATGGCAACCCCCTCATAGGATATAATGCAGCCCCTTATATAGTATAATGTAGCCCCTCCATAGAATACAATGTAGCCCTCCTCATATAGTATAATGCAGCCTCCATCGAATATAATATAATACAGCCCCCCATAGAATATAATGTAGCCCCAAATAGAATATAATACAGCCCACCTCCCCATAGAATATAATGTAGCCCCCCATATTATATAACACAGCCTCCCCCTATAGAATATAATGTAAAATGTACCCCATGGTATATAACACAGCCACATAGTATATAGCCCAGCACCACATGCTATACAGCCCAGCCCACCATGGTATACAGCACAGCCCACCATGGTATACAGCCCACCATGGTATAATACAGCCCAGCATGGTATATAGCCCCCCAGAATGGAATAATACAGCCCAGTAGTATAATACAGCCCAGCATGGTGTATAGCCCCCCAGCATGGTATAATACAGTCCAGCATGGTATAATATAGCCCAGCATGGTATATAGCCCCCTCAGAATGGTATAATACAGCCCAGTATGGTATATAGTCCCCCAGAATAGTATAATACAGCCCAACATGGTAGAATACAGCCAAGCATGGTATATAGCCCCCCCAGAATGGTATAATACAGCCCAGCACGGTATAATACAGCCCAGCATGGTATATAGCCCCCCAGAATGGTATAATACAGCCCAGCATGGTATAATACAGCACAGCATGGTATATAGCCCCCCCAGAATGGTATAATACAGCCCAGTACAGTATAATACAGCCCAGCATGGTATATAGCCCCCCTAGAATGGTATAATACAGCCCAGGAAGGTATAATACAGCTCAGCATGGTATATAGCCCCCCAGAATGGTATAATACAGCCCAGCACGGTATAATACAGCCCAGCATGGTATATAGCCCCCCCAGAATGGTGTAATACAGCCCAGCATGGTATAATACCGCCCAGCATGGTATATAGCCCCCCAGAATGGTATAATACAGCCCAGCATGATATAATACAGCCCAGCATGGTATATAGCGCCCCAGAATGGTGTAATACATCCCAGCTTGGTATAATACGGCCCAGCATGGTATATAGCCCCCCCAGCATGATATGATACAGAATGGTGTAATACAGCCCAGCATGGAATATAGCCCCCCCAGCATGGTATGATACAGCCCAGCATGGTATATGGCCCCCCAGCATGGTATGATACAGCTGAGCATGGTATATAGCCCCCCCAGAGTGGCCCCACAGTCCAACACTCACACTGATTTAAAAAAAAAAAAAAAAAACACTCCTCACCTTCTCCTCGTGCCCGCGCTGCTGGCTGCTCCTGTCTCTTCCTGCTCTGTCTGGCACACAGTGAGAGCGCAATGACATCATCGCGCCCCCGCTGTGTCAGAGGCAGAGCGGGGAATGATGGGAGAGGGAGCGTCAGCTGACGCTCTCTCCTCCATCACTGCCTCCTTCAATGTGGCGGCGGCGGGAGTCGGTGCTGGGGGCAGGCAGGCCCCCCTGCCTCACAGGGGCCCCATAGCGGTTGTGTGATGTGCCGCTGGCTGGGGGCCCCTGGAAGAGCAGGGGCCCTA
The DNA here is from genome assembly GCF_039654945.1 of Dendrobates tinctorius. Classification (NCBI taxonomy): domain Eukaryota; kingdom Metazoa; phylum Chordata; class Amphibia; order Anura; family Dendrobatidae; genus Dendrobates; species Dendrobates tinctorius. Next base: position 11,502,872 of record NW_027361932.1, read on the forward strand.
GGCAGCTGCCTGGTCTGCCTGCCCCTAACGCCGGCCCTGAACCTACATATTGCATACGGCATATATTGCAATTAATTAGATACACTACATTCTCCGTATTACAGTTTATAAAAGAACAAACATTAAACTGTTTTTTATTGGAGATAGATGTAAATGTTTTAGATTTATTAGCAAAACCGCAGCACTTACAGATATTGGCACCGCATTTAAAAAATCCTGTTGTTTTTAACCAATTGCTAGGGGAAATTTTATCCGGATCTTTGAACATGCTGGGTGATAATAATGTAGCTAAAGTCGGGGCTCTTCTTGCTACAAAGGCAATATCATTATTTTCCACAATATTTTTCAAAATATCATTCTGAGATAACAAGGGGAGATATTTTTTGATGATTTTAACAATAGAATTAAACTGAGGACTATAATTGGTACTGAAAACCACCCTAGATTTTTTAGAGTCAAACTGTCTTTTTTTCTCAGTAGATTCCAACAGCTTAACCCTATCCATGCCTGCTACCATTTTCCTGGCTCTGTCCAAGGACCAATTAGGATACCCCCTTTTTTTAAATTATTACAGGTCATTTCAATTCCTTCCTCCAATTTGTCACTAGATGTAGTATTCCTTTTTAGTCTAATAAGCTCCCTCACAGGAATATTCTGAATGACATGTTTGGGGTGATTAGAGGAAGTCATTAAAATACTATTGCATGCAATGGATTTTTTATAGGGAGATATCAGAACCCCATCATTGTCCAGATCTGCAGTCAGTTTCAAATCCAAGAAGTTAATTGATACCTCATGACCACTACTAGTAAATTTTAGATTGAAATCATTCAAATCCAAATAAAAAAAGAAACTTTTTGCAGACGAGAGACTACCCCTCCAGACAAATATCAGATCATCTATAAATCTCCCCAGCCAAACAATATCCTTGTATGGGTTATCAATATTAAAGATATAGTTTTCTTCCCACACAGACATAACCAGGTTAGCTAGGGAAGGTGAGAACTTGGCACCCATGCTCACACCCTGTGTCTGGAGGAAATATCTCTCATCAAACACCAAATAGTTGTGGCTTAAAAGAAATTGAATTGAGGAGACAATAAACCTCTGGATGGAATCATCATAATTACTGTATCTGGACAAATAATATGTGATGCATCGTAACGCGACGTGATGGGGGATAGAAGGATATAACCCCACCACATCGCAAGATAACCACACATAATCAGATTGCCAATGAAATTTTTCCATAATCTGTATTATACTTTTGGAATCTTTAAGATGACTTGGTGTTAATGCCGCTAAAGGTTGAAGATAAAAATCAACCCACTCCCCTAGTTTCTCACTAAATGATCCGATCCCAGACACGATAGGTCTGAGAGGGGGAGGAAAAACCTCTTTATGAACTTTAGGGAGTGAGTGGTATATTGGGACAATCGGTGTTTCACAAAAAATAAATTTTTTAATTCTGTCTGAAATAGCACCCATACTAATTCCCACCTGTAATAGATGTAATAATTCAGAGTTAAATGAATTAGTTGGATTAGATGGCAATTCAATATAGGTGCTACTGTTTTCTAAATCCAGCAAGTTCATTTTCTTATATAAACCAGCATTGAGAGCCACAATAGCGCCCCCCTTGTCTGCCTGGACAACAAGGAGATCGCCATTAGCCCTCAATTCATCAATTGCCCTATGTTCAGAAATACTCAGATTAAATTTAACCTCTTGATGTTCTACTTGATTATAAAGAGACACAAGCTCACATTCAATTGTTTCCTGAAAAAAATCAAGGAAAGGAGGTCTTGATTTTACTGGGTAGAACATGGGATTACGAGTCTGAAACCTGTCATTTAGATTAACCCTATCCTCCAACTCTGTCTCCCCCTCTAGTTGTCTTAAATTAGAGACAGCTACCTGTTCACTAAAATGAATACAATTATTACCAGATGGTATACTGACAGATGATAAATCATTATACACATGAGTGTTGTCCTCATTATAATGAACTTTTAAGGGTCAAATTACGTGCAAATCTATTGATATCAACAATAGTGTCAAATAAACTGAATTTTTTAACTGGAGAAAAACCTAGTCCTTTAGACAAGAGTCCAATCTGTGAGTCTGTCAAAATGTAACTGGAAAGATTGAATACAGGAATCTCCATTAACGGCGCTTGCGAAACGTCATATGAAAACCTTTTGGACTTGTGTTTCCTTCCTCCCCTCTTGCATATTCGTTTTTTGGCAAGGCACCTTCTTGTTGAAAGTTCCTTTTTTGGTGTTTTTTGCCACCAGTCTGAATACTGGCTACTGAAGCAACTGAGGAGTCTGTTAATTCATCCGATGTTTCCCCAAAAGAGGTATCATAATTGGCCGTAGAATTAAAAGATACTTTAGGTTTCTTATACCAGGACTTATGTTTTCTCAGAATAGAGGGAGGATTACTAGCCCAATTATATATTTTGTCATTCTTGTAATCATCAAGATCTCTCTGAAATTTTCTTTTCTTTATAGCTATAATAGAATGCTCCCTTCTTTTTAAATTATTATACATGCGGTCCTGGAATTTAGTGATGGTATCTGAAGTCTCCAGATTTTTAACAGAATTCTTGATAAGCTCAATTTCATTATTAATTTTAACAAGTTCCTTATCCTCCTCCTCTATAATCAGTTTAATCAGTTTAAGTGAACACTCACTCAGAATAATGTCCCAGTTTTGTCCCAGTTTTTTTGAAAGTCCGCTCCATAAGCGCCGTTAATGGAAATTCCTGTATTCAATCTTTCCAGTTACATTTTGACAGACTCACAGATTGGACTCTTGTCTAAAGGACTAGGTTTTTCTCCAGTTAAAAAATTCAGTTTATTTGACACTATTGTTGATATCAATAGATTTGCACGTAATTTGACCCTTAAAGTTCATTATAATGAGGACAACACTCATGTGTATAATGATTTATCATCTGTCAGTATACCATCTGGTAATAATTGTATTCATTTTAGTGAACAGGTAGCTGTCTCTAATTTAAGACAACTAGAGGGGGAGACAGAGTTGGAGGATAGGGTTAATCTAAATGACAGGTTTCAGACTCGTAATCCCATGTTCTACCCAGTAAAATCGAGACCTCCTTTCCTTGATTTTTTTCAGGAAACAATTGAAAGTGAGCTTGTGTCTCTTTATAATCAAGTAGAACATCAAGAGGTTAAATTTAATCTGAGTATTTCTGAACATAGGGCAATTGATGAATTGAGGGCTAATGGCGATCTCCTTGTTGTCCAGGCAGACAAGGGGGGCGCTATTGTGGCTCTCAATGCTGGTTTATAAAAGAAAATGAACTTGCTGGATCTAGAAAACAGTAGCACCTATATTGAATTGCCATCTAATCCAACTAATTCATTTAACTCTGAATTATTACATCTATTACAGGTGGGAATTAGTATGGGTGCTATTTCAGACAGAATTAAAAAATTTATTTTTTGTGAAACACCAATTGTCCCAATATACCACTCACTCCCTAAAGTTCATAAAGAGGTTTTTCCTCCCCCTCTCAGACCTATCGTGTCTGGGATCGGATCATTTAGTGAGAAACTAGGGGAGTGGGTTGATTTTTATCTTCAACCTTTTCGGCCATTAACACCAAGTCATCTTAAAGATTCCAAAAGTATAATACAGATTGTGGAAAAATTTCATTGGCAATCTGATTATGTGTGGTTATCTTGCGATGTGGTGGGGTTATATCCTTCTATCCCCCATCACGTCGCGTTACAATGCATCACATATTATTTGTCCAGATACAGTAATTATGAGGATTCCATCCAGAGGTTTATTGTCTCCTCAATTCAATTTCTTTTAAGCCACAACTATTTTGTGTTTGATGAGAGATATTTCCTCCAGACACAGGGTGTGAGCATGGGTGCCAAGTTCTCACCTTCCCTAGCTAACCTGGTTATGTCTGTGTGGGAAGAAAATTATGTCTTTAACCCCTTCACCCCCAAGGGTGGTTTGCACGTTCATGACCGGGCCAATTTTTACAATTATGACCACTGTACCTTTATGAGGTCATAACTCTGGAACGCTTCCATGGATCCCGGTGATTCTGACATTGTTTTCTCGTGACATATTGTACTTCATGTTAGTGGTAACATTTCATTCAAATAACTTGCGTTTATTTGTGAAAAAAATGGAAATTTGGCAAAAATTTTGAAAATTTCACAATTTTCCAACTTTGAATTTTTATGCCCTTAAATCACAGAGATACGGCACACAAAAAACTTGATAAATAACATTTCCCACATGTTTACTTTACATCAGCACAATTTTGGAACCAAAATTTTTTTTTGTTAGGAAGTTATAAGGGTTAAAAGTTGACCAGCGATTTCTCATTTTTACAACACCATTTTATTTTTAGGACCACATCACATTTGAAGCCACTTTGAGGGGTCTATATGATAGAAAATACCCAAAAGTGAAACCATTCTAAAAACTGCACCCCTTAAGGTGCTCAAAACCACATTCAAGAAGTTTATTAACCCTTTAGGTGCGTCACAGGAGTTTTTTTGAATATTTAAAAAAAAATGAACATCTAACTTTTTTTCATAAAAAAAATAATTCAGGTTCAATTTTTTTTTATTTTACCAAGGGTAACAGGAGAAATTGGACTGCAAAAGTTATTGTGCAATTTGTCCTGAGTACGCAGATACCTGATATGTGGGGGGGAACGACTGTTTCGGCGCATGGCAGAGCTCAGAATGGAAGGAGCGCCGTTTGACTTTTTCAATGCAAAATTGGCTGGAATTCAGATTGGACGCCATGTCACGTTTGGAGAGTCCCTGATGTACCTAAACAGTGGAAACCCCCTACAAGTGACCCCATTTTGGAAACTAGACCCCCCAAGGAACTTATCTAGATATGTGGTGAGAACTTTGAACCCACAAGGGCTTTACAAAAGTTTATAACGTACAGCGGTACAATTAAAAAATCATATTTTTTCCACAAAAATGATCTTTTCACCCCAATTTTTATTTTCCCAAGGGTAACAGGACCCTAAAAGTTATTGTGCAATTTGTCCTGAGTACGCTGATACCCCACATGTGGGGGTAAACCACTATTTGGGCGCATGGCAGAGCTCGGAAGGGAAGCAGCGCCACTTGACGTTTTTGGCTGGAATTGAGAACGGACACCATGTCGCGTTTGGAAAACCCCTGATGTACCAAAACAGTGGAAACCCCCCACAAATGACACCATTTTGGAAACTAGACCCCCTAAGGAACTTATCTAGATGTGTGGTGAGAACTTTGAACCCCCATGGGCTTCACAGAAGTTTATAACATAAAGCCATACAATTAAAAAATCATATTTTTTCCACAAAAATGATCTTTTCACCCTCAATTCTTATTTTTCCAAGGGTAACAGGACCCTAAAAGTTATTGTGCAATTTGTCCTGAGTACGCTGATACCCCACATGTGGGGATAAACCACTATTTGGGCGCATGGCAGAGCTCGGAAGGGAAGCAGCGCCATTTGACGTTTTGGTCTGGAATTGAGATCGGACACCATGTCGCGTTTGGAAAACCCCTGATGTACCAAAACAGTGGAAACCCCCCACAAATGACACCATTTTGGAAACTAGACCCCCTAAGGAACTTATCTAGATGTGTGGTGAGAACTTTGAACCCCCATGGGCTTCACAGAAGTTTATAACATAAAGCCATACAATTAAAAAATCATATTTTTTCCACAAAAATGATCTTTTCACCCTCAATTCTTATTTTTCCAAGGGTAACAGGACCCTAAAAGTTATTGTGCAATTTGTCCTGAGTACGCTGATACCCCACATGTGGGGGTAAACCACTATTTGGGCGCATGGCAGAGCTCGGAAGGGAAGCAGCGCCATTTGACGTTTTTGGCTGGAATTGAGATCGGACACCATGTCGCGTTTGGAAAACCCCTGATGTACCAAAACAGTGGAAACCCCCCACAAATGACACCATTTTGGAAACTAGACCCCCCAAGGAACTTATCTAGATGTGTGGTGAGCACTTTGAACCCCCCAGTGCTTCACAGAAGTTTATAACGCCCGGGCGAGAAAATAAAAAATTTGTATTTTTTCCACAAACATGATCTTTTAGTCACCATTTTTTTATTTTCCCAAGGGTACCAGGAGAAATTGGACCCCAAAAGTTGTTGTCCAATTTGTCCTGAGTATGCTGATACCCCATATGTGGGAGAAAACTACTGTATGGGCACACGTCGGGGCTCGGAAGGGAAGTAGTGACGTTTTGGAATGCAGACTTTGATGGAATGGTCTGCGGGTGTCATGTTGCCTTTGGAGAGCCCCTAATGTACCTAAACAGTGGAAACCCCCCACAAATGACATTATTTTGTAAACTAGACCCCCCAAGGAACTTATCTAGATGTGTGGTGAGCACTTTGAACCCCCCAGTGCTTCACAGAAGTTTATAACGCCCGGTCGTGAAAATAAAAAATTCATATTTTTTCCACAAACATGATCTTTTAGTCACCATTTTTTTATTTTCCCAAGGGTACCAGGAGAAATTGGACCCCAAAAGTTGTTGTCCAATTTGTCCTGAGTATGCTGATACCCCATATGTGGGAGAAAACTACTGTATGGGCACACGTCGGGGCTCGGAAGGGAAGTAGTGACGTTTTGGAATGCAGACTTTGATGGAATGGTCTGCGGGTGTCATGTTGCCTTTGGAGAGCCCCTAATGTACCTAAACAGTGGAAACCCCCCACAAATGACCCCATTTTGAAAACTAGACCCACTAAGGAACTTATCTAGATGTGAGGTGAGCACTTTGAACCCCCAAGGGCTTCACTGAAGTTTATAATGCCAGAGCATGAAAATAAAAAAATCGTATTTTTTCCAGAAACATGATCAATTAGTCCCCAATTTTTTCATTTTCCCAAGGGTAACAGGAGAAATTGGACCCCCAAAAGTTGTTGTCCAATTTGGCCTGAGTACGCTGACACCCCATATGTGGGAGAAAACTACTGTATGGACACACGTCGGGGCTCAGAAGGGAAGCAGTGACGTTTTGGAATGCAGACTTTGATGGAATGGTCTGCGGGTGTCATGTGCGTTTGGAGAGCCCCTGATGTACCTAAACTATTGAAACTCCCCACAAGTGACCCCATTTTGGACACTAGACCCCCCACGGAACTTATCTAGATGTGTGGTGAGCACTTTGAACCCCCAAGTGTTTCACAGAAGTTTATAACACTCGGACGTGAAAATAAAAAAATCATTTTTTTCCACAAAAATGATATTTTTGCCCCCAATTTTTTATTTTCCTAAGGGTAACAGGAGAAATTGGACCCCAAAACTTGTTTTGAAATTTGTCCTGAGTAGGCTGATACCCTACATGTGGGGGTAAAACACTGTTTGGGCGCATGGCAGAGCTTGGAAGGGAAGGAGCACCATTTGACTTTTTCAACTCAGAATTGGCTGGAATTGAGATCAGACGCCATGTTGCATTTGGAGAGCCCCTGATGTGCCCAAACAGTGGAAACCCCCAATTATAACTCCAACCCTAACCCCAACACACCCCTAACCCTAATCTGAGCCCTAACCCTAGCCCTAACCCTAGCCCTAACCCTAACCCTAACCCTAGCCCTAACCCTAAGGCTGTGTGCACACGCTGCGGATTTTGCTGCGGTTCCGCAGCAGTTTTGGCCGCTGCGGACCAGCAGCAGTTTTTGCTGCGGTGTACAGTACCATGATTCCCTATGGGAATCAAAAACCGCAGTGCAGACGGTGCGGAATTTTCCGCGCGGATTATCTGCGGTTTTCAATCCGCAGAAAGAATTGACATGTCAATTCTTTCTGCGGATTCTCCTGCGGTTTGCCATCTCCTCTATTGAGGAGATGAAAAACCGCAGGACAAAACCGCAGAGCAATCCTGCGGATTTTATAAAATCCGCGCGGATGAATCCGCACCTAATCCGCAGCGTGTGCACACAGCCTTACCCTAATGGGAAAATGGAGATAAATACTTTTTTTTTAGTTTTATTATTTTTCCCTAACTAAGGGGGTGATAACGGGGGGTTTGACTTACTATTTATGGCGGTTTTTATGTTTGGCGACTGTCACACGCTAAAAGACGCTTTTTATTGTAAAATAGTTTTTGCATCACCACATATTGAGAGCTATAATTTTTCCGTATTTTGACCCACTGAGTCATGTGAGGTCTTATTTTTTGCGGGACGAGTTGACGTTTTTATTGGTACCATTTTCGGGCACGTGACATTTTTTGATCGCTTTTTATTCCTATTTTTGGGACGCAGAATGAACAAAAACCAGCGTTTCATGAATTTCTTTTGGGGGGGTGCGTTTACACCGTTCCGCGTGCGGTAAAATTGATAAAGCGGTTTTATTCTTCGGGTCAGTACGGTTACAGCGATACCTCATTTAGGTCGTTTTTTAATGTTTTTGTCGGTTTTATGCAATGAAAACTATTTTATATAAAAAATAATTATTTTTGCATCGCTTTATTCTGTGAGCTATAACTTTTTTATTTTTTCGCTGATGATGCTATGTGGTGGCTCGTTTTTTGCGGGACAAGATGACGTTTTCAGCGGTACCATGGATATTTATATGCGTCTTTTTGATCGCGCGTTATTACACTTTTTGTTTGGCGGTATGATAATAAATCATTATTTTTTGCTTCGTTTTTTATTTTTATTTTTTAAGGGGTTCGCTAAAAGGGTTAACTAATGGGACAGTTTTATAGGGCGGGTCATTACGGACGCGGCGATACCTAATATGTGTACTTTTATTGTTTGTTTTTTTATTATTTCCAAAAAATGGATTTATTGGGGGAATATTTTTATTTTTTTTTCTAATTTATTTGGCGATTTTTTTAAATTTATTTTTACATTTTTTTTTATTTTTTTTTTACTTTATTACATAGTCCCAGGTGGGACATCACTGTCCTGTGACAGATCGCTGATCTGTCACATCACAGATCACTGTGACAGATCAGCAATCTGTCACAGGCATTGAAGAAGACTTCCTCTTGCCTGCGCTTTGCAGGCACTGAGGAAGCCAGCTTCCTCAGGTCCCCGAAGGCCCCCGTCGCCATCTTGGATTCGGGGGCCTGGAGGATAGGAGCCCCCCGCAGCAGCGCTGCACATTGCGCTGCCGTGGGGGGCTCAGGGAAGCACGGAGGGAGCCCCCTCCCTCCCGATGCTTCCCTTTAACTCCCGGTACACCGCGATCATGTTTGATCGCGGTGTGCAAGGGGTTAACGTGTCGGGGGCGGTCCGTGACCGCCCCTGACACATAGTGCCGGGTGTCAGCTGTGATAATCAGCTGACACCCGCCCGCGATCAACGGCGCTCACCACGTGGGCGCCGCTGATCGCGGTAGACGTACTATCCCGTCCACGGTCATACGGGCCCGGGTACCGTGGACGGGATAGTACGTCGGATGTCAGGAAGGGGTTAATATTGATAACCCATACAAGGATAATATTGTTTGGCTGGGGAGATTTATTGATGATCTGATATTTGTCTGGAGGGGTAGTCTCTCGTCTGCAAAAAGTTTCTTTTCTTATTTGGATTTGAATGATTTCAATCTAAAATTTCCAATAGTGGTCATGAGGTATCAATTAACTTCTTGGATTTGAAACTGACTGCAGATCTGGACAATGATGGGGTTCTGATATCTCCCTATAAAAAATCCATTGCATGCAATAGTATTTTAATGGCTTCCTCTAATCACCCCAAACATGTCATTCAGAATATTCCTGTGGGGGAGCTTATTAGACTAAAAAGGAATACCACATCTAGTGACAAATTGGAGGAAGGAATTGAAATGACCTGTAATAATTTAAAAAAAGGGGGTATCCTAATTGGTCCTTGGACAGAGACAGAAAAATGGTAGCAGGCATGGATAGGGTTAAGCTGTTGGAATCTACTGAGAAAAAAAGACAGTTTGACTCTAAAAAATCTAGGGTGGTTTTCAGTACCAACTATAGTCCTCAGTTTAATTCTATTGTTAAAATCATCAAAAAATATCTCCCCTTGTTATCTCAGAATGATATTTTGAAAAATATTGTGGAAAATAATGATATTGCCTTTGTAGCAAGAAGAGCCCCGACTTTAGCTACATTATTATCACCCAGCATGTTCAAAGATCCGGATAAAATTTCCCCTAGCAATTGGTTAAAAACAACAGGATTTTTTAAATGCGGTGCCAATATCTGTAAGTGCTGCGGTTTTGCTAATAAATCTAAAACATTTACATCTATCTCCAACAAAAAACAGTTTAATGTTTGTTCTTTTATAAACTGCAATACGGAGAATGTAGTGTATCTAATTAATTGCAATATATGCCGTATGCAATATGTAGGTTGCACGATGAAGCCCCTTAAAACTAGAATCCGCAAACACCTGTCAGACGCCAGTAATCTGCCTATGGTTGGTGCATCAGTAGTATCCCGACATTTTTCAAAAAAACATAATGGGGATTTACGCGGTTTCTCCTTTATGGGCATAGAGCATGTAAAAAAACCATTGAGGGGGGGAGATTTTCACAAAAAAGTGCTTGCAAGAGAAAGTAGGTGGATATTTGAGTTGGGGACTCGCATGCCACAGGGCTTTAATAACCGCCTGGATATCATTATGCACTATTGATATATTTGTATTATATAATGCTGGTTAATATTATTGTTCTATGTTTTTGTACCACTGGGGCTATGTGCACACGGTGCCGATTCTGCTGTGGAATTTTCCGCGTAGATTTTGCTAAATCTTTAGGTAAGATGATCTGCGTTTTGCCTGCAGATTTGTCGCAGATTTGGTGCAGTTTTTGTGCGGATTTCCCCTGCAGTTTCCGCCTGCGGATTTCTATAATGGAGCAGGTGGAGAGCTGCAGCAGAGCCGCACAGGAGAAGCGATATGCTGCTTCTTTTATTCTGCAGCATGTGCACAGCCTTTTTTGTTTTACATAGCCTTAAATGGTACTGTGCATCACGTGCTGTTCTGTTGCTTTTCTGCTGCGGTTCTGCAGGGCCAAATCTGCTGCGGAACTGCACGGAGTCTGCACCGTGTGCACAGGGCCTTAAATCTTATGGTCAGGTTATTGGACATTCCTAATGTACTTTTCTCCAATATGTTGAATTCTTTCCTTATAATCTTTATGCATGTTGTATACTGATCAATATGTGGATAGTTTATATGTTTGATCTGCTTTTATAGCACATGTTTTTAAGTCTCTCACATATGTTTATAATTACCCTGATGGGAGTGGGATGTATATAAGGTTCCATGTTTGGAAAGCAGATTAGATTCTGGACCGTGAAGAAGGCGGGTTCTACCGCTGAAACGCGTAGTCCTATCTGCACGACTTTCCTGCGTTATAGCTGTTTTGAACTGCTTGGACCATTGCATTTTAATGGATTTATGAATAAAAAGAAAAAAAATTTTAACAGCATCCTGGATTGCTCACGTTATTGCTGGACTTTGCTTTGTCGTTGTTCACATTTGTATGGATGGACTCCTACATCCAGATCCGGGCACAACGGTGTTAACCAGGTCAGCTGAGGTTCCAGGTGGTTCACAGGAGTGAGCTGGTCTACATTGTTGGATTTATATATATATATATATATATATATATATATATATATATATATATATACAGTATATACTGCATATATTGCTAGAAGATGCCAGTAGAGCACTTGCATCAATGCCTACCACCACCATAACTCAAGCTAATAAACTGATCTATGCTACTGCCTCAGTAATCATGGAAATGCTTGGCTATACAATAAATAACGACAACAGAAGTATGTGCTCCTTGGAAAAGAAGACAGGAGGCAAAGATCAAAGTAACACGAAGGGAAGTCAGCCAACTAACAGACATACAGAAGGGTGTAAAGACCAAGAATAAGACCAAGCTGGACAAGTATAAACGCCTGACCCCAACTGAAGCCCTAGAGACTGGTAAACAAAGGCTCACAGCACTTGCTGCAAGACTAGGGAGATACACTAGAGAGGCTGAGGCCAAGAGGATAAATGCCCTGTTCTCCAAAGAACCATCCAAGGTGTACTCCCAACTACAGAGTAATAGCACAAAGGCAGCAACACCACCAATAGTAGAGACTGAACAATACTGCAGGAACATATGGGAGAAGGAAGAAATGCACAACACCTGTGCAATGTGGCTGCAAGATCTGAGAATGAAACACAGCAACCACCTAGAGCAGGGGTGGGGAACCTCCGGCCCACAGTGACTTTTCATGCAGCCTGCGGGCTGGTCCCTGGAGTCCCCAATGCCCAGGCAGCAGCCGTATCCTATCGGCTGCTGGCCCTTTAACCCCCAAGTGCAGGGCACGCAGCATTCACTACATAACGCTGCCTGCCCTGCACATGAATGGTGATGTCGCTGTGTGGACGGGGTTAGCGCCAGGGTGGGCGGGGTTAGCGCCCATTGCTCTACAGTCCTCCTGTCCTGGAAGAGGATAATGCTGCCAGAGTCCAGAGCGATCTCTGTGCGTGTCGGCAGCTCTGCAGCTCTGTGCCTCCCCAGGAATCTCTGATCCGGCAGTGTGCTTTCCTACTGGTTATCTGTACCCCTCAGCTTGGTACCCCCGGTGATCTATGTGCCCCCCAGCTATGCAGCTATATGCCCCCTGTGATCTGTGCCCTCCAGCTGTATGCCCCCTGTGATCTGTGCCCTCCAGCTGTATGCCCCCTGTGATCTGTGCCCTCCAGCTGTATGCCCCCTGTGATCTGTGCCCTCCAGTTATATTTCCCCTGTAATCTGTGCCCTCCAGCTATGTTCCCCCCTGTGATCTGTGCCCTCCAGCTATGTGCCCCCTGTGATCTGTGCCCTCCAGTTATATGCTCCCTGTGATCTGTGCCCTCTAGTTATATGCCCCCTGTGATCTGTGCCCTCCAGTTATATGCCCCCTGTGATCTGTGCCCTCCAGCTGTATGCCCCCTGTGATCTGTGCCCTCCAGCTGTATGCCCCCTGTGATCTGTGCCCTCCAGAAATATACACACTGTGATCTGTGCCCTCCAGCTATATGCCCCCTGTGATCTGTGCCCTCCAGTTATATGCCCCCTGTGATCTGTGCCCTCCAGCTATGTGCCCCCTGTGATCTGTGCCCTACAGTTCTATGCCCCCTGTCATCTGTACCATCCAGCTATGTGCCCCCCTGTGTATTTTGCCCTCCAGCTATGTGCCCCCCTGTGATCTGTGCCCCCCAGCTATATGCTCCCCTGTGATCTGTGTCCTCCAGCTATATTGCCCCAGCTATGCAGCTATATGCCCCCTATGATCTGTACCCCCAGCAGCTATTTTTCCCATGTGATCTGTGCCCCTCAGCTATATGCCCCGTGATCTGTGCCCTCCAGCTATTTGCCCTCCTGTGATCTATGTGCCCCCATCTGTTTCCCCATGTGATATCTATGCCCCCTGTGATCTGTGACCTCCAGCTGTGTGCGTCCCTGTGATTTGTGCCCCCCTGTGATCTCTGTGCCCCCCTGTGATTTTTTTCCCCCATGATCTGTGCCCCCTAGCTATATGTTCCCGTGATCTCTGTGCCCCCAGCTATGTGCACCCCTGTGATATCTGTGGCTCCCAGCTTTGTGCCCCCTGTGATCTATGTGCCCCCCTGTTATCCTTGTGCCTCCCTGCTATGTTCATCCTGTGATATTTGTGCTCCCATGTGATCTTTGTGCCCCCTGTGATCTGTCCCCTCCAGCTATGTGCCCCTCCATGATCTCTGTGCCCCCCAGCTATGTGCACCCCTGTGATCTCTGTGCCCCACCCCTGTGATATTCGTGTCACCCCGGTGATCTATGTGCCTCCCCGGTGATGCCTGTCCCCCCAGTGCTGCATATCTCCCCCCTACAGCTGTATGTGCCCCCAAGTGATGTGTATATTCCCCAGTGCTGCATTAACCCCAAAAGTGCTGTATATCCACCCAAGTACTATATATCCCCACCTGTGATATATATAGCCCCCAGTGCTGTATATAGCCCCCAATGATGTATGTGACCCCACAAGTGATGTATATTCCCCCAAGGACATATATACCCCAGTGCTGTCTGTGCTTCCTAGTGATGTATATAGTCCTTCAGTGATGTCTATTCTCCCCAGCCTCCCCAGAGATGAATATGTCCCAGCATTTCCTGTGATGTCTATGCCCCCAAGCCCCTCCTGTAATTTATATGACCCCAGAGTCTCCTGTGATGCATATACAGCAGTCTCAATGTTTCCTACGTTATGTCTGTACAGCAGTCTCAATGTTTCCTATGTTATGTATGTAGCAATCCCAGCGTCTCCCGTGTGATGTATATACAGCAGTCCCAGCGTCTCCCGTGTGACGTATACACAGCAGTCCCAGCGTCTCCTGTGTGATGTATATACAGCAGTCCCAGCGTCTCCTATGTGGTGTATATAAAGCTGTCTCAGCGTCTCCTATGTGATGTATATATAGTAGTCTGTTGTGAGTTCATTTTCCCCTTCATTACTGAGGCCCGAGGAACTCCCTCTTCTGGTAAAGAAAGGTAGTGAGCCTGATTGGCAAACACCTGAGGCTGATGATTGTGACTGGCTGAGTGGAGTTACGGACTGGATATAATGCTGCCGACGCCCTTCTGCCCTGCGGGTGATTTCTCTGTGGGATCCTTGGAGACCAGTCTGAATTCCTGCTCCTCCAAAGCTAAGTTTACTGCTCGGCCTTTTGCTTTTGTGCTTTGACTTTGTTTTTGCTTTGTTTTTCTGGATTTCTGCCATTCCCTGCTGGGGTGTGCTGAATTCATTTAGCTCTGTCTTCTGAAAATACCTGAGTGCTGATTCAGTTTTTGAAGCCTAGCTGCTTCAGGGCCTTTTTCATATCAGCTGGTTGGCTTATGTCTTTGATAGGGTTTTGGCAGATTGCAGACAGCAGCCTTCCTTTCCTTTCCTATCTAGGTAGTTTTGGGGCCCCGTCTTTGCTCAGTCTATCTTTCTGTCTGTGTTAGTATTTTCATCTTGCTTCACCGTCATTATATGTTGGGGGCTGCCTATTGCTTTGGGGTCTGCTCTGGGGCAGTTTAGATTTCCCCTTTCTTTCTTTAGGCCTATGTATTTCTCCGGCTGTGATCGAGGGGTCTAGGGCATCGTAGGAACCCCCCACCGCTACTGCTAGTTGTGTTGATAGGTTCAGGGGTCTGCAATCTGATAGTTGCCAACTTCTCTGGTTTTCTGGACTTAGCTTGTATTTCTGCTTTTGCCTCCTACGGTGACTCATTCATAACAGAATCACCCGCCATACCGCAGATTCTAGAGTACTCAATAGCAGGAAAGAATTGTAAAAAAAAAAAAAAGAAAAAAAAGTGTGTATATTTTTTCCTCTATATCTCTGAGGCCGTAGGGGGAATTTTTTTTTTCTCTCAATGGAGATAAAGCAATTGTCTGATCGTGTGGAGCAGCTCGCTGCAGAAGTGCGGGGAATTTCCGCCTACCTTGCTCATTCACATGATGCTGAACCAAAGATTCCTACACCTGATGTATTTTTTGGGGATCGGTCTAAATTTTTGAATTTCAAAAATAATTGTAAATTATTTTTTGCCTTGAAGCCTAACTCGTCAGGGAGCTCCGCGCAGCAGGTTAAAATTGTCATCTCTTTGCTGCGTGGCGATCCCCAGGATTGGGCGTTTTCTTTGAAACCAGATGATCCTATTCTGACTAATGTGAACGCATTCTTTCAAGCTTTGGGGTTGTTGTATGACGAACCTAATGCCATTGATCAGGCTGAAAAGACCCTGCTGGCATTGAACCAGGGTCGTGATTCTGCAGAATTGTACTGTCAAAAATTCCGAAAGTGGGCAGTACTTACTACCTGGAATGATAATGCCTTGGCTGCTCTCTTTCGGAAGGGGTTGTCAGAAGCCATAAAAGATACTATGGTGGGATTTCCTGTTCCCTCTGGTCTTGACGATTCTATGTCATTAGCCATTCAGGTTGATCAGCGTTTGTGCGAACGCAAAGCTGCACGAGAGGTGTTGCCACCTGTTGAACAAATGTCTGAACCTATGCAATGTGATAGAGTTTTTTCCAGAGAGCAGCGTCAGGAGTTCAGAAGGCGTAATAAGTTGTGTTTTTTCTGTGGAGATGCCTCGCATATTATTTCTGTCTGTCCCAAACGAGAGAAACGCTTTGCACACACGATTTCTGTTGGGGGTGTTCAACCTAAGTTTCTTCTAGCTATTACTCTGATCTGCTCCCTGTCCACATTTTCCGCCAAGGCGTTTGTGGATTTGGGAGCAGCCCTAAACCTAATGGACTTGGATTTTGCTAAACGTTGTGGATTTCCGATGACACCTCTGCAGACGCCTATCCCTTTGAGGGGAATTGATGCTACTCCTTTGGCTAAAAATAAACCCCAGTTTTGGACCCAGGTGGTAATGCGGGTCGCCCCAGACCATCAAGAAAATTGCAGATTTCTGGTGTTGCATAATCTGCATGATACTGTTGTTCTGGGGTTTCCCTGGTTACAGATTCATAATCCAGTTTTGGATTGGAAATCTGTGTCTGTGGTGAGTTGGGGTTGTCGGTGTGCCTTTAGTGAGGCTCCGGTGTTTTCCACCTCTCCTCAGTCGCATGATGTTCCTGATTATTTGGCAGACTTTTATGATGTATTTAGTGAGAATGAGTCCGCGTCTCTGCCTCCTCATAGGAGTTATGACTGTGCAATTGAACTGAGCCCGGGGTGTAAATTTCCCAAGGGTCGGCTCTTCAATTTATCTGTACCCGAGCACGAGGCTATGCGATCCTATATTAAGGAGGCGTTGGAGAAGGGTCATATTAGACCATCCTTGTCACCCTTGGGTGCCGGTTTTTTTTTGTAGCCAAAAAGGATGGATCATTAAGACCTTGTATTGATTATCGTGCCCTCAACAAAATTACTGTTAAATATCAGTATCCGTTACCCCTGATTTCTGATCTATTCTCCAGAGTTAAAGGTGCTTGCTGGTTTACCAAGCTTGACCTCAGGGGGGCGTATAATCTTATTCGCATTAAGCATGGGGATGAATGGAAGACGGCGTTTAATACTCCAGAGGGACATTTTGAGTACCTGGTGATGCCTTTTGGGCTCACTAATGCCCCTTCTGTCTTCCAGTGCTTCATGAACGATATTTTCCGAGATTTTCATAGAATCATAGAATCGTAGAGTTGGAAGGGACCTCCTGGGCCATCTGGTCCAACCCCCTGCTCAAAGCAGGATTCGCTAAATCATCCCAGTCAGATGTCTGTCCAACCTCTGTTTGAAGACTTCCATTGAAGGAGAACTCACAACTTCTCGTGGCAGCCTGTTCCACTCATTGATCACTCTAACTGTCAAAAAGTTTTTTCTAATATCTAATCTGTGTCTCCTCCCATTCAGTTTCATCCCATTGCTTCTAGTCTTTCCTTGTGCAAATGAGAATAAAGTTGATCCTTCTACAATGTGACAGCCCTTTAGATATTTGTAGACAGCTATTAAGTCTCCTCTCAGTCTTCTCTTTTGCAAACTAAACATTCCCAAATCCTGCAACCTTTCCTCATAAGACAGGGTTTGCAGACCGGTCACCATTCTGGTCGCTCTTTTCTGAACTTGCTCCAGTTTGTTGATGTCTTTTTTAAAATGTGGTGCCCAAAACTGGACACAATATTCCAGATGAGGTCTGACCAAAGAGGAGTAGAGGGAAATAATGACTTCACGTGATCTAGACTGTATGCTTCTGTTAATACATCCTAGAATTGCATTTGCCTTTTTTGCTGCTGCATCACACTGTTGACTCATATTCAGTCTGTGATCTATTAGTATACCCAAGTCTTTTTCACATGTGCTGTCACTTAGCCCTATTCCTCCCATTCTATATATGCTTTTTTCATTTTTATTGCCCAGATGTAGTACTTTGCATTTCTCCCTGTTAAAAACCATCTGTTAGTTGCTGCCCACTTCTCCAGTTTATTTAAATCTTTTTGAATCCTCTCTCTCTCTTCTCTAGTATTAGCTATCCCTCCTAGCTTTGTGTCATCAGCAAATTTAATCAGTTTACCCTCAATTCCTTCATCTAAATCGTTCATAAAGATGTTGAACAATACAGGGCCCAGGACAGAGCCCTGTGGTACCCCACTTGAGACATTCTTCCAACTGGATGTGCAGCCATTTATGACCACTCTTTGGGTCCGATCACTAAGCCAGTTATGAATCCACCTAACAGTTGCCTTGTCCATTCCATACTTAGTCATTTTTTCAATAAGGATTGTATGAGAGACTTTGTCAAATGCTTTGCTGAAGTCAAGATATACTATATCTACAGCATTTCCTTGATCCACCCAATCAGTGATACCATCATAGAAGGAAATTAAGTTAGTCTGACATGACTTATTAGTTACAAACCCATGCTGACTCTGTTTGATCACTTCATTCTTATCCAGGTATTGACATACATGTTGTTTAATAATTTGTTCAAAGATCTTTCCTGGTATAGAAGTCAGACTCACCGGCCTATAGTTGCCTGGGTCCACCTTCTTCCCCTTTTTGAAGATTGGAACAACATTTGCTCTTCTCCAGTCTTCTGGCACTTCTCCTGTTCTCCAAGAATTTTCAAAGATTATGGAGAGGGGTTCAAAAATTTCTTCTGCTATCTCCTTCAGTACTCTGGGGTGTAATTCATCTGGATCTGGAGACTTGAATTCATTTAAGTTAGCTAAGTGTTTCCTCACTATCTTTCTGTTTATAGATATCCTGGATTCTTCTATTCCCTTAATAGGACAGTGAATAACAGTTGGTGTTACATTTCCTTTCTGAGAGAAAACAGATGCAAAATAGGAATTTAAAAGTTCATCCTTCTCAACATCCTGTCTTACCATTTCATCATTTTCATCCTGTAAAAATCCTATAGCATCTTTGACTTTTCTTTTACTTTTGACATATCCCCAAAATCCTTTATTATTGCTTTTGACATCTCTTGCAAGCCTCAATTCATTTTCAGCTTTAGATAATCTGATTTGTGCCCTGCAGGTTTTGCAGACAGCATTATATTCTTCTTTAGATATGCCTCCCTCTTTCCATTTTATAAACATTTTTTTCTTCCTTTTTAGCATGTGCTTAAGTTCTGTGTTCACCCATCCTGGTTTCCTTAAATGCTTCCTATTCTTCCCTCTTTTCGGAATTGTTAACAACTGTGCTTTGAGAATTTCATTTTTCAAGATTTCCCATCCTTCCTGGACATTTTTGTCTTTAAGGATATCCAGCCATTGGATCCCTCCAATTATCTTTCTGAATCCCTTAAAATCTGCCTTTCTGAAATCTAACCTTGACGTCTGAGTCTTCACAGGTCTTCCGCCTCTAGTTATCCAAAATTCTAAAATAGCATGGTCGCTACCTCCTAGGGTTCCAGCCACTTTTACCTCCTCAACCATTTCCTCCCTGTTTATAAGGATTAGATCCAAGGTAGCAGTTCCCCTTGTTTTCTCCCCTACCTTTTGGAAGATAAAGTTGTCAGCAAGAGAGGATAAGAATTTCCTTGACCTGTTAGTTTTGCCTGAGAGAGATTCCCAACAAATGTCTGGATAGTTGAAATCTCCCATTACAACTATGTCATATTTTTTGGAGAACTTGGCCATTTGATGCATAAAGAGTTCATCCATATCTTCAGCTTGCACAGGCGGCCTGTAGTAAATGCCTACAATGGTGTCCTTTCCATTGTTCTGTCCTTGTATTCTTACCCAAACAGTTTCCAAAGAACTCCCAGTCTCTAAAGCTTCAATCTCTGTGCAGATATACGCGTTTCTAACATACAATGCGACACCCCCTCCTCGTTTATCAAGTCTGTTTCTTGCAAATAAGTTGTATCCTTCTAGTCTTGTATTCCAATCATGTGTATTGTCCCACCAAGTTTCAGTGATTCCAATGACATCATATTTCTTTTCCTGTGTTAGTAGTTCCAATTCTCCTTGTTTGTTGCCCATGCTTTTGTCGATACATTTTTGATTATCTATCTGGATGATATTTTGATCTTCTCCAAGGATTGGGATTCTCATGTGGAACATATTCGGACTGTGTTCCGGATCTTGAGGGAGAATTCCCTGTATGTCAAGGGATCTAAATGCCTTTTTGGAGTACAGAGGATTTCTTTGTTGGGATTTATTTTGTCCCCGTCAACTATTGAAATGGACCCGGCCAAGGTACAGGCCATTCACGATTGGGTTCAGCCCACTTCTTTGAAGGCCCTCCAGAAGTTTTTGGGTTTTGCTAATTTTTATCGGAAATTTATAGCAAAATTTTCTAGTATTGCCAAGCCATTGACTGATTTGACTAAAAAGGGTGCTGATGTGTTAAATTGGTCTCCGGAGGCTGTTTCTTCCTTTCAGGAGTTGAAGCGAAGATTCACCTCCGCCCCGGTTTTGCAGCAACCTGATGTCTCACTTCCATTCCAGGTAGAGGTGGATGCTTCTGAGATTGGTGCAGGAGCTGTTCTGTCCCAAAAGGATCCTGTAACATCTAAAATGAATCCCTGTGCTTTCTTTTCCCGAAAGTTCTCTCCATCTGAACGTAACTATGATGTGGGGAATAGGGAACTGTTGGCCATCAAATGGGCATTTGAGGAGTGGAGACATTGGTTGGAGGGAGCTAAGCATCAAGTCGTGGTCCTCACTGACCACAAGAATTTGATTTACCTAGAGTCGGCTAAGCGCTTGAACCCTAGACAGGCTAGGTGGGCCTTGTTTTTTACACGTTTTGATTTTGTGGTTTCTTTTCTTCCTGGAACAAAGAATGTCAAGGCAGACGCCCTCTCTAGGAGCTTCCTTGCTGATTCTCCTGTGGTGACCAAGCCTGCTACCATCTTAGGCGAAGGGGTAGTTCTTTCTGCCATCTCGCCCGATTTGAGACGTGCTCTGGAAGAGTTCCAGGAGGACAAACCTGAGCGTTGTCCAAGTGGAAGGTTGTATGTTCCTGACCAGTGGAAGAAGAGAGTGATGTCTGAAGTTCATTGCTCTGCTTTGGCTGGTCATCCAGGTATTTTTGGTACTAAAGATCTGGTGAGTCGGTTTTTTTGGTGGCCCTCCTTGTCTCGTGATGTCAGGAATTTTGTGCAGTCCTGTGGGACGTGCTCCCGGTCTAAATCGTGTTCTCGCTCTAGTGGGTTGTTGATGCCTTTGCCTGTCCCCAAGAGGCCATGGACCCATATTTCAATGGCTTTCATCTCTGATATGCCTGTCTCTCAGAGGATGACTGTTATTTGGGTGATTTGTGATAGGTTCTCTAAGATGGTTCATCTTGTACCACTCCCTAAGTTGCCGTCTTCCTCTGAGTTGGTGCCCCTGTTTTTACAACAGGTGGTTCGTTTGCACGGGATTCCTGAGAACATTGTATCTGACAGAGGAGTGCAGTTTGTGTCTAGATTTTGGAGAACTTTCTGTTCCAGGCTGGGAATTCAGTTGTCCTTCTCCTCTGCTTTTCACCCTCAGACCAATGGGCAGACAGAGAGAACAAACCTTACCTTGGAGTCATATTTGAGATGTTTTATTT
Organism: Dendrobates tinctorius; assembly: GCF_039654945.1. Classification (NCBI taxonomy): domain Eukaryota; kingdom Metazoa; phylum Chordata; class Amphibia; order Anura; family Dendrobatidae; genus Dendrobates; species Dendrobates tinctorius. The sequence continues at coordinate 11,524,415 of NW_027361932.1, forward strand.
CTGCTGATCAGGATGATTGGGTTTCATTTTTGCCCTTGGCCGAATTTGCTTTGAATAATAGAGCTAGTTCTGCCACTTTGATGTCACCTTTTTTTGTAACTTTGGGTTTCATCCTCGGTTTTCTTCAGGGCAGGTGGAGCCATCTGCCTGCCCAGGTGTTGACACTGAGGTGGAGAGAATGCACCAGATCTGGGACCAAGTGGTGGATAAGTTATCTCTCTCCCAGGAGAAGGCCCAGCGGTTTTCCAACCGACAAAGGACCATTGGTCCCCAGTTTAAGGTTGGTGATATGGTGTGGTTATCATCAAAAAATATTGCTATGAAGGTGGCTTCTCCTAAGTTTAAGCCTAGATTTATTGGACCTTACAAGATTGTGGAGATTATTAATCCGGTCTCTTTTCGTTTGGCTCTTCCTGTCACATTTAAAATCCATAATGTGTTCCATAAATCTTTGTTGAAGAGGTTTGTTGAACCTGTTGTTCCGGGGGTGGCACCTCCAGACCCTGTATTGGTTGAAGGTAACATGGAGTATGAGGTAGAGAAAGTACTGGATTCCCGTCTGGCTAGACGGAGACTCCAGTATCTGGTTAAGTGGAAGGGTTATGGTCAGGAGGATAATTCCTGGGTCTCTGCCTCTGATATTCATGCCAAACGATTGGTGCGTGCCTTTCATCGGGCTCACCCTGATCGCCCTGGTGGCATAGTTGAGGGTTCGGTGACCCCTCCTCAAGGGGGAGGTACTGTTGTGAGTTCATTTTCCCCTTCATTACTGAGGCCCGAGGAACTCCCTCTTCTGGTAAAGAAAGGTAGTGAGCCTGATTGTCAAACACCTGAGGCTGATGATTGTGACTGGCTGAGTGGAGTTACGGACTGGATATAATGCTGCCGACGCCCTTCTGCCCTGCGGGTGATTTCTCTGTGGGATCCTTGGAGACCAGTCTGAATTCCTGCTCCTCCAAAGCTAAGTTTACTGCTCGGCCTTTTGCTTTTGTGCTTTGACTTTGTTTTTGCTTTGTTTTTCTGGATTTCTGCCATTCCCTGTTGGGGTGTGCTGATTCAGTTTTTGAAGCCTAGCTGCTTCAGGGCCTTTTTCATATCAGCTGGTTGGCTTTTGTCTTTGATAGGGTTTTGGCAGATTGCAGACAGCAGCCTTCCTTTCCTTTCCTATCTAGGTAGTTTTGGGGCCCCGTCTTTGCTCAGTCTATCTTTCTGTCTGTGTTAGTATTTTCATCTTGCTTCACCGTCATTATATGTTGGGGGCTGCCTATTGCTTTGGGGTCTGCTCTGGGGCAGTTTAGATTTCCCCTTTCTTTCTTTAGGCCTATGTATTTCTCCGGCTGTGATCGAGGGGTCTAGGGCATCGTAGGAACCCCCCACGGCTACTGCTAGTTGTGTTGATAGGTTCAGGGGTCTGCAATCTGATAGTTGCCAACTTCTCTGGTTTTCTGGACTTAGCTTGTATTTCTGCTTTTGCCTCCTACGGTGACTCATTCATAACAGTAGTCCCAGTGTCTCCTATGTGATGTATATGATTTACAAAACATTATGACAAAAAGTTGACTGCTCTTCTGGCTGACACAAACCTGGAAAAGCAGCTGTGAGGAGCAACATGATCAGTATCACCTAACATCACAGCTGCAACAAAGAGAAGCAGCTCCAGCCGTCACATTAAGGGTGAGTTACCGTAATTAATTGTTTGACTAAATATACCGAAATAATTTTCAAGGTGATCATTTTTGTGTGGCCCCCGAATGATGTTAATAATTTCCAAATGGCCCCCGACTGGATAAAGGTTCCCCACCCCTGACGTAGAGCAAGAACCAGTTACCATTACAGAAGCAGACATCCAACAGCGGGACAAGAACATGAAGAGCTGGACAGCACCTGGCCCAGACATGATCCACACCTACCAGCTAAAGAAATTAACAGCGGAACATGAACGCATGGCAAAGCAGATGAACCAACTGTTAGAAGCAGGCCACCACCCAGCTTGGCTAACACAAGGAAGAACAGTGCTGATCATGAAGGATCATCACAAAGTAACAGTTGCATCCAACTACTGCCCAATAACCTGCCTTACACAACAACATAGAAACTCCTGTCAGGCATCACAGCCACCAAGCTACAGAACTATATGAGCCAGTACATGAATCCGGCTCAAGATCCAGACAGATCAATCTCAGCACAGCCTGGAATGACTACAGGGAAGCCTATGACTCAATGTCACACACATGGATCTGTGAATGCGTGGCTCTCTACAATGTCAACAGGAAATTAAGAACCTTCCTCAGAAACTCAAAGGGACTATGGAGAACAACATTGGAAGTGAACTCGAGACAACTAGCACAAGTGGCCATCAAATGTGGCATATACCAAGGTGATGCACTGTCACAATTGCTGTTCTGCATAGGCTTGAACCCCCTCAGTCAGATAATTACAGAGTCTGGCTATGGATACAAGTTCATGAGTGGAAGCACTATCAGCCAACTCCTCTACATGGATAACATCAATAAATGCAAAACACCTTGGTGACAAAGGAGACGCCAATTGGCAAAATGCCAAAAATCCCCAGCAAGGGAAACAAAATACCCACTCAAACAAGACATGTGTATAAGGAGAAAAAAAAGAGCTAGTAGGCAAAAAAAGTCTAAAAAAGTATCATTTTATTAGGTGAATAATCAGGACTTACAATAATTGCATGTATAAAAATAATGAGACCATAGCAGGATAATCCAGGTGTGTCACTGGGGGGATGTCGATGCCCAAAAATGCATTAATACCAAAAACCTAGTAAGGGGTTAATAACCAGTATATAACATTACAAGAAGGTATAAATGCAAAGGGAGAACTCAGAACGGTGAATGATTTAATGTATGTGGCAGTTTGCATATGAGCCGTAGACTGGTAGCAGTATGCATGTGCAAGTAAAAGCTATAATGAGCTATCTGCGCTGAAAACGTCTCATAAAGGCCTATGCCAAAACAGGAGACCGGAAAAAGAGACTCACCAGTGATGTAAAGGGCAGTAGACAAGACCCCAGGACCGGGTAAAGAACCCCAACGCACGTTTCGCGTGCACACCGCACCGCTTTCTCAAGGGGAGTATCTGCAGAATGTGTAGAAGGACCTTAAAAGCACATGTGACCTAATCAGCTGGTAATTGCTTGGCCAATGGTACCGCTGGAAGCGGCGCACGCGCATTGCGCATCACAGGGCCCAGGGGAAGCAGGAAGACGTCAAATCCCCAGGCGCACGCGCTGAGGGAGGGGGGAATTCCCAGGGAGCGCGCGAGGGACATGTGAGACGCCCCCTGCATCCACCGGGCCCGCGAGCACAGCGCGCGCGCGCACACAGCGTGACCAACAAAAATGATAGTAACCATGACAGCAATAGCCACAAAAAATTGACCCAATAAGGAGTGTCATATGGACATGACATATGAATAGAAATTGCATATCCGCAAGCGACATCATATATGAGACAATATATATATAAATAGAGGCATCACAGGTTGAACTAATAGTGATAGCCGCAGAGATTAACCCTGAAAAAGAGTATCATAAGTAGATATATACTCCGTAAAAAATATTGCGCTTACACATATAGCATAATGAAAGTGCACAGTGCATAGAATAATATATATAGGCATACAGACATCTTAATATAAACTGTACCAGAATGCAAAAAAGAACAAATAAGGAATGCAAAAATACAACATTACAAAAATACACCATTTTTCGCAATATAAATGACGAGGAAGACGGCTCGCTCAGGAAAATTGCAGGACATTGGCCTAGCTGAATAATGGATCCGGAGGGGACAGATGTGCCTGAGGTCCAACTAATAAACATAAACATTAAAAAGAAAAAGTGTTAATAATTAAAAACAAAACTACAAAAAATACAAAAAATACCCGGGCATGGGGGTCAAATAGGGAGACTAATAATAATAAAATTAGCATATGAATAAGAACCTATAACGCCCGGACAAGCATATTCCGAGAGAGCCCAGAACAAGAGGTCAAAGAAACGAGGAAAAAGTAAGGGATTCATTAAGGCCAGCGGGGGTCATGGTACCCAGAGTAACTATCCATTTCGCTTCAACCTGTGCCAAAATCTTTTTATAATCTCCGCCTCTAACGCCAAGATGTATGCAATCTATCCCTCTCACCTTAAAACTGGAGGGTTCACAATTATGATATTGGAAAAAATGGCGTGGGATAGTTTTCAATAGAGAGGGATCGGCCGCAGACTTGGCCGCGCAAATGTCCCGCACATGCTCCCGCACCCGCAGTCTCAACTCTCTAGATGTCAGTCCAATGTAAATTTTTGCACAGCCACAAGTGGCATAATAGATCACATTTGCTGTATTGCATGTGATTCTGTGCCGAATATCGAATGTTTTCTTACCATCAGAGGACTGGAATGTGGAGCAGCGCACAACATTTGCGAAGGCAAGGCAACGGCCACATTGGAATGAGCCGAGCATAGGGCCACGAAAGCCAAACGGACATCTGACAGAAGGAACATAGTGGCTATGAACCAGGAGGTCATTAAGATTTCTTGATCTCCTGGCCGTCATGGATTGAGAGATACCGAGAGAGGTACCCAGAGACGGCTCAGCACTCAATACTGACTAATGTCTCTGAAGCACCTGCCTCATGTCTTCCTAACAATGGTTGAATGTAGAAATAAATCTAATGGGACCAGAGTCCGTGGTTACGGGCCGGATCCCATCAGATCTGAGCAGGCTGACACGTGGAGTAGCCCTAGCTCGAACGTAGCCCTTTTTAATGCATCTGTTGGAATAACCACGTGCCCGAAAACAAGAAACCAAGTCAGAGGCCTGTGTCTCGAACCTGGCATGGGACGAGCAGATTTGCCTCATCCTCAGGAACTGACCAACCGGGACAGCCCTGATGGTGGAGGGATTGTGAGCTGAGGACGCATGAATCAGAGCATTGACCGAAGTCGGTTTACGATAAACATCAGTCTGAATTTGCCCACGATGATCGACATCTAATGTGATGTCAAGAAAATTAATACGCTTATAGTCATAATTATATGTAAGACGGATATTATATGTGTTCTGATTCAACGTACCCATGAAATCATCGAGCTGCTGCACCGTCCCGTCCCACATAAACAAAATGTCATCAATATACCGATGCCAGCACAGCACATGGGATGCGGCCAGCACGCCCCCGTCGCCAAAGATGGATCTTTCCCAGAATCCCAGGAACAGGTTGGCGTACGAAGGCGCACAGGCCGCACCCATGGCGGTGCCGCGCATCTGTAAATAGAAATAATCCTTGAAAACAAAAAAAATTGTGGGTAAGGACGAAGTGCAGCAGCCCGAGGATAAACTCACACAAAGGGCCGCCCAGGTCAGACGCCCCGAGGAAGAAGCGAACCGCATCCAGCCCAAGTGAGTGGTCGATGCAAGTATATAGGCTCTCCACGTCAGCAGTGACTAGGAGGGTATTAGGGTCCACAGAGATGCCGTCGACCCTAGCCAAGGTGTCAGTAGTGTCATGTGTGAAAGATGGTAGGATTTCAACAAGAGGTTTTAAGTAAAAATCAATAAATTGACAGACCCGATCACAAGGTCCGTCAATACCAGACACTATAGGACGCCCTGGAGGGTTGAGGGCATCTTTGTGGACCTTAGGTAAAAGGTAAAAAGCATGTGTTCTGATTCAACGTACCCATGAAATCATCGAGCTGCTGCACCGTCCCGTCCCACATAAACAAAATGTCATCAATATACCGATGCCAGTACAGCACATGGGATGCGGCCGGCACGCCCCCGTCGCCAAAGATGGATCTTTCCCAGAATCCCAGGAACAGGTTAGCGTACGAAGGTGCACAGGCCGCACCCATGGCGGTGCCGCGCATCTGTAAATAGAAATAATCCTTGAAAACAAAAAAAATTGTGGGTAAGGACGAAGTGCAGCAGCCCGAGGATAAACTCACACAAAGGGCCGCCCAGGTCGGACGCCCCGAGGAAGAAGTGAACCGCATCCAGCCCAAGTGAGTGGTCGATGCAAGTATACAGGCTCTCCACGTCAGCAGTGACTAGGAGGGTATTAGGGTCCACAGAGATGCCGTCGACCCTAGCCAAGGTGTCAGTAGTGTCACGTGTGAAAGATGGTAGGATTTCAACAAGAGGTTTTAAGTAAAAATCAATAAATTGACAGACCCGATCACAAGGTCCGTCAATACCAGACACTATAGGACGCCCTGGAGGGTCGAAGGCATCTTTGTGGACCTTAGGTAAAAAGTCGGGACCCTAGGACACTTCACAAACAAACCATCAAAAATTTGTTTAGTGATGACATTATCATTCAGAGCATAAATAAGAAGGTCAAGAGAGGAGGAGTCCAGAGGGCTAGATGGTAGGCGAGTATATGTATTGGCATCTTTCAATTGGCGAAAGGCCAATTCTCATTCCCAGGGGTTTGAGAATCCAAGTTGTCCCCTCATTCCCCATTTTAGATGAGGGGTTTAAAAATAATTGGGAAACATTAGCCAACACGTGCTCCAAGGGGTTTATGATACTCCTCAAGGAGATGAAACAAAAGTCTCTGACATCGTTGGAACTGGAGATAGAGGAACTACAGGTCAAACTACGTAATGAAATGAGTAGTGATGATCTAAAAAAATTTAATCAAGAGATGGATACTGGGCAGTCACCCCCTTCAGGAATGGGTGGGTGGAGAGTGGCTGTTGATCTGGTATTTTGCACCTGTGATTCTAACATCTTGCTTTATGGGCTGGCTGCACCCTGCAGTGCATTTGTTCCTAGATCTGGGCAGGTAAGTGTTGCTGCCTTTTTGTCTGCTGTTTGGAGGTGGATTTTTGGAGACCTTGAGTCTTCTTTAGTGGCTTTGCTATTTGGGAAGGACAAAAAGACCAGCCGCATTGGGGGGTGAGAAGGAAGTTTTTATATATATATATATATATATATATATATATATATATACAGTACAGACCAGAAGTTTGGACACACCTCATTCAAAGAGTTTTTTTTATTTTCGTGACTATGAAAATTGTAGATTCACTCTGAAGGCATCAAAACTATGAATTAACACATGTGTAATTATATAATTAACAAAAAAGTGTGAAACTGAAAATACTGTATGTCTTATATTCTAGGTTCTTCAAAGTAGCCACCTTTTGCTTTGATTACTGCTTTGCACACTCTTGGCATTCCCAGAGGAGGGAATGGACGTCTGCAGACACATCTCCCAGCGAGACCTTCCAAATGGACCAACCGAGTCCCTGCATTCACCCATGTGACCTATCCTGGCCACCTTATATGGTCCGTAGCCACGCCCACCGGGTCACATGGCTATGACCTCATCACAGGTCCTTGAACCATTCTCACACTCTTTACACTATCGTTCTTAACCACACCCCTGGGTGGATTTGTAGGTAACTAGTCCTGCCCATCTCCCCAGCTACCTGGAGACTTCTCCTGGACACACTGAAACAGCACCTCAGCAGTATCACTGCTGATCAACACACACATAAGTCTTTATCTCAAGGCCACCCACCTTGAGATACACAATGGTCATTCAGTACTCTGCCATTCCTTCTCTCTACTAAGACATCCACACAGTGCCCCTTAGCGGACACAGTGGTCACTACACCACATAATATATATATATATATATATATATAAAATCTTAGAGAGACTCGACGTTCTGTGAGGGCCATTTCATTACAGCCAAGGTTCTTTTCTTTTCCCTTTATGCTGAAAATAGTTCTTAATCACATTGGTTGTACGCTTGGGGGTCATCATTCTGCTTCAGAATACATTTGGAGCCAGTCAGACTCCTCCTTAATGGTAGGTATTGCATTCCATATATCTGTCTGTATTTCGTAGACGCAGTGCTTGGCCAAGGAAACAGTAAATGAAAGACATGCTTTCTTCTCTTTTAAATCGGAAGATATCCAGCAGTGTCATCAGTGAGGTATATGATTGGCTCCAAATGTATTCTGCAGCAGGAGAACATCCTCAAACATATAGCCAATGTCATTGAGATCTATCTTCAGCATAAAGAAGAACAACTAGTCCTAGGAGTGATATGGCCTCCGCAGAGCCCTGATCTCAATATCATAAAGTCTGTGCTTCAGAGGCGTAGCTAGGGTTTTGGTTCAGGAGGGGCGAAACTTCTGAGTGAGCCCCTAACCAGAGAACCTCAGCAGATGACCACACTGTTGCCAAAAAAGAATCTATATAATCTATATATATTCCATTATAGCAGCGTCAGCACGGCCCCCCAGTGTGCGCCGCAATAATGGAAGAGAGAGCGTCACATGACGCTCCCTCTCCCATCATTACCCTCTTCCTCCGCTGTGTGCCGGTCTGACTGCAGCGCAGCTCCTGACATCAGAGCAGAACCACTGCCGAAATCAGCGTGGGAGCGAGGAGGTGAGGTGAGTACAGTGTTTTTTTATTTATATAGTGAGTCCTGGTTGCATCATTATGATACCCCGTATGGGGGGGTGGCAGCATGATACCTGTATGAGGAGGCAGCATGATATACCCCGTATGAGGAGGGGGCAGCATGATACCCTGTATGATGGGGGGCAGCATGATACCCCGTATGAGGGGGGTAGTATGATACCCCGTATGATGGGGGGCAGCATGATACCCCGTATGAGGGGGGTAGTATTATACCCCGTATGAGGGGGGGCAGCATGATACCCCCGCATGACAGGGGGCAGCATGATACCCCATATAAGGGAGGGAAGCATGATACCCCATGAGTGGGACTGAATTATATTCTGAAGGGGCTACATTATATTCTTTGGGGGGGCTGTATTATAGAGAAAGAAAGAAAGAAAGAACAGAGAGAGAAAGAACAGAGAGAAAGAAAGAACAGAGAGAGAAAGAAAGAACAGAAAGAAAGAACTGAGAGAGAAAGGAAGAACAGAGGGAGAGAAAGAAATAACAGAGAGAGAGAAAGAACAGAGAGAAAGAAAGATTAAAGAGAGAAAAAAGATTAGAGAGAGAAAGAAAGATTAGAGAGAAAGAGGGGAAAGAAAGAACAGAGAGAGAGAAAGGAAGAGGGGAAAGAAGAGAGAGAGAAAGAAAGAAGAGAGAAAGAACAGAGAGAAAGAAAAAAAGATTAGAGAGAGGAAGAAAGAACAGAGAAAGAAAGAAAGAACAGAGAGAGAAATAAAGAACAGAGAGAGAGAAATAAAGAACAGAGAGAGAAAGAAAGATTCTATAAAGAAACTATAGCAGCCCGGCTCCCATTGTAGTGCCCACCTGAGTCTCCCGATGCAGGACATATGATCCGCTCACATGGCTGACATCCCCGAGTCCAAGGCTATCCCGCTGTCCGCACTGTCGGAGGAGACACGGTGATGGATCTGAAGCATTCCCTGAAGTGCCTCCACGATTCCGTCACAATCTCCTCCCGAAATTACCTAATTTCCAGTCAGCTTCCAGCACGTCACTTCCGGTGGAACGTCATGTGCGAATTTTAAAGTGCTCCTCGGGGCTCTGCCGTGTACTCCTGTGTCTGCAGAAAAGTAAGCTCCCGATCAAAATCGAGACGGTTGGGAGGTATGAATGCTCCCCACCATACACCTTGTACATGCATAGCTCTGCACACCTCATACACACACAGTTCCACTTTCTATGCCTTGTACACACACGCCTCCACTCCGTACACCTCACACACACACGGCTCCATTCAGTACACACATGACTTCACTCCGTAAACCTCGTACACATGCGGCTCTGCACCGTACACCTCGTACACACGCGGCTACACTCCGTACACCTCGTACATACACGGCTCCGCTCCATACACCTCGTACACACACGGCTCCGCTCCGTACACCTCGTACACACATGGCTCCGTACACCCCATACACACGGCTCTGCTCCGCTCCGTACACACACTGCTCTGTACACACACGGCTCCGCTCCGTACACCTCGTACACACATAGCTCCATACACCCCGTACACACGGCTCTGCTCCACTCTGTACACACACAGTTCCGTACACCCCGTACACACGCGTCTCCGCTCCATACACCTTGTACACACGGCTCCGCTCCATACACCTCGTACACACATGGCTCTGTACACCCCGTACACACACGGCTCCGCTGGGTACACCCCGTACACATGGGGGTCCGCTCCGTATACCTCGTGCACACACAGCTCCGTACACCCCGTACACACACGTCTCCGTTCTGTACATCTCGTACACACGCGGCTCCGCTCCGTACACCTTGTACACACACAGCTCCGCTCCATACACCTCGTACACACACGGCTCCGTACACCCCGTACACACGCGGCGCTGCTCCGTACACCTCGTACACACACAGCTCCGTACACCCCGTACACACACGGCTCCGCTCCGTACACCTCACACACACGCTCCGCTCCATTCACCTCTTACACACACGGCTCCACTCCGTACACCTCGTACACACACGGCTCCGCTCCGTACACCTCGTACACACACGGCTCCACTCCGTACACCCCATACACATGCGGCTCTGCTCTGTACACCTCGTTCACACACGGCTCCGTACACCCCGTACACACATGGCTCCGCTCCGTACATCTCGTACACACGCGGCTCCGTACACCCCGTACACACGGCTCCGCTCTGTACACTGCGTACACACACGGCTCCGCTCCGTACGCCTCATACATACACGGTTCCACTCTGTACACCTCGTACACACACATCTCCGCTCCGTACACCTCATACACATGCAGCTCCGCTCCATACACGTCGTACACACACAGCTCTGCTACATGCACCCTGTAAACCCCTCGACCCCACACATAAACTTCCCCTCATCCATCACCATGACAGCCAGTCCTGCACACACTGAGGCCCCTGATCATGTGACCCCTGACTCCTCCCCACCTGTGACCGCATCACAGGTCCTATTGCAGAGAAGAGAACATAGCGGCAGAGCAGGGAGATGATCGATTCTCCTTGCTCTGTGTCACGCCGTTCCGACATACTCACCCGGCCTCCGTTCCCATGCCGTCTCTGCATACTCACCTGGCCATCGCTCCCACGCCGCAGCCCCTCGCTGCCCGACAGTCAACTCTGACAGGCGCGCGGCCGACGGCGTCTTTACATTCAATGCGCATGCGCCATAGGCCGTGGCTGCGCCTCCCTTCTGCCTCTTGTGCTCCGGCTGTGCCCTGACCCGGAAGCACCCCCTGACCAATGGAAGACCAGACAGGGGCATATCAGGCCGCTTCAACCTGAGGGAGGCGCCTGATCGTTGTGTTTCCTAGCACACTGGGCCCCGCTTCTTCGTGTGCTCTCTGCAGTCTCACAATCCCGTTCTCGTGTTCTCCCTGCAGCAGCATCGCAGTCCTGCTATCAGTGTCCCATCCTGCTCCAGTCCTGCTGTCCTACTCCAGTCCTGCCTCCGGTGTTCCTGTTCCATCCTGCTCCAGTCCTGCCGTCCTACTCCAGTCCTGTCTCCAGTGTTCCTGTTCCATTCTGTTCCAGTCCTGCCGTCCTACTCCAGTCCTGCCTCCGGTGTTCCTGTTCCATCCTGCTCCAGTCCTTCCGTCCTACTCCAGTCCTGCCTCCGGTGTTCCATTTCCATCCTGCTCCAGTCCTTCCGTCCTCCTCTAATCCTGTCTCCTGTGTTCCTGCTCCAGCCGTCCCTCCACGTTCCAGTCTACTGTCTTACTCCATTCCTGTCTCCAGTGTTCCAGCTCTGTCCTGTCATCTACACTTCAGTCCCTCCACGTACCAGTCTACAATCTTACTCCACTCCTGTCTCCTGTGTTCCAGCTCTGTTCCGCCATCTACACTTCAGTCCCACACTCCTACTCCAGTCCATCCTGAGCCGCCCCTCTTGGTACCGGCTACCGTGGTACTCGAACCCCTGGGCCTGCTCCTAACGGTCCCTGTATAGAGGTCGGTTCCACCTGGCAGCTCGCCCGGGGCCCCTCGGTGCCACAGCCCAGAGCGTCCACTCCTGGAGATTCCAGCTCCAGACCATCCACGCTAACACTCTGCCACAGATAGTTACAGCAGCGTAGCCCGTGTGGGCCCCCTCAGAGCGTGGGGCCACCGCCCCCTCTGCCCCCCCTGTAGCTCCGCTACTGCGGTGCTTACATGAAGAGAAAAAAAGCTTACATTCACAGAAAATCTCTTGTTCTCTATAATTAAGTTAAGATGTTTGGAAAACTTCCCTGCCAAGTTCCTTCAAAACCTGTCCGCAAGTGTACCTGGGAGAACTGATGCTTTGTTGCTGTTTTGAAGACAAAGGGTAGTCACACCAAATCGGAAATTAATGACTAAATATCCAGCGACTCCTATTTACTATTCCTTTCCTAAAGTACATAAAAACATATTTCCACTCCCACTGAGACCAGTAGTGGCAGAAATTGCCAGTTTGTGGGAATAACTCAGCTCTTGGGTAGATCTTCAGCCCCTAGTGAGGAACCTTCTCAGTTTTACTTGAGACACAAAGCATGTCATCTCTTCTCTGGATCAGAAAATATGACTGCATTCAAGTATTTGGCTGAGTGTGATTAGCCTGTATCCAAGTTTATAACATAATTAAGCCACATACAGTATATCTTGTGAAAACATCTAAAAACATACAGTAATTAGTAAAAAAAAAATACACAAGAATTTATTGTTATGGCTGACAATTTTCTTTTGGAAAAATAACTATTTTTTACTCAATGGATCATTTGTATTCAGAAACAAGGAGCCTCAATGGGGGCGGGTTTTTCACCTTCTATAGCCAACATCTATATGTTTCATTGGGAGGAACTTTTTATTTAAATTCCAATCTTTTTTCCTTCCATATCAGGTGGTATGGTTGTTATATCGACAACCGCCTCCTGGTATGGGAGAAATCCTTGGAATCGGGAGAAAATTTTGTCTAATATCTAAATCATGACACTATGAATCTTAGATTTACACACAATGTACAAGCAAAATAAATTGATTTTCTAGACATCACTCTCAACAACAATAATGACACTAATTGTCAAACTGTCACGCTCACGCCCTGACTGGAGGGTGTGAGCCAGGGGGTTGTGGCACCACTGTGCCACAAACCAGACTACCCTGGAAGGGGGGTGACTAGGACAGCTGCCTTGGTTTTCACTGGAGCCTCTGATAGTGAGGTCAGGCTTGAGCGGCAGGCAGCTGCCAGGTGCCACTCCAGGGTGGTGTCTGGCTGTGGCTGCTATCCCATTTGGGAAGACGGTGCCACGGTGTCTCGTTCCCCTTCCTGTGTGACACGGCCAGGAGGCCAGTAACTAATACAACAGGATGCGGCACGTGACATTATCACAAACCCTTACATTTTCTCTGGTGAGCCTTTGGTATGTTCAGACATGTGAGCAATTGCTGCTGGGCCTCACTAGGGTGAGTGAGGAGCTGCTTGTTATGTTGAAGCAGTTCCAGCAGCAGTAATCGGGGTCTGGGGCCTTCCCTCTGGCTCAACCAGAAAATCAATTTGCGGCCCTGGCAAAGAAGCCCCCTAGAGTCCCTGCTGGGGAGCAGGACTTGCTCATACAGTTGGACATACCCAGGCAGGTGGGTAGAGTTGTTGTCCCCATGGTGCTGTCTGGGGTTCCCTGAGGTGAAGGGGTGCGTCCCTGTAGTGAGCAGACTGGTGATATGGTCCACGGGGCTCACACGCCAAATCTTCCATACCACGAAGAAGCCGCCCCCTCTTGGTCGTGTGGAGGAAGGCGACCAGGGAGTGTATTTTTCCTCCATATCCCAGGTGCCTCCCTCTCCGGTGTGAGCAGCAGGTGTGCTGCGGGGGAGTAGGGGCAAGTCTCTACCCTCGCCATTAGCCAACCCTGGAGGCGCAGACCTCGTGGTGGAAAGGGTTGGGGGTGGTGTACCCCTTGGTGGAGTGCGGGGGTGTGAGTGTGGTGACACAGGGGGACGCCTCTGTTGTCAATCCCAGAATGAGTTCAAATATTGACAAACGAATGTGTGGCAATAAACGTTCAGGTTCGGACCTGTGTGTGAACGAGTGTGTATGGGTCCCACCAAAAAACATCTAGTGGAAGTGTGTTGTGGAGTCTTACCAGCTCATATCAAACATACACATATATAACTCGTTCCCCAGGACGGCGCTTTGGAGATGTGTGGTGCCTCCGGAACTTATATTGCCAATACCAGCGGTGCGTTTGTCATAAACCTGAAGTGCAGGTGGTTGCTGGGGTGAACTCTGGATCTGGGCGTCCCCTCTGTAGGTAGTTCCTGATGAGGAGCGGTTTTGAGGGTCCAGAGGCCCCTCATTAAGGGGAGGGTACTGTCATGATCCATGCTGGATCATGTCAGATAAAAGCACTGGTAACCTTTTTTTTTTATCTCTAAGCTTTGTGCTTAGAGATAGTTTTGACCCCGGTGGCCAGTATGGTCATTGCACTGGTGTTTTTGGAGATAGTTTTTCCCCCGGTGGTGGTTAGTGTAATTGCATGGGAATCACTAACAGGTGTGTTTACTCAATAAAGATGTGTCAGTTGTGCTCACTGACGTTGGTGATATTATTGTTGGTCTTTTCCAACCATCCTGGGTGAAGGAGGGAGCTGGAGGAGAGTCCAGGGCAGCTCGTCCAGAGTCCTGGAGTGGCAGCTTTGTTGTCAGCGAGGAGTTCGTGTAAAGCATGGTGGAGTGGCAGCTATGGTGTCAGTGAAGAATTCTTGCAAAGCTTAGTGGAGTGGCAGCTATGGTGTAGAGCTGCACTCAGTTTGCTGGACTCTGTTACTGGAAAGCTGCACTCAGATGCTGGTCTCGGTTGCTGGACAGTTGCACTCAGTTGCTGGACACTGTTGCTGGACAGCTGCACTCAGGTGCTGGACTCTGATGCTCCAAGGCGGCACTCAGGTGCTGGACGCTGTTGCTGTAAAGCTGCACCCAGGTGTTGGACACCGTGGGAGGAAGATGCACTCAGGTGTTGGACTCTGTTGCCAGGAGCAAGTGCATCAGAGCAAGTGTTTCCGTTTGTCACTTTTCCTCATGTTGGTGTTAGTACAGCGGTTGGGCCAGTGCCTGCACCACCCAGCTCCCTAGTAAGGAATAGGTGTAGGGTTTGCTAGGGTGACAGGTTCCTGATCGGTGACAGGTGAGGAGCCTGCATAGGGAACGTTAGGAGTGTTAGGGACACTGACTCAGGGGAGTGCAGGAGGTCTCCACGTCCCCCGTTCCCTATCACAGGGCCCACCATTGTAAATGTTTCCCTATCCCCTTTGTCTTGTTGTATTAGTTACCGACCTGCGGGCCATGTCACACTGGACATTAACACGTGCCGCGTCCTGTTGTTTGAGTTACCGGCCTGCGGGCCGTGTCACACAGGACGGGGCACGTGACACACGGCTGAGACACTGGCAGGCAGGCACAGCAGAGACACTGGCAGGTGGACACAGCAGAGACACGGGGCAGGCGGGCACGGCTGAGGCACAGGGCAGGCAGGCACGGCTGAGAAACAGGGCAAGCGGGGACGGCTGAGACAGGGTAGGCTGGCACGGCTGAGACAGGGCAGGCTGGCACGGCTGAGACAGGGCAGGCTGGCATGGTTGAGGCACAGGGCAGGCAGGTGTGGTGTATGAAGGAATAGGTAGAGACCTGTTCACACAGCGGGTGCTAGTACTGGTACAGACATGAAAGAGTGGAGTATGACGGAACAGGTTTGGACCTGTTTACACAGAAGGAGCAGATACGGGTACTGACAGGAAAGAGTGGAACCGCAAAAGTACAGAGCACAAGTAGAGCCTAAAGAGTACAGAGCAGGCAGAGTCGCAAGAGAGCGGAGCACGAGCAGAGCCAAAAGACTGCGAAGAAAAGTAGCATAGCAGCAAAAAGTTCTGCAGCAGTAGAACCAGAACCAAGCAGTACTGCAAGAGTACGGAGCAAAGGCAGAGCCTAAAGAGTACAGAGCAGGCAGAGTTGCAAGAGAGCAGAGCACAAACAGAGCCGCAAGAGTGCAGAACACAAGCAGACAGGGAGGACACAAGGAAAGGCACAGCAGGGAAAGAAGCCAAAGACAAGGAGACAGACAGACAAAGGTAGGACAGAGTTCAGACAGGGCAACAGTACGAGACAGGGCCAAGGACACAGGGACCAGAGTATACACAGGTACAAAGCAAGGCAAGAACAAAGACACAGAGACAGAGAAGTAGCAAGCAAAGCTAGGAGTAATGCCTCCAGAGAAGGAGGAATACGGAGCAAGACCTGGCAGCTCAGTAGCAAGACACTAACTGAGTTAACACATTGCACAGGCAAGGTTCCACTGGGTGGAGCTGCCCTAAATACTAGAGGGCTCTTTGTAATTGGTCAGGGACACATTAGACAGGTGCACCGTGACTCCATAAGAACCAGAGCGTTCTGGTGCCGCCCCCCTATGCACACAGCCAGGAAACATGCACAGAGCAGATAGGAGACAAGCGGCACAGAGCATAGAGCTGGCAGCAGACAGAAATCACAGCAAGGCCTGAGTAAGTTGGCGTGTGGGGGATGGGAGGCCATGCAGTGATGCCGGCAGGGTTGTTACACTAATATTTAAATATCCCCCTATAGAAAAGAGCTAGAGAATAATATAACGCTTTTGGCAACCTCATGTCGTGCAAAACAAGTAATAAAAAATACAGTATCCCCGTAGAAGAATTAATCCGCACAAAAAGGAATACTACATTAGAGTTAGATTTCAAACGAGAAGTGTTATTAAAAAATAATAGACTGAGAGAACGCAAATATCCTAAATGGATGCTCCAGCGAGCAAACAATATCGTTAATGACATTCCAAGATCAGAAATATTATTAAATAAAAACAAGAATAAAACTAAAGGAAGTAAAAAGTACAATCAGCTTGCCTTTGCTTCTTATTACATCCCTCAGTTTCCGACCAAAAAAAGCAATATTATTAATCACTTACCTATGCTTTAGCAAGACAAAAAAAATCCTTTCCAAACCTATTAGATTTTCGGCAAAGAAAGCACCAACATTGGGAAACTTGCTTTCTCCTAGCCTATATCTACATCAGGATCTCGAAGGACACCTGGCTACATACGATGTTTTTTTTTTTAAATGCGGTCACAATATTTGCAGTTGCTGTAGATGATTCTAACACATTTACATCTGCATCAACTGAAAAAACATATTCTATAAAAAAATTCATGAATTGTAATTCCACCTTTGTGGTGTATCTTATTACCTGCAAACTATATGACATCCAGTACGTGGGATGCAAAACCAACACATTAAAAATCTGCATCAGATGTCATTTGTCAGATGCATCTAATAAATTAACCACCAAATGTTGAGCGGCCTCTAAACACTTCAGCATAAAACATGGAGAAGATACCTCTTACTGCAGCATCTTAGGAATAGAACGGGTTAAAAAACCTTCTACAGGCGGTGATCATCACAGAAAACTATTAAATTGCGAATCCTGGTGGATCGATAAACTGAACACCAGATCTCCTAGGGGTATGAATATAAAACACAATTTAATATATTATTATGAGTGAATTTGCTATACCTATCATTACTTAGTATATTTTTAAGCTTTTTTCACATAAGTTTTTAGTTAGATGTTAGTATGTATACCATTGGAGAATCTAGATAATGTGCCTGACAGGATGTGACATAAGATGTCATAGTGTATGAATATGAATGTAAAACACAATTTATTATATCATTATGAATGAATTTGCTATTCCGAGGAGATCTGGTGTTCAGTTTATCGATCCACCAGGATTCGCGATTTAATAGTTTTCTGTGATGATCCCCACCTCTACCAGGAAAACAAATTATTAAACAACATGTATGTAAGTACCTGGATAAGAATGAAGTGATTAAACAGAGTCAGCATGGGTTTGTAACTAATAAGTCATATCAGACTAACTTAATTTCCTTCTATGACAGAATCACTGATTGGGTGGAACAGGGAAAAGCTGTAGATATAGTATATCTTGACTTCAGCAAAGCATTTGACAAAGTATCTCACACAATCCTTATTGAAAAAATGGCTACGTATGGAATGGACAAAGCAAGTGTTAGGTGGATTCATAACTGGCTTAGTGATCGTAAATGGCTGCACATCCAGTTGGAAGAATGTCTCAAGTGGGGTACCGCAGGGCTCTGTCCTGGGCCCTGTATTGTTCAACATCTTTATCAACGATTTAGATGAAGGAATTGAGGGTAAACTGATTATATTTGCTGATGACACAAAGCTAGGAGGGATAGCTAATACTAGAGAAGAGAGAGAGAGGATTCAAAAAGATATACTGGAGCAGTGGGCAGCAACTAACAGAATGGTTTTTAACAGGGAAAAATGCAAAGTACTACATCTGGGCAATAAAAATGAAAAAGAATATAGAGTATGGGAGGAATAGGAGTAAGCAACAGCACATGTGAAAAAACTTAGGTATACTAATAGATCACAGACTGAATATGAGTCAAAAGTGTGATGCAGCAGCAAAAAAGGCAAATGCAATTCTAGGATGTATTAACAGAAGCCTACAGTATACATCACGTGAAGTCATTATTGCCCTCTACTCCTCTTTGGTCAGACCTCATCTGGAATACTGTGTCCAGTTTTGGGCGCCACATTTTAAAAAAGACATCAACAAACTGGAGCAAATTCAGAAAAGAGCGATCAGAATGGTGAACGGTCTGCAAACCCTGTCTTATGAGGAAAGGTTGCAGGATTTGGGAATGTTTAGCTTGCAGAAGAGAAGACTGAGAGGAGACTTAATAGCTGTCTACAAATATCTCAAGGGCTGTCACATTGTAGAAGGATCATCTTTATTCTCATTTGCACAAGGAAAGACTAGGAGCAATGGGATGAAACTGAATGGAAGGAGACACAGATAAGATATTAGGAAAAACTTTTTGACAGAGTGATCAATGAATGGAACAGGCTGCCACGAGAGGTGGTGAGTTCTCCTTCAATAGAAGTCTTCAAACAGAGGATGGACAGAAATCTGTCTGGGATGATTTAGAGAATCCTGCTTTGAGCAGGGGGTTGGACCAGATGGCCCAGGAGGTCCCTTTCAACTCTACGATTCTATGATTCTATAAAATGGACTGTCTAATCTGTTTGGGTCAGCCGACACTGACTTATGTGATCATGATTAATTGCACACACCGTGTGCAGAGAACCACAAGTATCAGTGGTTGCTATGGACAATAGCTGTTTTGTTTGACAGAGTTGGGGCTAGCTCAGCCGTGTATGAATAGACAGGGTCTGTTATGTTTAGCTAGCGCCTGGACAAGGCTAGAGTTTTATGTTTAAGAATTTATTTTGTTGCTGACAACCTGTGAAAAGCAATAAAAAGTGTACGTGTTTGGACCAAAACTGCATTGTGTTAGGAACGGCGGAACGTACTAAATAAATAAATAATAAAGTGCGTTCACCACTCGGGGTCCACCGTGCAGAAGGTGTTATCACTGCTGCTGAGTAATGGCAGACGCGCTATATGGCGGTATAAACGCGCACGGGTTAAACGCCACCCAGGTGCGCTGAGCGATCTCTGTTAATTCACAGAGACGCCTATGTGTTAAACACAGAAGGCTGAGCCTGTTAATGCCACAGGTCTCAGCTAACTTGCACGCGCGGTATACGGTCACAGGACACGGACCCAAGGCAGAGGTCGGTGTCCGTCTAGACCTACCAATGCGTGCGGCGTCGCTACCTCGGACGCCGGTAAGTGCTGCTGACTGCAGCGCAGCGGTAACCTCAGCCGCTGTACGATAGTGCCGTGAGACGTGACACAATCGGACGCTAGTGTAGAGGTGCGGTGTGCACAGTGACCTATGGCTTGCCACTGACTGGCGCTGACTGCTACTCTAGTTCCCTATCCACTTACGTAATATCAAACGGAGGGGAATCTTAATGAGTCAGTCACCAGAATCATACATCCATCACCGTTCACACATCTAGCAAGTAAAGCCTATACTAGTGCATTGCGGAACGGCCATGCGCACTTTTTATAGCCGTGCGGGACCTTCCAGATCTCCGAGATGGACCAATGAGATGATCTGGAACAGGACCTGGGCACATGACTCCCGATCTCCAATGGGAGATCGTCTCGTGAGCGTGCCCAGTAGGAGCACAGAGGGATTTAGTCTCTGGAGCGGTCTGCTGCAAAGTAATCTCCTCTGCAGTACAGTAGAAAGACAGCAGGAGACCGCAGAATGTGAGGCTCTGGATTCCTGCAGAGCAGACGCAGAAACCTGACGCCTAACATTACCCCCCCTCGTAGGGCCAACTCCTCTCTGAGCCTTCCAATCCACCACCCTGTGCTCATCAGAAGCACAGGCCTCAGACTCGTCCGAAGGCAAGTCTGGTGTCCCGGTAGGTGACACGGAAAACCGGGACACATGGAAGGTATCAGAGGTGGCAAGATCGCCAGGTTTAAGAAGGGACACGTGGGAGACCAATGGAGCGGAAAAACCGCCCGGAGCATAAGTTGAAGTGGGACGCCGTAATGTGTCAGTGGACGTCTCCACTCTCTGTTTAAGGAAGCTTACCCGAGCACATGAGGTGCATGCCTGAATATATTTTTTAATGTCCCGAGCCCTGTGTGGCCACCATTACGACCCTGCCAGGAGTTTTGTGGTCTGTATGTAGCCACAGTGACCACCCGCTGCAACGAATGGAAGCGGAGGCAGAGATGGTGAAGTTCACATTCGTTTTTATTTTTTAAGTGGAACCTCGGGACCACGGTCCGGGGGGCTCCGAAGGGGGCGTGACTAGTGAGCCCCGGGCCCCCCTTAGTAAAGCCCCTCAGGCAGGGCCAGAATGGAAAACCCAGAGGACACAGGTGCTACCTCCAGTTAGACCCCGAACACGTGGCAGCTGTCCCAGCGGGACCAAAAGTGTTATGAATGAGTCACCAAAGGAGGAAAAAACAAAAATACAAGCTAAGTCCAGAAAACCGGAGAGGTTGGTAGCTATCGGATTGCAGACCCCTGATCCTATTCACACAACTAACAGTAGCCGTGGGGGTTCCTACGGTGCCCTAGACCCCTCGTTCACAGCTGGAGAACTAAATAAGCCTAAAGAAAGAAAAGGGGAAATCTAAACTGCCCCAGAGCAGACCCCAAAGCAATAGACAGCCCCCAACATGTATTGTCGGTGAAAAGCAGATGAAAACACAAACACAGACAGCAAGACAGGTTGAGCAAACGATGGGGCCCAACTAACTAAATAGGAAAGGACAGAAAAGATGCTGGCTGCAATCCGCAAAAATTCTGCCAAAATAATGTCCAACACGTCTGATAGAAAAAAGGCCCTGAAGTCACTAGACTTCAAAAACACTATATCAGCACCCAGGTATATTCTGAAGACTGAGCAAAAGATCAACTTGACCAGAGACAAAAATGGAGCTCAGCCTGTACCAACAAGGGCAGGCAGAACACAAACACTAAATAAACAGACAATATCTCATGGAAAAATAAGAGAGCAAATACTTAGCTTTCAGAAGACAGGTACTGAACTGGTTTGCAAGAGCTCAGAGCAGAAAGGATCACCAGCACCCCTGTAGGGCGTCGGCTGCCTTATATCCACTCAGTGATTCCGGGTGTCCAATCAGGCTCCACCTGTTCAGATGACAGGTTCTTCCCAACCCAATCAATTTCACTACCTCTCTTCCAGCAGAGGGAGTTCATCAGACATCAACGGTGAAGGGGAAAATGAACTCACAACAGTACCTCCCCCTTGAGGAGGGGGTCACCGAACCCTCATCCACGCCACCAGGACGATCAGGATGGGCCCGATGAAAAGCACGAACCAATCTTTCGGCATGAATATCGGATGCAGGGACCCAAGAATTATCCTCCTGGTCATAACCCTTCCATTTAACCAAATACTGGAGTCTCCGTCTAGCCATGCGAGAATCCAGTATCTTCTCAACCTCATATTCCACATTACCTTCCACCAATACAGGGTCAGGAGGTGCCACCACAGAAACTACTGGCTCAACAAACCTCTTTAACAGAGACTTATGAAACACGTTATGGATCTTAAATGTAACAGGAAGAGCCAAACGAAAAGAGACAGGATTAAGAATCTCCAAAATCTTGTAAGGTCCAATAAATATAGGTTTAAACTTTGGAGAAGCCACCTTCATAGAGATATTCTTTGATGACAACCAAACCATATCACCCACCTTAAACTGGGGACCAATGGTCCTATGACGGTTGGAAAACCGCTGGGCCTTTTCCTGGGAGAGAGACAACCTATCCACCACTTGGTCCCAGATCTGGTGCATTCTCTCCACCACAGTGTCAACACCTGGGCAGGCAGAAGACTCCACCTGCCCTGAAGAGAATCGAGGATGAAACCCAAAGTTACAAAAAAAAGGTGACATCAAAGTGGCAGAACTAGCTCTATTATTTAAAGCAAATGCAGCCAAGGGCAAAAATGAAACCCAATCATCCTGATCAGCAGAAATAAAACATCTCAAATACGACTCCAAAGTCTGGTTTGTTCTCTCCGTCTGCCCATTGTTCTGAGGGTGAAACGCAGAGGAGAAGGACAACTGAATTCCCAGCTTGGAACAGAAAGTCCTCCAAAATCTAGAAATAAACTGAACTCCTTTGTCAGGTACAATGTTCTCAGGAATCCCGTGCAAGCGAACCACCTGTTGCAAAAACAAGGGCACCAACTCTGAGGAAGATGACAACTTAGGGAGTGGTACAAGATGGACCATCTTAGAGAATCTATCACAAATCACCCAAATAACAGTCATTCTCTGAGAGACAGGCATATCAGAGATAAAATCCATTTAAATATGGGTCCATGGCCTCCTGGGCACCGGCAAAGGCATCAGCAACCCACTAGAGCGAGAACAAGGTTTAGACCGGGAGCAAGTCCCACAGGACTGCACAAAACTCCTGACATCATGAGACAAGGCGGGCCACCAAAAAGACCGACTCACCAAATCTCTAGTACCAAAAATACCTGGATGACCAGCCAATGCAGAGCAATGAACTTCAGACATCACTCTCTTCCTCCACTGGTCAGGAACATACAATTTTCCAATGGGACAATGCTCAGGTTTGTCCTCCTGAAACTCTTCCAGAGCATGTCTCAAATCGGGCGAGATGGCAGAAAGAACTACCCCCTCACCTAAGATGGTAGCAGGCTTGGTCACAACAGGAGAATCAGCAAAGAAACTCCTAGAGAGGGCGTCTGCCTTGACATTCTTAGTGCCCGGAAGAAAAGAGACCACAAAATCAAAACGTGTGAAAAACAAGGCCCACCTAGCCTGTCTAGGATTCAAGCGTTTGGCCGACTCCAGGTAAATCAAATTCTTGTGGTCAGTAAGGACCACGACTTGATGTTTAGCTCCCTCCAACCAATGTCTCCACTCCTCAAATGCCCACTTCATGGCTAACAGTTCCCGATTCCCCACATCATAGTTACGTTCAGATGGGGAGAACTTTTGGGAAAAGAAAGCACAGGGATTCATCTTAGATGTTACCGGATCTTTTTGGGACAAAACAGCTCCTGCACCAATCTCAGAAGCGTCCACCTCTACCTGAAACGGGGGTGAGACATCAGGTTGCCGCAAAACCGGAGCAGAAGTGAACCTCCGCTTCAGCTCCTGAAAGGAAGAAACAGCCTCCGGAGACCAATTCAGCACATCAGCACCCTTCTTAGTCAAATCAGTCAATGGTTTGGCAATACCAGAAAAATTAGCTATAAATTTACGATAAAAATTAGCAAAACCCAAAAACTTCTGGAGGGCCTTCAAAGAAGTGGGCTGAACCCAATCATAAATGGCCTGTACCTTGGCTGGGTCCATTTCAATAGTTGACGGAGACAAAATAAATCCCAAAAATGAAATCCTCTGTACCCCAAAAAGGCATTTTGATCTCTTGACATACAGGGAATTCTCCCTCAAAATCCGGAACACAGTCCGAACATGTTCCACATGAGAGTCCCAATCCTTGGAAAAGATCAAAATATCATCCAGATAGATGATCAAAAATTTATCCACAAAGTCTCGGAAAATATCATTCATGAAGCACTGGAAGACAGAAGGGGCATTAGTGAGCCCAAAAGGCATCACCAGGTACTCAAAATGTCCCTCTGGAGTATTAAACGCTGTCTTCCATTCATCCCCATGCTTAATGCGAATAAGATTATACGCCCCCCTGAGGTCAAGCTTGGTAAACCAGCAAGCACCTTTAACTCTAGAGAATAGATCAGAAATCAGGGGTAACGGATACTGATATTTAACAGTAATTTTGTTGAGGGAACGATAGTCAATACAAGGCCTTAATGAACCATCCTTCTTGGCCACGAAAAAAAACCCAGCACCTAAGGGTGAAGAGGATGGTCTAATATGACCCTTCTCCAACGACTCCTTAATATAGGATCGCATAGCCTCATGCTCGGGTACAAATAAATTGAAAAGTCGACCCTTGGGAAATTTACACCCAGGGCTCAGCTCCATTGCACAGTCATAACTCCTATGAAGAGGCAAAGACGCAGACTCATTCTCACTAAATAAATACATCATAAAAATCAGCCAAATAGTCAGGAACATCATGCGACTGGGGAGAGGTGGAGAAAACAGGAGCGTCACTAAGGGCACACCGACAACCCCAACTCACCACAGACACAGATTTCCAATCCAAAACTGGATTATGGATTTGTAACCAGGGAAACCCCAGAACAATGGTATCATGCAGATTATACAACACCAAGAATCTGCAATTTTCTTGATGATCTGGGCCGACCCGCATTACCACCTGGGTCCAAAACTGAGGTTTATTCTTCGCCAAAGGAGTAGCATCAATACCCCTCAAAGGGATAGGCGTCCGCAGAGGTGTCATAGGAAATCCACAACGTTTAGCAAAATCCAAGTCCATCAGGTTCAGAGCTGCTCCCGAATCCACGAAAGCCTTAGCGGAAAATGTGGACAGGGAGCAGATCAGAGTAATTGCCAGAAGAAACTTAGGTTGAACACCGCCCACAGCAAATGTGTGTGCAAAACATTTCTCTCATTTAGGGAAGACAGAAATAATATGCGAGGCATCTCCACAGAAAAAACACAGCTTATTACGCCTTCTGAACTCCTGACGTTGCGCCCTAGACAAAACTCTATCACATTGCATAGGTTCAGACATTTGTTCAACAGGTGGCAACACCTCTCGTGCAGTTTTGCGTTCGCGCAAACGCCGATCAACCTGAATGGCTAATGACATAGAATCGTCAAGACCAGAGGGAACAGGAAATCCCACCATAGTATCTTTTACGGTTTCTGACAAACCCTTCCGAAAGAGAGCTGCCAAGGCACCATCATTCCAAGTAGTAAGGACCGCCCACTTTCGGAATTTTTGACAGTACAACTCTGCAGAATCCTGACCCTGGTTCAATGCCAACAGGGCCTTTTCAGCCTGATCAATAGCATTAGGTTCATCATACAACTGCCCTAAGGCTTGAAAAAATGCATTCACATTAGCTAGAATAGGATCATCAGGTTTCAAAGAAAACGCCCAATCCTGAGGATCGCCGCGCAGCAAAGAGATGACAATTTTAACCTGCTGCGCGGAGCTCCCTGATGAGTTAGGCTTCAAGGCAAAAAATAATTTACAATTATTCTTAAAGTTCAAAAATTTAGACCGATCCCCAAAAAACACATCAGGAGTAGGAATCTGTTATGATTGAGTCACCGTAGGAGGCAGACACAAAAATAGAAGCTACGTCCAGAAAACCAGAGAAGTTGGCAACTATCAGATTGCAGACCCCTGAACCTATCAACACAACTAGCAGTAGCCGTGGGGGGTTCCTACGGTGCCCTAGACCCCTCGATCACAGCCGGAGAGCTAAATAGCCTAAAGACAGAAAAGGAAATCTAACCTGCCCCAGAGCAGACCCCAAAGTAAAAGGCAGCCCCCAACATATGACGGTGAAGCAAGATGAAAAAACACTTACACAGATAGAAGGATAGGCTGAGCAAACGATGGGGCCCAAGCTAACTAAACAGAACAGGAAAGGAAGGTTGCTGTCTGCAATCTGCCAAAACCCTATCAAAGACATAAGCCAACAAGCTGATATGGAAAAAGACCCTGAAGCAGCTAGGCTTCAAAAACTAAATCAGCACTCAGGTATTTTCAGAAGACAGCGCTAAAGGAATTCAGCTCACCCCAGCCCTTCTGGCAGAAATCCAGAAAAACAAAGCAAAACAAAGTCAAAGCAAAAATGCAAAAGGCCGAGCAGAAAACTTAGCTTTAGAGCAGCAGGAATTCAGACTGGTCTCCAAGGATCCCACAGAGAAATCACCCGCAGGGCAGAAGGGCGTCGGCAGCCTTATAGCCAGTCAGTAACTCCACTCAGCCAGTCATCATCATTAGGCCCAGGTGTTGGACAATCAGGCTCACTACCATTCTTCACCAGAAGAGGGAGTTCCCCGAGCCTCAGTAGTGAAGGGGAAAATGAACTCACAACAGGGATCTTTGGTTCAGCAACATGTGAATGAGCAAGATAGGTGGAAATTCCCCGCACTTCAGCAGCGAGCTGCTCCACACGATCAGACAATTGCTTCATCTCCATTGAGAAGAAAAAAATTCCCCCTACGGCCTCAAAGTCACAGAGGAAAAAATATACACAAAAACAAAAAAAAACAAAAAAATTCTGACACTTTTTTTTTTTCATTTACAATTCTTTCCTGCTATTGAGTACCCTGGAATCTGCGGTATGGCTGGTGATTCTGTTATGAATGAGTCACCGAAGGAGGAAAAAACAAAAATACAAGCTAAGTCCAGAAAACCGGAGAGGTTGGTAGCTATCGGATTGCAGACCCCTGATCCTATTCACACAACTAACAGTAGCCGTGGGGGGTTCCTACGGTGCCCTAGACCCCTCGTTCACAGCCGGAGAACTAAATAAGCCTAAAGAAAGAAAAGGGGAAATCTAAACTGCCCCAGAGCAGACCCCAAAGCAATAGACAGCCCCCAACATGTACTGTCGGTGAAAAGCAGATGAAAACACAAACACAGACAGCAAGACAGGTTGAGCAAACGATAGGGCCCAACTAACTAAATAGGAAAGGACAGAAAAGATGCTGGCTGCAATCCGCAAAAATTCTGCCAAAATAATGTCCAACACGTCTGATAGAAAAAAGGCCCTGAAGTCACTAGACTTCAAAAACACTATATCAGCACTCAGGTATATTCTGAAGACTGAGCAAAAGATCATCTTGACCAGAGACAAAAATGGAGCTCAGCCTGTACCAACAAGGGCAGGCAGAACACAAACACTAAGTAAACAGACAATATCTCATGGAAAAATAAGAGAGCAAATACTTAGCTTTCAGAAGACAGGTACTGAACTGGTTTGCAAGAGCTCAGAGCAGAAAGGATCACCAGCACCCCTGTAGGGCGTCGGCTGCCTTATATCCACTCAGTGATTCCGGGTGTCCAATCAGGCTCCACCTGTTCAGATGACAGGTTCTTCCCAACCCAATCAATTTCACTACCTCTCTTCACCAGCAGAGGGAGTTCATCAGACATCAACGGTGAAGGGGAAAATGAACTCACAACACAAAAGGGATAACAAAAGTTACAGCAGAGTCCGTAATGCGCTGGGTCCTGTATCCGGTTAGTTGGTAAGGAGTCGGTTCCAGTGACCTTCACACAGTGCTTGGACTCGGATGGCTGTAGGCGGAAAGGGATGGCTTAGGCCCAGATGGCTGCTGATATAACCAGGTAACACAGGATACTGATATGCTGTGGAAACAGAGAGCATTAGACAATGCACAGAGACTGCAGATGCAGCGCAGACAGGTTAGCATGAGAACCGGATGTAGCAATGATAGATACTCGTTGCTCCGGCAGTCTCCCTATGGAGGAGAGGCCAGAAATAGCAGCCAGTGCGCTGCCATTGGTTAATTGCACTTTTTGAATAATGCACACCGCCCCTTTAAGAAGGCAAGAGAGCGGGCAGGCGTGCCCTAATAGCCTTAGCTACAGATCTCCTCACAGGACGCCAGGAGGAGGAGACAGGAGGGAGGACAGAACGCTGAGCAGCAGCATGAGAGGCTCGAGGTGAGTGCCCAGAACGGAGAGCAGCGGCAGGCCTGAACGCAGCACCAGGACGGGGGCCAGGTATAACTGTGGCAGAACTGGGCGCATTGCCAGGACGGGGAGCGGGTGTAACACCCGCCCTGGACACGTGTGCCCACGTGAGAACCTTCGGCCGAAGGCGAGGGGGGAAAAAGGTCTTGCCCAGCGGCACAGAGTTTGGCCATTGCGGGGCCTCGTTATCCTGGTAAACAGAGTGCTGACAGTGGCAGCCACAAGTGGAGCTTAGTGCCAGACGCGCCTCAAGACTGGCGCGAGACACCTCCATGGGCTCTGGGAGTGAACACTCTGGCTCGGGTGATTCCAGAGGTTCAAAGAGATTGGGAGCCGGAGTAACCTTCCATCTGGATTGAGCACGCTCCAGCCCGCGCTCCGAAAAACGGAGATCAATACGGGTGGCAATGGCAATCAGCTCCTCCAGACTTGCAGGAACCTCTCTGGTAGAAAGAGCATCCTTAACATGCTCAGCTAAACCTCTCCAAAACAGAGGGATGAGGGCTTTGTCAGACCACTCCAGCTCGGAAGCCAGTGTCCGAAAACAAACGGCATACTGACTAACTGAGAGGGATCCCTGAGTCAAAGCAAGTAGCTGTAGAGAGGTGTCGTGGGTGACCCGTGGTCCCAGGAAGACCTGCTTAACAGCTGTTAAAAACTGAGCAGCGGTCCGAACCTCTGGGTCACCACGCTCCCATAGTAGCGTAGCCCACTCCAACGCCTTGCCCGACAGAAGGGAAACAATATACCCCACCTTGGCCCATTCCATAGGGAATCGCGCAGCCAGTAACTCCAGCTGGATAGAGCACTGGCTGACGAAACCCCTACAGGAGGCGCCATTGCCAGAAAATTTATCGGGCAACGGGAGGCGGGTAACTGTCGGCACGTGGGAGGACGAGGACATATGTGAAACCGCCTCTGCGATCGCCTGTACAGCAGCCTCCGAAGACTTCACCGCTGAGATAACACTCTCATGAGTAGCCAACCGGCCCTCTAGCTGGTGAATGCACTGTAGGAGTTGCTGCTGATCTGCCATTACTAGCCAGACCCTGGCGCTAGTATAATGTTAGGAATGGCGGAACGCACTAAATAAAAATAATAAAGTGTGTTCGCCGCTCGGGGTCCACCGTGCAGTAGGTGTTACACCGCTGCTAGGTAATGACAGAGGAGCAATATGGCGGTATAATGTGCACGGGTTCAACTTCACCCAAGGTGCGCAGAGCGGGCTCTGTTCACACACAGAGGCGCTGCAACATAAACATACAAAAACGCTGAGCCTGTTAGTGTCACAGGCCTCAGGAAAATGCACACACGGTATCTGGTCACAGGAGCAGGACCTAAGATAGAGGAGCTGCGTCCATCTAGCCCTACCGTGTGTGCGGCGTCGCTGCTGCGAGCGCCAAGGGCTGCAACTGCAGTGCGGAGTACGAAACTGCCGCTCGATGACAAAGCTAGAAAGCATGCGCAATGTCGAACGCTAGTTTAGAGGTGCAGTGTACATAGTGACCTATGGCTCGCCACTGACTGGCGCTGACTGCTACTCTAGTTCCCTATCCACATACGTAACATTAAAGGGAGGGGAATCTTAATGAGTCAGTCACCAGAATCATACATCCATCACCATTCACACATCTAGCAAGTAAAGCCTATACTAGCGCATGGCGGAACGGCCATGCGCACTTTTTATAGCCGTGTGGGACATTCCAGATCTCCGAGATGGACCAATGAGATGATCTGGAACAGGACCTGGGCACATGACTCCCGATCTCCAATGGGAGATCGTCTCGTGAGCATGCCCAGTAGGAGCACAGAGGGATTTAGTCTCTGGAGCGGTCTGTTGCAAAGTAATCTCCTCTGCAGTAGAAAGACAGCAGGAGACCGCAGAATGTGAGGCTCTGGATTCCTGCAGAGCAGACACAGAAACCTGACGCCTAACACATTGCCTGTGTGAACGATACCTAAGGCCTAATGCCCACCAGAGCCAGTGAATCTTTACATATATACAGTTGGAACCACAAGTTTTCATACTGTAAACTATATAAAAAGACACATGCATGTTTTTCTCAATATCTGACATGAAATCAGAATAAACCTTTCCTGTTTTAGTTCAATTAGGATTACCATAATTATTAATATTTGCCAAATGCCAGAATAATGAGAATGTTTTAAGGCATTTTTATTGCTTACAGCAAAGTCAAAAGTTTACACACATTTCATTAGTGTTTGGTACCATTACCCTTAATCTGAGTGACTTGGGCCAAACGTTTGGGATATCCTTCCACAAGCTTCTCACAATAGTTTGTCGGAATTTGGGCCCATTCCTCCTGACAAAAGTAGTGTAACTGATCCAGGTTTGTAGGTCAACTTGCTCGCACCTGCCTTTTCAGCTTTGCCCATAAATTTTCAATCGGATTGAGATCAGGGCTTTGTGTTGGCCACTCCAAAACATTGACTTTGTTATCCTTAAGCCACTTTGTTACAGTTTTGGCAGTATGCTTAGGATCATTGTCCATTAGGAAGACCCATTTTCGCCCAAGCTTTAACTTCCTGGCTAATGTCTTGAGATGTTGCTTCAGTATTGCCACATAATCTTCTTTTATCATGATGCCATCTATATTGTGAAGTGCTCCAGTCCCTCCTGCAACAAAACAATCCCAAAACATGATGATGCCACCCCCGTGTTTCACAGTTGGGATGGTGTTCTTTGGCTTTCAAGCTTCTCCCTTTTTCCTCCAAACGTAAGGCTGGTCATTATGTCCAAAAATTCTATTTTAGTTTCATCAGACCACAGGACATGTCTTCTAAAATTAAGGTCTATGTTTCTGTGTGCATTTGCAAACATTAATCTGGCTTTTTTATGCTTCCTTTGGAGTAATGGCTTCTTCCTGGCAGAGTAGCTTTTCAGCCCATGTTGGTACAGTACTTGTTTCATTGTGGATATTGACACAATCTTACCAGCTTCCGCCATCATCTTCACAAGGTCTTTTGCTTTTGTCCTTGGGTTGATATGCACATGTTGGATCAAAGCACGTTCATCTCTGGGACACAGAACCTGTGTCCTTCTTGAGCGGTATGGCTGGACATTCCCATCTTGTTTATAGTTGTGTACAGATGAACGAGGCACCTTCAGGTATTTTGAGATTGTACCCAAGGATGAGCCAGATTTGTGCAAGCCCACAATTCTCTTCCTGATATCTTGGCTGATTTCTTGAGACTTTCCCATGATGCTACACAAAGAAGCAGCGTGTTTCAGGTGGCATTAAAATACATCCACAGGTGTGTCACTAATTAACTCAGATGTTGCCCAAAAAAACCCAGAAGCCTCCAAACACATGATATCATCATATTGGCAGTCCAGAATTGTTTAAAGGTGTAACAATCTTAGTGTATGTAAACTTTTGACTTTGCAGTAAGTAATAAAAATGCGTTAAAACATTTTCTCTCTCTTTATTCTGGAATTAGGCAAATATTAATAAGTATGGTAATCCTAATTGACCTAAATCGGGAAAAGTTTATTCTGATTTCATGTCAGATATTGATAAAAACATGCACACCGTATGTGTTTTTTTATATAGTGAATGTAAACTTTTGGTTTCAAGTGTACACTGCTCAAAAAAATAAAGAGAACACTTAAACAACAAAATGTAACTCAAAATCAATCACATTTCAGTGAAATCAACCTGTCCAGTTATGAAGCAACACTGATTGTGAATCAATTTCTCCTGCTGTTGTGCAAATGGAACAGAAAACAGGTAGAAATTATAGGCAACTAGCAAGACAACCCCTATAAAGGAGTGGTTCTGTAGGGGGTGACCACAGACCATTTCTCTGTTCTCATCCTTTTTGGATGTTGTTTTGTCACTTTTGCATTTTTTTCACTGCTCTCACCTCTAGAGGTACAGTAGCAACCCACAGAAGTTGGTCAGGTAGTGCAGCTCATCCAGGATGGCACATCAATGCGACCTGTGGCAAAAAGGGTAGCTATGTAAGTCAGAACAGTGTCCAGAGCATGGAGCAGATACCAGGAGATAGGCCAATTCTCCAGGACACGTGGAGGGGATCATAGGAGGGCAACAACCCAGCAGCAGGATCTCTACCTCCTCCTTTGTGCAAGGAGGACCACAAGGAGAAGTGCCAGAGCCCTACAAAATTACCTTCAGCAGGCCACTAACATCTATGTGTCTGCTCAAACTGTCAGAAACAGACTCCATGAGGGTGGTATGAGGGCCTTACAGCCTAACACTGTGCAGGGCAATTGGCATTTGACAGAGAACACCAAGATTGGCAGATTCGACTTTGGTGCCCTGCGCTCTTCACGGATGAGAGCAGGGTCACACTGAGGACATGTGAGAGACAAGACAGAGTATGGATATGCAACATCCTCCAGCATGACCGATTTAGTAGTGGGTCAGTAATGGTGTGGGGAGGCACTTCTTTGGAGGGCCGCACAGCCCTCCATGTGCTAGCCAGAGGTACCCTGACTGCCAATAGGTACCGGGATGAGATCCTCAGACCCATTGTGAGACCATATGCAGGTGCACTGGGCCCTGGGTTCCTTCTGATGCATGACAATGCTAGGCTTCATGTGGCTGAAGTATTTCAGGAGTTCCTGCATGATGAAGACATTAGTGCTATGGACTGGCCTGCCCGTTCCCCAGATCTGAATCCAATCAAGAACATCTGGAACATCATGTCGTGTTCCATCCACCAATTCCACGTTGCACCAAAGACTGTCCAGGAGTTGACTGATGATTTAATCCTGGTCTGGGAGGAGATCCCTCAGGATAACATCGGCCACCTCATCAGGACCATGCCCAGGCATTATAGAGAGGTCATAAAGGCACGTGGAGGTCACAAACATCATTTATTTGTCTTGAGGCATTTCCACTGAAGTTGGATCAGCCTGTAATTTGATTTTCCAATTTGATTTTGAGTATCATTCTGTGATGGTTACGTGTGACTGGACACACCGCCTCCAGCAGGGGGAATTTCTCTGACACACGTGACCCTGGATACACCGCCTCCAGTAGGGCGAATTTAAATAATATAACGTGCAGCCGGATACACCGCCTCCAGCAGGCGAATATCTGGATACACGCCTCCAGCAGGGCGAATTTAAATAATAAAGGGAAACACCAGGGAAACCGATACAATGGAGGGGCCTGCGATAGGGAACGGGGACGTGGAGACCTCCTGCACTACCCTGAGTCAGTGTCTCTACACTCCTGACAGTCCCTATGCAGGTTCCGCACCTGGCGCCGAGCAGGATTCCTAAAAACCCTAGCTCGCCCTGCACCTAGCCCTTTCTAGTGAAATGGACGGTGCAGAAACTAATCCCACCACTGCACTGAAACACACAAAAGGAAAGGTACAAACAAGGATAACACCACTTAGCTTTGCTCTGTCGCTCTTGCTCCCAGCAACAGAGTCCAGCACCAGAATGCAGCTTTCTTCCTGAATAGCTGCTGGTTCACCAAGCTTTGTCAGAGCTGCAAGGAACTCCTCTCTGTGGCTTCTTCCACACCAGGACTCTGACTTAGCTGCAAGGAACTCTCTCTAGCTCCTTCCTCGACCAAGGATGGTTGAAATGACCAATATCACCAACAGTGATTGTAACACCTGACACTCTTATAGGTCAGAGCCAGAGCAATCACACCTGCTTTATAATCACTTGCACTAAAGTAACCAGAGTGCAATGACCCTAACGGCCCCTGGGGGCAAAACTAGAACTGAAACCACCATAGTGCAATGACCCTAATGGCCACCGGGGGCAAAACTAACTTTAAGCACACAGCTTAAGGAAAAAAAAAGGTTACTTGTGCATTTATCTGTCATAATCCAACCTGGATCATGACGCATTCCAAATCCATACTTCCATGGGATATTATATACTGTATATGCACTGCTCAAAAAATAAAGGGAACACTTAAACAGAATATAACGCCAAGTAAATCAAACTTCTGTAAAATCAAACTGTCCACTTAGGAAGCAACACTGATTGACAATCAATTTCATATGCTGTGGTGCAAATCGAATAGACACCCTCAATAAAGGAGTGTGTTGTGAGTTCATTGTTCCCTTCACCATTGAGGTCTGATGAACTCCCTCCTCTGGTGAAGGAAGGTAGTGAGGCTGATTACCAAACACATGGGCAGCTAGATGATGACTGGGTGGCTGGAATTGAGGACTGGATATAAGGCTGCCGACGCCCTTCTTCCTGGCTGGTGATTTTCCTGCTGGATTCTTGGAGACCAGTCTGATTCCTGCATCTCAAAGCTAAGTTTTTCTGCTCTGCTTTGTACTCTTCAGTTTTGTTTTTGTTTTGCCTTGTTTTTTGGGAGTTCTGCCATCCCCGGCCGGGGGTGAGCTGAACTCCATTTTTGTCTCTGATCTGTTTATATTTTGCTCTGTCTTCAGAATATACCTGAGTGCTGATATAGTCTTTTGAAGCCTAGCGACTTCAGGGCCTGTTTTTCCTATCAGTCGGTTGGCTCATTTTGATAGGGTTTTTGCAGATGGCAGACAGCAGCTTTCCTATCCTGTCCTATGTAGTTAGCTTGGGCCCCATCATTTGCTCAACCTATCTTTCTATCTGTGTTAGTGTTTTCATCTTGCTTCACCGTCATTATATGTTGGGGGCTGCCTATTGCTTTGGGGTCTGCTCTGGGGCAGTTTAGTTTTTCCCCTTTCTGTCTTTAGGCTATATAGTTCTCCGGCTGTGATCGAGGGGTCTAGGGCACCGTAGGAACCCCCCATGGCTACTGCTAGTTGTTGTGGATAGGTTCAGGGGTCTGCAATCCGATAGCTGCCAACCTCTCTGGTTTTTCTGGACTTAGCTGGTATTTTGTTTTCTCCTCCTTCGGTGACTCATCATAACAGAATCACCAGCCATACCGCAGATCCTAGGGTACTCAATAGCAGGAGAGAATTGTGTGAAAGGAAAAAAAAAAAAAAAAAAGAAGTGTCAGAATTTTTTTTTTTTTGTGTGCATATTTTTTCCTCTATATCTCTGAGGCCGTAGGAGGAATTTTTCTCTCAATGGAGATGAAGCAATTGTCTGATCGTGTGGAGCAGCTCGCTGCTGAAGTGCGGGGAATTTCCGCCTATCTTGCTCATTCACATGCTGCTGAACCAAAGATTCCTACTCCTGATGTATTTTTGGGGGATCGGTCTAAATTCTTGAATTTCAAGAATAATTGTAAATTACTTTTTGACTTGAAGCCTAACTCGTCGGGGAACTCCACGCAGCAGGTTAAAATTGTCATCTCTTTGCTGCGCGGCGATCCCCAGGATTGGGCGTTTTCTTTGAAACCTGATGATCCTATTCTGAATAATGTGAACGCATTTTTTCAAGCCTTGGGGTTGCTGTATGATGAGCCTAATGCTATTGATCAGGCTGAAAAGACCGTGTTGGCATTAAGCCAGGGTCGGGATTCGGCAGAGTTGTACTGTCAAAAATTCTGAAAGTGGGCGGTCCTTACTACCTGGAATGATGGTGCTTTGGCAGCCCTCTTTCGGAAGGGTTTGTCAGAAACTGTAAAAGATACTATGGTGGGATTTCCTGTTCCCTCCGGTCTTGACGATTCTATGTCTTTAGCCATTCAGGTGGATCGGCGTTTACGTGAACGCAAAACTACACGAGAGATGTTGCCACCTGTTGAACAAATGTCTGAACCTATGCAATGTGATAGAGTTTTGTCTAGGGCGCAACGTCAGGAGTTCAGAAGGCGTAATAAGCTGTGTTTTTTTGTGGAGATGCCTCGCATATTATTTCTGTCTGCCCTAAACGAGAGAAACGTTGTGCACACACGTTTTCTGTGGGTGGTGTTCAACTCAAGTTTCTTCTGGCAATTACTCTGATCTGCTCCCTGTCCACATTTTCCGCCAAGGCTTTTGTGGATTCAGGAGCAGCTCTTAACCTGATGGACTTGGATTTTGCTAAACGTTGTGGGTTTCCTATGACACCTCTGCGGACGCCTATCCCTTTGAGGGGTATTGATGCTACTCCTTTGGCAAAGAATAAACCTCAGTTTTGGACCCAGGTGGTAATGCGGGTCGCCCCAGACCATCAAGAAAATTGCAGATTTTTGGTGTTGCATAATTTGCATGATACCATTCTTCTGGGGTTTCCCTGGTTGCAAATTCATAATCCAGTTCTGGATTGGAAATCTTTGTCTGTGGTGAGTTGGGGTTTTCGGTGTGCCCTTAGTGATGCTCCTGTTTTCTCCACCTCTCCCCAGTCGCATGATGTTCCTGACTATTTGGCTGACTTTTATGATGTATTTAGTGAGAATGAGTCTGCGCCTTTGCCTCCTCATAGGAGTTATGACTGTGCAATTGAGCTGAACCCGGGGTGTAAATTCCCCAAGGGTCGGCTTTTCAATTTATCTGTACCCGAGCACGAGGCTATGCGATCCTATATTAAGGAGGCATTGGAGAAGGGTCATATTAGACCATCCTCTTCACCCTTAGGTGCTGGGTTTTTTTTCGTGGCTAAAAAGGATGGTTCATTAAGGCCTTGTATTGACTATCGTGCCCTCAACAAAATTACTGTTAAATACCAGTATCCGTTACCCCTGATTTCTGATCTATTCTCCAGAGTTAAAGGTGCTTGCTGGTTTACCAAGCTTGACCTCAGGGGGGCGTATAATCTTATTCGCATTAAGCATGGGGATGAATGGAAGACGGCGTTTAATACTCCGGAGGGACATTTTGAGTACCTGGTGATACCTTTTGGGCTCACTAATGCCCCTTCTGTCTTCCAGTGCTTCATGAACGATATATTCCGAGACTTTGTGGATAAATTCTTGATTATCTATCTGGATGATATTTTGATCTTCTCCAAGAATTGGGACTCTCATGTGGAACATGTTCGGACTGGGTTCCGGATTTTGAGGGAGAATTCCCTGTATGTCAAGGGATCGAAATGCCTTTTTGGGGTACAGAGGATTTCATTTTTGGGATTTATTTTGTCCCCGTCAACTATTGAAATGGACCCGGCCAAGGTACAGGCCATTTATGATTGGGTTCAGCCCACTTCTTTGAAGGCCCTCCAGAAGTTTTTGGGTTTTGCTAATTTTTATCGGAAATTTATAGCTAATTTTTCTGGTATTGCCAAGCCATTGACGGATTTGACTAGGAAGGGTGCTGATGTGCTGAATTGGTGTCCGGAGGCTGTTTCTTCCTTTCAGGAGCTGAAGCGAAGATTCACTTCTGCTCCAGTTTTGCGGCAACCTGATGTCTCACTCCCGTTTCAAGTGGAGGTGGACGCTTCTGAGATTGGTGCAGGAGCGGTATTGTCCCAAAAAGATCCTGTGACATCTAAAATGAATCCTTGTGCTTTCTTTTCCCGAAAGTTCTCCCCATCCGAACGTAACTATGATGTGGGGAATCGGGAACTGTTGGCCATGAAATGGGCATTTGATGAGTGGAGACATTGGTTGGAGGGAGCCAAACACCAAGTCGTGGTCCTTACTGACCACAAGAATTTGATTTACGTGGAGTCGGCCAAGCGCTTGAATCCTAGACAGGCTAGGTGGGCCTTGTTTTTCACACGTTTTGATTTTGTGGTCTCTTTTCTTCCGGGCATTAAGAATGTCAAGGCAGACGCCCTCTCTAGGAGTTTCCTTGCTGATTCTCCTGTTGTGACTAAGCCTGCTACCATCTTAGGCGAGGGGGTAGTTCTTTCTGCCATCTCGCCCGATTTGAGACGTGCTCTGGAAGAGTTTCCGGAAGACAAACCTGAGCGTTGTCCCAGTGGAAAGTTGTATGTTCCTGACCAGTGGAGGAAGAGAGTGATGTCTGAAGTTCATTGCTCTGCATTGGCTGGTCATCCAGGTATTTTTGGTACTAGAGATCTGGTGAGTCGGTCTTTTTGGTGGCCCGCCTTGTCTCATGATGTCAGGAATTTTGTGCAATCCTGTGGGACTTGCTCCCGGTCTAAACCTTGTTCTCGCTCTAGTGGCTTGTTGATGCCTTTGCCGGTGCCCAGGAGGCCATGGACCCATATTTCTATGGATTTTATCTCTGATATGCCTGTCTCTCAGAGAATGACTGTTATTTGGGTGATTTGTGATATTCTCTAAGATGGTCCATCTTGTACCACTCCCTAAGTTGCCATCTTCCTCTGAGTTGGTGCCCTTGTTTTTGCAACAGGTGGTTCGTTTGCACGGGATTCCTGAGAACATTGTATCTGACAGAGGAGTTCAGTTTGTGTCTAGATTTTGGAGGACTTTCTGTTCCAAGCTGGGAATTCAGTTGATCTTCTCCTCTGCGTTTCACCCTCAGACCAATGGGCAGACGGAGAGAACAAACCAGACTTTGGAGTCGTATTTGAGATGTTTTATTTCTGCTGATCAGGATGATTGGGTTTCATTTTTGCCCTTGGCCGAATTTGCTTTAAATAATAGAGCTAGTTCTGCCACTTTGATGTCACCTTTTTTTTGTAACTTTGGTTTTCACCCTCGATTTTCTTTAGGGCAGGTGGAGCCTTCTGCCTGCCCAGATGTTGACACTGTGGTGGAGAGAATGCACCAGATCTGGGACCAAGTAGTGGATAAGTTGTCTCTCTCCCAGGAAAAGGCCCAGCGGTTTTCCAACCGGCGTAGGACCGTTGGTCCCCAGTTTAAGGTGGGTGATATGGTTTGGTTGTCATCAAAAAATATCGCTATGAAGGTGGCTTCTCCTAAGTTTAAGCCTAGATTTATTGGACCTTACAAGATTTTGGAGATTATTAATCCGGTCTCTTTTCGGTTGGCTCTTCCTGTCACATTTAAAATTCATAATGTGTTTCATAAGTCCTTGTTGAAGAGGTTTGTTGAACCAGTAGTTCCTGTGGTGGCACCTCCTGACCCTATATTGGTTGAAGGTAACATGGAATATGAGGTAGAGAAGATACTGAATCATAGAATCATAGAATTGTAGAGTTGGAAGGGACCTCCTGGGCCATCTGGTCCAACCCCCTGCTCAAAGCAGGATTCACTAAATCATCCCAGTCAGATGTCTGTCCAGCCTCTGTTTGAAGACTTCCATTGAAGGAGAACTCACCACTTCTCGTGGCAGCCTATTCCACTCATTGATCACTCTAACTGTCAAAAAGTTTTTTCTAATATCTAATCTGTGTCTCCTCCCATTCAGTTTCATACCATTGCTTCTAGTCTTTCCTTGTGCAAATGAGAATAAAGTTGATCCTTCTACAATGTGACAGCCCTTTAGATATTTGTAGACAGCTATGAAGTCTCCTCTCAGTCTTCTCTTTTGCAAACTAAACATTCCCAAATCCTGCAACCTTTCCTCATAAGACAGGGTTTGCAGACCAGTCACCATTCTGGTCGCTCTTTTCTGAACTTGCTCCAGTTTGTTGATGTCTTTTTTAAAATGTGGTGCCCAAAACTGGACACAATATTCCAGATGAGGTCTGACCAAAGAGGAGTAGAGGGAAATAATGACTTCACGTGATCTAGACTGTATGCTTCTGTTAATACATCCTAGAATTGCATTTGCCTTTTTTGCTGCTGCATCACACTGTTGACTCATATTCAGTCTGTGATCTATTAGTATACCCAAGTCTTTTTCACATGTGCTGTCACTTAGCCCTATTCCTCCCATTCTATATATGCTTTTTTCATTTTTATTGCCCAGATGTAGTACTTTGCATTTCTCCCTGTTAAAAACCATTCTGTTAGTTGCTGCCCACTTCTCCAGTTTATTTAAATCTTTTTGAATCCTCTCTCTCTCTTCTCTAGTATTAGCTATCCCTCCTAGCTTTGTGTCATCAGCAAATTTAATCAGTTTACCCTCAATTCCTTCATCTAAATCGTTGATAAAGATGTTGAACAATACAGGGCCCAGGACAGAGCCCTGTGGTACCCCACTTGAGACATTCTTCCAACTGGATGTGCAGCCATTTACGACCACTCTTTGGGTCCGATCACTAAGCCAGTTATGAATTCACCTAACAGTTGCCTTGTCCATTCCATACTTAGTCATTTTTTCAATAAGGATTGTATGAGAGACTTTGTCAAATGCTTTGCTGAAGTCAAGATATACTATATCTACAGCATTTCCTTGATCCACCCAATCAGTGATACCGTCATAGAAGGAAATTAAGTTAGTCTGACATGACTTATTAGTTACAAACCCATGCTGACTCTGTTTAATCACTTCATTCTTATCCAGGTATTGACATACATGTTGTTTAATAATTTGTTCAAAGATCTTTCCTGGTATAGAAGTCAGACTCACCGGCCTATAGTTGCCTGGGTCCACCTTCTTCCCCTTTTTGAAGATAGGAACAACATTTGCTCTTCTCCAGTCTTCTGGCACTTCTCCTGTTCTCCAAGAATTTTCAAAGATT
The DNA here is from genome assembly GCF_039654945.1 of Dendrobates tinctorius. Classification (NCBI taxonomy): domain Eukaryota; kingdom Metazoa; phylum Chordata; class Amphibia; order Anura; family Dendrobatidae; genus Dendrobates; species Dendrobates tinctorius. Next base: position 11,564,857 of record NW_027361932.1, read on the forward strand.
ATGGAGAGGGGTTCAAAAATTTCTTCTGCTATCTCCTTCAGTACTCTGGGGTGTAATTCATCTGGACCTGGAGACTTGAATTCATTTAGGTTGCAAGCCTCAATTCATTTTCAGCTTTAGCTAATCTGATTTGTGCCCTGCAGGTTCTGCAGACAGCATTATATTCTTCTTTAGATATGCCTCCCTCTTTCCATTTTATAAACATTTTTTTCTTCCTTTTTAGCATGTGCTTAAGTTCTGTGTTCATCCATCCTGGTTTCCTTAAATGCTTCCTATTCTTCCCTCTTTTCGGAATTGTTAACAACTGTGCTTTGAGAATTTCATTTTTCAAGATTTCCCATCCTTCCTGGACATTTTTGTCTTTAAGGATATCCAGCCATTGGATCCCTCCAATTCTCTTTCTGAATCCCTTAAAATCTGCCTTTCTGAAATCTAACCTTGACGTCTGAGTCTTCACAGGTCTTCCGCCTCTAGTTATCCAAAATTCTAAAATAGCATGGTCGCTACCTCCTAGGGTCCCAGCCACTTTTACCTCCTCAACCATTTCCTCCCTGTTTATAAGGATTAGATCCAAGGTAGCAGTTCCCCTTGTTTTCTCCCCTACCTTTTGGAAGATAAAGTTGTCAGCAAGAGAGGATAAGAATTTCCTTGACCTGTTAGTTTTGGATGAGAGAGATTCCCAACAAATGTCTGGATAGTTGAAATCTCCCATGACAACTATGTCATATTTTTTGGAGAATTTGGCCATTTGATGCATAAAGAGTTCATCCATATCTTCAGCTTGCACAGGCGGCCTGTAGTAAATGCCTACAATGGTGTCCTTTCCATTGTTCTGTCCTTGTCTTGCTAGACGGAGACTCCAGTATTTGGTTAAGTGGAAGGGTTATGGTCAGGAGGATAATTCCTGGGTCTCTGCCTCTGATATTCATGCCGAAAGATTGGTGCGTGCCTTTCATCGGGCTCACCCGGATCGCCCTGGTGGCATGGATGAGGGTTCGGTGACCCCTCCTCAAGGGGGAGGTACTGTTGTGAGTTCATTTTTCCCTTCACCATTGAGGTCTGATGAACTCCCTCCTCTGGTGAAGGAAGGTAGTCAGGCTGATTACCAAACACATGGGCAGCTAGATGATGACTGGGTGGCTGGAATTGAGGACTGGATATAAGGCTGCCGACGCCCTTCTTCCTGGCTGGTGATTTTCCTGCTGGATTCTTGGAGACCAGTCTGATTCCAGCATCTCAAAGCTAAGTTTTTCTGCTCTGCTTTGTACTCTTCAGTTTTGTTTTTCTTTTGCCTTGTTTTTTGGGAGTTCTGCCATCCCCGGCCGGGGGTGAGCTGAACTCCATTTTTGTCTCTGATCTGTTTATATTTTGCTCTGTCTTTGGAATATACCTGAGTGCTGATATAGTCTTTTGAAGCCTAGCGACTTCAGGGCCTGTTTTTCCTATCAGTCGGTTGGCTCATTTTGATAGGGTTTTTGCGGATGGCAGACAGCAGCTTTCCTATCCTGTCCTATGTAGTTAGCTTGGGCCCCATCATTTGCTTAACCTATCTTTCTATCTGTTAGTGTTTTCATCTTGCTTCACCGTCATTATATGTTGGGGGCTGCCTATTGCTTTGGGGTCTGCTCTGGGGCAGTTTAGTTTTTCCACTTTCTGTCTTTAGGCTATATAGTTCTCCGGCTGTAAGCATCGTTCCTATTCTGCTGTGTTCCGGACCTTGCCCTTACTGTTGCCCTTAAGCCTGGCTTCGTTCGGCCATACTGGTTCCTGTGACATCACCGCCTGTTGGTCCCGCCCGCCGGGTTTAAATAGCTTTCCTGGACGTGACTACCTTGCTTGTATATCTCGTCCTGTACCTGATCTGCTAGCTGGGAGTTGCACGCTGTGCTACCTCCTTCCTTCCTGCTGAATCCACCTGGATTACCTGCTGCCTAACTGCCGCTGCCTGGACCTTCTGACGGGGTCGGCCTGAAGGCTCCTTCCAGCCCTGCCTCCACCTCTCACCGCTACTACAGCACTCACGGTATGCGCTGAAGATCTTGACTGCTGTGTGCGTTCCACCTGAGAGACTATCCATGCTACCTTTGCACATCCAGTATCAATTACCTAGTGACTTTCTCTGCCACTGCACTGTGCCCGAAGATTCCCCTCCCGCAAGGGAGAGGGCTAAGTGACTGTCCTTGCCTGCATTCTTCAGACTGTGTCTGCTTACATCTACACTGTGCCGGTGTACAACTTGCTATCTACTGGACTGAGTTCTGCTGCTGTTACCACTGCTGTCATTATCTGGCTCCGCCAGCACCTGTGCTGTTCTGTGCTGCTTGTTTAATACAAACTACTTTCACGTATACCTGTGTCTGTGACTATCATCTAGCCACTGTCTTCATAGAAACCTACTATACATCATTACAGGATATACAAGCCACCAATATGGAGACCGCAGGTGTAGAGTCCCTGGAGAAACGTGTAAGCAAGCAGCTTGCTTTGATACGGCAGGATGTGGCAGGCATTAGGACCCAGCTGGACACGCTGGAGCAACGTATCGAACACAACGCCGGGGCAGCAGAGGCACAGTTGCAACGACTGGCAAATCGGATTACGGCGCTGGAACAAGCAGCTCCTCTTCAGGGTGATCGTGTTCTGGCGTTGGAGCAAGCGATTCCTATGCAGCTCGATCGGATTGCTGCTCTGGAACAGGCCCCAGCCGCGCAGGTAGCAGGTGTTGCCCGGGATACTACACCGACCTTCCCGAAGCTTCCACCCTTCCGGTTCGCTGGTGAGAGGGATAAATTCCGAGGATTTTTGAACCAGTGTCGGATCTTCTTTGCTGCTCATGCCCCACAGTTCACTACGGAACGCTCCAAAGTTCTGACCATAGTCATGCTGCTGTCTGGTAAGGCGCTCGCGTGGGCCAACCCTTTGATTGAGACCGACGACCCTCTGCTTAACTCTATGGACAATTTCATTGCCGCAATGACGCAGATGTTTGATGACCCGAACCGAGCTAATACTGCTGAGACGACGCTGCTGACCCTTCGGCAGGGGAAGCGTTCGGTGCTGGAGTATGCATTGGACTTCCGTAGATGGGCTTTAGACACCACCTGGAACGGGGCAGCCAAGCAGGCCATCTTCCGCAGGGGATTGTCTACGGCAGTTAAGGATGAACTGGCACGCGGGGACTCGCCCGTGCTTCTTGGGGACTTCATCAACCACTGCATCCGCATTGACAATCGACTCTCTGAGCGCAGACAGGAGCGCTGGTCTGATCTACGGTTTAATAACACTGTTCCGTTCTCTTCTCCCTCCAGAGATGTCACCAGCAGGAGGAATCCCGAGCCCGAGCCCGAACCGATGCAGGTGGATGCCGTACGTAGAAATCCTCCTGATGCCCGCAAGGAGCATCGCTTTAAGGAAAACCTGTGCTTCTACTGCGGGGGGACCGGTCACTTCATCTCCGAGTGTCCAGTCAGGAGACGTAAGACGGCTGCAGCTATCATTGATTGTAACTCCGAGGCGGGGGAGTCCTGCGTCCTAGATCTGAACAATTCGGGGGGCAGAGACAATCAGAGAGACCTGGACTTTGCCGATATGAATTCGCTGGCATCTCTTCCATTGAACGCAGTGGTGATCTCGATGACATCCGTCGTTTCCTCCTTCGCTACTAAGAAGAATTCCCACTATTACCTATCCTTGAGGGTCTGCTTCCAGGGTCGGTGTGTCGAGAGCGCCGCCATGTTGGACTCCGGGGCCAGTGGAAACTTCATGGATATCGCGTTTGCAAGGAAGCATGGAATCAGGGCAGTGAAGAGGGAGTCGTCAGTCTTGATGGAGACAGTAGACGGGTCACCACTTACATCGGGACCGGTAACCATGGAGACTGAGTCGGTGAAGGTATGCATTGGAGAGGAACATGTGGAACATTTGTCCTTTTTACTAATATCTTCTCCTCACTTTCCTATTATCCTGGGGTTACCTTGGCTCCAGGTTCAGAATCCTCGCATCAACTGGGAGACCAGGGAAGTGCAGTTCCCTCCAAGTTCTAACAGCAACCCCGCTATTCCTAAGGTCGCTGCTATCCCCAAGGTAGTAGCTACGACTGAGGGACAATTACCAATGGAGTATCAGGATCTGGCAGAGGTATGTGATAAGAAGAGGGCAGATATGTTACCTCCCCACCGGCCTTATGATTGCCCGATAGAACTGATATCTGGGGCGGAGATCCCATTCGGGCGTATTTACCCTTTGTCTGGTCCTGAATTAAAGGCCTTGAAGGACTTCATCGACGAGAATCTCGCCAAGGGCTTCATCCGACCGTCTACTTCTCCTGCGGGTGCACCAATCTTCTTCGTGAAGAAAAAGGACGGGGGTCTGCGTCCTTGCATGGACTACCGTGATTTAAACAAGGTAACGGTCATGAATCGGCACCCGCTACCCTTAATCTCTGAACTACTGGAGAGGGTGAAGCAGGCTAAGATATTCACCAAACTGGATCTTCGGGGAGCCTACAATCTCGTGAGAATTCGGTCTGGAGATGAGTGGAAGACGGCCTTCCGCTGCCGTTATGGACACTTCGAATCACGGGTCATGCCGTTCGGACTACGAAATGCTCCTGCAACCTTTCAGCATTTTGTTAATGACATTTTCCGAGATGTGCTTGATGTATTTATGGTTGTGTATCTCGATGACATTTTAATCTTTTCCAGTGATCTCGAGGAACATCGGCTCCACGTGAGGACAGTGCTGCAACGCCTGCTGCATAACCATCTTTACATCAAATTGGAGAAATGCGAGTTCCACAGGGCAACAGTGCAGTTCCTCGGTTATGTCATCTCTCCACAGGGTCTCCAGATGGACGATCAAAAGACCAGAGCGATCCAGGAGTGGCCAGCGCCAGGATCGGTGAAGGAAGTTCAGAGGTTTGTGGGATTCGCCAACTTCTATAGGCGCTTCATCCGTAACTTCTCTGAGATTGTGGCTCCCATCACCCAACTGACCAAGAAGGGGGTACCGTTCCGGTGGACTCCGCAAGCCCAGGAGGCGTTCACACGGCTGAAGGACAAATTTGTGTCGGCTCCCATCTTAAGACATCCAGACCCAGACCTGAGCTTTACTCTTGAGGTGGACGCATCGGATGTCGCCATCGGTGCAGTGTTGTCACAGAGAGGAGGTGAGAAGGCAGTTCTTCATCCTTGTGCCTTTCTTTCTCAGAAGCTATCCCCGGCGCAGAAGAACTATGACGTAGGGAACAAGGAGTTACTGGCGATTGTGACGGCATTCAAGGAGTGGAGACACTTGCTGCTGGGGTCCTCAACTCCGATTACAGTTCTTACCGACCACCGAAACCTGGAATTCATGCAGTCCGTAAGATGTTTGAACCCACGTCAGGCACGTTGGAGCTTGTTTCTAAACCAATTCAACTTCATCATCTCCTACAGGTCGGGGGCACGGAATGGTAAGGCAGATGCGCTATCTAGGATTGCTGCTCCTGAGGAAGTGATTGAGTCGTCTCCTAGTACTGTTGTGTCTCCCGCTCATTTCATCTCTGCAATCCATCATCAGGATCTTCTGTCTGAGATCAAAGCAGCATACGCAGCAGATCCGTTGCTAAGGCAACCTCCCCCTGAAGTAAGCCTAAATTACAATGGAGGAGTGTGGTTACAGGAGAATCGGCTGTATGTACCAGAGGTGACAAGACTTGAAGTCCTCCGACTGATCCATGATTCTAAGATTGGGGGACATCGTGGAATAACGAAGACCCAAGAGTTCCTGGCTCGGTACTTCTGGTGGCCTTCGTACCGGAAGGACGTGGAGGGATACGTGTCATCCTGCGAGGTATGTGCTCGGTTCAAGACGCCTCGTGCGTCGCCTTCCGGGTTGTTACAACCCTTGCCTATACCATCTCGTCCCTGGAGATCCATCTCAATGGACTTTATTGTTGAACTACCGGTCTCCAAGGGTAAGAACACCATTCTAGTGGTCGTGGACCGCCTCACTAAGGCAGCACACTTTATCCCTTGCGCTGGATTACCCACAGCAAAACAGACTGCAGACTTGTTGATTCAAGAGGTGGTCCGTCTGCACGGAGTCCCGGATGAGGTGATCTCGGATCGTGGGGTGCAGTTCACGTCTAGGTTCTGGAGGTGTTTCTGCGCGGCTCTGGATATTAGAGTAAGTCTGTCTTCGGCTTACCATCCACAGACTAATGGACAGACGGAACGTACGAATCAGACCCTGGAGCAGTACCTCCGTTGCTACTTAAGTCATCTGCAGGACGATTGGGTAGATCTGCTTCCCCTGGCAGAGTTCACATATAACAACTCGCAGCACTCCTCGACTAAGCAGTCACCGTTCTTTGCTAATCAGGGTTACCACCCAAGCATCTTGCCGCAGTTCCCCAAGGAGGCTGCAGTGCCTGCTGTGTCTGACCATCTTTCTTTCTTACAGCAGAATTTGGAAGCTCTGAAGACCACCTTGACGACTGCGCAGGAAAGGTATAAGAGAGCAGCAGATCGTACCAGGAGGCCGGCTCCGGTGTATAGGGTGGGAGATACGGTCTGGTTGTCTACCAAGAATCTGAGGGTGAGGGCACCGACTGTCAAGCTGGGGCAGAAGTTTGTAGGGCCATACAAGATCGTGGCTCTAGTGAATTCGGTAGCGGTGCGTCTGAAATTACCCCCTGCCTGGAAGGTTCACCCGGTGTTCCATGTTTCCCTACTAAAGCCAGTTGTACCAAATTCTTTCCCAGGGCGTACTTCCTCTCCTCCAGCTCCAGTGCTCGTTGATGGACATGAACAATATGTCGTGGAGAAGATTCTGGATTCACGGATCTTCAGAAGGAAGTTGCAATATCTGGTCAAGTGGCAAGGATACTCTGTCGAGGAGAATTCCTGGGAACCGGTGGAGAATATCTGTGCTCCGCGGCTGCTGGAGCAGTTTCATCTAAGGTACCCGGACAAGCCTGGTCGAAGATTGTCCGGAGGACATTCTTTAAGGGGGGAATAATGTAAGCATCGTTCCTATTCTGCTGTGTTCCGGACCTTGCCCTTACTGTTGCCCTTAAGCCTGGCTTCGTTCGGCCATACTGGTTCCTGTGACATCACCGCCTGTTGGTCCCGCCCGCCGGGTTTAAATAGCTTTCCTGGACGTGACTACCTTGCTTGTATATCTCGTCCTGTACCTGATCTGCTAGCTGGGAGTTGCACGCTGTGCTACCTCCTTCCTTCCTGCTGAATCCACCTGGATTACCTGCTGCCTAACTGCCGCTGCCTGGACCTTCTGACGGGGTCGGCCTGAAGGCTCCTTCCAGCCCTGCCTCCACCTCTCACCGCTACTACAGCACTCACGGTATGCGCTGAAGATCTTGACTGCTGTGTGCGTTCCACCTGAGAGACTATCCCTGCTACCTTTGCACATCCAGTATCAATTACCTAGTGACTTTCTCTGCCACTGCACTGTGCCCGAAGATTCCCCTCCCGCAAGGGAGAGGGCTAAGTGACTGTCCTTGCCTGCATTCTTCAGACTGTGTCTGCTTACATCTACACTGTGCCGGTGTACAACTTGCTATCTACTGGACTGAGTTCTGCTGCTGTTACCACTGCTGTCATTATCTGGCTCCGCCAGCACCTGTGCTGTTCTGTGCTGCTTGTTTAATACAAACTACTTTCACGTATACCTGTGTCTGTGACTCTATCATCTAGCCACTGTCTTCATAGAAACCTACTATACATCATTACACCGGCTGTGATCGAGGGGTCTAGGGCACCGTAGGAACCCCCCACGGCTACTGCTAGTTGTTGTGGATAGGTTCAGGGGTCTGCAATCCGATAGCTGCCAACCTCTCTGGTTTTTCTGGACTTAGCTGGTATTTTGTTTTTTCCTCCTTCGGTGACTCATCATAACAGGAGTGGTTCTGCAGCTGGGAACCACAGACCACATCTCAGTACCAATGCTTTCTGGCTGATTTTGTCACTTTTGAATGTTGGTTGTGCTTTCTAACTCGTGGTAGCATGAGACGGACTCTACAACCCACACAAGTGGCTCAGGTAGTGCAGCTCATCCAGGATGGCAGATCAATGCGAGCTGTGGCAAGAAGGTTTGCTGTGTCTGTCAGCGTAGTGTCCAGAGGCTGGAGGCGCTACCAGGAGACAGGCCAGTACACCAGGAGACGTGGAGGGGGCCATAGTAGGGCAACAACCCAGCAGCAGGACCGCTACCTCCGCCTTTGTGCAAGGAGGAACACGAGGAGCACTGCCAGAGCCCTGCAAAATGACCTCCAGCAGGCCACAAATGTGCATGTGTCTGCACAATCGGTTAGAAACCGACTCCATGAGGATGGCCTGAGGGCCCGACGTCCACAGAAGGGGGTTGTGCTCACAGCCCAACACCGTGCAGGATGCTTGGCATTTGCCACAAAACACCAGGATTGGCAAATTCGCCACTGGCACCCTGTGCCCTTTACAGCTGAAAGCAGGTTCACACTAAGCACATGTGACAGACGTGACAGAGTCTGGAGACGCCGTGGAGAGTGATCTGCTGCCTGCAACATCCTTCAGCATGACCGGTTTGGCAGTGGGTAAGTAAAGGTGTGGGTTGACATTTCTTTGGAGGGCCAACAGTGAAACATGGTGGTGGCAGCAGCATGCTATGGGGGTTGTTTTTGAGCTGCAGGGACAGGATGACTGGTTGCAATTGAAGGAAACATGAAGTACAGAGATATCCTGGAAGAAAACCTCTTCCAGAATGCTCTGGATCTTAGACTTGGTCGAAGATTCACCTTCAAACAAGACAATGACCCTACGCACACAGCTAAAATAACAAAGGAGTGGCTTCAGAACAACTCTGTGACCATTCTTGACTGGCCCAGCCAGAGCCCTGGCCAAAACCCAATTGAGCATCTCTGGAGAGACCTGAAAATGGCTGTTCACCATGCAACCTGACGGAACTGGAGAGGATCTGCAAGGAAGAATGGCAGAGGATCCCCAAATCCAGGTGTGAAAAACTTGTTGCATCATTACCAAGAAGACTCATGGCTCAAAAGGGTGCTTCTAATCAATACTGAGCAAAGGGTCTGAATACTTATTACCATGTGATATTTCAGTTTTTCTTTTCTTAATACGGTAAATGTCACGGGGGCTTAGTTCAACTAAGGCTGAAATACCCGGGGCCCCTGTGGTGTCCCTTTTACTAGGGGAAACCCTGTCTGACCCTCAACCCAGGGTTTTTGCTGAAGGTGCAAATGCCTGAGCCTCCACCCTTTCCTTATCTCCTGCTCAGCCCTGCACTTAACCCTCCACCCTCCACCCAGTGAGGAGTCACACCACCAAATCTCCCACACAAATAATGACAGACAGGGAGAACTTAAACTGCACTGCACCGCACACACACAGGAATAAACAGTAATGTGAACAGGGCACAACTAAACACAAATATGGGAAGGAGAAAGGATAACGACGGATCATACGACACCAGATATGAATCTCTCTCTCTTGAACACCTCCACTCCAGACCGGAACCACTTGGTATGAAACACAAGCTATAATCGGCGACGCCCATATGCCAGTATGACTATTTAAAGACCGTGGGCGTGACTAACCTTCCAACCTGGTCTCCAGCAGGATTAACCCCCGAGAGCCTGAAGATCAAACCGGCGCCACTGAGGCTATAGTGGCTGGAGGTGGAACTACCTCTGCCTGCCGGATGCTGTGGTGTGAACAGCGTCCGACATGACAGTACCCCGTCTTCTACGAGGGACCCCAGGGCCCTCAAGACTCATAGGACCCGGCTTGTCCGGATGACGACGGTGAAAAGAACTGACCAGCCGATCCGCATGTATGTCTGAGGCTGGAACCCAAGACCTCTCCTCTGGACCATACCCCCGCCAGTGCACCAAATACTGAAGAGTACGGCGTACTACTCGAGAGTCCACCACCTTGGCGACCTCGAACTCTAACTCGCCATCCACCATGACTGGAGGTGGCATCGGCGTCGTGTCCACCAAGCCTACCACCTTTTTCAATAAAGCCCTGTGAAAAACGTTATGTATTCTGTACACCGCAGGAAGTTCCAACCGATAAGCCACTGGGTTAATGATGGCAGAAATCCTAAAAGGCCCAATAAACCTTGGACCCAGTTTTAAAGATGGGATTTTGAGTTTTATGTTCTTCGTAGCTAACCACACCCATTCACCCACACACAGGTCCGGACCTGGCACGCGTCTACTGTCAGCCACCCGTTTGTACCTGGCACTCATGCTCAACAAACGCTGTTTCACCCGCCTCCAGACTGATGACAATTGGGCTCCTAGCTGATCCTCCTCCGGGACACCCCCGGAGTCACCCTGACGTAAGGTACAAAACTGAGGATGTTGACCGTACACACAAAAGAATGGAGACTCTCCTGATGACTCTTGGCGGTGATTATTTAATGCGAATTCGGCCAGAGGAAGGAAAGTAGACCACTCCTCCTGGTTGTCGGACACAAAGCATCGTAAATACTGTTCTAGATTTTGGTTCATGCGCTCAGTTTGTCCATTAGACTGTGGATGAAACGCCGATGAATGTGACAACTTGATCCCCAACCTAGAGCAAAAAGCTTTCCAAAACCTCGCCACAAATTGCGTACCCCTATCAGATACTATGTCAGACGGTACTCCGTGGAGTCTGACCACCTCCTTCACAAATACCTGAGCCAACGTCTTAGCATTGGGCAAAGAGGACAACGCCACAAAATGCGCCATCTTTGAAAAACGGTCAACCACCACCAGGATGACCGTGTTCCCTGCCGAGGCTGGCAAGTCAGTGATAAAATCCATGGAGATTTCTGTCCATGGCCTATTGGGTACCCCCAGAGGCTGTAGCGTGCCAGCAGGACAGGTTCGGGGTGACTTAGCCCTAGCGCACGTGATGCAAGCTGCCACGTACGAGACCACGTCCTGCCGGATTTTGGGCCACCAGAAACGACGCGATACCAGCTCTAAGGTGCCCTTCACCCCTGGGTGACCAGCCAGTACCGAATCGTGGTGTTCCTTCAACACCTTAGGCCGAAGATGCAGGGGTACAAATGATTTGTTGGCGGGAAGTCCTGGTGGTACCTCCTCTTGGGCCTCGGCAATCTCCGCCTCTACCTCAGTCGTGAGAGCCGAGACCACTACCCCTTTCTGGAGGATGGGTACCGGCTCTTCCCGAGGTTCTCCCCCCGGAAAACACCTAGACAAAGCATCCGCCTTGGTGTTTTTAGCCCCGGGACGGTACGTCACAAGAAAATTGAAACGAGTAAAAAACAATGCCCAGCGAGCCTGCCTAGGAGACAGACGCTTGGCCGACTCCAGGTAGAGCAGATTCTTATGGTCGGTAATAACTGTGACCTGGTGAGCCGCCCCCTCCAAGAAGTGTCGCCATTCCTCAAAAGCCAGTTTGATGGCCAACAACTCCCTGTTGCCGATATCATAATTCCGTTCGGCCGGCGACAGCTTCTTGGAGAAGTAGGCGCATGGATGCATCTCGCTCAAGGACGAGCCTTGAGACAGTACTGCCCCCACTCCCACCTCCGACGCATCAACCTCTACCACAGAAGGTTTAGACACGTCTGGTTGCACCAGAATGGGGGCTGAAGCAAAACTATTCTTCAGACGCTCAAATGCACGTATAGCCACCTCAGGCCAGTTCGCCAGATCGGCACCCTTCTTTGTCATGTCCGTGAGCGGTTTGGCGACAGTCGAAAAGTGTTTTATAAATTTCCTATAATAATTCGCAAACCCAAGGAACCGCTGGAGTGCTTTCAGACTCTCCGGCCTCTCCCATTGCAACACCGCTTGCACCTTAGCGGTGTCCATTTTAAAACCGGCTGCGGACACAATATATCCCAAAAAGGGCAACTCCTGGACAAAAAATAAACATTTTTCCAGCTTAGCATAGAGCTGGTTCTCCCGGAGCAACTGTAACACCTGCCTAACATGCTCCAAATGAGTGTCCCGATCGCTAGAATAAATGAGGATATCATCCAGGTATACAATCACAAATCTCCCCAGGACATGATCAAATACATCATTAATAAAATGTTGGAAAACGGCAGGCGCGGTGGTCAACCCAAACGGCATAACCAGACTCTCAAAATGACCCTCAGGAGTGTTAAACGCCGTCTTCCACTCATCCCCCTGACGGACCCTTATGAGGTTATACGCCCCCCTGAGGTCCAGCTTGGAAAACCATTTCGCCCCCGCTACCTGGTTGAACAAATCCGGGATCAACGGCATTGGGTAGGGATCACGGATAGTAATCTGGTTTAACTCTCGGAAATCCAGACACGGGCGTAACCCCCCATCTTTCTTCTTAATGAAGAAAAACCCCGCGGCTACAGGCGAGGACGAAGGCCGGATGTGACCTTTGCTCAGACTCTCCGCGATGTAGTCTTTCAGAGCTTGTCTCTCAGGACCAGAAATATTAAACATCCTGGCCTTAGGTAATTTGGCCCCGGGTTTTAACCTAATAGCACAGTCATAGGTTTTATGTGGAGGCAGTTCTGAGCAACCCTTCTCAGAGAAAACATCCGCGAAATCCTGCAAAGCCTCCGGCAGGCTGGGCGTCACGGCGGACACACATGTGGCCAAGCAATTGTCTTGGCAGAAACCTCTCCATTGTACTATGTCCTGAGTTTTCCAATCAATTACCGGGTTGTGCCTGGACAGCCATGGAAAACCCAGGACCATTTGAGCTGGGAGATTACGGAGGACCCTACATGTAACCGACTCAGAATGTAGGACCCCAATGTGGAGTTTCACCTCTGCCACAAACTCAGTAATCTCCCCTTGAGGGAGGGGAACAGCATTAATGGTCACCACCTGTATGGGGTGAGGAAGTTTTTCGATCTTAAACCCGGCGGTGTGTGCAAACTCCTCATCTATGAGATTGGTGGCGGAACCGCTATCCACAAACACTGATATAGGTAGCTCTCTGCCGGCGATAATAACCTTGGCAGGGAGCATACATTGAGATACCATCATGGAGGATATGCATACGCTCAGTTGGGTCTCCTCCATACCCTCTGAGCTTAACAGTTTTCCGCCGGTGTGACCCTCTTAGGTAGTACCGGGCAAACGTTAACATAATGACCTCCTTTTCCACAGTCAAACATGCTCCGGGCTTCCGGAATCCCGGAGCGCGAGGCTGAACCTGTGCCACGCCAGCAATCTGCATAGGTTCAGGGGACTCATCTACTTCAACCACACCTGCACCTCTGTTTTTCCCCAGAGGTAGCGTCTCCTGTGCCCCCTGACGAAAATGGCGATCAATACGTATCACCAAACTCATGGCAGACTCCAATGATGCCGGAGTCTCATACATCAGGAGGGCTTGTTTCACCCTCCCTGATACCCCATGAATAAACTGGCTCCGCAGTGCTGGGTCATTCCACTGTGTGTCTACAGCCCAGCGGCGAAATTCCGAACAATAGTCTTCTGCCAAGCGCTCCCCCTGGCGGAGGGCGCGGATTTTAGATTCCGCTAGAGCCAGTCGGTCAGGGTCATCGTAAATGAGCCCGAGGGCAGAAAAAACATTATCGACCGAATGAAATGTAGCAGAGTCAGCTGGTAAGGAAAATGCCCATGCTTGGGGGTCACCACTTAGTAATGACAACACCAGCCCTACTCGCTGGGCCTCATTACCTGAGGATATTGGCCGCATGCGGAAGTATAATTTGCAGGCCTCCCGAAATACGACAAATTTGCTGCGATCGCCTGAAAATCGTTCTGGCAGCGGAAACTTCGGCTCTGCACCGATACCTGCAGATGCCGTTTGCACCTTTGCTACTACCAGGCCCTGCTGCTGAACTGCCCCTTTCAACTCGGAGACCTGTATGGACAGTGCCGCCAACTGGCGGGTTATGGAATCTAATGGATCCATGGACTCCTGAAAAAATGTGGGCCGATTATAATGACACGGGGGCTTAGTTCAACTAAGGCTGAAATACCCGGGGCCCCTGTGGTGTCCCTTTTACTAGGGGAAACCCTGTCTGACCCTCAACCCAGGGTTTTTGCTGAAGGTGCAAATGCCTGAGCCTCCACCCTTTCCTTATCTCCTGCTCAGCCCTGCACTTAACCCTCCACCCTCCACCCAGTGAGGAGTCACACCACCAAAGCTCCCACACAAATAATGACAGACAGGGAGAACTTAAACTGCACTGCGCCGCACACACACAGTAATAAACAGTAATGTGAACAGGGCACAACTAAACACAAATATGGGAAGGAGAAAGGATAACGACGGATCATACGACACCAGATATGAATCTCTCTCTCTTGAACACCTCCACTCCAGACCGGAACCACTTGGTATGAAACACAAGCTATAATCGGCGACGCCCATATGCCAGTATGACTATTTAAAGACCGTGGGCGTGACTAACCTTCCAACCTGGTCTCCAGCAGGATTAACCCCCGAGAGCCTGAAGATCAAACCGGCGCCACTGAGGCTATAGTGGCTGGAGGTGGAACTACCTCTGCCTGCCGGATGCTGTGGTGTGAACAGCGTCCGACATGACAGTAATTTACAAAATTTCTACATTTTTTTTCAGTCAAGATGGGCTGCAGGGTGTACATTAATGAGAAAAAAAAAAGAACTTTCTTGAATTTACCATATGGCTGCAATGAAACAAAGAGTGACAAATTTAAAGGGATCTGATTACTTTCCGTACCCACTGTATATAAGGCTGTAGGGTTTCGAGTAGTGAGACCCATGACCAGTACGTACAGCTTGATCTGTACATGGACTGTGTTTTGTGCATAGCTGAATTCTGCTTTAGGATTAGCAGATAATTTGAAGGTGAAGTTAAAATCCAGTGTTTTCAGTCAATTTGATGACAATCAGCTGAGAATGGGCAATCTATTTAATTTAAAAAATAAATATATATCGAAGTCTAAACTTCTATGTGGTTGTTTCCTGAGGAAGACGTGTGTTATACTTTGAAACTCGTTAAATAAAAATTGCATTAATGCATCCAGTGGTACCGAATTCTCTTTATTCCTCCAGCAACGCGGAACAATCCACCAACTTTTTCCTTCTGAACTAAAAAGTATAATCTTTATAACATATATGTTTGTAGAAGTTTATCATAGTATGAACAAACAATATTTACAAAAACATCTCCGAAGAGTTTGGACTCCACCAATACCTTTATCATTAATAATTTCTCCTGGAGTGATAGACCAACACCAAAAGTAAAGCATATAATCGTCCATAAAGTTACAAAGGAACCTAAGGAAACCTCTAAACCTTGGATATGGATGTCAAACTCAAATACACAGAGGGCCAAACTTGAAATCTTGGACAAAGTCGTGGGCCAACTTTAATATTTATTACAAAATGTCTACAATTGAGGAAAAATATTCAGGATTGAGAGTCCTCAGTAGTTGATACCTTTTAATGGCTAACTGAAAAGATGGTAATACATTGCAAGCTTTCGAGACTACTCAGGTCTCTTACAATTGAGGAAGTACAATTCTCGTACAATTGAGGAAGTTTTTCCTCATAAGATATTACGATGAACCTTTTCATATGGAAACAAATTTAAAGGCGTTGTCAAACAAACAAAGTACATTTTAATTAATCTCATGAGTCAGATCACATGACCGGAGCATTGGTTATTTCCTCTTGCACAGTGGCATACATAGAAATCATAGGGCCCCTTAGCAGAAGTTTTAATAGGACTCGCCTCCTCACACTGAAAAAAACCCCTTAACATTAGGTGGGGTCACAGAAGAGCATATCTTACAACTCTGCAACCCTTACAAAGTAATTTTCCTCCTTTTGAAGCCTCACAGATTGCCCTTACATCGCTCCCATAAAGTATGAAGCCAACAAAAGTACCCCCCAAACATAGGATACCCCTACAGTTAATTCCTCCACAGTACCCGCCACTTGCATGTTATAATGACCATATTGTGCTCCTCCGGCAAAGTATTGTGACTCCCAACACAGTATAATGCCCCAACTGTGATCCCCACAAAGTCCTCCACACAGTATAATAATGGGCCCCACTTAGTCCTCCATACAGTATAATGGCCTCCACATAGTCCTGCATACAGTATAATGGGCACATACTGTAGTTCTTCATACAGTATAATGGGCCCCACATTATCCTCCATACAGGATAATGGCCCCGCATAGTCTTCCATACAGAATAATGCCCCCACATAGTTATCCATATAGTATAATGGGCCCCACATAGTCATCCACACAGTATAATGGACACCACATAGTCCTCCATACAGTAAAATGGGCCCCACTCGTCTGCCATACAGAATAATGGGCTTCACATACTGTAGTCCTTCATACAGTATAACGGGCCCCACATAATCCTCCATACAGGATAATGGCCCCACATAGTCTTCCATACAGAATAATGCCCCCAAATAGTTATCCATACAGTATAACGGGCCCCACATAGTCCTCCATACCAAGTAATATCCCCACACAGTCCTTCGTACAGGAGAGTGGCCCCACATATTCCTCCATACAGTTTAATGGGCCCCACATAGTTCTCCCTATAGTATAATAGCCTCCACATAGTCCTCCATACAGTATAACGGGCCCCACATAGTCCTCCATACCAAGTAATATCCCCACACAGTCCTTCGTACAGGAGAGTGGCCCCACATATTCCTCCATACAGTTTAATGGGCCCCACATAGTTCTCCCTATAGTATAATAGCCTCCACATAGTCCTCCATACAGAATAATGGGCCCCACATAGTACTAAGTACTCCATAAAGAAGATTGGCCCCACAGTCCTCCATACAGCATAATGGGACCAACATAATCCTCCACACAGTATAATAGGCCCAATATAGTACTCCATACCAAATAATGGCCATATATAGTCCTTCATACAGGGTAATGGCCCCACATAGTCTTACATGCAGTATAATGGGCCCTACATTGCCGTCTTACAGTATAAAGAGCCTCACATAGTACTCCATACTGAAAAATTACCTCATATAGTCCTCCATGCAAAATAATGGCACCACATAGCCCTCCATATAGTATTATGGGTGCCATTTCCTTCATACAGTATAAGTCGCCCCACATAGCTCCCCATATAGAAAAATGGCCCCACATAGCCGTCCATTCAGTATAATGGGCCCCACTTAAAAAAAAATACTCATCTATTTGTTCCCCCTCTGCTTCAGTCTCCTCAGCAAGCGCTGAGATGTCAGAATAAAATGAAGAATGATGGGGAGGGAGTGAACAGCTTTCCTCTTCCATAATTGCTATCAACAATACAGTTGAAAGTGTGATTCAAGGGAGGGGACGGTGAAGACGTTGTGGGCCAAATATAATCACCCTGTGGGCCACAGTTTGGCATTCATGCTCGGAATTCTCACATTGGCTAAAATTAATATTCAGGAGTCCATCATGAGAAGTACACTGAAAAACAATGGTGTCTATCGCAGTATTGCAAGTAGATAGCCACTACTTGGGTTGGCTTTCAAAAAATCACCTGGACAAGCCAGAAGACTATTGGAACAATGATTTACAGATAGATGAGTCTATGGTGTTAAATGAAAAGTATTATGTTTGGAGAAAGAAAAACATGATTTCAGCATCAAAACTCATACTATTTGTGAAACACAGTTGTTCTAGTATCGTATTTTGGGTCAGGGTGTTTTTTGATAATTGATAAAACAATGAGCTTTGAATTTCCTCAGCAAATTCTAAAGGAAAATGTGAGGACATCTCTCCAAAAGCTGAATTTCAAAAGAATATAGGTCATGCAGCAAGACGACCCAAAGCACACAAGTAGTTCTACAAAAGAATGGTTGAAAAACAATACTGTTAAGGTTTTGGAATGGCCAAGTCAAACGTCTGACTTTAATCCTATAGAAATAAACAGACAAAGAAACAACAAAATATAAAGTATAAGTAATTATACGGCCAAAAAAAATAATAAAAATAAAAAAATATTAATAATTAATAATTGACCAATGTGTTTCTTCCAACAATTGGATGGCAGACCATCCTGTATAAATGAGAAAAACAACTACTGATGTATTAAAGAGAACCAGAATAATGGAAATGTATATATAAATACTGGAATGGAGGCAAAATAATATAAAATAAGCCTTTATTAAAATGATGGCCAAACAACAACAGCAACAATATATGAAAAAATGTATAAAAAATGGCAAAGAAAACCGCACAATATATAGATAATTAAATGTCTGTACTAATAATAATATCACCACTAATAAAATGGAAAAAAGGGAACATATATAATAATCCCTATATATAGTAACCAAGGAACGTGGTAGGCACAATGAAACCAAAAAATAAAAATAATAAAAATAAAAATAAAAAACAAAGGAAGGGGATATAAATATACCCAAAATTTTGTGAGAAACTAATATATATATACGTATATACGTATAAAAAAGTGATTAATATGCACCAAAAATAAAAAATTTTATATGTGTATAAACAATAATAGTGAAAAAAGAAAAAGAAAAAAAATATATATATATGCGCCAAAAGGTAGCTATATAAAACCTTATCCTAAAGAGCGCTATATGGCAGAAATAAACCAGGGACAGCCAAAACCATTAGTCAAACAGCACATGCACTAAACAGTACCGCATAAATAGAATGGGCCACAATAAACCAGACCTGATAAACCTGGCAACGGCTAATGAAGCGCTTGCACAGAAGTTGTATGCACAAACTATGCGGCACTATACAGCACAATGCACTGCTGGAAGGACAAATGCTGAGACAATAGTCAGAATAATAAGCTGTAAGTACACACCGCAATGATACACCAATGCAGCAAGGACTGTCCTGGAAATATAACGCAATATAGCACAATAGGTTACCTGAAGGATAAATAACCAGGGAGTGGTGAAAGCGGTGTGCCAAAAAGAACGCGTCCCGACGCGCGTTTCGGAAAAGTTCCTGACGAAGGAACTTTTCCGAAACGCGCGTCAGGGCGCGTTCTTTTTGGCACACCGCTTTCACTACTCCCTGGTTATTTATCCTTCAGGTAACCTATTGTGCTATATTGCGTTATATTTCCAGGACAGTCCTTGCTGCATGGGTGTCCCATTGCGGTGTGTACTTACAGCTTATTATTCTGACTATTGTCTCAGCATTTGTCCTTCCAGCAGTGCATTGTGCTGTATAGTGCCGCATAGTTTGTGCATACAACTTCTGTGCAAGCGCTTCATTAGCCGTTGCCTGGTTTATCAGGTCTGGTTTATTGTGGCCCATTCTATTTATGCGGTACTGTTTAGTGCATGTGCTGTTCGACTAATGGTTTTGGCTGTCCCTGGTTTATTTCTGCCATATAGCGCTCTTTAGGATAAGGTTTTATATAGCTACCTTTTGGCGCATATATATATATATATATTTTTTTTTTCTTTTTTCACTATTATTGTTTATACACATATAAAATTTTTTATTTTTGGTGCATATTAATCACTTTTTTATACGTATATACGTATAAATATATTAGTTTCTCACAAAATTTTGGGTATATTTATATCCCCTTCCTTTGTTTTTTATTTTTATTTTTATTATTTTTATTTTTTGGTTTCATTGTGCCTACCACGTTCCTTGGTTACTATATATAGGGATTATTATATATGTTCCCTTTTTTCCATTTTATTAGTGGTGATATTATTATTAGTACAGACATTTAATTATCTATATATTGTGCGGTTTTCTTTGCCATTTTTTATACATTTTTTCATATATTGTTGCTGTTGTTGTTTGGCCATCATTTTAATAAAGGCTTATTTTATATTATTTTGCCTCCATTCCAGTATTTATATATACATTTCCATTATTCTGGTTCTCTTTAATACATCAGTAGTTGTTTTTCTCATTTAATCCTATAGAAATGTTGTGGGAGGATCTAAAGCGTGCAGTTCTGAGAGAAAACCCATCATCATACTGATTGTAGTCTATAGGGCTTTTGATATTTCCATGTATTTTTGAAGACCTAGTGGCTGCACAAAGATATGAATTACAGTCGAGTCACAGATCACATTCGCCAATGCAAGTCTATGGGTCCATGAAGAACATCTCTTGGATGCTTTCTGTGCATTGTCTGCACAAGGGTATCGTAATAGTTATTGAAAGCAAGGGTTCACTTACTTTTGCCACTCACAGGCATGTGTTAAAGGGAATCTGTCACCTCATTTTTGGCCTATGAGATGCGGCCACAGCCATCAGAGGCTTATCTACAGCATTCTGTAATGCTGTAGATAAGACCCCGATGTAACCTGAAAGATATGAAAAACGAGTTAGATTATACTCACCCGGGGGTCCGGTCCTGTCCGATGGGCGTCGCAGTCCGGCGCCTCCCATCTTCTAGCGATGACGTCCTCCTTCTTACTTCTGCTGTGGCTCCTGCACAGGCGTTCTATATCTGCCCTGTTGAAGGCAGAGTAAAGTACTTCTCTGACCTTTCCTGGCGCCTGCGCACTGCAGTACTCTGCCTTCAAAAGGGCAGATATAGTACGCCTGCGCAGGAGCCGCAGCAGAAGTAAGGAAGAGGACGTCATCGCTAGAAGATGGGAGGCGCCGGACCGCGACACCAATCGGACCGGACCGGACCCCCAGGTGAGTATAATCTAACTCGTTTTTCTTATCTTTCAGGTTACATCGGGGGCTTATCTACAGCATTACAGAATGCTGTAGATAAGCCCCTGATGGCGGTGGCCGCAGCTTATAGGCCAAAAATGAGGTGACAGATTCCCTTTAATGGATCATTTTCCTCAATAAAGAGTTGAAAAGGTCTAATATTTTCCACTCATTTCTCGACTGGTTCTATTTATCTGCTTTTAGGTCTTGTGTGAAAATATGATTTAATCTTTGGTGAAATTTATTCAGAAATACGGAAAAATTCTGAAGGATTAACAAACTTTCAATCATCACTGTATAATTTTTGCTAGCTTGTATTGCACAACTAATTTCCACAGCGCTTTACAGCATCATCATCATATCATTGAGTACTGTGTGAAAAAAAAAAATCATAGAAGTGTCCCTTTATCAGACCTATAGTGATGATCAGGAGCAAAATAGTCACTTTCCATTCTCCATTCTGAAAAATCACTTACAAATGCTAATGCAAAATACTTCAGCATACTGCCATGTGAATGTGGCCTTATGGTGAATTCACACAGTAGTGTTGTTGCTATAAATTCTGTGATAATCATATCATTACCCTAAATGAGGCTTGAGGTAATCCTAGCACGTTTTGGAAACATCCCCATTCAGATGTATTGAATGGATTTTTAGTAGCAGAAATGTTTCCAATTATTCTATTTTGGATATTACATACAAACCAAAGATTACAACAGCAGGCTTTATGCATTGGAATGTGTGCAAAGATTGATTATGTGAAATTTAAACTGCATCACTGCTATATAGAAAATACATATAAAATGAAAGTACACAGCACAAAAATTGGGGCAATTTGTGTTTGCCCACCAGCCATGGGGTAATTTGTAGACTTTAAATGTAATATGTCAGCATGTTTGTTATGTAATCCAACAGCAGCATACTGTAGGGACAGATACCTCGATTCCAGAAATGTATCACTTAGTTTACTCAGTGCAGCAGTTGTGACAGAACGTTTCCTCTGCTGCAGATAAGGCAAAGCTCAGAATGTTGAGCGCTATGTACCAATACAGAACAGGACTACATGACACGACGAGTCCACTAGTGACAATCTCCTGCTGATGCTCTATCATGCTGCTCGCAGATTGCATAGCAAAAACCTGCTAACAGATTCCATTTAAGCCCTGAAGAGGCTTGTTTGGTAAAAATTAGGTCAGAGTCCCATCAGAGAAAAGTTGCCTTGCTGTGGCTGATGGGCACACACAAATTGGCCAATTTGTGAGCTAAGAACCTTAGTTTTGTATTCCATATAGCAGTAATGCAGTTTAAATTTCACATAGTCAATCTTTGCACATATATTAGTGTATACAGAGTGCTGCTGTATTCTATGGTTTGCATATTATGTGGTCATAGCAGCTTACTTGTTCACACTTGCTTCAATCTGTTAGGAGATGCTGGTCATTCTTTGTTTTTGTAATTTGGGTGTTAGTATATTTGACAATGTAAAAATACAGCTCTTCAATATACAAAATGAAAATCCATCAAAGGTTATCTTAAAGGGAACCTGTAAAAAAAAAACGCTATTAACCTACAGAGAGTAACCCCATATCTGCAGGTTATTAGCTTGTTTTTCACCTGACAAGTTCACTGTAAATAGAAGAGTAAAACATATAAGTTCTGCTTTCCATTTCCTTGTGACAAAAATGATCATTTACATAAGTGACATTGTATACGTCAGTTCAGATGGCATTGAATATGTATGTGTGAATCAAGTAATATAAGCAGCAAGTAGATGGCTTCTTTCCACTTCTCAGACAGGAAGTATGGTGTGCATATGCAACAAATACCTTCTTCATTTAGGAGACATTGATCCCTGCTGCTCCTATACACACGGTATACAACAATCATCGCTGCATTTTACAGCTGTTCTCAGGTTCACATATTACTACAATGTTGCCTGTACTGTGCAATCCTCATGATGAGAATGTTTATTAAATGTCTATCATTATTAAAATGTACATTAATTTAATTAAATCATTTTGTACTTTGCTTAAAAGATATTTGTTTATATCCAGAGGCCGATCATGGCAACTTGGCCCAGGGGGGACTGCTTTACACAAAAGAGCATTTAAAGGGGTTGTCTACTACTGGAAAATGTCTTATTAAACGCTGTAGTTCCCCGGGTAAAACCAAAAACTAACTTTTACTCACCTCACACACTGGCACTGTTCCAGTGATGTCAGCACCCGGTTTTACGGTGCTCATGTGACACAGCAATCAGTGGTTGCTAATGCGCTGCTTCACTCTTACGTCCCTCGGATGATGCCCTCGGGGGAGTTGTGAGTGCAGCGGCCCTTTAGCCACTGCGCATTGGCTGCGGCGCTCATGTTACATAACTACATTTAAGAATGGGTTGTCCAAGTAGTGAACAAGTCTTTTAAGGAGTAAAGATTATTATTATTATCACTAGATGGAGGCCCGATGCTATCGCATTGGAAGGGCGGTATTGTCACGATGAGGGCAGGCTTTGCAGCATTGAGAATCTCTCCCCCCAATGTGCTCGCCCACCTATCCACTCTCTCTTTCCCCATGTGCTGACTTCTCCCGTCTGTGCTCTATTCTTTGACCTGTCTACCCCATTTGCTATCCCCACTGTCTACTGTCACTCTCCTTCCTGTGCTCTGGTCTCCCCTCAAGTACTGTCCCGCTTGAGCTGTCTGTCTCTCTCACCCCTGTGTCTGACCTGTACAGAACATACCACAGCTCCTGGGCAGGGGAAGAAGCAAAAGACAATACTGACATTACAGCAGGAGATTGCAGAGGATACGTTTTTTGAGGTAAAATATTGTTTAAAAACAGTGAAATATTTTACCTCACAGAATGAATCCTCTGTGATGCCCTGCTGTAATGTCAGTATTGTTTTTTGCTTCCTCCCGTGCCCAGGAGATGTGGTATGCTCCGTACATGGTGAACTTTCATTCATTGGTAAACCCCTTTAATATGACCGGCTTCCTCTGCCTGTAGACATGTTGTGCATCTGCCGCCAGAATCAGCCGAATGATTCACTGCGCCTACGTGGAATTCGAACAGGCGCAGTATGACGCTGTTCTACTGGTGGTACCGCGCAAGAGGTTGTGTGTGTGTGTGTGTGGTGTGTACGGCGTATACAGTGTGTGCGTGTGTGGTGCGATGGTGTTCCACTGGTGGTACCGTGCAATAGGTTGGTACCAGCAGCAGTTTCCATATTGAGACACCCATCACTTGGGTGTCCCAATATGGCGGTCGGTGAACTTTCTCCGCTTGGAATTCTGGGATACGGTGACACCTGGACAGAACAGGAAATGAAAACATTACAAGGCAATTATATAGATTATAGCGCCATTTATTCCATGACGCTTTACACATGAAAAGGAGTATACATACGTTTCCTGACACAATGGAGGCCATGAGGTGTATGGCGCTCAATGCATATGGTTGTCATAAATTTCGGGAGTGGGGTTGGTGCAAATCCATTTGCAGGACCCAGTCCAGGTACCATATCGCTTATGTGCTAGACATGTGCCCTGAGTAACCGCCTCTGCTTTTGATTAGCCAAACCGGCGCAACGTCAAATGTTTGTTGTGCCGCAACTTGACACCGCACCAGGACGGCTCATCAAAAGGAGCAGCGGATGCCATCAGATCAGAGTCGATTCGCAGGGCTCCCATCTGGCAACCACAAATTACTGCCCAATGGTCCTGCAAATCAATCTGTACCAACTCTGGTCAGGAGCGTTCTCAGCTTATACGCCAAATGCGGGGGTCTGACAGCATGGGCGACCATTATGGTTTTGTGCTTTTCCAGTGGAAAGTCATTATTATGATCATTTAAAAAGGGACATTAACCCTTCGGTCTCAAACCGACTACACACATTTTGTACGGAGCCAAACAGCGACATGTGTCCTGTGACCAAAACCATTTGTGCGCCCTTCTGTCGTGCGACTATACCATCAATAACACAAGGTTACAGATTAATGGTAGTCACGTGCGACTCGCATGGAATTAGTCACAAGGCGCACGCGACCAGAGTCGTATGAGGTCACAACGCAGCGCAAGAAGTCGTTTCCAGCGAGGCAACATGGCGCCTTGTAGCCCTCGCCTGATGGTTTTGTGCTTCCGTACGCCTGAGACAGAAGACCTCGTAACATTTTGGGGACCAGTCTGACAACGTGGCCCTCACACCCCTGCTTGTTGGATGAAGCTCGCCTGGAAGGGGACAACCGACTTACTGCCCAGGTTCATTTGTTCTGGTGGTGCCTGAGTGCAGCCATTTTGGGCTGGGGAGTGACTGAACACTGAGTATCTCCACATTAATGACAAGAAGTCCAGAAAATGTCTGCCCCGTGCTACTGTCACACAGCCAAGCTACACGTGTGTGATGGAGGCAGCTCCTGCTACAGCAGTCACTGTCTCACTGATGGAAGTAGTAGCAGCCCGCCATAAAGACCCTCCTCACAGGCTGAGGTGTGAGCAGGCTCCCGGGGGCTCTGAATGCCACCAGTGTCGTCGCGTGTCACACCAGGCGGCCCTCCCTCCTCTACACTGTTGTTAGCGAGGAACGCCTGCTTCCAGGTCTATGTTTCCAGTAGGACATTTTTAAACCTTACTTCCCGCGGGCTTCCGGTCTTGGTGCGGGTGCCGGAGCGGGATGGAGCGGCGCTGAGAGGCGGCTCCGAGAAGCCTGCACAGGGGAAAGCTCCGGTGCTCAATGGGCGGCCGGAGCTGACACCCTGCTCCGGGCACAGCGGGACGATGAAGCTTCTGAAGCCCACCTGGGTTAATCACAATGGTGAGGGAGGAGCAGGCGGGGGAGACTGGCCCCGAGGGGCCACAGAAGTTGCACAGGTCGCCGAATTCTGCACAACTTTTAACGGTCACGAGTTTGAATGGGGATGAGCGTGTTGGTGCCCAGGTGTGACTGCGGGACTGCCATAGACCCCTATGGGCGAGGTGATGCCAGGAGGAGCAGTGCATGGCTCCTGCAGCTGTGTGCCCAGCACCCTCCCAGGCTCCGCACCAGCCGCAGGGGAGCCGCTCCCTGGGGGCAGGGTCTGCTCTGTCACCTGCACAGCGTGATGCCACAGCTTGTGCGGAGCGCTGCGCCTGGCAGCCATTCTGCTCACTGTTGCACTGCATTGTCGTTGCTGCCACAGTAAGTTGTGCCTTACTGATGCTTTCCTAATATCTAGCTTCTCTGAGCATTAAACCCAAACTATCTCTCGTTTTAGGAAAACCCATATTTTCCGTGGACATACACCCCGATGGCACAAAATTTGCGACAGGAGGACAAGGTGTGTTTTGGGATCATGGTGGATTGTGCCGGTCTTGTTATACGTATGTGCCTGACTCGTGTACGGTGGTGGCCGCACCTTGTAATGTGGCTGACAGCTAGGATGCACTTAAGATGCAGCTCAGGCCTCATTCAGAGGGTCGTTTTTATTGGCAGGGGCACGTGGACATGACAAAACATGGATCCACCATTCAATAGTGAGCCATATGTGAAATTCTCCCTTGTGAGAGAGTCGCGACTATTATGCTGATGACAATTGGCTCAGACTGTTATTTTACTGTGATCCAATTCTCGAGGGAATCGCAGCACAGGTGCAGAGAAGATGGAATACGTAATTTCTCGTCTTCTCCTTTGACTCTGTGCGAGCACATAAGACTGCACTCAGATGAAATTCGAGTTTGATCAGGGTACACCGAATGACAGAATCGTAGCAATGGTGAGGAGAAGATGGAGAGCAAAATTTCTTCATCTCCATTGTGTGGATATGCAGAAATCGGACTGCACGCAGAGGTCATCCGAGTGCAGTTCGATATATTCCACACACCCATAGACTTGTATGGGTGAGTGCAATCCGATTTGTTCTTCAATTGTTCCTCATGCTGAATCGGTATAAGAAAAAAAAATCACCGATCAGCACTGTCAAATAGTCTAACAATGGTCCAAGTGAAATGTGATAAAACATAGGATGGCACTCGTCCCATGATACGCTGGTGTGAGCGAGCCCTAAAAAGCACCAGAATGCTTTCACATGATCATAACAATGTAAAAACGACCAACTGTGCCAACGTGCAGTCTGAGTGTCTTTTAACGACTTCAAGGCTTCCAATAGACGTGACCTAAGCATGGTTCTGGCGGCTTGCACTTGGATGCCACTCATGATTAATACGTACAAATAATTAATAAACTACGGTGGCTGCATCTTTTGCAGGAAAACCTCAGTACGCCGGTGTCTAAAAGTCATTGTGCACTTTTCGTTATTGCTGTATGTAGTATTGGTGGGATGTTAAGGGCAGGAGTAAATGGCGACCCTGGTGGTGTGGCATGGAGTCTGCTGTGTCGTATTGCAACATCACATCTAGGGATTGTCAGCATTCCAACCCAATAAATGCACAAACAAATCTAATACTAGATTGTTTTTGTTCATGTAGCTTTGCTTAGATCGACCTATTTGTGGTTAGATGGGGTGTTTTATTTTTTTTTATTTCTGTAGCCAAATTGCAGCTCCTAAATTTTTACCTTACAGCTTTGCATACACATTTTTGGTTTACTTGGTTTTGTGACCTGTTTTGCCATAGCATAATTGTAATTTACATACTCGGTTGTTTGTTCATTGTTATTCCCCAGGGCAAGATTCTGGAAAAGTTGTCATATGGAATATGCCACCTGTTGTTAAGGAAGAAGATGAGAAGAATGAAAGTATTCCCAAGATGCTGTGCCAGATGGACAACCACTTAGGTACCAGAGTACATAGCAAATAACTGCTTGGTGGGTTCACACTTCTTGTGATATGAAAGAACTTAGGGATGGAGGACCAGCCAGCTTGTTGTCCCTGTCATGTTGTCCCTACGGAACTGGATTAAACTTTACACTCTTTGTTTCAGCCTGTGTCAACTGTGTGCGATGGTCCAACAGTGGAGCTTATTTAGCATCCGGAGGAGATGACAAACTCATCATGGTGTGGAAGAAATCTGGGTGAGCTAAGGACAACCCTCCACACTGCGTCTTGGCTTCTATTAGACGGAATTTGTTATTAAAGGGGATGTCCACTACTAAGACAACCCCTTATTCATCAAAATGTTTGGCTCCCATAAAATAATAAAGCCTCTACTCGCGTCTTGTCCTGGCGCTGTTCCTGTGGTGTCTGCACTTGTTCTCCCCGTGGCTCGCGTATGGATGTTGTGCCACCTGATGCCAGCTCCCAGTCAGTGCTGGCGTCACTGTCCCCTCCTTCAGACAAATTGAGCATGAAGAGGAAGTCTGGTCTGCAGCCTATCTGAGTTTTTCTTCATGTTCATATCGACAGGAGGCAGGGACAGATAAGCTGGCGGTGATTGGGCGCTGTTTTCACGTCACAACAAGTGCATCAGAGCACTGAGAGAGCGACTGCTGAAACGGCTCCAGCGCGGGAGGTGAGTATAAGTTTTAATATTTTATGGGGGCCAAGGGAGGGCTATGAGAAGTTGTCCAAGTAGTGGACAACTTCTTTAGCCTAGTTAGCCACACCACAATCCTAAAGGTACTGTCACACTTAGCGATGTACCAGCGATCCCGACCAGCGATATGACGCAGTCAGGATCGCTGGTGCATCGCTAAGTGGTCGCTAGTGAGCTGCCACACAGGCAGATCTCACCAGCGACATCGCTGGGGACGGGGGTCGCTACTTACCTGTCAGACGCGGCGATCCTGACGTCCTCCCGCCTGGCTCCACGCTCGTCTCTCCACAGGAAGCTGACGATGAGAAGCGGTCCTGGACGTTCTCGCGCAATCAGCGATAACCAGCGGGGGAGCGGGTCGAAGGTAAGTATCAGACACAGCGATGTCGCTAGCAATATCACTATAACGTCACAAGTTATAGCGATATTGCTAGCGATATCGCTTAGTGTGACAGTACCTTTACACTTTTGGTTGCAAGCGCCTCGCTGTGGCACGTGTAGTTGACGCCGTGTCTCACGATGCACAGAGGAGGGAGGGGTACCCGAGCTAGGAAGCTACCAAAACGGTTACCTACCTTACATGCGGAAATATAGCAAAACAAACATGCGACTAGTTGAAGCATTTTAAACTTCATTCATGGGTCTGTTCCGTATATGCAGATGGCAGAAACTACTGTTTTCCGGTCACCTTTCTCTGAAACATTTTCCACTATATTCCAGAGTAAAACATAGTGCATTCCTTATAGTGAGCTGTCTGTATTTCATGTTGCTGCGTTTAAGTATGATGACGGGATTCTGCTGACGGATTCATTTTGCGTTGTCTAAATAGTTTACAGGTTCACAGCTGCATTTCTAAAGATCCATCTCCTACAGCAAATACTTTAGTGAGAATTTAACTGTTTATTTTAGTTTAACATTTATTGAACTGAAAGTTATATATATTGAAATACAATGTTTACACACTCATTATACATACAACCATCTCATCCAGCCTGCATAACCACTACCTCCTAGATAAGAATTCTAACTCTTAGTATTACAGTATAGACAGTTTTCATCAGTGGCATTGATATTCATCTTGCCATAATTTGGAAAAATTCCCAATGGCCTCTATAAAAATGATGGATTTCTTGCATGAGAACCTGAATGTTGGAATGTTTTATTTTTAAGCACTCTTAAAGGGGTTGTCTGGCCTTAGAATTTCTGCAGTCTTGTAGCCTATGTGACTGCAGATTTGTGAAACATCACATCGCACGCTCTGTGAAAATTTTCCGGTGTCGGGTGTGACCGTAAGTAGGTGATTTGCATATATGTGGTCACATGCCGACTAGATTTGGCTCAGCCTTGCTTAATGCAAGAGTATTGGGTGAGGCTGGGCACAATCTAGTTGGGATTATAGCCGGAAGCATGCAGTTTGCATACTTGCAGTGAAATGGCTGCCCCTTTCCAGCACCGGCATCGGAGAATGCACAAAACCTGAGGATTCACAAGTGTGCAGATTCATAGAGTGACTTCAGACTAAGGCTGGACAACCCCTTTAACTCCAGGGAATTGTACATATGAAACGTTTTTCTGTACATAACCAGGAATCCATTACATTAGTTAGGAAAACATTCCAATAACCATGACTAAATGGATAACATACTGGCACATAGGGATACATAGTACCTTGTGTGCAATGGCTTCCAATCTACAAGATTGTATCTTCTGCCTCATCCTTAATGTTTTTCTGTGTCTCAGATACATTGGACCCAGTACTGTCTTTGGTTCCAGTAGCAAATTGGCAAATGTAGAGCAGTGGCGTTGCCTCTCCATTCTCAGGAATCATTCAGGAGGTAAGTAACTTGGTATATTGCTTTTAGTATTGTTGTGTAGACTGCAGAATGTTAAACTTTGTATTATCTTTTAACATCTCTCAGATGTAATGGATGTCGCATGGTCTCCACACGATGCATGGCTGGCTTCCTGCAGTGTTGATAACACCATTGTTATTTGGAATGCCTTCAAATTTCCTGGTAGGTCGGCTAGATGTATAGGACTTGAAAATATAATTATTTAGTCAAATTGTTAAGATAGTTCAACTTTTTGAAAAATGGTAATGTTTGACATAATCTTACAGAGATTATAGCCACATTGAGAGGTCATTCGGGACTTGTTAAAGGACTGACGTGGGACCCTGTGGGAAAGTATATAGCTTCTCAAGCTGATGACCATAGCCTAAAAGTCTGGAGAACTATGGATTGGCAGCTAGAAACTAGTATCACCAAACCATTTGATGAGGTACCGGCTATATAATGATCTCAGCATCCCAAAATTGTAGGTAAACCCTTGCTTAAGACAGTCTTACACTTTACTCTAGTGTGGAGGAACTACCCATGTCTTACGTCTTAGTTGGTCTCCTGATGGACATTACCTTGTATCTGCTCATGCAATGAACAACTCTGGTCCTACAGCACAGATTATTGAGCGTGATGGTTGGAAAACGAACATGGACTTTGTGGGTCATCGAAAAGCTGTCACAGTGGTGGTAGGAATCCTCTTTTGTGTTCTTTTATACTAAACATGATTGTTTTTCTCATTGCAATGCAATATAAGTCATATCCTCAAACCGAGTTGTCATTTCTAGAGCTTAAATATCCATTTCAACTAATGTCTCACAGTCTTGTGTCCAGCTCTTGATGCTGCTATCATTTTCTCTTTTAGATGTAGTGTTGTCATGTTGATCTTTTGGTGTTTCTAAGCTACCAAATACAATAATATATTTCCTACTTGATGTGAATAGTGTCGGCTTTTTTGTACATGAATATAAACTGTTTTAAATCAAGGATACATCATTGTTAACAGCATTGAAATAATGTTGCATTTTCTTCAAACAGAAATTTAATCCAAAAATCTTTAAGAAGAAACAAAAAAATGGAAGCTCAAGCAAGGTTGGCTGTCCGTACTGCTGCTGTGCAGTGGGGAGCAAGGACCGCTCACTGTCTGTGTGGGTGAGGCAATCTATCCTTCTGTTTCCAGAATTATTTAGTGTAGTTGCAGTTTAAAAAACTTAGGTGTTTGACTGTAGTTTATTTTTTTTCTTCCCTTAAATTCTTAAACTAAACTTTCACTGTAGAAGGGAAAGCTGCAGCTCTCCCAGAGCTTACTCTTGTTGTATTGTACTGTGGGATAAACCGTAAAAGGGGATGAAATGTACGACTAATCACAAAACAAACACATAATTTCATAATCCATTCAGAATCCTTGCACCTTATTTTGCATATTGTCTCTATTCTGCTGATCCAGTACAGTAGTCTGAAACTTCTTCAGAGTGGATTGCAGTTTGGGATCCTGGCTTGGATGTTTAGACTGTTGCTGTCCTTAAATTTTGCATTTACAGCACTTTATTTTCTTTAAGCTCCACTAAGGTAGTAGACTTTAATTTTTTACTCAAAACCAAAACCAAATTGTATAGATTTCAGGCACATAATATTTGCGTTATTAATCTGCATAGTACATTCATGTGGGCTTTTTTAATTTATCTCTTTATTGTAGCTCACCTGCCTTAAGAGACCTTTGGTGGTAATCCACGACCTATTTGACAAGTCTATAATGGACATCTCATGGTAATTAATGTATATGAAACCTCTATTCCTATAGTTGTTTTTTAACTGAATTTGCTAACTAGTCCCGATCAAAATTACTGTATGTGTTATGAACAGTTAAACAATTTGATAAAGAAATGATCTCTAAGAGGCCTAAAATTAAAGATGACACTCTTACTTCCAATATTGGGCAAAGAAAAAAATAGAAATAATAGATGCATGTTATATTCAACTTTTATTTTTTAAAAATAACAAAAGGGAAAATGGGCCAATACAAAAGTTTATGCACCCTGCATTGTTAGTAACTAGTAGCACCCCCTTTTGTAAGTATCACAGCTTGTAAACACATTTTGTAACCAGACAAGAGTCTGCCAATTCTTGTTTGAAGGATTTTCATCCATTCTTCCTTGGCAAAGTCTTCCAGTTCTGTGAGGTTCCTGGGTGGTCTTGCATGCACTACTATTTTGATGTCTAGGCACAGATTTTCAATGATATTCAGGTCAGGGGACTGTGAGGGCCATTGTAAAACCTTCAGTTTGTGCCTTTTGATGTAGTCCATTTTGCCTGTGTTTTAGGATCATTATCCATTTATAAAAGCCATCCTCTTTTCAACTTCAGCTTTTCTACAGATGGATTGCATCAAGAATTTGTTGAAATTTCATTGAATTCATTCTTCCCTCTACCTGTGAAATGTTACCAGTGCCATTGGCAGCAACACAACCTCAAAGCATGATTGATCCACCTCCTTGCTTAATGGGTGGCAAGACGTTCTTTTCCTGAAATTCTGTGCCCTTTTTTCCTCCACATACATACCTTTGATCATTGTGGCCAAAGAGTTCTATTTTAACCTCTTTGATCCATTGGACTTGTTTCCAAAATGCATCAGGCTTGTTTAAATGTTCCTTTGCATACTTCTAACGCTGAATTTTATGATAAGGATGCAGGAGAGGTTTTCGTCTGATGACTATTCCATGAAGGCCATACTTGTGCATGTTTCTCTGAACAGTAAAACAACTTACCACAACTCCAGAGTCTGCTAAATCTTTCTAAAGGTCTTTTGCAGTCAAGCAGATTTTTCTCTGGCAATCCTACAAGCAGGTCCCTAAAATTTTGCTTTGTCTTACAGACCTTATCTTGACCTCCACTGTTCCTATTAACTGCTATTTCTTAATTACATTTCAAATTGAGGAAAGGGCAATTTGAAAATGCTTTGCTATCTTATTGCCTCTCCTTCTTTGTGGGCCATCACCATTTTCAGAGTGCTAGGTAGCTGCTTAAAAGAACCCGTGGCTGCTGTTTTTTGGCACAAGGTTAGAGGAGGCTGGGTTTTTATAAAGCTGGAAATTTGCATCACCTGGCATTTCCTAACAATGATAATGAACAAGCCATAACCCTAACAGGATAATTAAGGTCTGAAACCTTGGTCAAACTTATCTGAGCACACAAATCTGCATCTGCCCATTTTCCTTTTTTTGCTTAAACTTCAATGGAAATGTGTTATCATTAACTTTGCCTTTTAGAGATTATTTAATTTTCAACTTGCTTAAATATTCACAATAACAGTGCCAAAACTTTTACATGCCACTGTGTATGAGTAATGACCGTATTTTCGGATTATAAGACGCTCCGGATTATAAGACGCACCCTAAATTTTGAGGCGAAAAATAGGGATTTTTTTTTAATAAAATGGTGGTGTTTCTTATAATCCATGCGTCTTATTGCTTACCGGGGGTGGTGGCTGCGGTGAAGTGGGGTCCCAGGGTCGCTGCTGGAGGAGGCAGGAGTGGGGTGATGCTGCAGGCTGGGATGAGGGGATGTTCCGATGTGCTGCACGCTGCTGCAGGTGTCTGGTGCTGCTGCGGGTGTCCAGCGCTGCTGCACGGTGATGCTGCGGGTGCCAGCGGTGCTACGGGGGTGTCCGGCTCTGCCAACATTTTGTGAAAGGCCAGAGCCTGCACAAAAATCTCGAGAGATGAGATTTTAGCCCTGATATCTAATCTCTCAAGATCTTGGTACCGAGATCTCCATCTGCGCATGCGCCGCCCCGGCGGCCATTTTCCCGGAGTCCACCGCACAGGAAACCATGGAACTGCCGGGGCTCTGGCCTTTCACAAAATGTTGGCAGCGCCGGAAACACCCGCAGCAGCATGGCCAGACACCCCCGTAGCACCTCCAGGCACCCGCAGCACCCCTGGACACCCCCTCATCCCAGCCTGCGGAAACGGTACCGGTAAGGTATATACGCTTTATAAGACGCACCCCCATTTCCCCCCCCCCCAAATTTGAGGGGAAAAAAGTATCTTATAATCCGAAAAATACGGTACATATATAATCATAACATATTAATTTTATGCAGGTGTGGAAAAATTACTGTAAGTAAACAGTGCTTTGATAAAACTGTTTAATAGTTCATTTTTTTTAATTAACAAAAATACGAACTGAGTGAGCAAAGTAAGATTGAAATAATTATTTGGTGGGATAGTCCTGTACTCAGCATCATCGAGTCTGTGTGGGATTACATAAAGAGACAGAAGTTTACATCCATAGATCTGTGATTAGTTCTCCAACATATTTGAAGTAACCATCCTGTCAACTTCTCTCAAAACTTGTGTTCAAGTGTATCTAGAATAATTGATACTATTGTGAAGGCAGTGTTGTACCAGCAAATATTGATTTGATTTAGACTTATTTTTCTTTTGTTCACTCACTTTACAGACAGTTTATTTTTTGACAATAAGCAATTAACACTAATATTTCTCCTACGCCTCATTGGGGGACACAGAGACCGTGGGTGTTAAGGGCCTGTCACACTAAGCAATATTGCTATAACGTCACTGGTTTTTGTGACGTTATAGCGATATTGCTAGCGATATCGCTATGTCTGATACTTACCACCGACGGCTCCCCCGCTGGTTATCGCTGATCGCACGAGAACGTCCTGGACCATTTCTCATCGTCAGCTTCCTGCTGGGCTTCCTGCTGTGGAGACGAGCGACGCGTGGACGCGGGCGTGAGGGCATCAAGATCGCCTCGTCTGACAGGTAAGTAGCGACCCCCAACCCTGCTATGTCGCTGGTGAGATCTGCCTGTGTGGCAGCTCACTAGCGACCACTTAGCGATGCACCACCGATCCTGACCGCGTCATATCGCTGGTCGGGATCGCTGGTGCATCGCTAAGTGTGACAGCACCTTTATGCTGCTTGCCACTAGGAGGACACTAAGTAAACACAGAAAAAAGTTAACTCCTCCCCTGCAGTATACACCTTCTCGCTGCCTGGGAATTCCCCAGTTCTTGCTTAGTGTCTGTAGGAGGCACTTGGGTTTGGTTTCAGACCCCACCGTTTTTATTTTATTTTTGATTTTCTGTAAATTTTTTATTTTTTAATTAACGGAGTGAAGGGGGCGACGGTTCCTTTCTACGGCCCGCTCTCCCCCGAACCATCAACAGGCAAGCACGTGGAGTAACCCTTCACGTACCTTTCCTGCGACGAACAGGGCTGATTCCTCTGACGATGGTTCCCATGATGGTCGAACGGATACGAGGGCAAGCGCAACAAGATCGCACAGGAGTGCATGGAGAAGGACCTGAACAGCGCTTTTTCGGATGCCCTGAATCAGCCCCAGAGCTCTCCGTCCCCCTACCCAGAGACCCAGAGGGAGGACTGATTGAGCATACCTCTTTAAGCTCTCCGTCCCCCTACCCAGAGGGAGGACCGATTGAGCATACCTCTTTAAGCTCTCCGTCCCCCTGCCCAGAGGGAGGACCGATCGAGCATCCCCCCATTCAAGAACTCCAGCTCTGCTACATCAGCCCAGGAGGATAAGAAGAATGGACTTCGGCGCTGACTTAGGCACTGGAGTTGAGGTATGGGGTCGGGTCCTGCCCCCGGGAGAAGCACTGACTTAGCGTCAGCGCACCAGCGCCCCATCGCGGCCCCCCGCGCGCTCAGCATTTTCAGATGGCTCCAGAAATTTAGTCCCCGGCCTGCTAGGCCGCAATTTCAATAGCGCCGCCCACTAGCCCCGCCCCCGGCGCCTACCACGGAGAGGCCAAAAATTGAGCCCCCTGCTTTTCCGCCCTACTAGGCCACAATTTGAATAGCGCCGCCCGCGCTATTGCCGCCGCCCCCTCCTCTTGGAGCCTCCCGCTCCTAACGAGACGCGCAATTTTAATCTCGGGGGCCATGTCTGTTACCTCTGCTGCAGTTAACCCTTGCAGGAGCAGCCGAATACTGGGTGACGCCACAGGGCCACCGTTTTTCCTCCCGGGGGACATAACACAGGACCGAGGGTAAGCTGCATCTGCCCTCAGATTAAAGCTTAACCACTTCCCGGCACATTCTCTGCAGCTGCAGCCAGTCTCTGCCGTTAACCCTTTCTGGAGCGCTATGCATCTCTCGAACGAGACAAAACGGGCTGTTAAGAAATACACCGCGTTTTTAACCGTGTGTACCTCTTGCAAGTCTGCCCTACCCAGTGCACAATCTAATCCGTTATGCACGGACCGCACGGCCTGCGCCTGAAATGCGCCCCGACCTGCGCTCCAACGCCCCTCGCAGCGACTGCTGACGGGCTTCCTGCGACTGGTACCCCTAAGTGGGCTGCGCCCTGTCACGGTCGGTGGAGTCTCTGACCCAGACTATTCTCCCTCCGGGAGGACTATTTAAGTCAGGAGCCATACTCGTCCAAGGGATGGTCAGGTCTCTGAAAAACACATGGCGCGTTCCCTAGTCAAGTTCGCGCTTCAGCATCAGCGACTCCTGTCTCTCGCTCGCCTCTCCTGAGGTTCACAGCGAGCATGCCTCTGAACTCGTATCTGACGCGTCAGCCCCTCAGAATCCCCCAACTGATCAAGAGTCGCTTGATTCTTTTATAGAATCAGTCAACAGGATTCTGTAGTTGGACGAGGAAATTATTCCTGCTCTAACACTCCGTCTCATCTATGGAACAAGCGTGTGCGCTGTTATTTACCAGCGTCCAGTAACATAGGGATTGGCCACATAAGTGGCTCACTGGGCAAAAGTATACTCTGGCTAAATACTCCAGACCTATTGAAGGATTGATTACAGTTCCCTCCGGTGAACCTTCCTGTACCGCGTCTTGCTTCTACAACGCTCCTATCTGTTTTCTGAGGGTGCGTCAATCAGAAACCCCTCCGATCGACAAAATTGACTACCTGACGTTCAATATTTGGAAGCTTCAGGAGCAGCTTTTTCTCCATCCTTCGTGGCAGTTTAGATCACCAAGGCAATGGCCGCTTGGGCAGAATGTTGTGAGCTCATTTTCGGGTTTGCTTCTGGTGAGGGATATGGAGCTGGCTGTGCTGACAGAGGAGTAGTGAGTTCTCTATCTGGACTCCCTCTGTTGGTGAAGGGAGGTAATGAAGCTGATCTAAATGGCAGAGACCGGCCACCTGAGGAAGAGGACTGCGATTGGACATCAGGATTGGATTTAAGGCAGCCGACTCCCTAGTTTCTTGCTGGTGATTTTTCCTGACTGTGGCTCCTGGTTTCCAGTTTGGTTCCTGCCTTCCTAAAGCTAAGTTTTCTCTGCTATTGTGCATATGAGTTTTTGTCTGGTTTACTTAGTTTGTGTTCAGCCAGCCCTGGCTGGGACTGGGCTGAATCCCCATTTTGTCTCTGATCAGTTGATCTCTTTTGCTCTGTCTTCAGAATATACCTGTGTGCTGATATAGTGATTTGAAGTTTAGCGACTTCAGGGCCTTTTTCTATCAGACGTGTTGGACATTCTTTTTGGCAGGGTTTTTTGCGTGATTGCAGACAGCAGCTTTTCTTTCCTGTCCTTTCTAGTTAGCGAGGGCCCCATCATTTGCTCAGCCTATCTTTCTACCTGTATCTGTGTTTTCATCTTGTTTCACCGACAATACATGTTGGGGGCTGTCTATTGCTTTGGGGTCTGCTCTGGGGCAGTTTAGATTTTCCCTTTCTTTCTTTAAGCTTATTTAGTTCTCCGGCCGTGACGACGTGTCTAGGACCACCGTAGGCACGCTCCACGGCTACTGCTAGTTGTTGTGGATAGGATCAGGGGTCTGCAATCCGCTAGTTACCAACCTCTCCGGTTTTCTGGGCTTAGCTTGCTTTTTGTTTTTTCCTCCTCGGTGACTCATTCATAACAGCAGAAGTCCTGATTATTTCATTCCAGGGCACCAATCTTCTCTCCAGGCAACCACTGTCGCCAGCCAGATGATTCACGCAGCGGTCTTTGTAGTAGACGCTTCTATTGATACCGCCAATTACGCGGCTCAATCTGCCGCTAATGCGATCTCCATTAGAAGAGCCCCAGGGCTCCGCGGCTGGTGGGCGCATGCCACATCGAAAAGAGCGTTGACTAGACCAGCTCATTTCTGATTTTACCAGGGGGAGAAAGTAAATTCCTTCCTCAGTAAAAAGGGCTGTTCGGCTGTTTCGCAACAACAGCCGACATGTTTTCGATCTTCTCTCATCATATGGACCTAACCGTTCTTGGAAACCCAGGCCTAGGGATTCTGGATCTGGGGGAGCCAGATCTCATAGATCTATCCAATGACGGCAATTGGGTCAGGAGGCTGGTGTTCTTCGGATACAATATAGAATTTCTTCTCCCCCTTCAACCCGGGGGTTTTACTTTCCTTTTCCCCCAAGAGAAAGACAAGAGTCTTCCTTTGGGCTGTTCAGGCTCTGCTAAAGGACGGAGTCATCATTCCGGCCCCCCTTCACGAAAGGTTTAGGATTTTTTATTCAGACCTTTTTTTTTTTGTGGTTCCAAAAGAGGACGGGACGATGCGACCCATTCTGGATCTCAAATTGTTAGATCAGTTTCTCAAAGTATGGTGATTCCGAATGGAAGCTCTCCCATCAATTGTCGCTTCTATGGGAAAGGGGAGAGTTCCTTGCATCCACCGACATCAAGGATGCTTAACTTCACGTTCCGATCTGCCCGTCCCTTCAGGAGTTCCTGCGTTTTGCAACTCACGAGAAAAACTTCCAGTTCTTGGCTTGTCCTTCGGACTTGCCACCGCTCCCAGGGTTTTTACCAAGGTCATGGCAGCTGTCATGGCCATTCTTCACTCTCCAAGAGTGGTAGTGTTACCGTATCTGGACGCCTGCTCATCAAGGGTCTGTCCCTTCCAGCCCGTGAGGAATCTGTGGATAACAGTAGATACACTTTCTCGCCTAAGGTGAAAGACTGTGAATGGTCTTTCCCAGGACCGGCTTGCACTTACTGCGAGTTCACCACCCTCCCTCAGGAGAGACCCAAGCCTTACATCAAGCAGCGTGGTCTCTTTTTCGACCAGTTTCTCACTCCATCCGTTTCACCATGGGAGTTCTCGGAAGGATGGTGACAAAGATGGAAGCAGTTCCGTTTTCCACCGTTCCACCTCCGTCCTTTACAACATGCATTGCTGTTAGCTTGGAACAAGAACCCATTCTCCCCGGATCGTCGGATTCCTCTGTCCCTGCGGGACAGGCAAACCCTCAGGTGGTGGATACTGAGGTCCTCCCTGAATCAAGGGAGGTCTTTACCACCACTAAGATGGTTGGTAGTAACCACCGACACAAGTCTCCTCAGCTGGGGTGCAGTCTCTCGTCGCCACATGGCACAGGGTCTTTGGTCAACCCGAGAGTCACGTCTCCCCATTAACATTTGGTGACCTGAACAATCACATTAGCTCTACGGAGCTTCCACCTCACCCCAACGGGTCTCAATCCGACAACGCCATGGTTGTAGCATATATCAACCACCAGGGAGGAACCTGGGACAGGATGGCCATGCACGAAGTGAGTTACATCTTCTATGGGGCTGAAACCAGCCATTCGCCCATCTCAGCAAGCCACATCCCGGGCTTGGAAAATTGGGAGGCAGATTTTCTCAGTCACCAAGGCATTGCCTCGGGGAAGTGATCTGGAAATCTTTCAGCAGATTTGTCTTCGTTGAGGGACCCCGGAGGTGGATCTCATGGCCTCAAGACTGAACAACAAGGTTCCTCGGTTCGTTTCCCGATCGCGCAATCCATGCGCCATCAGAGCGGACGCTGTAGTTCTGCCATGGCACTGTTTCTCGCTCCTGTACATCTTCCCCCCCCCCCCCCTCTTCCCTTGCTTCCAAGGGTCATCAAGAAGTTCAGAGCAGAGGGAGTACCAGTGATCCTAGTCGCGCAAGATTTGCCGCGCCGAGCATGGTATGCAGAATTAATACAACTGATCGCCGATGTCCCCTGGCAACTTTCAAATCGTATGGACCTACTCTTGCAGGGCCCGATTTACCACCAGAGCTCCGAGGCCCGGTCTTTGACGGCGTGGCAGTTGAATCCTGGTTTTTAACTCAGGCTGGGTTCTCTCACATCGTGATCTCCACCATGATTGGAGCTAGGAAGCCTGTGGTCGTGTGCATATATCACCGCACCTGGACAAACTTCTTTTTCGTGGGCAAGGTTCATGGTCAATCACCTCTGGTGTTTTCCATTCTGGCCATATTGGAATCCCTTCAATCTGTATTTAGAACAGGCCTCGTGCTTTACTCGCTCAAGGGCAAAATTTCGGCCTTGTCAGTGCTTTCCCAATTTGCCACCAGGCTTCAAGTCAAGACGTTCATTCAAAGAGTTTTCCATGTGGCATCTCCTTATAGAAGGCCACTCGTGGGGCCTTAACCTGGTTCTAGGGGCCTTCCTTTTCGGACCGCTGCAGGACGTGCCACTGACCGTCCTCTCTTGGAAGGTGGTCTTTCTAGTGGCAACTACGTCAATCAGACGAGTTTCGAAATTGTCAGTCCTGTCCTCCTTTTCTGCATTTTCATCAGGAAAAGGTAGTTCTCAGGATGTCCCCGTCCTTCCTGCCCAAGGTCCTCTCATCTTTCCATCTCAACGAGGAATTTGTTTTGACTTCCTTTTGTTCCAGCGGCAGTCCATCGCATCGAGAAGGCCCTCCACACCCTGGATGTGGTTAAGGCGCGAGACGGTACACCTCGCGGATGGTTCCCTTCCACAAGTCAGATGTCCTGTTCATGCTCCCAGAGGGGCATAGGAAAGGTCTAGTCGCGTCATAAGCAATGCTAACTAGGTAGATTCGCTTGGCGATTCAGGAATCCTACCGTGTCAGGAACGCGCCTGTCCCAGCTGGGATTAAGGTGCACTCTACCCGGTCAGTGGCCGCCTCTTTGCCCATTCGGCACCAGACCTCGGCAGACCAGGTCTGCAAGGCTGCGACTTTGTCCAGTCTGCATACTTTTTACAAGAAACTACGAAATTCATTCTCAGGCCTCTCCGCGAGGCTGCGACTTGGTCCAGTTTGCCTACCTTTACAAACATTGCCTAATTCATTCTCAGGCTTTTGCAGATGCAACTCTCGGCAGACGCAGCCTGCTATTGGCAGTACCACGGTGTTAACTCAGTGGTACATGGGGTATTAGCAGAAATATGCTCCCCACCCAGGGACTGCTTTAGGACGTCCCACGGTCTCTGTGTCCCCCAATGAGGCGTAAGAGAAATAGGGATTTTTGTGTACTCACCGTAAAATCCTTTTCTCCAAGCCAATCATTGGGGGACACAGCACCCACCCTGTTTGGCCTATTGGCTCACTGTAGCATTTTTAGGTTTTGACAGAGTTATGATTGTCATTCGTTTAATACTCCTACTGCTTTTTTCACCGAACTGGGGAATTCCTAGCCAGCGAGAGGGTGTATACTGCAGGGGAGGAATTAACTTTTTTCTGTGTTTACTTAGTGTCCTCCTAGTGGCAAGCAGCATAACACACCCACGGTCTCTGTGTCCCCCAATGATTGGCTCGGAGAAAATGATTTTACGGTGAGTACACAAAAATCCCTATTTTTAAAAGTATTCTTTCTTTGCAGCATTTTTCCCATAATTGCCTAAAAAACTTTTGCACAGCACTGTATATATGATATATAATCATGTTTAATTGTGTCTATCCGAAACTGCCTTGGTCTTTTTTTCATACAGATTGTGTCCTCTCATGGTGAACCTATGGGAATTACAAAAGTGGATACCCTAGATATTCCTGCATTTTGAAACTGCATTAACTACTGCATAAGTTCTTCATTGGGGACAGAAATGTTTATCACATATACTGATGATGATTAGACAGTCTCCTGTCACTGTTATACCGGAGATGATGACAGTTGAGCCTCATGATTGTTTACTTGTAGTCTATTAGCTTATTAATAAGAATATAGATAAGTGGATATTCACAATGTATTCCCAGAAGGCTAAAATAATGCTGTCTGGATTGATAGATTACCATCAAGGGGAGGAAAGCTGAGTGACATGTGAAATTCAAGGTGATTTGTTATCAGAAAAGACATTAGGTGTCCATGTCTGATAGTCACACATGTTAAGTAACTTGATGCCACCGCCTGAGTTGCCCTGTTCACAGACAACAGATTGATTGTTGCTCTTGTGCAGACCAGCAATAAAAATCATCCATACTAGAAATGACTTCTCACTAGTGCTCCATATTCTTTTAATTAAGGTACTTCGCTGTCACTATGTTGAATAATAAAGAAAAGACTGACGTTTTGCCCTTCCAGTCAATATAGTCCCAGAAGGGTTTCAGTCACAGCTCAACCTCTGGATAACTAGTCAAAGCTTTTATCCTGTAACTCATCTGCTGCTACCAATCTTTACATTTCATCCCTTACAGTATAATATTATAAGTGGCAAAATCCTGTTCTTTGGTTGCTTCTAGGACTCTAAATGGACTTGGCATATTGGTGTGTTCCATGGATGGATCTGTTGCATACTTAGATTTCTCACAAGATGAGCTGGGTGACCCACTAAGCGAGGAAGAGAAGGTATTGAAATATTCCATTCTACTTATTGCTCAAAGTTTTTAACTGTAACGTGAGTCAATTTTTTTTTTATTTTTTTAATTTTGCAAAAATATAATTGAAGAATCACATCCACCAAAGCACTTATGGGAAAAGTCTTGCTATTACAACGGAGTCCCAGCTTCCTAATACCATTATTGAAAATCCTGAGATGTTGAAGTTTCAACAAAGGCAACATCCACATTTAGATGGAGAACATGTGGCACCTGTACAGAAAGATATCCCAGCACCAAAAGTGGCTAGTATGGTAAATGGTGAAAGCTTGGAGGACATCAGAAAGGTATGAAATTGCACATGGCAAACATACAAACAGCATTTCTGTATAGTCCATTCATTAGTTAACTAGTGTTACTTCTTCTTAAAAGTATTAGCGATCACTGT
Organism: Dendrobates tinctorius; assembly: GCF_039654945.1. Taxonomy (NCBI): domain Eukaryota; kingdom Metazoa; phylum Chordata; class Amphibia; order Anura; family Dendrobatidae; genus Dendrobates; species Dendrobates tinctorius. The sequence goes on from NW_027361932.1 coordinate 11,607,755, forward strand.
ATACATTTTTAGGCTGTTCCCCTGCTCTCCCCAAAACAGAGTTTAGGGTTGGCAGTATTAATAATCTGATCTATATAGTAGTATGTTTTTGTCAAATTGTTGTAAATATTGCCTGTGTGGAGGAGAAAAATTTAATATTTTTCCACCTCGTGTGGACCTTAAGTCTTGATAGTCTTTTAGGAGCAATCATTAAAGTGTTTTATCTCAAGTGACAGATGTCATTTATTCACCCCTGAGTCCAAACCGAACCATCCATCCTTCCTCATCGCATGACCTTACAAGCATGCGCTGATCCATCCAACGTCTATGGGAGTTCAGTGCTCTGCTGTTTCTATCTACCCTATAGACCTTTAATGGTGCAGTAAGTCTTTTGCTTGACCGTCCATTCATTCAAGCTACTCATCGCTATGGTGGTAGTACATTAATGAGGAACTAGTGGGTCGGAAACCTCATTCTAATGATCTGTGGAGGTCCCAGTTTATGGGACCTATCCTATCCTATCCTATCCTGTGAATTATGCCAATTTTTGGGAAAACTCCTTCAAACTGCTATCCTCATTTAGCAGACTTTTAAAGTGAATCTTGTCAATGGGGTTTTGCTATTTAACTAACCCCTTATGGACTTTTTTTGTTTCCGCTTTTTGCTCCACTTCTTATTTTTCCATCAATACAGCCATGTTAGGGCTTATTTTTTGTGGAACGAGTTGTACTTTTGAACGCCACCATTGATTTTTTTTTTTTTTTTTTTACCATATCGTGTACTGGAAAACAGGGAAAAAAAAATCAAAGTTTGGTGAAATTGCAAAAAAAGTGCAATGCCACAATTGTTTTTTGGGGTTTTGGACCTGCCATTATGATTTTCCAGGTCATTATGAGTTCATAGATACAAAACATGTATAGGTTATTTTTTTTTTTTTTTCCCCATTTTTTGGGATCTGGGGCTGGGTGAGGGCTTATTTTTTGCGCGCCAAGCTGGAGTTTTTATTGACACCATTTTGAGGTTGATTCGATGCTTTGATCGCCCATTATTGCATTTTATTGTAATGTTGCAGTGACCATAAAAATGGAATTCTGTCGTTTTGATTTTTTTTTTTTTTTTTTATTGTTACGCTGTTTACTGATTGTTTTCACTCTTTTAATATATTGATAGGTTGGGCGATTCTGAACTTGGCAATACCATATATGTGTATTTTTTATTTTTTTTATTTTGAATAGCGTGAAAGGAGGTGATTTGAACTTTTTATATTTTTTTAAATATATTTTAACAACTTTTTTTTCCCTAGATTTTACTTGCTTCAATAGCCTACTTAGGAGCCTGCAGCCCTGCAAAGTGTAACAAAAATGCTCATCTGCAATGAACGCCAGCCACAGGGCGGCGCTCATAGTGATCTAGCAATGAGAACCACAGGGGTCTTATGCAGACCCCGGGTTGTCATGCCAGCCTATCGTCAACCTGTGTTCATGTGACTCAGATGCCGATGGGCGGAGCTAAGACATTCTTCCAGCGCGGCCATGTTAATGCCAATGTTGAAGTTTGACAGTGGCATTTAACAGGTTAATAGCTGCGGGGGTTAGTGGCATATGACAGCTGGTCAGATCAGCTATCGTGTGCCACAAAAGACGCGGGCTCAGCGCTGGAGCCTACACCAAAGAGGGGGAGGTGCCCTATGACGGATATATCCATCATTGGGCCTTAAGGGGGTAATCTGAGCAGGGTTATATAGGGCAATTGAGCTAAATTCCAGTGTTGTGTCATTTACTGGTCTGTGCGTTGTTTCAGTTAGTGTTGAGCCACCCCCCCTAGTGTTTGAGTTTGGTTCGTTGAACAGGAGGCAAGTTCGTCGAATGTTCGTCGAATGTTCGTCGAACGTTCGACGAACACTGTCGAACTCCATTGAAAACAATGGCAGACAAACGCATACAAACACATACAAATCACCTTCAAAGGGGTCCCAAAGCAGACAAACTGCTCAGAAAACACAAATAACACATGGAAAAGGGACAACTACATATAGAAAAGAGGTGGAGGAGTAAAAGGAGGAGGAGACACAGATATAGGCTTGTCATGCCCTTATAAAATCAAGAAAGGCTGGAATAAAAATCTAAAATAAAAAAAAATTCTAAAATCGAAGACGATCATATACCATCGGACTTCCCACCATAAATTATGCCAACTGCCGATCGGGCGGCTTTATTCCCACGACCCTCCGAACAGCGTCCATGAAGGCACAGCCTTTGGTTTCCGGGGGGAGTATGGTTGCAAAGCTGAACCTTAAAGGAGTGTCCGGAATGGCACCACCAGGAATGGAGCCTGCGGCTTAATTGGACTACACACGGGAAACCTCACCCTGACCGGCCACAGAAAGCATTGACAAATTGCAAGCTTTCTCGATTCTGTGGGTGGTGGTGCATGGCCGTTTTTAGTTGTGCTAGCGATTTTGTCAGCTTAATTCTGTTAACGAACGAGACTCCGGCATGCCCCCGCGGTCCGCGTCCAGCTTATTAGAGAGACACGTGAGGCTCTGCCACGCGTTATCGAGCAATAATAGGTCTGTCATGCCCTTACATGTCCGGGGCTGCACGCGCGATACACTGAACGGACCAGCCTGTGTCTACTCTTCGCTGACAGGTGCGGGTAACCCGCTGAACCCAGTTAGTGATGGGGATCTGGGATTCCAATTCTTCCCCGCGAACGACGATTTCCGAGTAAGTGCAGGTCAACCGGAATTCCGGAATTAGGCCTAACAGGCATTCCTGAAAGAATGAGAAAATCCAAAGCACAGGTGCTGTAGCTTGCTTAACAGCTGGGCTCCTCTGCTGAGTAGCAGACAGTGCTTACATAAACCGGCGGCATAGCTTGGTTCACGGGTGGGCTCCTCTGCTGAGTAGGAGACACAAGTACTAGGCCCAAAGTATTCACTGGGCTAAATGGAGTTAAAAACTAGTTCTTACATAAACAGGCGGCATAGCTTGGTTCACGGGTGGGCTCCTCTGCTGAGTAGGAGACACAAGTACTAGGCCCAAAGTATTCACTGGGCTAAATGGAGTTACAAACTAGTTCTTACATAAACAGGCGGCATAGCTTGGTTGACGGGTGGGCTCCTCTGCTGAGTAGCAGACAGAGCTACAAGGCTCAAAAAGATTGAATGGGCTAGGTTGCTTGGTTGACGGGTGGGCTCCTGCTGAGTAGCAGACACAGGTACTAGGCCCAAAGTATTCACTGGGCTAAATGCAGTTAAAAACTAGTTATTACATTAACAGGCGGCATTTCTTAGTTCACGGGTGGGCTCCTCTGCTGAGTAGCAGACACAAGTACTAGGCCCACAGTATTCACTGGGCTAAATGGAGTTAAAAACTATTTCTTACATAAACAGGCATTGCAGCTTGCTTCACGGGTGGGCTACTCCACTGACTAGCAGACACTGAAGCTTTGGAGCAGACCTCTGAATCACAGGCCATAGTATGACTAAAGAGGTCTGCAGACTCACCCATCTGTGTAACCCCAAGCCATAATCTATGTAGTTTCTTAAGGTTAAAAGGGGGGGGGTGACCCCATCCACCTTGATTTGCCGATGCCAACGCCATGTAAAACACAGCAAGGGGACTCCAAAAAGAGTCTCCATTTTGTCCCAAAAATTGGGGCACAGAAACCACTTAAGTGGCTTCACTTGTCCCAGAGTTGCTTAAAATGCTTGCTGACTCTGCTGAGGTGATTTTCATAAATCATTACGCTTTTAGTCTTCCCAGGATGACAAAGGGGTTGAAAATTCCTTGCGGATCCACGATTTGTTCATCTTTAACACTGTTAGTGGAGAGCACACCACCATCGGCGCTGAACACGCGTTCAGGGAGAACGCTGGCTGCGGGGCAAGACAAGATCTCCAAGGCGTGAGTGGCGAGCTCAGGCCATTTTTCCAGATTGGAAGCCCAAAAAGAGCAAGGGTCCAGTTCCATATTCATGGCATCGATGTTAACTTGGAGATACTCCTATACCATCCTCTCTAGGCGCTGACTATGTTCAGACTTTGCGTTTCCTGTGGCCTTGCAAAGGATGGCCGAAAAAATTGGTGAAACGACTGCAAAAAATTGCTGTTACCACCAGATATGATGTTAGTGGTACGGTTAGAGCGATGACTCGACAGTCCCACGGTTGCCAAGTTAGATTTATGAGATTCAGTACGTGCACCACTGGTGTTTTGTGGAAATGCAGATGTAAGATTCTGTAACAGCCTCTGCTGATACATGCGTGAATCCCTGTCTATGGTAGGAATTAGTTCGCCAAATTTACTCTTGTACCTTGGATCTAAGAGTGTGGCAACCCAGTAGTCGGCATTACTTCGGATTCTGACAATCCAAGGGTCATGTTGCAGGTAGTGCAGCAAGAAGGCACTCGTATGTCTTGCGCATCCAGGAGGACCAAGTCCTTGTTGTCTTGGTGGCAGCGAATCGAGTCATGCTTCGTTCCTCTGCCCCCCCCAACCTCGCACAACAGAAATATCATCACGCTTTCCCTCATCTGATGAGTCCTCCATGCCCATCGCCATTTCATCCTCCAACTCTTCCTCGGCTCCTGCGCCTTCCTCAACAGTTTGGCTGCTATCATGCGCCCTCGTTATTCCCTCTCCCAGACCATCCAATGCCAGACGCGTTGGTACTGCCGACCGTCTGGACCTTGGAGATATTGTCCCTTCCACATACGACTCCTCCTGTTCCTCCTCCTCCTTTTCTCCCACCACCTGACTCCGAATACTGTTTAACATGTGCTCTAGCATGTAAATGACGCGAATAGTCATGCTGATAATGGCATCTTCAGCACTAAACATTTTTGTCGCCATTTCAAAACTCTGCAGAAGGGTGCATAGGTCCCTGATCTGGGACCTCTCCTGCAGCGTGATTTGCCCCACCTCTGGATCCCGGTGGCCCAGGCTATATGTCATAACGTATTGCACCAGGGCTCGTCGGTCCTGTCACAGTCGCTGCAACATGTGCAGAGTTGAATTCCACCGTGTCGGCACGTCACATTTTAGCCGGTGAACTGGCAGGCCCAACGACTTCTGGAGAGATGTGAGTCGATGAGCTGCGGGATGCAAACGGCGGAATTGAGCACACAGCGACCGTGCTCTCTGCAGAAGGCTATCTAGTCCGGGATAGCGGGCTACAAATTGCTGGACAACCAGGTTCAAAACGTGAGCCATACAAGGCACGTGTGTGACATTTCCCCGGCGAAGGGCCGCACCCAGGTTTGCAGCATTGTCGCACACGGCCTTCCATGGCTGCAGGTTCAGTGGAGTCAGCCATTGATGGAACTCGGTCTCCAGAGCTAACCACAACTCCTCAGCTGTGTGACTCACATTTCCCAGACATTTTAACGTAAACATCGCCTGATGCTGTTGAGCCCTGTGCCAGCATAGTAAGGAGGTGTGCAGGATTCCTTCTGCGCAGTTATAACGTGGGTGGCATTACCAGACAGGCTTTGGGTGCAGGACCGAGATGAGGTTGAGGAGGCAGAAGCAGTGGAGGAACTTCGACCTACAGAGGATTGATGCGCAACTCGTGGGGACGGCAAGACTTGGACAGCAGCCCCTTCTCCTGCTGTCACCATAGTTACCCAGTGCCCAGTCAGAGACATGTAACGCTCCTGTCCATGCCTACTCGTCCACGTGTCTGTGGTGAAATGCACCCGGTCACACACAGAGTTTCTCAAGGAAGCGGTGATGTTGTGTGCAACATGCTGGTGTAGCGCAGGCACAGCTTTCTTTGAGAAGTAGTGGCGACTGGGCATCTGGTACTGGGGCACTCCGACCGACATAAGGTCTCGAAAATCCTCTGTGTCCACCAGGCGGAAAGCCAGCATTTCTGTAGCCGAGAGCTTGCATATGGTGAAATTCAACCTCTTAGCTTTGTCATGGGTAGGAGGAAATGGTCTTTTACTTGTCCACATCTGAGGGACAGAGGGCTGGCTGCCATGCATAGACAGGGTTGAGTAGGGTGTCCCCGGCAAACTGCTGGTCTGTGAGGAAGGTGCAGGCGGAACAATTATGTTGCCTTGATCAGAATGTGGTGCTCTCGAGGTCGCAGAGACACCAGCAGGTGTTTCCACTTCCAAATTAAAGGACAGCCTGCCAAGCACACTGGCTGTTGCGGGTAAAGAGGTGGATGTTCTGCGTCCAAACATGTGTGCCTGCTGTCCCCCCAGTCACAGAGGATGAAAAGGCCGCGGATGCACAAGATGGGGCAGGCAGTGGTTGGGCAGGGCCGCTGGGCCGCATTGTAGCACAGTGAGCTTCCCACTGCACCTTATGCCTCATATCCATGTGACGGTTCATGCATGAAGTACTCAAACTAGTGAGATTTAGCCCTCTGCTTAGCTTTTGGTGACAAATCTTACAGATCACATGCGTTGGGTCATCCTTTTGGAATTTCAAAAAATGCCCAGGCTATGCAAGGCTTAGAGACCATGCGACCTGAGGAGCCACCACGACTTCTGCTCACAGGTACAGTTGTGGTTGAGGATGCCGTTGCTGACGTGCTTCCAGTACTCCGTCTGTCCAGGAAGGCGCAACCTAACCTCTTCGTCACTATCATCCTCCTCCACCTCCTCTGCTGACCTCATCGACCGGAGGACTGTGGGTTGAAGGTAAGTGGGATCTTCAACCTCGTCATCCCTCTGTGTTCCCACACCCCTCGTCCTCAGAACCGACCTCTTCCTGACGTGACCAATCAGGTATCTGAGTCTCATCCTCATCTTCCTCATTTTCTCCACAAACATGACTTACAGTTTGGGAACGAGGGTCTAGATTATGCTCAGAAGAATCTTGTTCATCTGGGCCTGGATCTGACTCACAAAGTTTCTGGGCATCAGTGCACATCATTTCCTCGCCGGGACTCACATAAGCTTTGGAGTAGACCTCTGATTCCCAGGCGATAGTATGAGTAAACAGCTCTGCAGACTCAACCATCTGTGATACACCATACTCAGACAGGCGGCTGGAGACTTGGGAGCTGTGAGGAAGCAAGTGCGCTGGGGGTGACAACTCTGAGGACTGGAGTATTTGTGAGGTTGTAGTTGAGGTGGAGGAGAGCCCACTTGAGGGAGCACTTGATATCCGTTCAAGCACCTGCTCTTTTTATGCCTCATCAGGAATTTGTGATTGGCGTGTCCGCAAGAAAGGGATCATATCCGATTGTCCATGAAAAGAAGTAGACATCTTACTTTGGCTGGAAGATGGTCTTTCTTTGGCAGATGTTCCAGTTGCTTTAGCACCTACCCCATGGACACAACCTTTTTTTTCCCTTTGCAACACGCCTATTTTGCTTTCCACCAGCAGCAGGCCTTTTGCCACTCATTTTGGTGGTTGTTATTTATTGGCAACTCTGTAGATGTTTGCCCAAATAACAATGGATGGAAACCAAGCAGAGCTCAGTGACCAAATTGTGGTACTATGCCCAAAAGGATTTTCTGGGTTAGATGTGGTAAAAAAAAAATTTAGAAACACACACGGTGTAGTTCCTTGACAGGTGGACTACACCGCTGAGTAGCACACACCGCTACTAGGCCAGAAAGGTTTTTCTGCACAAGATGCGGTAAAAAATTATTAGAAACACACACGGTGTAGCTCCTTGACAAGTGGACTACACCGCTGAGTAGCACACACTGCTACTATGCCCAAAAGGTTTTTCTGGACAAGATGCGGTAAAAAAAATTGTTAGAAACACACGGTGTAGCTCCTTGACAGGTGGACTACACCGCTGAGTAACAGACAATGCTAGGATTGGCTGAGCTAGATTTGGACAGATGCTGTGAAAAAGACAAGCACAGCACTGGCACAGACCTGCCTGCCTACACTTGCTATGAACTGCTGTAATGTAGCCCTGAAAAGGGCTGTAATTACAACTAGTCCCTACTCCCTAAATCTCTCTCTGTATGTAAGCTTGAATTCGCTGTCAATTCACACTTTTACAGTAGAGCGCCCACAGCAGCAGCGGTGCCGTCTAACACAAGCTGCAGCAGTGATAAAATGGTGGCGATGGGGGGAAATGGCTGCTTCTTATAGGGCAAGGACATGTGACATACACAGCCAATGCCCTTGCTTGTGTGAAAAAACATGCACTTTGCTTTGTGTGTGTGCACTGCTGATAGGCTGAGACACTGCACCGCCCCACTGTAAATGCGGGGAAAAAAAAGTGCATTATTTCAGCACAGATCTATCCCCCGCCCCCCACCCCCAGCCACTATGCCATGAAACTGTCTCTTAACATTGAAAACCATTATTACTGTGAAAATAAAGTTACGCTTTTGGTGAACGAACCGTTCTCAAACGTAACATCGAGCAGCCGAATTTTAAGCAAAGTGTTCGAGTTCAGCGAACGGCTTGAACACCGCCCAAAACAACTCGGATTTGAAATTGGCGAACAGTTCGACTCGAACACCGCTCATCTCTAGTTTCAATACGATTAGCATTTTATCATCCGGAGATTATCACTGCAGCACTAGGTCTCAAGTGCACAGCAGTCAGGCTAATCTGTGTAACCCTGCACCCACCAGTGATTGGCTGCTTGCTGAAATGCACAATGTACACAAGGAAGCTGCCAGTCGGGTGTGGGCGGGTTTATATACAGCTTTGCTACCACTTCTACAACATAGAAAACAGGGATTCTATCAAAACTGCACCAAGCAGTCCAGTAAGTGACACGTCACTGGAATCCGGCTCTTTTGTCCTATATTTTACTGCTTTCCGATTACATGGCAAAACCTGCTGACACATTCCATTTAACAAGGGTCTATTATTGATCTACCTTTTACCTTTTGTTGTAGAGGTGTGTCAGTTTATGTATCATTTACAATCTGTGAAAGAATAATTAGCCAAACTTGAAATGCTTTGTCTCTCAAAGTCCTGGAACCAGTGGTTCCAGATAGAGACTATATTGAGGCAAGGTGGTCCTGATTCCTTTCATCATTCCAAAGATTCTGCATTTTACATTACCCCTTGGTTATTATTATCTCTTTGTCTGTCCTAAACCATGCAGTTAGCTATGCTTTCTTTACAGCTTGATTCTAAGGCCTCGTTAGTTTCTGCTCGGCCTGTCTCCACCCATTCAGTGCCACATGTCACTATTCAGTTGACCTTAACTGGTATTGGCATAACAGGGCTGGCTTGACTATAGACAGCCACATAGTCATCTGTATACACATTTTATTTTTTTTTAATTTGATACTTATTTTAGTGATTTAGGCAGCAGATATTACTTTCTGCACATTTGCATGCTCAGATTATCTGAAAGAGAAACATGTAGCATTTCCAAGTAACCTTTTATATCCTATAATACCAATCATATTTTTAATAGAACCTTTTAAAGAAACAAGTGGAAACAAGGACAGCGGATGGCCGGCGTAGGATCACCCCATTGTGCATTGCCCAGCTGGACACTGGGTTTGTATGACTTGCTACACCTTTTTTTTTTTGTCATATTTAATGCTGTAATATAATCCATCACATGTTGTGATGACAGTACAATGTTATAAACACATTTTATTTTGGCTATTTATATTTGCAGGGACTTTTCTACAGCTTTTTTTAATAGTATTCCTATATCGGGGTCGGTCGCAGGGTCCATGCTGTCATCTCAGAGCAACCAGCAGCTCTTATCTCTGGATTCAAACACCAACAGTTCTTTAGGCACTAAATCCACCCTCGAACCAGTGGGAAATGCAAAACCAGCAGAAGAGCCTGCCAACAAAGAGAGGTACAGTGAAATGACCGTATATAAAGCTAACACTGGAATTATTGGTTAACGTCTGATTTTACTGTCTCTTTCACATATTAACTTATTGTTGTACAATGATTGATCCAATTGATCTTGTAAATCTGTAACTTGCAGAGAAATTTTAATTTGCAGTGTATACGTATTCTCCTTAGCAGTGGAGTGCCATAGTAATGAAAAATAAGACTGAGCTTTCTGCTTGTTGCTAAGGAGTATTTGTCAAGGCTAAAATTTCCAAGTGAAAGGAAAAGTTTTAATATTCATTCACTTTACGCTGATCCACACCATAATGTTGCACTAGTAGTAGCAGCTCTACTTTCAATATAGGCCAGTATAATCAATCATGGCATCATGTTCCATTCACTGTGGTAATACACGTGGATCATTTGGAGATATCTTTCTTGAAGTCTTCTGGCGTCATTGGTTTCTTAAAAACCTTTATAGTATATAATGCGCACTCATAAGAGTTATCTGAGCTTATGACTACTGACATGAAGGTAAACCAAGTGATCTTAATGATAGGTCTGCTTGAAGGTGTCGGGCATCCTAGGTAGTGATGAGCGGAAGTGCTCCTTACTCGAGTTTACCTAGGGTGCTTGGGGTATGCACCGAGTATCGCGGGTGCTCGAGTGACATGTTCGAGTTCCCTCAGTCACTTGTTTTGCATCTGTTAGACAGCCACAAAACATGCGGGGATTGCCTGAGAAACACGGGCAATCTTCGCATGCTTTTTGGCAAACAGACGCGAAACATGCGACCTAAGGTCTCAAGCATGTCACTCGAGCCCCCGTACTACTCAGTGCATACCCAAGCACCCTAGGTAAAGTCGAGTAACGAGCACTTGCACTCATCACTAATCTTAAGGCCCCATCACACATAGCGACTCACTAGCGATCCCGACAACGATATCAACGTGTCAGGATCGCTGGTGAATCGCTACATGATCGCTGGTGATCTGTCAAACAGACGGCTTCACCAGCGATCAGAACAGCGACGGCGAGCGCGCCGCGTCGCTGTGTTCGTTAGTTACCAGTGCGCTGATGCAGGGAGCTGGTAACTAACGTACACATCGGGTATCTAAGGGACGCACGTCCCTTGGATACCCGATGTGTACATTAGTTACCTGCAGATCGCTGGTCTCCCGTGCTGGCCAGCGGGAGACCAGCGACCAAAGAAAAGTCCAGAGCTTTCAAGAACGATCAGCGATACCCGGCAGGGGGTGGGCCGTTCGCTGATCGCTGTCACACACAGCGATCTCGCTGGTGAGATTGCTGTTGTGTCACAAAACTTGTGACTCTGCAGCGATCTCGCTAGCGAGATCGCTATGTGTGAGGGGCCTTTAGGGTTTGCATCAAGACTTTCTTAAAAGTGGCCATCTACATTAGATAAATGTCGGCAAAATCCACTGGGTTCTGTCGACAATCTAATGACTAGGGGAGTGTCCTAATTTTGGCTACTACACAAGACTTTTTGTTGCTAATAGCAAAGGATAGTTTTTATTTGCGCTATAGCTTTTGTTTAATATGTTTTGTTTGAAATAGTTACCTCTGTGTGTGTAGATTTTTACAGAATGATGTTATTACAGTACATAAAACAATTCAGTTTATTTAATTTCATATATTTGTTTTTTCTCTTGGGGGTTGATTCTAGTCAGAATAGATAACTGTGAAACTGTTTACTGTGAGATCATTACAATTTCCATGTCCTCTAACCATTTAATACAGTGTAAACACCACCACCGTTACTCCGTTGACACCTACAAGCGTCTCTGCCCAGCCGAAGATTGAGCCCATGAAAGCACTTGATTCTCGATTCACTGAACGATCAAAAGCCACCTCAGGGACAACAGGAATTTCGCATGCAAACCAGATCGCTGCTGATCGGTATGTATCGTAAAGAACCTAAAAAAAAAAAAAAAAAAAAAAAAAGTGTACCTTAAAATTTACAGTATCACAAGGGAATGTTAGTTTTTTTTGTTTCTTTTATGCATGATTTGTGAATCTGCTTTGGGTATGTGTGCCAAATAGTTTTTTATATTCTTTATGCAGACCAAAAGATCATAGTGTATCTAAAGAAGCAAAACCACGTGAAGTAGACAGTAGTAGCGACAGTGAAGAAAAGAATAATGCAGCAAAGTCTCTCACCAAACGGAAAGCAGAATTAGATGCAGACCTTGGCGAAAAAAGAAAAAAGGGACGACCTCGGAAAGACTCGCGCATGATGTCTGTTTCTCTCGCTGTGCAGGTTACTGAAACAGTTTTATCTTTTTAAATCCCAAATCCTCAGTACCACCCATGGTGTAATGGGCAGCACAATTCAAGGTGTACCTAGCTATAGCTATATGTTCTTTAAAGGGGTTGTGCCAAGTTTGGAAGTGATCACCTATGCTGTCACTGGATCGATCGAGGAGTATCCTTTCACTAAGAAGTGTTTAAAAATTGATTTCTCCTACGCCTCATTGGGGGACACAGAGACAGTGGGTGTTATGCTGCTGCCACTAGGAGGACACTAAGCAAATCAGAAAGAAAAAAGTTAACTCCTCCCCTGCAGTGTACACTCCGCAGCTGGATGAGATATCTCCAGTTCTTGCTTAGTGTCTGTAGGAGGCACTTGGGTCTGGTTTCAGACCCCACCGTTTTTATTTAAATTTTGAATTTTTCTGTAAATTTTTATTTTTTAATTAACGGAGTGAAGGGGGGGGGCGATGGTTCCTTTCTACGGCCCGCTCTCCCCCGAACCAACAACAGGCAAGCACGTGGAGTAACCCTTCACGTACCTTTCCTGCGACGATTTTGGGGCTGATTCCTCTACCTTTGGCGATGATGCTTGATGGAAGTTCCCGTCCGGGGCAGGCGCACGTAACGGAGAAGACTGGGACAGCGCTTACGTAGGCCCTGAATCAGCCCCATAGCTCTCCATCCCCCTATCATAGGGAGGGTCGATTGAGCGTCGCCCCTTTAAGAACTCATCCATCTCTGCTTCATCCTGGAGGATGAGAGCCTGCATAGAGGACCGGACAGCGCTGAACGTTGGAGTGGAGGTATGGGGCCGGGTCCTGTCCCCCGGGAGTAGCGCTGATGTAGTCAGCGGCGGTGCACCCAGGAGCTCTCAGCGCCCATCGCGGCCCTCACCGTCGCGCCGGCTTTCTGGCCTGCTAGGCGGCAATTTAAATGCGCCGCCCACCGGCGCCTACCTCGGGTAGGCTCAAAATCCAGGCCCCGGCTTTTCCGGCCTACTAGGCCGCAATTGGAATAGCGCCGCCCGCGCTATTGGCGCCGCCCCCCTCGCTTGGCACCTCTCAGCCTGTACGAGACGCGTGCTCCTAATCTCGGGGGGCCATATCCTTTTTTTCCTCAAGCTGTGAGGCGAGCAGCCGCATACTGGGTGTCACCGCAAGGCAACAGCCATTCCTCCCGGGGGGACCCAAGATAAGACCGGGTAAGCTCCTTCTACCCCAGATTAGGACCGGGTAAGCTGCATCTATCCCAGATTAAAGCTTAACCCCTTCCCGGCACGTTCCCTGCAGCTGCAGCAGACTCTGCCGTTAACCCTTTCAGGTCTCAATCTAAGGAAGTGAAGCGGGTTGCTAAAAAGCACACTGCGTTTTTTACAGTGTGTACCTCTTGCAAGGCTGGCTTACCTAGTGCACAGACTAATCCAATCTGTACTGACTGCGACCCGGCCTGTGAGCGCAGGTGTGGGCGATCGCCTGCCGCCGCTGCCGACGGGTCTCTTGCGTCTAGTACCCCTGAGTGGGCTGCGTGCCTGTCACGATCGGTAGAGTCTCTGACCCAGGCTATATTCTCCCTTCGGGAGGGCTCTTTGAACCAGGAGGCGTCCTTATCCCCCGAGGAAAGCTCTGGCGTTGAAAGGGAACCGTCCGCCAGCAGGGGCCGTTCTCGTTCAAGGGATGGTCGGAGCTCTAGAAAGCGGACCCATGACACTTCCTCTAGCCCTGTTCGCGCTTCTGCATCTGCGGCTCCTATCTCTCGCTCTCCCTCTCCTGGGTTTCTCAGCGAGCACGACTGATTTTGATTCTGACACGTCTGCCCCTCAGAATCCTCCATCTGTTCAAGAGTCACTTGATTCTCTTATAGAATCAGTTAACAAGATCCTGAAGTTGGATGAGGATAATGTTCCCGCTCCAACACATCCTATTTCTCTTAAGAAAACCAAGCGCGTGCGTAGGTTATTTACCAGCCATCCGGACTATAAGGAGGTGGTTCAGCAAAATAGAGATTGTCCGCATAAGCGATTCACAGGGCACAAGTCTACTCAGGCTAAATACCCCTTTGACCCAGACCTAATGAAAGATTGGTTACAGTCCCCTCCGGCGGACCCGCCTGTATCGCGCCTGGCTTCAAAGGCACTTCTGTCTGTGTCCGAGGGGTCCTCGATCAAAAACCCCTCCGATCGTCAGATTGACTACCTTGCCCGTTCAGTTTTTGAAGCTTCAGAAGCAGCGCTTTGTCCATCTTTCGCGGCAATTTGGGTCTCGAAAGCAATGGCCGCTTGGGCAGAGGTCTTGATTACCTCCTTCCAGGACGCCAATCTTCCTCCGGAAGCAACCGCGGTCGCCAGGCAGATAATTCACGCTGCGGACTTCGTAGTGGACGCCTCTTTTGACGCCGTCAATTGCGCTGCTCAAACTGCCGCTAATGCAGTCTCCATTAGAAGAGCCCTCTGGCTCCGCGACTGGCGGAGCTTCTCTCCCGTTTCAAACAGGTCGCCTTTTTGGAGAGAAACTAGATCAACTCATTTCTGATGCTACCGGGGGAAAGAGTAAATTTCTCCCTCAACAAAAAGCTGCTCGGCCGTTTCGCAACCAACAGCCGGCGCGCTTTCGTTCCTTTCGCAACAACTCCGGTTGGTCCTCTACCTTCTCTTCCGGATCAGGTCCATCTTCGCGCGGGGACAGAGGCTCCCAGGTCTTGTACAGACCTAACCGTCCTTGGAAACCCAGACCTAGGGCTTCTGGTTCCAAAGGAGCCAGGTCTCCGAGATCTACCCAATGACTTGTTGCGGTATCCGGCGGAGGCGGACAAAGTAGGCGGCCGTCTACTTTCCTTCAGCCACACCTGGCTCACGGTCGTCCACGACAAGTGGGTCAGGGAGCTAGTGTCCTCCGGATACAAGATAGAGTTTTCCTCTCCCCCTCCAACTCGTTTTTTCCTTTCCTCTCCGCCCAAGGGAAAGACAAGAGCCTTCCTTCGGGCTGTTCAAGCTCTCTTAAGGGACGGCGTCATCATTCCGGTCCCTCATCACGAGAGGTTCAGAGGATTTTATTCAAACCTTTTTGTGGTTCCAAAGAAAGACGGCTCGATGCGTCCCATTCAGGATCTCAAACTGTTAAATCAGTTTGTCGCGGTTCGGCGATTCCGAATGGAATCTCTCCGGTCAGTGGTCGCTTCCATGGAGAAAGGAGAGTTCCTAACATCCATCGACATCAAGGACGCTTACCTTCACATCCCAATCTGCCCGTCTCACCAGCAGTTCCTGCGCTTTGCAATTCATGAGGAACACTTCCAGTTCGTGGCCTTGCCCTTCGGACTCGCCACTGCCCCCAGGGTCTTTACCAAGGTCATGGCGGCTGTCATGGCCATTCTCCACTCTCGGGGTGTAGTAGTGTTACCGTACCTCGACGACCTGCTCATCAAGGGTCCGTCCCTTTCAGCCTGCGAAGAATCTGTGGAGATAATAGTAAATACACTTTCACGCCTGGGGTGGAAGATAAACTTTGAAAAGTCTTCCCCGAAACCGGCTCAGCAAATCTCCTTTACTCTGTCGCCTAATTGGGGGACACAGAACCGTGGGTGTTATGCTGCTGTCCACTAGGAGGCGACACTATGCATAATCTGAAAAAGATTAACTTTGGCTCCTCCTCTGCAGTATACACCCCTGGACGGCGTCAGCCTTCTCCTGTTTTTGCTTAGTGTCGCAAGGAGGCACACCTTTTTTCTTCCGTTTTTTTTCTTTCCTTTTTTCGTCCGGAAATACAGATGAAGAAAAGTGGGTCTCCAGCGAGACTCCCAGCATGGCTCCCTCCTCGGTCCCCTATTAGGGGTACCCGGTTGAGGTCGAGGTGGCTATTCCCCATGTCGCTCCCTCCCCAGTCCCTCGGGTCCTGGTTCGAGGTCGAGACCCCCCTCCTTCCCCAACCCCTTTAAGGGGTCTGGGTTGAGGTTGAGGCGAGGATGAAGACCCACTGACGGTGACAGACGCACCCTCCCTAATCCCCCGCAGGGGGCATTAGGTTGAGATGCCTCAGGTAGGGTCGGAGATCAGACAGCATTCCGCAGCTTCCAGGGACCCCAGACCAGCTGAGGGATCCTGTTGGGGCCGGGGGAGGGCGCCCTTTTCAGCTCTCCGCCCCCTCCTCCCTCTCCTCAGAGTCCCGGTGGCCATTTTTTCTGGATGAGATCCAGGAGAGGAGCATCACAGCGGTCTCCGGGGGGCACAGAACTGGGATCTGTCGGCGCTGGACCTAGGGGCACACCGGTGGGGTAAGCTCACAGCTGGGTTCTCATTACTCAGCTGTGAATCTATACTTCCTATAAGGCTCTCTGTGGGTTCCCTCTGCGTAGCCACCCCTGTTCGATCCCTAATAGCCAGCCTCTGTGCACTATGCCAGGCTCAAGGAAGAGAACCAGGCAGGAATGTTTCTATGCATTCTGCACAGCCTGCAAAGCCACGCTCCCTAGTGACAGCACGTATCCGCACTGCCGGGACTGCATCCAGAACTCTGGGTCAGAACCCCAGGGAGTCCCTACTGACGCTTCAGTGTCACAGGCCACGCCAGAATGGGCAACTCAGATGTCTCAGTCTATGACACAGTCCATAGACAACCTAACTGCTACATTGCTGCAAGCTCTGCAGAGTCGGGCCCCGGCTATGGACGGTACACAGCAAACGGACAGCTTGTCTCAGGAACATGTTGCTTCCGACTCTCATAGACGTAAGCGGACCCACAGGTCTCGATCACCTGAGTCGCACTATAGCACAAGGTCGTCCCCCTCCAGGGAGAGACAGCGTCATTCCAGGTCTCCTGGGCAGTCCCCTGCCACAGACAGACAGTGCAATTTACCACAGGGATCCCCCACCACAGAAGACCCCCGCCCCAGGTCGCCCTCCAGGGATCACCTTAGCGAGGCACAGGATTCGGAGGGCATCTGTGACTCCGACTCAGATAACGAAACGGACAGGTCCGTGGTACCTTCTCCCCCTAGCAATACAGCGCTAGTTGAGGACATAATTTCTGCCATTCATCGGGTGCTAATAATTCCAGAGTCGGCCCCGGAAGTCCCAGAACATAGGATTTGCTTCGAAAGTGTTCAGAAACCACCTAAGGTCTTCCCTAATCACCATGAGTTTGAGAATATACTTACCAAACAGTTTGCGCAGCCTGAGAAAAAATTCGCTAATCGCAAATATTTGGAAGCGAAGTACCCCTTCCCACAGAAAGACACCAAACAATGGACAGATCGACCTGAAGTGGACCCTCCGGTTTCTAGGCTAGCAGCGCAGACTTTACTCTCTCTGCCGGATAGCTCAACCCTCAGGGACGCAGCAGACCGGCAAGTAGAACGCATGGCTCGTTCTATTTTCGAAGCGGCAGGCGCCTCTCTGGGCCCAGCGTTTGCTTCAGTTTGGGCAGCCAAGGCCATCCTGGCTTGGGCCAAAAAACTACAGGAGGGTCTTGAGGCTTCAAATCCTGAGCTCTCGGACTAAGCGGTCCAGATAGCAGTGGTAGCAGACTACATGATTCATGCAGCCCTGGATTCCGCCAGAGGTGTAGCGGGAATAGCATCAAACGCCATCACGATCCGACGCATCCTCTGGCTGCGAGAATGGAAAGCGGATGCGGCCTCAAAGAAGTCCCTCACGCGACTTCCATATTTTACTGGAAGACTTTTCGGCGAAAAGTTGGACACCATGATAGCCAATGCCACTGGGGGTAAGAGTACCTCTCTCCCTCAACTAAAACCGAAACGCACGTTTAAACGAAGAAACCAGACGCGATTCCGATCCTTTCGGAATTCCTCGGGCTGGTCCGTTTCGCGCCCAGTGCAAAACCGTAACCGTCCTCCACGCAGGGACAACCCACGGACGCAGCAGCGACCGGACAGGGCTTGGCAGTCGAAAGCAGGCCAAGCGAAACCCAAGGGAGGAAAACCTCAGAACTTCGCTTCACCATGACTCGCGACCTCCGGAAGACACCCCACCAGTAGGCGGCCGACTTTTACTCTTTCAGCAAGTCTGGCTGCCTATTACAGAAGACAGGTGGGTCAGGGAAATAGTGTCTTCCGGATACAAGATAGAGTTCACTTCCGTTCCACCGAACCGGTTCTTCCTTTCTATTCCTCCCAACACCACCAGAAAAGGCTCGTGCTTTCCACCAAGCGGTTTCCTCTCTCCTTCAATCAGGAGTTGTGGTGCCGGTTCCCGCCAACGAGAGATTCCGAGGATTCTACTCAAATTTGTTCGTAGTCCCCAAGAAAGGAGGGCGGCGTCCGACCCATACTGGACCTAAAACAGCTCAACAATTACGTACGGGTCTGTCATTTCCGCATGGAGTCCCTCCGGTCCATCATTGCATCCATGGACCAAGGAGAATACCTCGCCTCCATAGACATACAGGATGCGTATCTCTACATACCAATGGCTCCCGCCCACCAAAGGTTTCTCAGGTTCGCGGTCAACCAAAACCACTACCAGTTTGTCGCCCTTCCGTTCGGACTCGCCACGGCTCCAAGAACGTTCACCAAAGTCATGGCGGCCACCATGGACGTCCTGCACTCAAGAGGCATCCTAGTCGTCCCGTACCTGGACGACCTCCTCATCAAGTCTCCCACTTTCAAAGACTGCGAGGTCAGTGTCTCAATCACACTAGACACTGAGTCGCCTGGGATGGCTAGTCAACCTACAGAAATCGTCGACTATCCCTACTCGGACTCTAACATTCCTGGGAATGGTATTCGACACCGCCAGGGGCCTGGTGCTCCTTCCCAAGGACAAGACACTGGCCATCTGTCTGGGAGTTCGCACACTCCTTCGCAGTCCTCTTCGATCTCTCCGGTTTGCCATGAGAGTCCTCGGCCGGATGGCAGCAGCAATAGAGGCAGTGCCATTTGCCCAGTTTCACCTCAGGGTCCTTCAACTAGCCATACTCAGATCTTGGGACAGGAACCCCTTCTCCCTCGACAGGGAGTTCAGGTTGACGTCATCAACCAGGAGGTCCCTGCATTGGTGGCTCAAACCAACCTCGCTTACACGAGGGAAGCCATTCCTCTCAGGACAATGGAAGATCCTGACTACCGATGCAAGCCTGACAGGCTGGGGGGCGGTGCACCTACATCACAGGGCAAGTGGTCACCGAGGGAAGTGACATTGCCCATCAATGTTCTGGAAATCAGGGCCATCCTCTTGGCACTGAGAGCCTTTCATCACTTGCTTGCAGCCTCGCACATACGGATACAGTCGGACAATGCCACGGCTGTGGCATACGTGAACCCCTAAGGCGGGACCCGCAGCGCCCAGGCGATGAGAGAAGTGGCTCATATCCTCCGCTGGGCGGAAGACACGAGGTCGGTACACATTCCGGGTGTAGAAAACTGGGAAGCTGACTTCCTCAGCAGGCAAGGAATGGACTCGGGGGAGTGGTCTCTCCATCCCGAGATTTTTTACCAGATCTGTCAACGCTGGGGAACCCCGGAGGTGGACCTAATGGCATCCCATCTCAATACCAAGGTCCCTAATTTCATGGCCAGGACACACGACCCGCGGTCGCTTGGAGCGGATGCCCTGGTCCAGGACTGGTCCCAGTTCCGACTCCTGTACATTTTTCCACCCCTCCCCCTAATCGACAGGGTCGTGAGGAAGATCAAGCAAGAGGGAGTTCCGACCATCCTCATCGCGCCAGACTGGCCCAGACGTACATGGTACGCCGACATCGTCCAACTTACAGCAGATGCCCCCTGGCGTCTACCCGACCATCACGACCTTCTGTCTCAAGGTCCGTTCTTCCACCAGAATTCAGGGGCTCTCAATTTGACGGCATGGCCCTTGAAACCTGGATTCTAACCCAGGCAGGTTTTTCACCGGCAGTCATTGCAACTATGATCAGGGCAAGGAAGCCTGCCTCCGCCAAGCTCTATTATCGTACCTGGAGAGCTTTCTTTTCTTGGTGCGAATCTCATGGACAAGTCCCACTCCCTTATTCCCTCCCGAAGGTACTAGGTTTTCTGCAATCGGGCCTAGATGCCAAGCTATCCTTAAGTTCGCTTAAGAGTCAGGTGTCGGCGCTTTCAGTCCTTTTTCAAAAGCGCATTGCTATTAAACCGCAAGTAAGGACTTTCATCCAGGGAGTTTCCCGATTGGTTCCTCCCTACAAACGTCCGCTGGATACGTGGGACCTCAATCTGGTCCTGACAGCATTGTAAGCTCCACCCTTCGAACCTCTTAGAGAAGTTCCACTCTCCATTCTGTCTCAGAAAGTGGTTTTTCTAGTGGCGATCACCTCGTTACGCAGAGTGTCGGAATTGTCAGCACTTTCCTGCAGACGGCCTTTCCTAGCCTTTCACCAGGACAAGGTGGTTCTCCGCACGGTACCATCCTTCCTTCCGAAGGTTGTGTCCAACTTTCACCTCAATGAGGAGATTTCACTGCCATCCCTTTGCCCGGTTCCGGTTCATAGAGTGGAGAAGGCTCTGCATACGCTTGACCTCGTCAGAGCATTGCGGATTTACGTGTCCAGGACTGCACCTTTCCGGAAATCTGATTCCCTCTTCATTCTTCCGGAAGGTAGTCGCAAGGGGCTGCCGGCTTCCAAGGCTACCCTTGCCAGGTGGATCAAGTCAACCATACATGAGGCCTACCGACTTAACAGTTCCCCTCTTCCGGCCGGTATCACGGCACACTCTACACGGGCAGTAGGGGCCTCCTGGGCCATTCGGCATCCGGCTTCGGCACAACAAGTGTGTAAGGCGGCCACTTGGACTAGCCTACACACGTTTACGAAACACTACAGTGTTCATACCCAGTCCTCAGCGGATGCGAGCCTGGGTAGACTGGTTCTGCAGGCGGCAGTACCCCAAGTCTAGGGAACTGTCAACACAATATTCGTCCACTGCTTCCCACCCAGGGACTGCTTTGGGACGTCCCACGGTTCTGTGTCCCCCAATTAGGCGACAGAGTAAAGGAGATTTTTGTGTACTCACCGTAAAATCTCTTTCTCTTAGCCTTTAATTGGGGGACACAGCTCCCACCCTGTTGCCCTTACGGGCCGTTGTTTACTGTTGAGTTCTCATATTGTTCTTTGAGCTCGTACATAGTAGCCTTCTTACAGGCATGGTTATGTTATTTGGTTACGTTCCTCCTTATGCTTTGGCACAAAACTGGAGAAGGCTGACGCTGTCCAGGGGTGTATACTGCAGAGGAGGAGCCAAAGTTAATCTTTTTCAGATTATGCATAGTGTCGCCTCCTAGTGGACAGCAGCATAACACCCACGGTTCTGTGTCCACCAATTAAAGGCTAAGAGAAAGAGATTTTACGGTGAGTACACAAAAATCTCCTTTTTAGGAATGATCTTGGACACGTCCCGCGGGTTGGTCATTCTCCCTCCAGAAAAGACGCAAGCTTTACAACAGGCAGTGCGAACTCTTTCCCGTCCAGCTTCTCACTCCATTCGTTTCAGCATGAGTGTTCTTGGAAAAATGGTAGCTGCCATGGAAGCAGTTCCGTTTGCACAGTTCCATCTTTGTCCCTTACAACACCAGTTGCTGTCAGCTTGGGACAAGAACCCGTTCTCCCTGGACCGTCGGATCCTTCTGTCCCTGCGGGTCAGGTAAACCCTCAAGTGGTGGACTCTGAAGTCCTCCCTGAATCAAGGAAGGTCCTTTCTCCCGGTAAGATGGTTGATAGTAACCACCGACGCAAGTCTTCTTGGCTGGGGTGCGGTCTTTCGTCACCACACGGCACAGGGTCGTTGGTCAACCCAAGAATCGCGTCTCCCCATCAACATCTTAGAGATTCGAGCGATCAGATTGGCTCTACGGAGTTTCCACCATCTCCTTGCAGGTCACCCCATCAGGATCCAATCAGACAACGCCACGGCTGTAGCGTATATCAACCGCCAGGGAGGTACCCGGAGCAAGATGGTCATGCACGAAGTGAGTCACATCCCTCCATTGGGCCGAGACCAACCATTCCTCCATCTCAGCAATTCACATCCCCGGCGTGGAAAATTGGGTGGCAGATTTTCTCAGTCGCCAAGGCATTGCCTCAGGAGAGTGGTCTCTTCATCCAGAAGTCTTTCACCAGATCTGTCTTCGTTGGGGGACTCCGGATGTGGACCTCATTAGCTCCAGGCTAAACAACAAGGTGTCTCGGTTCATTGCCCCATCGCGCGATCCATGTGCCATCGGAGCGGACGCCCTGGTGCTGCCATGGCACCGGTTCCGGCTTCCGTACATCTTTCCCCCTCTTCCCTTGCTTCCGAGGGTCGTCAAGAAGCTTAGAGCAGAGGGAGTGCCTGTGATCCTAGTCGCGCCAGATTGGCCGCGCCGAGCATGGTATGCGGAACTAATAAAGCTGGTCGCCGACGTTCCCTGGTGACTTCCAGATCGCTTGGATCTGCTTTCTCAGGGCCCGATTTACCACCAGAACTCCAGGGCCTTGTCTTTGACGGCATAGCTGTTGAATCCTGGATTTTAGCACAGGCTGGATTCTCTCCCGACGACATCTCCACCTTGATTGGTGCTAGGAAGCCAGTATCCAGACGTATCTATCACCGCACCTGGAAAATATTCTTTTGATTGTGCAAGGATCATGGTCGTTCCCCTCTGGTATTCTCCATTCCGAGAATATTGGAGTTTCTTCAATCCGGACTAAGATCAGGCCTCGCGCTTAGCTCGCTCAAGGGCCAAATTTCGGCCTTGTCAGTGCTTTTCCAACAAAGAATTGCCACCAAACCTCAGGTCAGGACGTTTATTCAAGGAGTTTACCATGTAGCGCCTCCTTATAGGAATCCACTAGAACCATGGGACCTTAACCTGGTTCTCGGGGCCTTACAAGAGGATCCTTTTGAACTGCTGCAGGACGTGTCATTGACCATCCTCTCTTGGAAAGTGGTCTTTCTAGTAGCCATCACTTCAATCAGGACAAGGTGGTTCTCAGGACGTCCCCATCCTTCATGCCCAAGGTCGTTTCCTCTTTCCATCTCAACGAGGAAATTGTTTTGCCTTCCTTTTGTCCAGCACCAGTCCATCGCATTGAGAAGGCCCTCCACAGCCTGGATGTGGTTAGGGCGCTGAGACGGTACATCTCGCAGACGGCTCCCTTCCGCAGGTCAGATGCCCTGTTCATACTTCCTCAGGGGCATAGGAAAGGCCTTGCCGCGTCCAAAGCAACGCTAGCTAGGTGGATTCGCTCTGCGATTCAGGAATCCTACCGTGTCAGGAACGCGCCCGTCTCTGCGGGGATTAAGGTGCACTCTACCCGGTCAGTGGGCTCCTCGTGGGCCATTCGGCACCAGGCCACGGCAAAACAGGTTTTGCAAGGCTGCGACTTGGTCCAGTCTGCATACCTTCTCAAAACATTACCAAATTCATTCTCAGGCCTCTGCAGATGCAGCTCTCGGCAGACGAATCCTGCAATCGGCAGTACCTCAGCCTTAACTCAGAGGTACATGGGGTATTAGCAGATGTATGCTCCCCACCCAGGGACTGCTTTAGAATGTCCCACTGTCTCTGTGTCCCCCAATGAGGCGTAGGAGAAGTAGGAATTTTTGTGCACTCACCGTTAAATCCTTTTCTCCGAGCCATTCAATGGGGGACAGAGCACCCGTCCTGTTTAGCCTACTGGCTCATTTGTAGTATTCCTAGGTTTTGACATAGTTCATTACTGTTGACTGTTTAAGCTCCTACTGCTTTTTTCACTGAACTGGAGACATCTCATCCAGCTGCAGGGTGTATACTGCAGGGGAGAAGTTAACTTTTTTTCTTTCTGATTTGCTTAGTGTCCTCCTAGTGGCAGCAGCATAACACCCACTGTCTCTGTGTCCCCCAATTAATGGCTCGGAGAAAAGGATTTTACAGTGAGTACACAAAAATCCCTATTTCCTTTCATTGCATTTCTGTTTTCCTTCAGCACTGTAAAACCTTCCTATTGCTACCTCCGATCAGTGTACCACTTTTAACCTAAATAATATTTGGGCGGATAGTGATGGCAACTGGCAAAAGAATTTATAGATGTGAGGGGGGAGAAGAATAGCACTCTGTGCCAAAAATATAGAGCTGTCTAGCCTTATTGGATGTGTAAAGGGATCATTACAAATGATTCATGCTGCCAGTGTATAAAGGATTCTAATACTTGGTATGTTTTAACAGCTTTTGAAAAATCTATTAAACCTATTATTGTAACCTAAGGGTAGTAAATTGCTTTATCCAAGCATCCTCAATACTGTATAAATTTGCAGATCTAAAGCAAACATTGTTAGATTGATATGAAAAAGTTTAATGGTTTCCTTTAATATTGATGACCTATACCATTCACTACTATAGGCGCGCACTTGCAGTACCATTCATGGAGCTACTCAAAATATAAAATATAAATACTTCAGTTTCAGCAGCAAGTATAATTTCACCTTCACCCCAAGTCATCAAGAACTGGCATTATCCACGCCAGTCTTGATGAGAGGGTGTGGGTAGATGCTCCTAATTCTCTTGATGAATTAGGTGCGGCTTTGAAAAGTGGCGTACACGTCGACAAAAATCTTAACTCCAGTCATAGATTTCTGGTGTCGTCAAGCTTGTCTAATTCATTATGAGCTGTGCCATCTGCCCACTTTGGCAAAACTTTGGATTGCAGAAAATAATTGCGACTTACCATAGCGATTGATGTCAGAATTCTGATGTAATCGCTTTCATGATCAGGGCCATAAGTGCTTTTCATTTATGTTCAACATGCACCTGAACCCTGCTACATGATCAGTACAGAGGCTTCTCCATAGTAGTATAAGCCTCGCTTTTGTTTAATTTCCTCGTTTTAAAATCCGATTAACTCAATTGTTTAATTTAATATTTTAAGTCTCAGGTGGCTTCAACATCCGAGAAGGACTTAGCATGTATGACTTCTGCAATATCGCTTCGATTGCCCATCCCAACCATTCAGAAATCTTTTACCTTGCAGGTCAGTCAACTATATAAATTAAAAAAATAAGCAATCTGTTGATTTTCAAAAATTTTCCAAAAGTTGAGCACATGGAATACAAAATAGGGTTAGAACTAAAACCAGCATATTCGGTTTGATGCTTTGCGTTCCAACAGTTTCACTGTTAATAGTTCTGCAGTGTTCCAATTGTGTTTATGTATTTTGTCAGGTTACTCAAATGCCAAGAATGTACTTACTTTTCCAACTTTTCAGATTAGTGCAGACCCCACAATATACATTGAAGTAGAGAATGATTTCCGATCAGTAGGCGGATCAAAAATAAGCCAGCTCAAGTGTAACAGAGACGGGAAGGAATGGAGGACGGTGCTTACAAGTCGCATACTTGCAGCAGCAGGAAGCAAGTTAGTATTGTCACATGGCTGGGTGTTTTGAAGCAATCTAGCAAGTATCGTATAAATTTGTAACGGTTTCCTTTTTTTTTTTTTTTTACATACAATAGTGAGATGGTTTGTGTAGCTTGTGAGAAGCGAATGTTATCAATGTTTTCTAGCAGTGGCAGACGAGTATTTCCACCTATCATTCTGCCTTCCCAAATCTCTACTATACAATGCACAGGCCGCTTTGTCATGGCTCTCACGTCCTCAGCTGCTCTTTCTGTTTGGTGAGTAATTGAAAATTGTCCTGCATGAAGCAATTGCTTGTATATCGATCTCCCACAGCATTAAAACTATTGACAGGTTAAAGTGAATGACATTGGTTATCCTGGGACAGTGGCACTTGTCAGGGAATGGATCTATTTGGCAGCAAGTGAACAGTCATTTCTTGAATCTGATATCTTGAATGCCGGAATAACTGGTAAACATAAGCATTCAAGCAAGTTTGACAAATGAGCTAAATTGTGATGGCTGCATGACTTGGAATAGGGCAGCTTCATAGTGGCAGGTTGTGTAGGGTGTTTCCAGAATGCACTACCTGCCAGAAGTTGCCCAATGAGGAGTGAATACTAGTCCATCCTACCTGATCCTACAGTAAAACAAATTACTGATACATGTAATGCTGAAGTAGGATGATAGGTTTTTGGAAACACACTGTGCATTGCAGCTTGTTACGTATAGAGCTGCACAATGGCAGATGACTATATGCCCATGCTGTTCACTGTCTGTTACCAAAAGATACTATTGTTGGCACAAATACATTAAACCAAGACCATGGAACAATGGAAGAAATTGGCCTGGCCAGATGAATCATGTTTATTTTTTTCATCATGTGGACGCCCTGCTGCATTACTTACCTGGGAAATATTATGCGTCAGGATTCACTTTAGGGAAAAGGCATCCTCTCTAAAGATTGGCTGCAGCATTCATGCTCGCTGTAACAATCACCAGAATCCTATATTCTAAATAAAAAATAAAAAAAGAGAATGGAAACCCCCTTTCATGTTATGGCTGATCAGAGTATTTACATTACTGTGATAACATGGTATTTCACATGTGTTTATAGCTGCATTTGTTGTGTTTTTTAGGGATGTCCACAATCAGAAAGCGGTTATAAGGAATGAATCTTTATTGCCCATATTAACAGGTAACCACTTCTGTATTCCAGTTGTTTTATTGCTTGTTTGTTTATATTCTAATACATTATTGGCTAAAATGCTATTTTTCCGTTAATTTTATCAGATATTGAGAGATATATATTTTTCCCCACCATTTATTTGTACTTAGGGAATGACCTGTTGGTTTCTCAAACGTTGCTTACGCAGAGAGGAGTACCTGTACTAAGCTTGTCTAATGGGAAAGCATATTGCTTTAATCCTGCACTCTCCACGTGGTAAGACTTTAAATGTGTAATTCTAGGATCATCCCATTTTGCACAGTTGTAATAACTACATGTGATTGGGTTTGTGTATGGTAGTAAGAATCCTAACAATTAATGTAGAGTTTTTGATCCCAAACAATAAGATTCCGTTCCTACTAGTTACAGAGAACCTGTCATGTCTGATAATGCTATTAACCTGCAGATAATGGGTTTATCTTCAGGTTAATTGCATTAGAAAGCTGTGTGGCTCTTGGGAGAAAATGAATTTTATTCCTCCTGGGATGTGCTGACGTGGCTACAGTCACAGCTTACAGCACGTGTGCGGCTGCTGGGAGCACGGCCCTGTGCTTTAACTGACAGCCGACTTTACAGTGCATAGGTCAAAGTTCCGGGACGTGCTTTCATCAGCTGCTCTCTGTGTACTGAGCAGTGACTGTAGCCATCATGGCACGCCTTTATGAAAGCCGGAGGCTCCCAGGAGGAATAATGTTAATTTATGCTCAGGAGTCGTGCTTTCTGTACAGCAGATTAGCTCCATAACTGCAGGTTAATAGTGTTTCACGTGACAGGTTCCCTTTATCACCATTATTATAGCAGTACATCTGGAGAACACTGAACATTTGAAGGTTTTTCTTTATGGTATTTGGCAACAAGTTGATGCTGACTACACCTCAGAGCAAATGCTGCGACTTTGGCTTACCATCTGCAATGATTCCACACAATCTTTATCTCTAAAACAGCAAATATCTCCTCACTAAGCAGTGAACATAATTATATTTGCCGGTCCTCAAATGGCTTTTTTAAATGTGGTTATAATAGCAGTAAACCATGTAGCATTGTCCCAGTCAGAATTTTCCTTCATACATAAACCACATGTAAAATAACACTGTCCCACACATGCCATACATGTCTGATGGATGTGGGTCCACCTGCCACCATTCACAGCGACACCCGCCTCTGTTAGACATTTGTGGCCTATTTTGAGGTTGCTATAATTGCCTAGGAAAACGTATAACTAAACACTGATACATGATATGTGGTAAATGGGATCAGTTATTTTTTGCACAGTATGTTGGATGCGCAACATGCCGAGTGCCATTACTACATTTTTGATACTGTCTGCACCAAAACTAATAGTCAGTCTGTGGAGTGTGGATACCTCTGTTCTGGTATTGAGCAAAAACATTTGCAGGACCAAGCAGATGGATCAGGCCGTTGCAAACATTCTCAGCTTGAACTCGAATGCCGACATTCTGGGCACTTCTTGTGATCACTAATCCCTCGTGATGTCAAGGGAGCCTAGTAATCACAAGAGGTGCTAGGTAGGATGCTGGCATTCTGGGCACCGCTTGTGAGATCACTAAGTCCTCATGATGTCACAAGAGGTCCTAGGGTGCCAGCATTCAAGTGCCATCTGAGGAAGTTCACACTGCCCGACTTGCTGCCTCATCGTGTAAAAGTGTCCTACCAATCTGTCTACTCTACTCTTTTTACTTATCTTTACTTATCTTTATGGAAAATGTGATTGCTAATTAACCTAGTAGTGGAAGGATATTGCTAAATTATGAGTGCTTCTGAAAATTGTCATTTTTTCAATATTTTATATCCAGCTGTTAACTGTGGACATGATCTTATTTATTGGTACTTGGGAGTCTTTTCTTATTCAAAAATATGTAAGGTTTTTTGGCTATAAAGTTGTATCCATTGCATTTGGATCTAATGGTGTTATTCAGGTTACACTCAGATTGGCCGAATTTCACCCAAAACTATTTATATCTACATGCAGCTCTTTCAAAGACAAGTCCATCAATACCTTTATGGCCAGTCATTTCCTCTGAGAAATTAGATTCCTTGCTGACAGATTCCCTTTAATAGGTGCATTTGAGATTTTACTTATGCTATAAACTCAATACTTTATATGCAGAGAATAATTGTTTTTGCCATCCAACCTTATTAAAACTGTTTCTTTTCATTATGATCAATCTTTTTCCTTTTTATGTGATCTAAACACAACACTTATTACTAAATATTATTAAATATTGTCAAATGCATGCTTTTATTTTAACAACAATGTTTGTAATATTGTTTTGAGTTCTCCAAAATCTACATGGTTTGTATTACTTTTGCATTAATTGCTGTTTTCTGCACCTTAACAGGAACCTGGTATCTGACAAACAAGATTCCTTGGCGCAGTGCGCAGATTATAGGAATTGTTTGAGCTCGCAGGAAGCCATGATGTGCTCTGGACCACTAGCCATAATCCAAGGAAGAGCGTCCAAGTAAGAAAATAATATATTCCACCCTGAATTAAAGTCTAGCTCAAACTATAATTTTTTTTTGTATGTCTACATACCCTTAATCATAAGGAACTTTGAAACCTTAAATAGGTATTTTCAAGATTCTCTCCCTCATGGCACTTATTACAATGTCCCACCCACAAATTTAGTGTGATTTCTTCTTTGCCTCATTGGGGGACACAGGACCATGGGTGCTGCTTCCACTATGAGGCTGACACTAAGTGAATACAAAAAAGTTAGCTCCTCCTCTGCAGTATACATCCACCACTGGCTGCAGCCCGAACCAGTTCATGCTTAGTGTCCGTAGGAGGCACATGGGTCTGGTCTTCAGACCATTTGTTATTTTATTATATTTTTTTACTATATTTTTCTATTTTTCAATGGATTACAGGGGCGACGGATCCTTTCAAGGGTCCGATCTCCCCAAACCAACAACTGGCGAGCATGTGGAGTGTTGCCTCCACGTATCCTCTCCTGCAACGTGCAAGCAATGCCTGAGCTTTCCTTTAAGTGAGATGGGTCCTTTAAGGGCACCGCTCTCCCCACACCAGCAACAGACGGGAACATGGATTGTCGCTTCCATGTACCCCTTTCTGAAGCCAGGCTACAACCGAACAACAGTCCTGTCCTATCCTAGGGGATTGAACCCCTTGGATGTACAGAGGCTCTCATGGTGTCCGTGCGGCCCCCACTGAATCGCCACTGACTGAACGGTGACGAATGGAGGGCGGATGGTCCCTCTCCACCTCCCTGTCAAAGGGATGGTGGATTGAGGGCTCCCTGCACTGTCCATATTCCAGCTGACCTGAAGGCGGGAACGTTTCTCAGTCTGGGGCCTGCGCTGCGGCAGTCTCCAGACCGGGACGCACACCTCCGGTAAGTAGGACTCAGGACGTAGTATGGCAGCACCACCGGAGGAAGCGGAAGCAGCGGCTCTGGCGGCAGCGGAGGAAGCGCTCCCCTCCCCCGGTTGCTCTCTGGCCCGCATGAAAAAATTTAGGCCCCGGCTTGGGCATACCTTAAGGAATATTCGCCCCCTACGGCCCCTGTCGTGGCGGCGCTCCGCCCATTTTTTTGGAAGTTTCTGGCGCCAATTTCACCCTTTTCTGGGCATGTCTCGCTCCCTATGAGACTTCCTCCGGATAAGTCTCGGCGGCCATCTTCCGGTCTCATCCAGGGGGGAAATAGCGCTGTCACCGCCTACCAAGTCACGCGCACGGCGAGACTTCCTGGTCCCTCAGCGACCATCTTTTCTGATGGCACATGTGACATGATCGCTTGTAACGGGGATTCTTCAGGACCCTTCTAATGGATGGCCTCACTGGCTGTTCCCTGGCGAAGGACCGCTCACATGGAGCCTCTGGACTGGGGTAAGACCTGGACGGCGCCCTATATAAATATATATTAGTCCTTCCCTACATGGGCTCTGCTACATTGCGCTATGTCCATTCAGAATGGCTATCAGTGAGAAGATAACCATTGCTATAAGCATTCTATGGCTTTTCAGTCACCCTTATACATTATGTAATGTGCCTGAGCAGGACGGGGACTGACATCCATGCTGAGCAGGGCTCGCAGTGGCCTGACCTGAATGGTGGACCGCTGGATCAAACAGCGCCTGAAGCGGAATGCGGTCCTGGGATCAAAATTCCCTCATGGCTGACTTCGGACCTGCAGCACCCAAGGGCAACAGCCCTGGGTAAGTGCTCTGACCCTGCAGCAGGCACATCAGCCCCATTGGCCCTCCCTGCAGAGGGATATACCTCTTCTTGCAGGGACTGAGATCCAGACTGCACCCAGGAAACCCCCAATGGGCATAGCCCCCCCGCACTGGGCTTCGTCGCTTCCACAGTCCATAGCGTTATTGGCCAAAGCGATAGTCCCTTCATGATCCCTTCTCTACTGGTCGGGGCCTTCACCTGCCTGCCTCGGACAAACTTCCCTCATTTTTTAATGCAGCACGGTCAGTGGTTAGCACTGCATCCTTGCAGCGCTGGAGTCCTGGGTTCGGATCCCTCGAAGGGCAACATATGCATGAAGTTTGTATGTTCTCCCTGTGTTTGCAAACTTGGTCAGCAGGAATTGGTCTCCGGCGACAAATCCACGGATTACAGAGAGGTGACGGATCCCTTCAGGGCTCCGTTCTCCCCAATCTTACAACTGGCGGGAACGTGGAGTGTCGCCTCCACGTACCCCTTCCTGAACAGTTCTTTCGTCCAATAGCACTTCTCCTGGTCTTCTAGCGCCTCGGCATCCGTAATCTGTTTCTTGTTCCCCTTCCCAGGGGCCTGCATCGAACATGGCTGTGTGTTCGAGCCTGACGAACGAGTGGGTGGAATTGCACTCGTCAGAGTTTTCTAGCGACGGTGGATAGTCTCATTGAGGCTGTCAACCAGACTTTAAGGATTGATGAGGACTATATCTCTGCCCCGACCCATGTGGGTCCTCGAAGAGAACTATACATCCTCATAGGGTGCTCGCAACCATCCAGAGTTTCAGGACATAGCTCGACCTGTTAGGCTATGTGCCCACGTAGCGTTTTTTAAACGCTCAGGAAACGGGTTCTCCTTCCCAGAAAACGCGTGGTTTTGCGCAAAAGGCGCGCGTTTTTGATGCGTTTTTTCCGCACGTCTTTTGGACTATAGGAAATAGCCAAAAACGCAGACCTAAGCGGAAATTAATGAACATGCTGCGTTTTTCACCACTAAGCGTCTCCTTCACGGTAAAAAACGCATCCATTGGCACAAAAAGGCCAAAATGCATTTAAATGCATGGGATGCTTCTTTTTAAGTGTTTTTGATGCGGTTTGACCCCGAAAAACGCATCAAAAACGCTTTAAAAAAGCGCTGCGTGGGCACACAGCCTTAGAGAGCGACTGGATAAACGACTCACAGGTCAGAGACCTCTAGAAGCGAGTTATCCCTTTCCTCGGGTCAGCGTAAGGAGTGAGTGGAATCTCCTCCAGCTGACCCACCGGTATCTCATCTGACGTCGAGATAGATAATCCTGCCTTTCGAGATTGGAAGCATCAAGTTCGGCACTCTTGCCCTCCTTTGCAACTGTATGGGTAGAAAACCATGCTCTCTTGGCAGAGCTATACAGACCAGCGAGCTTCCCCTGGGGACAGTGAAGCTGGCAATCAGCTTACTTTGGCCGGGAATTATTTGGTGCAGGCTTCTATTGATACAGCCTCTAACGCTATCTCTATCAGGCGATCCCTGTGTATCGGGCAATGGCGTGCAGAATCTGCGTCCAAACATTCTAGCTTCTCTGCCTTATCAGTGCAGCCATCTATTCATAGAAAAGCCAGATCACCTTATCTCTGACGTCTCAGGGGAAATATTCTTCCCCCCCCCCAGCACAAGTCAAGCGGGTCACCTGCTTTTGTTTTCATCAGGTCTGGCTCTCTGTTGTGTACAACGAATGGGTCTGGGACCTGGTGTCTTCTGGATATAAAATACTTCCCTCCTCGTTTCAGAGAACGAAAGATTCCAGGGGTGATACTCAAACCTGTCCGTGATCCTAAGAAAGGGTCGGGTCAATGTGGTCAATCCTGGACCCCAAACTTCTAAACAAGTTTTGGCAGGGTTCGGCTCTTCAGGTCCGAATCCCTTTGTACTGTGATAACCCCTATGGATAAGGGGAGTTGCTAGCACCCATCGACATCCGGGATGCTTGGCTTCACATCCCCATCTTTCCCCCTCTCCAGAAGTTCCTGTTCTTTGCTGTTCGCAAGGAACAATTCCAGTTCACAACCGCTCCCAGAGTGGCCATGAAGGTCATGGCGGCTGTCACGGCCATTCTGGACTCTCGGGACATGGTCGTGTTGCCATACTCAGACGACTTCCTAATTAGAGGACCGTCCTTCCAACTTCTCGGAATACTCTTTCACGCCGGGGCTGGTTGATATTAAAAAAAAAAAAAAAAAATCTTCCCCAGCTTCAGGTCTGCGAATATCCTTTTTAGAGATGAACCTGGACACTTCTCAAGGGTCAGTGATTCTCCCTCAAAACAAAATCTTAAATTCGTCGGTCTCGGGATCCAGTAGTCTTTGTCGCGGACGCACTGATTGTCGTCTTCCGTACTTGTTTCCCCCGCTTCCTTTACTTTCAAAGAGCATCAGGTAGATCATAGTGTAAAGGGTTTCCAGTCATTTTAGTCACTCCAGATTGGCCACAGCTTATCGCCGACATTCCCTGGAGGCTACTGGATCGACCAGATATGCTGATTCCAACTTGCCACCAGAATTCAAGGTCCCTGTGCTTAACGGTTGGCCATTCCATCCTGGGTCCTAACTAAGGCAGGGTTCTCCCATCACGTGGTTTCGACCATGGTTCGTGCCCGGAAGCCTGCGTCAGTGTGTATCTGTCATCACACCTGGGAAAAATTTTCTCAGGGTGCAGACACCGGACGGCCTTCCATTGTCTTCTCCATTCCTACCATTTTGGAGTTCCTCCAAGCCGGCTTGCAGTCAGTCATGGCGCTTAGCTCCTTGGAAGGCCAGCTCTTGGCTTTATCGGTTTTATTTCAGCGCAGGATTGTTGCCAATCTGCAGTGACGACTTTTTTTTCCAGGAGGTCATGTGGTCCCCCTATAGGATTTTGTTGGATGCGCAGGACCTTATCCTGGTCCTGGGTGTTCTTTTTTAGACTCCTTTCTTAATCTTCCACCAGGACAAAGTGGTTTTCAAGCCGTCCACGGTTTTCTTGACCAAGGTGGTCTCTTCTTTCCACCTCAGCGAGGATATCGTTCTGCCCTTGTTTTGTCCGGCACTTGTATATCGTATTGAGAGGGCTCTTCACGCTCTACATAGGGTGAGGGTTCTTTGAAGATTCGTCTCGCGGATGTTGTCCTTCCGTAAATCGGACGCCTTGTTCGTGCTTACTAAGGGTCACTGGAAGAATGCGGAGCAGGAAGTTATTGTGGAGCATGAAGTAGGCAAGCCCACGCTACTGGATATATATGACTTGGTTAAATTTTGCAAAACCACATTAACGACCCTTACACACAGAGTGGAAGGGGTTAAGTGGGGTGACCAAACTGAAAGCTGCCATGAATAAAGTTGATACCAGAATAGGTGCAGTTGACGAAAGAGTGAGTGTGCTGGAAGATCAGCTTGCTAAGATGCAGAAGTCTCACACTCAGTGCCTGCAGAAGTGTGCTGCCCTGTCTGATAAAAATGTTGACTTGGAAAACCGGTCCAGGAGGAATAATGTGAGACTAGTGGGCATCCCTGAAAAGGCTGAAGGGACTGACCCCACGAAGTATATTGAGGAGTGGCTCCAAAGTAAGATCGGCGCTACTAATCTGACAATAATAAAAAATAATCTTTATTTTTATATAGCGCTAACATATTCTGCAGCGCTTTACAGTTTTGCACACATTATCTCTGTCCTCTAATGGGCTCGCAATCTAAATTCCCTATCAGTAGGTCTTTAGAGTGGATTGTTTGCAGTGGAAAGGGCACATCAAGTTCCCATGAGACCCCTCCCGCCGGGATCTCCCCCTCGTACCATCATTGCCAAAATCCTTAATTATAGAGACAGACAGACATACTAAGGAAAGCCAGAGAGACTGATGAAGTATTAATGGTCAAAAGATCTCTATTTATCCTGACTACTCGGTTGAGGGGCAAAAGCAAAGGATTAGGTACGGGGCAGTGAAGCGGAGATTGAGAGACTTGGCATTGAGCTACTCCACACTATACCCAGCAAAGCTCAGGGTTGTGGCCCTGGGCACGGTTCATTTTTTCTCAACACTGGAAGAGACTACTAAATGGTTGGACTCAAATTCTAAGAAACTTAAAGCGGGAAAGGAAAGAGGGAAGTGAGAAGAAGTTGAAGATTTATATGGCAAAAATTGGACGATTACCGCTCTAGAGAGTCTGAAGGTTCCTGTTTTTAATATGGGATGCAGATTACGGAGGGATAATTTATATTCAAAAACTGTACCATTATAGTTTTGTACATGTGGAGGAGTTGTTGGGGTGTGCTAGTTTGATAGCAACTTTAGAGGTAACGTTAAGAGGGTAATCGGAATCAGGTTTATCCACTCTCCGAGAGGAGAGGTTGAATATATACCAAAGTTATGTTTATGGGTTATTGTAGTGTTAAATGTTGGGGAGGGTGGAGGGAGGGGGGAGTGGAAGTTTGTTGCTTCAGAACAAGTTCTAAAAAGCACATGCGGCGGTCTATTTCATGGGGTCTGGGAAATTATCCACTTGAGTATATATGATGGGGGATAGAATTAAAATACTCAGTTGGAATATAAGACGACTGTCTGAAGGGACACGAAGGGCGGCAATTCTGGAATATATTAGAAAGAGGGGGCCGGATGTGATATGCCTTAAGGAGACGCATTTGAGTGAAAAGGTGGAGATATTACAAAGGAGGTGGATTGGGAAGGCGTATCACTCCACATATTCTTCATACGGTAGGAGGGGTTTCTCTACTCAAAGGGAAATCTACGCCATTTGAGGAAATGGAGAGCCATGTGGATAGTGAGGGACAGTATGTTTTTTAATTTGTCGAATTTATGGGCAGCTGTGTATATACCGCCCCCATTCTCGAGGACTAAGATCCAAGAAATATTTGACCTATATAAGAAGGGAATGGGATTACCACTGCTACTTATTGGAGATTTTAATAATGTAATAGATGAAGGGTGGGATAGACATAAAAAGGGATTGGATAAAGGGGCAAAGAAACTGTTGCCATTTGGTATTTTCATGAGGGAATTGGGGATGGTGACTCTCTGGAGAGTGAGGAATGAAAATGAAATATGCTACTCTGCGACTTATGGGTCCCTTTCAAGGATAGATATAGCACTGGGCAATGAGTTAATGACACGGACGGTTTGTGGGGTGGAATACCTCCTGAGGGTAATTTTGGATCATAAGCCTATTGAATTATCTATTAAAAAGACAGAGGGGAGGACTGGGCGAGGGGGTGGATGGAGGATGCACCCCTTATGGCTTGAACATATAAATATGGATATCACAGAGAGGGAGATGAAAGAATACTGGCAGCTTAATGAGGGCAGTGGTAGTAAACGGGTAGTTTGGGATGCCATGAAAGCTTTTCTGAGGGGCCTCTATTTTTGCGAAATATCTAAGTATAAATCTAAAACTAGAATAAATAAAGCAATTGTGGAGTCATTGGAGAGGGCGGAAATGGATATGGTGGTGGATCCATTGGCGAAAAATCAGAGTAGGCTTAGGGAGACCCAGGAAGCAGTTAATAAGCTACATAAGCGTATATTTGGAGAAGGCGGAGAGAAGGAGAGCTTTTCAGAAAACACAATCCTGGGCCAATTACTCTCGGTGGTGTCGGCGGCACAGAGAGATTCTTCATATGTGTACAAATTAAAGACGGATGAGCGGGTACTGTTGGAAACCACAGGGGACATCTTGGGAGAATTTGGGAAGTTCTATAAAGTTATATACATCTGGATTGGAGGCCTCTGTTGTGGACATTAAAGGTTTTCTTGGGAGGACGAGACTCCCTAATATTAACCCCTTCCTGACATCCGACGTACTATCCCGTCCACGGTACCCGGGCCCGTATGACCGTGGACGGGATAGTACGTCTACCGCGATCAGCGGCGCCCACGTGGTGAGCGCCGCTAATCGCGGCCGGGTGTCAGCTGATTATCACAGCTGACACCCGGCACACTGTGTCAGGGGCGGTCACGGACCGCCCCCGACACGTTAACCCCTTGCACACCGCGATCAAACATGATCGCGGTGTACCGGGAGTTAAAGGGAAGCATCGGCAGGGAGGGGGCTCCCTCCGTGCTTCCCTGAGCCCCCCACGGCAGCGCAATGTGCAGCGCTGCTGCGGGGGGCTCCTTTCCTCCAGGCCCCCGAATCCAAGATGGCGACGGGGGCCTTCGGGGGCCTGCAGGAAGCTGGCTTCCTCAGTGCCTGCAAAGCGCAGGCATGAGGAAGCCTTCGGCACTGCCTGTGACAGATCGCTGATCTGTCACAGTGATCTGTGATGTGACAGATCAGCGATCTGTCACAGGACAGTGATGTCCCACCTGGGACTATGTAATAAAGTAAAAAAAAATTAAAAAAAATCGCCAAATAAATTAGTAAAAAAAAAAAATATTCCCCAATAAATTCATTTTTTGAAAATAATAATAAAAAAAACAATAAAAGTACACATATTAGGTATCGCCGCGTCCGTAACGACCTGCCCTATAAAATTGTCCCATTAGTTAACCCCTTTAGCGAACCCCCTTAAAAAATAAAAAACGAAGCAAAAAATAATGATTTATTATCATACCGCCAAACAAAAAGTGTAATAATGCGCGATCAAAAAGACGCATATAAATATCCATGGTACCGCTGAAAACGTCATCTTGTCCCGCAAAAAACGAGCTACCACACAGCATCATCAGCGAAAAAATAAAAAAGTTATAGCTCGCAGAATAAAGCGATGCAAAAATAATTATTTTTTATATAAAATAGTTTTCATTGCATAAAACCGACAAAACATAAAAAAACGACCTAAATGAGGTATCGCTGTAACCGTACTGACCCAAAGAATAAAACCGCTTTATCAATTTTACCGCACGCGGAACGGTGTAAACGCACCCCCCCAAAAGAAATTCATGAAACGCTGGTTTTTGTTCATTCTGCGTCCCAAAAATCGGAATAAAAAGCGATCAAAAAATGTCACGTGCCCGAAAATGGTACCGATAAAGCGTCAACTCGTCCCGCAAAAAATAAGACCTCACATGACTCGGTGGGTCAAAATACGGAAAAATTATAGCTCTCAATATGTGGTGATGCAAAAACTATTTTTACAATAAAAAGCGTCTTTAGCGTGCGACAGCTGCCAAACATAAAAACTGCCATAAATAGTAAATCAAACCCCCCGTTATCACCCCCTTAGTTAGGGAAAAATAATAAAATAAAAAAAAATGTATTTATTTCCATTTTTCCATTAGGGTTAGGGCTAGGGTTAGGGCTAGGTTAGGCTTGGGTTAGGGCTAGGGTTAGGGCTGAGATTAGGGTTAGGGGTGTGTTGGGGTTCGGGTTGGAGTTAGAATTGGGGGTTTCCACTGTTTGGGCACATCAGGAGCTCTCCAAATGCAACATTGCGTCTGATCTCAATTCCAGCCAATTCTGAGTTGAAAAAGTCATATGGTGCTCCATCCCTTCCAAGCTCTGCCATGCGCCCAAACAGTGTTTTACCCGCACATGTAGGGTATCAGCCTACTCAGGACAAATTGCAAAACAATTTTTGTGGTCCAATTTCTCCTGTTACCCTTAGGAAAATAAAAAATTGGGGGCAAAAATATCATTTTTGTGGAAAAAAATGATTTTTTTATTTTCACGTCCGAGCGTTATAGACTTCTGTGAAGCACTTGGGGGTTCAAAGTGCTCACCACACATCTAGATAAGTTCCGTGGGGGGGTCTAGTGTCCAAAATGGGGTCACTTGTGGGGAGTTTCAATAGTTTAGGTACATCAGGGGCTCTCCAAACGCACATGACACCCGCAGACCATTCCATCAAAGTCTGCATTCCAAAACGTCACTACTTCCCTTCCGAGCCCTGACGTGTGTCCATACAGTAGTTTTCTCCCACGTATGGGGTGTCAGCGTACTCAGGACAAATTGGACAACAACTTTTGGTTTTCAATTTCTCCTGTTACCCTTGGGAAAATAAAAAAATTGGGGACTTACTGATCATGTTTGTGGAAAAAATACGATTTTTTTATTTTCATGCCCTGGCATTATAAACTTCTGTGAAGCCCTTGGGGGTTCAAAGTGCTCACCTCACATCTAGATAAGTTCCTTAGGGGGTCTAGTTTTCAAAATGGGGTCATTTGTGGGGGGTTTCCACTGTTTAGGTACATTAGGGGTTCTCCAAAGGCAACATGACACCCGCAGACCATTCCATCAATGTCTGCATTCCAAAACGTCACTACTTCCCTTCCGAGCCCTGACGTGTGTCCATACAGTAGTTTTCTCCCACATATGGGGTGTCAGCGTACTCAGGACAAATTGGACAACAACTTTTGGGGTTCAATTTCTCCTGTTACCCTTGGGAAAATACAAAAATTGGGGACTTATTGATCATGTTTGTGGAAAAAATACGATTTTTTTATTTTCATGCCCTGGCATTATAAACTTCTGTGAAGCCCTTGGGGGTTCAAAGTGCTCACCTCACATCTAGATAAGTTCCTTAGGGGGTCTAGTTTACAAAATGGTGTCATTTGTGGGGGGTTTCCACTGTTTAGGTACATCAGGGGTTTTCCAATCGCGACATGGTGTCCGATCTCAATTCCAGCCAAAAACGTCAAGTGGCGCTGCTTCCCTTCCGAGCTCTGCCATGCACCCAAATAGTGGTTTACCCCCACATGTGGGGTATCAGCGTACTCAGGACAAATTGCACAATAACTTTTAGGGTGCTGTTACCCTTGGAAAAATAAGAATTGAGGGTGAAAAGATCATTTTTGTAGAAAAAATACGATTTTTTAATTGTACTGCTTTATGTTATAAACTTCTGTGAAGCCCTTGGGGGTTCAAAGTTCTCACCACACATCTAGATAAGTTCCTTATGGGGTCTAGTTTCCAAAATGGTGTCATTTGTGGGGGGTTTCCACTGTTTAGGTACATCAGGGGTTTTCCAATCGCGTCATGGTGTCCGATCTCAATTCCAGCCAAAAACGTCAAATGGCGCTGCTTCCCTTCCGAGCTCTGCCATGCGCCCAAATAGTGGTTTACCCCCACATGTGGGGTATCGGCGTACTCAGGACAAATTGCACAATAACTTTTAGGGTGCTGTTACCCTTGGAAAAATAAGAATTGAGGGTGAAAAGATCATTTTTGTGGAAAAAATATGATTTTTTAATTGTACCGCTGTACGTTATAAACTTCTGTAAAGCCCTTGTGGGTTCAAAGTTCTCACCACATATCTAGATAAGTTCCTTGGGGGGTCTAGTTTCCAAAATGGGGTCACTTGTAGGGAGTTTCCACTATTTAGGTACATCAGGGACTCTCCAAACGTGACATGGCGTCCGATCTGAATTCCAGCCAATTTTGCATTGAAAAAGTCAAACGGCGCTCCTTCCATTCTGAGCTTTGCCATGCGCCGAAACAGTCGTTCCCCCTCACAAATCAGGTATCAGCGTACTCAGGACAAATTGCACAATAACTTTTGCAGTCCAATTTCTCCTGTTACCCTTGGTAAAATAAAAAAAATTGAACCTGAAGTATTTTTTTTGTGAAAAAAAGTTAGATGTTCATTTCTTTTTAAATATTAAAAAAAATTCCTGTGACGCACCTAAAGGGTTAATAAACTTCTTGAATGTGGTTTTGAGCACCTTAAGGGGTTCAGTTTTTAGAATGGTGTCACTTTTGGGTATTTTCTATCATATAGACCCCTCAAAGTGGCTTCAAATGTGATGTGGTCCTAAAAATAAAATGGTGTTGTAAAAATGAGAAATCGCTGGTCAACTTTTAACCCTTATAACTTCCTAAAAAAAAAAATTTTGGTTCCAAAATTGTGCTGATGTAAAGTAAACATGTGGGAAATGTTAGTTATCAAGTTTTTTGTGTGCCGTATCTCTGTGATTTAAGGGCATAAAAATTCAAAGTTGGAAAATTGCGAAATTTTCAAAATTTTTGCCAAATTTCCGTTTTTTTCACAAATAAACGCAAGTTATTTGAATGAAATTTTACCACTAACATGAAGTACAATATGTCACGAGAAAACAGTGTCAGAATCACCGGGATCCATGGAAGCGTTCCAGAGTTATGACCTCATAAAGGGACAGTGGTCAGAATTGTAAAAATTGGCCCGGTCATGAACGTGCAAACCACCCTTGGGGGTGAAGGGGTTAAAGATAGTGACAGGCTTAGGTTGGAAGAGCCCATAACGGAGGAGGAGATAGAATCTGCCATCATGTCAATGACGAATAATAGGGCCCCTGGGGTGGACGGTCTTCCGGGAGAAGTCTATAAGCAATTAAAGGGGGTGACCATGACTCAGTTAAAGACAGTTTTTGAGGAGGCACTGAAGGAAGGGGAGTTGCCAATGTCAATGAGAGAGGCGGTTGTGGTGGTTATTCCGAAGGAGGGAAAGGATCCGGAATTGGCTGAATCATATCGGCCCATTTCATTGCTGACGGCGGATGTTAAGATTCTTGCTAAGGTCCTGGCTAACCGAATAACGAGTGTGGTTCATGACCTTGTTCATCCTGATCAATCTGGCTTCATGCCAAATAAGTCCACAGCAATTAATCTGCATAGACTATTCTCCAACTTGCAGCTGCCGCCGGACAATGGGGGTAGTAGGCTGGTGGTGTCACTAGATGCGCGTAAAGCGTTTGATAGTGTTGAATGGGGGTATCTCTGGGAGGTGTTGCGGAGTTTAGGGTTTGGGACAATTTTTATTTCATGGATACAGTTATTATATACATCCCCGACTGCTAAGATTAAAGTTAATGGGCAATTGTCGGACAGTTTTGGCCTTTACAGAGGGACTAGGCAGGGGAGTCCGCTGTCTCCGTTACTTTTCATGTTGGCGGTGGAGCCCTT
Source organism: Dendrobates tinctorius (assembly GCF_039654945.1). Classification (NCBI taxonomy): domain Eukaryota; kingdom Metazoa; phylum Chordata; class Amphibia; order Anura; family Dendrobatidae; genus Dendrobates; species Dendrobates tinctorius. Next base: position 11,649,350 of record NW_027361932.1, read on the forward strand.
GGCGCAGACATTTAGGAATGTGGCCTCAGTCAAGGGATTTAAATATGGGAAGATAGAAGAGAAAATAGCCCTGTATGCAGATGATGTACTGCTCTTGGAGGATTCTGGAGAATCATTGTTGGGGGTGATGAACATTCTTAAAACATTCGGGAGTGTGTCGGGCCTAGTCATTAATTGGGAGAAGTCCAATATTATGGTGGTTGACAGCGGGAAAGATGAGCTTATGTTAAGGGGAGAGAGAACAAAACTAGCGGTGGTTCAGCAATTTATATTTCTCTTACGCCTCATTGGGGGACACAGAGACAGTGGTGTTATGCTGCTTGCCACTAGGAGGACACTAAGTAAACCAGAAAAAAAGTTAACTCCTCCCCTGCAGTATACACCCTCTCGCTGGATGAGATTTCTCCAGTTCTTGCTTAGTGTAAATAGGAGGCACTTGGGTCTGGTTTTAGACCCCACCGTTTTTATTTGATTTTTGATTTTTCTGTAAATTTTTATTTTTTAATTAACAGAGTGAAGGGGGCGACTGTTGCTTTCTATGGCCCGCTCTCCCCCGAACCATCAACAGGCAAGCACGCGGAGTATACCTCCCCGTACACTTTCCTGCGACGATTGGGGCTGATTCCTCTGGCGATAATGGCGATGATCTTTACTGTCCCAGTAATCCACGGATGCGAGTGCATGCTTGTGGAGTGCAATGAAGAAGACTGGAACAGCGCTTCCGAATGCCCTGAATCAGCCCTATAGCTCTCTATCCCCCTGCCATAGGGAGGATCAATTGAGCATACTACCCAGCTCTGCTTCATCAGCCAGGAGGATGAGAAGACCTGCATGGATGGCCCCGGACAGCGCGGCCTGCCGAGCACTGGAGTGGAGGTATGGGGTCAGGTCCTGGCCCCCGGGAGAGGCGCTGACTTAGAGCCAACCGCGCTATCGTCGCCGCCCCCCCCCTCCTCTTGGCGCCTCTCATTTTTTACGAGACGCGCAATTCTATGCTCGGGGGCCATGTCTTTTACCTCAGCCTGCTCTGGACACGAGGTGTGCAGGATACCGGGTGACACCACAGGGCCACCGCTTTCCTCCCGGGGGACACAGCACAGGGCCGTGGGTGAGCTGCAACTGCCCTCAGATTAAAGCTTAACTCCTTCCCGGCACATTCCCTGCAGCTGCAGACAGACTCTGCCGTTAACCCTTTCAGGAGCGCTATGTCTCAATCTAAAGAGACTAAACGGGCTGCTAAGAAGCACACTGCGTTTTTTACCGCATCTCTGCCTTACCCAGTGCACAGACTGATCTGTTATGCACAGACTGCAACCCAGCCTGTGCCCCGACCTGCGCTCAAACGCCCCTTGCCGCCGCTGCTGACGGGCCTCCTGAGTTTAGTACCCCTGAGTGGGCTGCGTACCTGTCACGGTCGGTGGAGTCTCTGACCCAGGCTATATTCTGCCTCCGGGAGGACTCTTTAAGTCATAAAGCGTCCTTACCTCCCGAGGAGGGCTCTGGCGACGGCCGGGAACCGTCCACCAGCAGGGGCCGTACTTGCTCAAGGGATGATCAGATCTCTAGAAAGCAGACGCATGACGCGTCCCCTAGTCACATTCACGCCTCAGCATCTGCGACTCTTGTCTCTCCCTCTTCTGAGGTTCACAGCGTGCACGACTCTGAATTCGAATCTGACACGTCAGCCCCTCAGAATCCCCCAACTGATCAAGAGTCGCTTGATTCTCTTATAGAATCAGTCAACAGGATTCTGAAGTTGGATGAGGAAAATATTCCCGCTCCAGCACATCCTATCTCACTTAAGAAAACCAAGCGTGTGCGCAGGTTATTTACCAGCCATCCAAGCTTAAAGGAAATTGTCCAGAAACATAGGGATCGTCCGCGTAAGCGGTTCACAGGGCAAAAGTCTACTCAGGCTAAAAACCCTTTTGATCTAGACCTAATGAAGGATTGGTTACAGTCCCCTCTGGTGGACCCTCCTGTATCGCGTAATGCTTCTAAAACGCTCCTATCCGTTTCTGAGGAGTCCTCAATCAGATGCCCCTCTGATCGTCAAATTGACCTACCTTGCCCGTTCAGTTTTTGAAGCTTCAGGAGCAGCGCTTTTTCCATCTTTCGCAGCAATTTGGGTCACTAAGGCAGTGGCCGCTTGGTCAGAAGTCTTGATTACTTCCTTCCAGGGCACCAATCTTCCTCCGGAGGCAACCACTGTCGCCAGGCAGATAATTCATGCAGCGTACTTTGTAGCCGCCAATTACTCTGCTCAAACTGCCGCTAATGCAATCTCCATTAGAAGAGCCCTATGGCTCCGCGACTGGTGGGCGGATGCCACATCTAAAAGATCATTGACTTCTCTCCCCTTTCAAATGGGTCATCTTTTTGGAGAGAATCTGGACCAGCTCATTTCTGATACTACCGGGGTAAAAAGTAAATTCCTTCCTCAACAAAAGGCTGTTCTGTCATTTCGCAGCCGACGCGTTTTCGATCTTTTCGCAACAATTCCGGTTGGTTCTCCTCTACCTTCTCTTCCCGATCAGGTTGGTCCCTGCGCAGAGACAGAGGCTCCCAGGTCTCATACAGACCTAACTGCTTTTGGAAACCCAGGCCTGGGGCTTCTGGATCTGCGGGAGCCAGATCTCATAGATCTGCCCAATGACTTGTTGTGGTATCCGGCGGACACCGACAAAGTAGGCGGTCGCCTACTTTCCTTCAGCCACGACAAGTGGGTCAGGGAGCTGGTGTCCTCCAGATACAAGATAGAATTTTCTTCCCCCCCAAGAAAAAAACAAGAGCCTTCCTTCGGGCTGTTCAGGCTCTGCTAAGGGACGGAGTCATCATTCCGGTCCCTCATCACGAAAGGTTCAGAGGATTTTATTCAAACCTTTTTGTGGTTCCAAAGAAGGACGGGACGATGCGACCCATTCTGCATCTCAAACTGTTAAATCAGTTTGTCAAGGTACGGCGATTCCGAATGGAATCTCTCCGATCAGTTGTGGCTTCCATGGAAAAAGGAGAGTTCCTAGCATCCATCGACATCAAGGACGCTTACCTTCATATTACAATCTGCCTGTCCCACCAGCAGTTCCTGCATTTTGCAATTCACGAGGAACACTTCCAGTTCGTTGCCTTGCCCTTCGGACTCGCCACCGCCCCCAGGGTCTTTACCAAGGTCATGGCCATTCTCCACTTCTCGGGGATTAGTGGTGTTACCGTATCTGGACGACCTGCTCTTCAAGGGTCCGTCCTTCCAGCCTGCGAGGAATCCGTGGATATAACAGTAAATACACTTTCGCGCCTGGGGTGGAAGATAAACTTCGAAAAGTCTTTCCTGAAGCCAGCTCAGCAGATTTCCTTTTTAGGAATGTTCTTGAACACTTCCTGCGGGTTGGTCATTCTCCCTCCAGAAAAGACCCAAGCCTTACAACAGGCAGCGTGGACTCTTTCCCTACCAGTTTCTCACGCCATTCGTTTCAGCATGAGAGTTCTCGGAAAGATGGTGGCTGCGATGGAAGCAGTTCCATGTGCACAGTTCCATCTCCGTCCCTTACAACATGCGTTGCTGTTAGCTTGGGACAAGAACCCGTTCTCCCTGGACCGTTGGATCCTTCTGTCCCTGCGGGTCAGGCAAGTCCTCAGGTGATGGACACTGAGGTCCTCCCTGAAACAAAGGAGGTCTTTTCTCCCAGTAAGATGGTTGGCAGTAACCGCCGACGCAAGTCTTCTCAGCTGGGGTGCGGTCTTTCGTCACCACACGGCACAGGGTCGTTGGTAGACCCGAGAGTCACGTCTCCCCATCAACATTTTGGAGATATGAGTGATCAGATTAGCTCTACGGAGTTTCCACCATCTCCTCGCAGGTCACCCCATCAGGATCCAATCCGACTTCGTCACGGCTGTAACGTATATCAACCGCCAGGGAGGTACCCGGAGCAGGATGACCATGCACGAAGTGAGACACATCCTTCATTGGGCCGAGACCAACCATTCGCCCATCTCGGCTATCCACATCCCGGGCGTAGAAAATTGGGCGGCAGATTTTCTCAGTCGCCAAGGCATTGCCTCGGGAGAGTGGTCTCTTCATCCGGAAGTCTTTCAGCAGATTTGTCATCGTTGGGGGACCCAGGATGTGGTTCTCATGCCCTCAAGAGTAAACAACAAGGTTCATCGGTTCATTGCCCGATCGCGCGATCCATGCGCCATCGGAGAGGACGCCCTAGTTCTGCCATGGCATCGGTTCCGGCTCCCGTACATCTTTCCCCCTCTTTCCTTGCTTCCGAGGGTCGTCAAGAAGATCAGAGCGGAGGGAGTACCAGTGATCCTAGTCGTGCCAGATTGGCCGCGCCGAGCATGGTATGCAGAACTAATACAACTAGTCGCCGACGTCCCCTGGTGACTTCCAGATCGCATGGATCTACTCTCACAGGGCCCGATTTACCACCAGAACTCCGGGGCCCTGTCTTTGACGCCGTGGCCGTTGAATCCTGGATTTTCGCACAGGCTGGGTTCTCTCACGACGTGATTTCCACCATGATTAGTGCTAGGAAGCCTGTGTCCATGCGCATCTATCACCGCAGCTGGAAAACCTTCTTTTCATGGTGCAAGGATCATGGTCGATCCCCTCTGGTGTTTTCCATTTTGGCCATATTGGAGTTCCTTCAATCCGGATTAAAATCAGGCTTCGCGCTTAGCTCGCTCAAGGGCCAAATTTTGGCCATGTCAGTACTTTTCCAATGCAAAATTGCCACCAAACTTCAGGTCAAGACATTAATTCAGGGTGTTTCCCATGTGGCGCCTCCTTATAGAAGGCCATTGGAATCATGGGACCTTAACCTGGTTCTCGGGGCCTTACAGGAGGCTCCTTTCGAACCGCTGCAGTACGTGTCACTGACCGTCCTCTCTTGGAAGGTGGTCTTTCTAGTGGCAGTTACGTCAATCAGATGAGTTTCGGAATTGGCAGCCCTGTCCTGCCATTCTCCGATCCTGAATTTTCATCAGGACAAGGTAGTTCTTAGGACGTCCCCGTCCTTCCTGCCCAAGGTCGTCTCCTCTTTCCATCTCAATGAGGTAATTGTTTTGCCTTCCTTTTGTCCGGCGCCAGTCCATCGCATTGAGAATAAAATATATATAAACTTGGCACACACCAAAGGTTTCTGATGCAGAAAGGTGATTTTTAATTATACAACAGTACATACATACACAGACGTTTCGGTCTAGGACCTTCATCAATGTACGATATATTGTACTGTGAGATTCTTAGTGACTGGGCTTTGTGAGATAGACCAATCCTGTGAGGAGGCACATGAAGCCGTCCCACTGCGTGGTGGTTTGTGGAGTGTGGACGCACTTGGGATTCGCGGCGGATACTGCGTCCACACTCCACAAACCACCACGCAGTGGGACGGCTTCATGTGCCTCCTCACAGGATTGGTCTATCTCACAAAGCCCAGTCACTAAGAATCTCACAGTACAATATATCGTACATTGATGAAGGTCCTAGACCGAAACGTCTGTGTATGTATGTACTGTTGTATAATTAAAAATCACCTTTCTGCATCAGAAACCTTTGGTGTGTGCCAAGTTTATATATATTTAGTTCACGGATTGGGATCCTACTTGGGCACCACCTACAATTCTCAGGGTTGTGCCAACGGTTTTGTTCTTCCATCGCATTGAGAAGACCCTCCACACCCTGGATGTGGTTAGGGCGCTGAGATGGTACATCTCGCGGACGGCTCCCTTCCGCAAGTCAGATGCCCTGTTCATACTTCCAGAGGGGCATAGGAAGGGTCTAGCCGCTTCAAAAGCAATGCTAGCCAGGTGGATTGGCTTAGCGATTCAGGAATCCTACTGTGTCAGGAAAGCGCCTGTCCCAGCGGGGATTAAGGCGCCCTCTACCCGGTCAGTGGGCGCCTCTTGGGCCATTCGGCACCAGGCCTCGGCAGCACAGGTCTGCAAGGCTGCAACTTGGTCCAGTCTGCATACTTTTACAAAACATTACCAAATTCATTCTCAGGCCTCTGCGGATGCAGCTCTCGACAGACGCATCCTGCAATCGGCAGTACCTCAGTATTGACTCAGTGGTACATGGGGTATTAGCAGATGTATGCTCCCCACCCAGGGACTGCTTTAGGACGTCCCACTGTCTCCGTGTCCCCCAATGAGGCGTTGGAGAAATAGGGAATTTTGTGTATTCACTGTAAAATCCTTTTCTCTGAGCCATTCATTGGGGGACACCGCACCCACCCTGTTTAGCCTACTGGCTCATTGTAGCATTCTTAGGTTTTGACATAGTTATGGTTATTGTTGACTGTTTAAGCTCCTACTGCTTTTTTCACCGAACTGGAGAAATCTCATCCAGCGAGAGGGTGTATACTGCAGGGGAGGAGTTAACTTTTTTTTCTGGTTTACTTAGTGTCCTCCTAGTGGAAAGCAGCATAACACCACTGACTGTGTCCCCCAATGAATGGCTCGGAGAAAAGAATTTTACGGTGAGTACACAAAAATCCCTATATTTGGGTGTTCAGGTGTCACTTCCACTGTCTAGTTATATTGACCTTAATCTGGCTCCGTTGTTGGGGAAAATTCAGAAATAAAATAGGGACATGGGGTAGATTGCACATCTCAGTGGTGGGGAGAATCAATTTGATTAAGATGATATCGATGCCCCAGCTACTATATGTGCTACATAATGCCCCTTTCTGTATACCCAAAAGTGGTTCCGTACCATTAGTTCTATTCTGCAGAGACCTAAAGATGAAGGGGGTTTGGTGCTTCCGAACCCTTGGATTTATAATTTAGCTGCGCAGGGTCAATATTTGAGGGGTTGGAGAGAGGTTGGTGATATGGGCTCAACACATTGGGTTTTAGCTCATGTTCTAGATAGGAGTCCATTGGTTCAGGGTTTGGAAGCGGGATGCTTTAGAAAGCTTGGACTGGTTTACCGCACTTTTTTTTAATGATTCATAGGGTGTGGGGGAGGAAATTAAGAAGATTAGGGGGATGGAATATCTAACTGACTTTTCTCCAATATGGCAAAACTATAATTTACCGGAGTTTGTTAAAATGGGGGATTTTAAAAATTGGAAGGGTTTGGGAATATGTTACATTGGCCAGGTACAGGATGGGCAGGAGTTGTTACCCTTTGAGAAACTACAGGAGGTTTGCGGGCTGCCGGGGGTCTGTAGGTTTCAGTATAGGCAGTTTCACCACGCTTACAGGACTCAGAGTAAAATGGTTAATATGAGGGTTCAGGCGGATATTCTGGTAAATTATATCTGTGCAAAAGGGGAGACGAGAGAGGTGTTGTGTCAGATATCTACAGGGACCTACTGTTTGCCTTTCTACAAAGATATTCAATTAAAGCAAAAGAGAAATGGGAGAAAAAGGTGGGAGAGAGAGAGGAAGATAAATGGGAAGTAATAATGGAATATATAACTAAGCTGTCACTGATCGAACCGGCCAGACTCTGTTATATGTGCTCCATAGAGCGTATATGACCAGACATGCTGTACAAGGCCGAATTGAGACAGACCTCGGAATGCCAGAGGTGTCAGACTGAGGGGGCTGGGATTATTATACACATGTTATGGCAATGTCCAAAACTGAATACATTTTGGGTGGAAGTGACGGCTGCAATTGGAAGGGTATATAACTGTAGAATTGAGAGGGACTCTGTGGTATGTATCTTAGAATATGTAGATGAGATCAGGGTATTGAATTGCCATAAGCTAGCAATAGCTAGATTATTGTTTATTGCGAGAAAACTGATTGCCAGATGTTGGATAAGTGAAGAGCCACCGACAATGCGGGAATTTTATAGACAGTTTGACTATATTGTAGGTATAGAAAAGAGTATCTATGTTAAAAGGAAAAAGGCTAGTCATTTTGAAACAATATGGAATCCCTGGACGGAGAGGTGCTGACCTCAGAAGATCTATGCTGCATTACTGTGTATTTTTATTTAATAGTTGTATGTGTGCTTTAAAGAGGGAAGGGGGGAGGGGGAAAGGGTAGGGAAATATATTGTAAAAATTTATAACTTGTCTACTTTTGACAGATTGACTGACTGACTGACTGACTATGTCTGTTGTTTTGTAATCTGTTATACAATAAAAATGTATCTGATTTAAAAAAGAAGAAAAAAAAAGGGTCACAGGAAGTGCTTAGCCGTCCCTAATTCCACTGTAGCCTGGTGGATTCCCTCTGCAATTCATGATTCCTATCCTTTCGGAAGCAAACCTATCCGAGCAGGGATTAGAGCACACTCCACTCGGTTGGTGGACGTTGCTTGGGCCATTCGGCACCAGGCATTGGCGGAGCAGGGTTGCAACTGGGTCCAGTCTTCACATATTCTCTAAGCACTATCATATCCACACTCGGGTGTCTACGGATGCGGGTCCGGGCAGACTGTCTGCAACTGGCAGTTGCGCCCCTCTGGTCAGTTGATACGTGAGGTTTGATCTGTCATGTTGTTCCCCACCCAGGGACTGCTTTGGGACGTCCCATGGTCCTGTGTCCCCCAGTGAGGTGAAGGCGAAACAGGGATTTTTGTGTACTCACCGTAAAATCCTTTTCTCCGAGCCATTCATTGAGGGACACAGCACCCATCCTTTTTGGCCTGCTGACTATATTTGTCTTTGGTTGGACAGGTTGTACCTGTATTTGATGTTTATGATCTCCTACTGCTTTGTCACTGAAGTTTTTTGGGCTGGAGCCAGTGGTGGGTGTATACTGCAGAGGAGGAGCTAACTTTTTTTGTATTCACTTAGTGTCAGCTTCCTAGTGGCAGCAGCATACACCCAAGGTCCTGTGTCCTCCAATGAGTGGCTCGGAGAAAACGATTTTACGGTGTGGCTCGGAGAAAGCGATTTTACGGTGAGTACACAAAAATCTCTGTTTTGTGGCTTCATAGAGGTAGGTCTAATTTTTTTTTTTTCTCTAAAGGCAAAGCAAACCAAAGTAAATACTGGACCTTACTATAAGATGAACCCCAGGTGGTTTAGACAGCAGAAAAATATTTTCCTAATAATTTAAAACTTTCCTGGTGGTGTAAAGAAGTGTGTGGGTCAATATCTTTTTTTTTTTTTTTTAATCAGATCATTTTTTTTTATTGAAAAAGATATCAAGATAAATTCATATTTTAATTTTGTTTTTAGAAACAATCAAAACTAAATAAGACACACAAATAAAAAAACATATAAGTCACTGCAAACCAAATTAAAACTGGTTCATATTAACATTCATTGTAGGTATTATTATTCGCTTACTATAATTTACATACATAAATACCGTCTGAGGCTAAGTTCACACGTAGCGGAACTCCCGCGTAATTAGCTTGCAGAATGCTAGCATTTTCCAAGCGATTTGTAGCATCGCTTGGAGAACTGATTGACAGGTTGGTCACACTTGTCAAACATAGTGTTTGACGAGTGTGACCAACTTTTTACTTTTGAGGCTGCCTATGCAGCATCAGTAGTAAAAAGATCTAATGTTAAAAATAATTAAAGAAATAAAAAAATCGGGTTATATTCACCTTCCGATGTCCCGCGCCGCATCCTCAGGCCTCCGCGATGCTCCGGTAGGTCCCGTTCCCAGTGATGCATTGCGGCAATGACCTTTGATGACGTTGCAGTCTCTCGAGACCGCTACAGTATCGCGAGACAGCGACGTCAGCAAAGGTCATTATCGCAAAGCATTAGTGGGAACGGGACCTGCCACGTGTATCGCTGAAGCCTGGGGACGCTGCACGGGACATCGGAAGGTGAATATAACCTGATTTTTTTATTTTAATTCTATTTTTTACAGGGATATGGTACCCACAGCCCGGAGGACAGTCTCCTCTCCTCCGGACCGTGAGTACCATCCGCAAATGTTCTGCTTACTTTTCGCATGGTGGGCACAGCCACATGCGGAAAGTAAGCAGAACAATGCATTCCTATGTGGGCGGAATTGCCGCGATTCCGCAAAATAATGAGCACGCTGCGTATTTTTCCGTGATGCGATTCTGCCGCTGGAAAATCCGCAGCATTAGCACAACATTGCGGAATCCCATAGGATTGCATGGGGTGCTGTTTTTTGCGTTTTTGCGTTAAAAACCGCGACGTGTGAACACAGCCTGACTGTTCTTGTATTGCATTAAAATATGGAGAATTATAGCATTTACATGTAAGTTTCCAGGACCCTCAATGCACTGGGGTATAATAGAGAGGTAACGGATCTATTGTTAGTGTTTTCGCCTACGCCTCATTGGGGGACACAGGACCATGGATGTTATGCTGCTTGCCACTAGGAGGACACTAAGTGAACACAGAAAAATTTAACTCCTCCTCTGCAGTACACGGAGTATACCTCCCCGTACCCTCTCCTGTGACGAAGGGGTCATGCCGAGGCTCATTTAGGGCGACGGTTCCTGCTGGTCCCGGCCTCCCAACGGCAGCAGAGGCAAATGGAGGTTTTCCTTCATGTTTCCTCCCCCGGACCCACCCTGCAGCCCATGGACGTAAGCAGCAACCTCTCCATCCCCCTCTGTAAAGGGGGATCGATTGAGTAATGTACCTTTAACAGCAACGCAGCTCCAGCTCTGCTATGCCGCCTCCGTGAGTATGACAGGGGCTGATCTGGGACGGCTTCTCACGGCACTGCCGTCATGACAACGCCACGGGCAGTGGGTCCTGGTCCCTGGGTGGCAGGGGGAGCGCTAATTCGGCGCCCAGCGGCATGTGCGCTGTGTCCGGCCGCTGCCTTTCTTCTGCCAGAGCGCGTCGCCGGCGGCCGTCATAAATTGAGGCCCCGGCTTCTAGCTGCGGTAGGCCGCAGTCCACAGATCCGCCCACCGCGAGTGGGGAGGCTAGCGGGCGGAAGAGTCAATTTCTTCCCCAACAAAGGCCCGTCCCGCCGTTTCAGAATCAACAGCCGACTCGTTTTCGGCCCTTTCGCAACAATTCCAGCTGGTCCTCTACAACCTTGTCTTTTGGATCAGGTCGGTCCCCGCGTGGAGACAGAGGTTCCCAGGTCTTATACAGACCTAACCGCTCTTGGAAACCCTGGCCAAGGGCATCTGGATCTAGGGGAACCAGATCCCATAGATCCTCTACACCATGACTCTTTGCAGTATCCGGCAGACGTCGACAAAGTAGGCGGTCGTCTACTTTCGTTCAGTCAGACCTTGCTCGCGGTCATCCACAACGAGTGGGTCAGAGAGCTGGTGTCCTCCGGATACAAAATAGTTCCCCCCCCCCCCTCCGACACGGTTTTTCCGGTCCTCACCTCCCAAAACAAAGACGTCAGCTTTCCTTCAGCCTTCGGGCCGTTTAGGCGCAGCAAAGGGACGGAGTCATCATTTCGATTCCTCAATACGAAAGGTTCAAGGGTTTTTATTCAAACCTTTTTGTGGTTCCAAAGAAGGACGGAACGATGCGGCCCATACTGGACCTCAAGATTTTAAATCAGTTTGTCAAGGTACGACGATTCAGAATGGAATCTCTCCGTTCAGTTGTCACCTCCATGGAAAGAGGAGAGTTCCTAGCATCCATCAATATCAAGGATGCTTAGCTGCACATCTCGATTTTGTCCATCCCACCAGCAGTTCCTGCATTTCGCAATTCGCGAGGAACACTTCCAGTTCGTTGCCTTGCCTTTCGGTGTCGCCACCGCCCCCAGGGTCTTTACTAAGGTCATGGCGGCTGTCATGGCCATCCTTCACGCTCGGGGAGTGGTGGTACTTCCATATCTGGACGACCTTCTGATCAAGGGCCCGTCCCTTCCAGCCTGCGAGGAATCCATAGGCATCACAGTAAATACACTTTCTCGCCTGGGTTGGAAGATAAACTTCGAAAAGTCTTCCCCAGTCCCAGCTCAGCAGGTTTCCTTTTTGGGAATGATCTTGGACACTTCCCGCGGGTTGGTCATTCTCCCTCCAGAAGAGGTCCGAGCCTTACAACAGGGAGCGCGGACGCATTCCCGACCAGTTTCTCACTCCATACGTTTCAGCATGGGGATTCTCGGAAATATGGTAGCAGCGATAGAGGCGGTCCCATTCGCACAGTTTCATCTCCGCCCTTTGCAACATGCGCTGCTGTTGACTTGGGACAAGAACCTGCTCTCCCTACATCATCGATTCCTTCTGTCCCTGCAGGTTAGACAAACCCTCAGGTTGTGGACACTGAAATCCTGAATCAAGGGAAGTCTTTTCTCCCAAGTACGATGGTTAGTGGTGACCACTGACGCAAGTCGTCTTGGCTGGGGTGCGGTTTTCGCCACCACATTGCACAGGGTCGTTGGTCCATTCGAGAGTCACGTCTCCCCATCAACATCTTGGAGATACGAGCGATCAGACTAGCCCTACTGAGTTTCCACCATCTCTTAGCAGGTCACCCCATCAGGATCCAATCCGACAACTCCACGGCTGTGGCGTATATCAACTGTCGGGGGTACCTGGAGCAGGATGGCCATGCACGAAGTGAGTCACATCCTCCGTTGGGCCGAGACCAACTATTCGCCCATCTTGGCGATCCACATCCCGGGGGTAGAAAATTGGGTGGCGGATTTTCTCAGTCACCAGGGCCTCGCCTCAGGGGAGTGGTCTCTTCATCCGGAAGTTTTTCAGTAGATTTCCCGTTGCTGGGCTACGCCGGATGTGGATCTCATGGCGTCAAGACTAAACAACAAAGTTCCTCGAACCGGTTTTGCCTCTGTACATTTCTCCCTCTTCCCTTGCTTCCAAGGGTCATCAAGAAAATCAAAGCAGAGGGGGTACCAGTGATCCTAGTCACGGCGGATTGGCCCGCCGGGCATGGTACGCAGAACTAGTCCAATATATCGCCGACATTCCTTGGCGACTTCCAGATCGCATGGATCTACTCTCACAGGGCCCGATTTACCACCAGAACTCCAGGGCCCTGTTTCTGATGGCGTAGCCGTTGAATCCTGGATTTTAGCACAAGCTGCTTTCTCTCACGAGGTGATCTCCACCATGATTAGTGCTAGGAAGCCCGTGTCCATGCGCATTTATTACCGCACCTGGAGGATCTTCTCGTGGTGCAAGAATCATGGACATCCCCCCTCGTGTTGTCCGTCCCTTCCATATTGGAATTCCTACAATCCAGATTAGAGTCAGGTCTCGCACTTAGCTCACTCAAGGGTCAAATTTCAGCTTTGTCAGTTCTATTCCAACGCAAGATTGCCACCAAGTTGCAGGTGAAGACGTTCATTCAGAGAGTTTCCCATGTGGCGCCTCCCTATAAAAGGCTGTTGGATTCATGGGATTTTAACTTGGTCCTCTGAGCCTTACAGGCTAATTTTTCTTTCTTGGAAGGTGGTTTTCCTAGTGGAAATTACATCAATCAGATGAGTTTGAGTTGGCGACCCTGTCCTGCCCTCCTCCGTTCCTGAATTTTCACCAGGACAAGGCAGTTTTGAGGACTTCCCCGTCTTTTCTACCCAAAGTCGTGTCTTCTTTTCATCTCAATGAGATTGTTTTGCCTTCTTTCTGTCCGGCACCAGTCCATCGTATCAAGAAGGCCCTCCACTCCCTGGATGTGGTTAGGGCTCTTTAGACGGTACATCTCGCGGATGGCTCCCTTCCGCAAGCCAGATGCCCTGTTCGTGCTTCTAGAGGGGCATAGGAAAGGTCTAGCCACCTCAAAGGCCACACTAGCCAAGTGGATTCGCTCGGCTATTCAGGAATCCTACCGTGTCAGGGGCACACCTGTCCCAGCAGGGATTAAAGTGCATTCGACTCGATCAGTGGGCGCCTCTTTGGCCATTCGGCACCAGGCGTCGGCAGAAAAGGTCTGCAAGGCTGCAACTTGGTCCAGTTTGCATACCTTTACAGAACATTACAAAATTCACTCTCAGGCCTCTGCAGATGCGGCTCTCGGCAGGCGCATTCTGCATTTGGCAGTAACACAGCAGTAAGCCAGTGGTACATGGGGTATTAGCAGTTGTATGCTCCCCACCCAGGGACTGCTTTAGGATGTCCCATGGTCCTGTGTCCCCCAGTGAGATGTAGGAGAAAAAGGGATTTTTGTGTGTACGCACCGTAAAATCCTTTTCTCCGAGCCAATCATTGGGGGACACAGCACCCACCCTGTTAGCCTATTGGCTTGTAGTCTCGTTCTTAGGTTTTGACATAGTTATTGTTCCTTGTTTAATACTCCTACTGCTTTTTTACCGAACTGGGGAAATCTCAGCCAGCAAGAGGGTGTATACTGCAGAGGAGGAGTTAATTTTTTCTGTGTTCACTTAGTGTCCTAGTGGCAAGCAGCATAACACCCATGGTCCTGTGTCCCCCATTGATTGGCTCAGAGAAAAGGATTTTACGGTGACTACACGCAAAAATCCCTATTTTCTGCACCAGGATGTGTATTCTACACATATAGCTTTACAGCAAGCACATTATGTACCCTGCAGTGCACACATATACTCACACTCCGCTCAGCTGCATCATCAAAACACATACACAGCTCAGCGGCAGCATTTACACATGATCAACTACACCATTCTCAGCTCTACTACACCATGCTCAGCTATATTTAAACAACACTCACACAGCTCAATCACAACCTGTTCAGCTACATAATCGAAACAACACATAGACACTATACATTACCATGGTTTGAAGTTTCTTCCAGGCATGTGACTTCAGCTGGTCTGGAGGTGCTGCATCCGTGCAGGTGTTGGTAGCATCTTCTCCTGTCCTGCGCTGATCAGTGTAGACAGGAGGAGAGAGATCTGTTCTCTCAGTAATCAGTATTGTGAGGAAAGAGGGAGACACAAGCGCAATAATGGGTCTTATCCCACAAATAAAGTAAGAGGTTTGACAAAAAACTGCTCACCTGGTAGGTATTCAAAGCATGTATAGATAAGAGCTGCTGCAGATCCACAAGTCGGTCACCGACTATCTGAAACAGAGCTCTGCAAAGGAATACGTGGATTTCGTCCGCTCTGCCCAAATGATGAAATTCCAGAAGGTTAATAAGGTTTGACAGTGGTTTATTCTACGCGTTTCAAGGTTTTTTGCAACCTCTTCTTCAGGTGGTATTTCCTGAACAAGAGGTTGCAAAAAACCTTGAAACGCGTAGAATAAACCACTGTCAAACCTTATTAACCTTCTGGAATTTCATCATTTGGGCAGCGCGGACGAAATCCACGTATTCCTTTGCAGAGCTCTCTCTCAGTAATCAGGAAAGAAGCTTCCTCCAGACGACAAGACGCAAAAACTTTATAGCAATATTTTTTATTTTTTTTATCATCCAAAAAATACAGTGTTTCAATACTTTGTACAAGTATGGAAAGTCTGAATTTTAATAATTTGTAACAAGCTTTTACATTTACTCCTTATAGGACAGTGCATAACTTAAAGATCGCTGGGAGTTTGTCCACTGGCACCTCCACTTACCTGAGAATGGGGCTTTACATGGGGAAAACAAAGCACGCTGAGCATAGCGCCTCTAGAAATCCCATAGAGAATGAATGGAGTAGAGGAGGCAAAATACAGAGCGCTGGTTTTCTTGGGTACATGAAGGTCCCTATGCTCAGATGCCAAGGGGCCCACTCCTAGAATTGGTGTGGTTCCTTTGGATAGCGGATAGAATCATAGAATGTTAGTTGGAAGGGGACCTCCAGTGTCATTGTGCCCAACACCCTGCTCAATGCAGGTTTCACTAAACCACCTCAGACATGTCTGTCCAGCCTCTCTTTGCAACCTTCCATTGAAGGAGAACTCGCCTCCCCTTGTGGCAGCCTGTTCCATTCATTGACCACCCTCACGGTCAAAAAGTTTTTTGTAATATCTATTCTGTATCTTCTCCCTTTCAGTTTCATTCCATTGCTTCTCGTGTTTCCATGTGCAAATGAGAATAAGGATGATCCCTCTACACTGTGACATCCTTCAGATATTTGTAGACAGCCATTAAGTCTCTTAGCCTTCTTTTGTGCAAGCTAAACATTTCCAGATCCTTTAACCAAGTGTTTCTCAACTCCAGTCCTCAAGACCCACCAACAGGTCATGTTTCCAGGATTTCCTTAGCATTGCACAGGTGATGGAATTAATGCTTGAGCAGGTGTTGAAATCACCTGTGTAATGCTAAGGATATCCTGAAAACTTGACCTGTTGGTGGGTCTTGAGGACTGGAGTTGAGAAGCACTGCTTTAACTGTTCCTTGTAGGACATACTTTGCAGTCTGCTCATCATCCTGCTAGCTCTTCTCTGAACTTGTTCCAGTTTTTCAATGTCTTTTATAAAATGTGGTGTCCAGAACTCTTTCAGATTAGGCCTGACCAAGAAGGGGTAGAAGGGGATAATTATATGTGATCTTGACTCTATGATACTCTTAATACATCCTAGAACTGTTTGCCTTTTTTGCTGTGGCATCACACTGTTGACTCATATGCAGTCTGTGATCTATTAGTATACCCAATTCCTTTTCACACATGCTGTTGCTTAGTTCTATTCTTCCCATATTGTAGATGTAATTTTCGTTTTTCTTGCCCAAATGTAGAATCTTGCATTTTTCCCTCTTAAATACCATTCTATTAGTCTATAACTTAACTTGGGTACAAACCATTTAAATATTTGTTTTTATTTTTAATTAGTTTTATAAGTAATAGCTTTGTAATTTTCAGTGCAGGCAGACAGGCCGCTCACCTTTTCACAATGCCTCACCAAGTGCAGCAGGAAACAACCATGGCTTACCTTGAGAATCAGATTGCGGGTGCCCTGATACTACAGTCAAGCCAGGAATACAAATATTGGTTGCTCATCTATGCACGTTACCTAGTTAATGAAGGTGAGTTTGAATCTCTAAAATGTATGCCAACATGAAAAACAATCATTTTTATCTGGCATGACTTTTTTGCATTTTAAAATTATAAAAAAATAAGTGACCTTATCAGAGCAATTCCTGCTCACAGAGCAGATGCTGAAACACAAGTCAGTGAGACACAACTCTGCATGATAAAAGTATTGAAATAAGCATTTAACATATATTAATGCAGATGGAAACACACTTGCCCCACAGGTTTTGAACAGAAGCTACGTGAAGTATGCCAGGAGCTGCTTGGTCCTGTCCATCACTCATCTGACAGCCAATGGGAATCTAAAATATTGGTAAGCTTCTTGAAAATTTTTCTTGTACATGTAGAATTCCTATACTTACTGGTACTCTTAGATTCTCCATCACCTTCTTAACCCCTTAAGATCATCAAACATGATCGCAGTGTACCGGGGGCATAGGGAAGCATCGGACAGGGAGGGGGCTCCCTGCTTGCTTCCCTGAGCCCCTCGGAACAGCGCGATGTGACAATATAATAAAGTTAACAAAAAATCATATGTAAAAATAATTTTTTTAAAAATCCTAAATAAATTAAAAATAAATTCCCTAATAAATTCTTTTTTTTTGTAAATAAAAAAGAAAAATACACATTTAGTATTGCCGCATCCGTAACGACCCGCCCTATAAAACTGTCCCATTAGTTAACCCCTTTAGTGAACCCCTTAAAAAAAGGCAAAAAACAAATGCTTTATCATACCGCCTAACAAAAAGTGCAATAACACGCGATCAAAAAGACGTATATAAATAAACATGGTACAGCTAAAAACGTCATCTTGTCCCGCAAAAAACGAGCCGCCTTACAGTGTCATCAGCAAAAAACTAAAAAAGTTATAGCTCACAGAATAAAGCGAGGCAAAAATAATTATTTTCTATATAAAATTGTTTCTATTGTATAAAAGCACCAAAACAAAAAAAAAAAAAGATATAAATGAGGTATCGCTGTAATCGTACTGACCCGAAGAATAAAACTGCTTTATCAATTTTACCACACGCGGAACGGTGTAAACGCCCCCCCCCCCCCCCCCCAAAAGGAATTCATGAAATGCTGGTTTTTGTTCATTCTACATCCCAAAAATCGGAATAAAAAGCGATCAAAAAATGTCACGTCCCCGAAGATTGTACCAATAAAACGTCAACTCGTCCTGCAAAAAATAAGACCTCACCTCACATGACTTTGTGGGTCAAAATATGGAAAAATTATAGATCTTTTTGGTGATGCAAAAACTATTTTTACAATAAAAAGTGTCTTTTAGCGTGTGACAGCTGGCAAACATAAAAGCCCGCCATAAATAGTAAATCAAACCCCCATTTATCACCCCCTTAGTTAGGGAAAATAATAAAAAATTTTAAAATAAGTATTTCCATTTTCCCATTAAGGTTAGGGCTAGGATTGAGAATAGGGTTAGGGTTGTGTTGGGCTGAGGGTTGGAGTTAGAATTGGGGTGTTTCCACTGTTTAGGCACATCAGGGGCTCTCAAAACGTGACATGACACCCGCAGACCATTCCATCAATGTCTGCATTCCAAAACGTCATTACTTCCCTTCCGAGCCCCGACGTGTGCCCATACAGTAGTTTTCTCCCACATATGTGATATCAGCGTACTCAGGACAAATTGGACAACAACGTTTGGGGTCCAATTTCTCCTGTTACCCTTGGGAAAATAAAAAAATTGGGGAGTAAAATATCATGTTTGAGGAAAAAATGATTTTTTTTATTTTCACGCCTGGGCGTTCTAAACTTCTGTGAAGCCTATGGGGGGGTTCAAAGTTCTCACCACACATCTAGATAAGTTCCTTACGGGGTCTAGTTTCCAAAATGGGGTCACTTGTGGGGGGTTTCCACTGTTCAGGCACATCAGGGACTCTCCAAAAGCGACATGGCGCCCAATCTCAATTTCAGCCAATTTTGCGTCAAACCGCACTCCTTCCCTTTCGAGCCCCAACATGTGCCCAAACAGTGTTTTACCCCCACATATGGGGTATCAGCGTACTCGGGACAAATTTCACAATAACTTTTGGGGTCCTGTTTTCCTTGGGGAGGTGAAGAGATCATTTTTGTGGAAAAAATATGATTTTTTAATTTTACGGCTGTACGTTATAAACTTCTGTGAAGCCTTTGGGGGTTTAACGTTCTCACCACACATCTAGATAAGTTCCTTGGGGGTCTAGTTTCCAAAATGGGGTCACTTGTGGGGGGTTTCCACTGTTTAGGTACATCAGGGGCTCTCCAAACGTGACATGGCATCCGATCTCAATTCCAGCCAATTTTGCACTGAAAAAGTCAAACAGGGCTCCTTCCCTTCTGAGCTCTGCCATGCGCCGAAACAGTGGTTCCCCCCCACATTTCAGGTATCGGCATACTCAGAACAAATTGCACAATAACTTGGTCCAATTTCTCCTGTTACCCTTGGTAAAATAAAAAAAATTGGACCTGAAGTAATTTTTTTGTGAAAAAAAGTTAAATGTTCATTTTTTTTTTTTTTAAACATTCAAAAAATTCCTGTGAAGAACCTGAAGGGTTAATAAACTTCTTGAATGTGGTTTTGAGCACCTTGAGGGGTGCAGTTTTTAGAATGGTGTCACTTTTGGGTATTTTCTATCATATAGACCCCTCAAAGTGACTTCAAATGTAATGTGGTCCCTAAAAAAAAAAAAAAAATGGTGTTGTAAAAATGAGAAATTGCTGGTCAAATTTTAACCCTTATAACTTCCTAACAAAAAAACTTTTGGTTCCAAAATTGTGCTGATGTAAAGTATACATGTGGGAAATGTTACTTATTAAATTTTTTGTGTGTCGTATCTCTGTGATTTAAGGGCATAAAAATTCTAAGTTGGAAAATTGCGAAATTTCCGTTTTTTTTTCACAAATAAACGCAAGTTATATGAATGAAATTTTACCACTAACATGAAGTACAATATGTCACGAGAAAACAATGTCAGAATCACCGGGATCCATGGAAGCGTTCCAGAGTTATTACCTTATAAAGGGACAGTGGTCAGAATTGTAAAAATTGGCCTGATCATGAACGTGCAAACCACTCTTGGGGGTAAAGAGGATAAAGGTAGTTTCCATTTGGAGCCATAGAGTATTCTTTGCTGGGGATTCCAATTTATAAGCCATTTTTTTTAAATGGTAGCACTCACTTTTAGGATGAAATTCGATATTGTGCTTAATAGAATTCATGGCAGAGAAGACCTATCACATGATCACCACTGGGGCCTAATGGACGTGATTGACTTAAAATGGGATTCCATAATTTTATCTTAAAGAAAATGTACTGATATTTGGTATGTTTTTGATATTGCAGGGATTTAGGAAAAGGCGTTTACTGCAGGAATTGCTCCCACTTATTGGACAAAATCTCAGATTCCAGCGTCTTTTTACGGAATATCGGGAGCAGCTGGACAGTCTAACGGACAAATAACACTTGGTTGACATCATTAACCTCCTTTTGGTTGCTCTCCTTTGTGTGCTTGCCTGCTAGTTTTGGAAGATGACCAGCATGGCAATGACCACTGTGAGAAACAAAGGTGCTGTGGGGAACATGCGTGGACATGAAGGATGAACTAAAGAAGCCATTTTTTGGCCTGCTGAGCATCAGCTTGAAGCCCTGTATTTGTTCTATCTTTCATAATTGCTGGAAAACTGAAGCTGTCTGTTAAAGACCGAAGACAGGATGTGGCCATTGTTTGCAAGAAAAGCACAGGACGTTACTAAAACACTTGAATCTCTTTGCCCCATCCATATTTAGGGTAGTGTCCCATTGCTTAATCAAGACCTTGCACTATACAAATGTAAAGATATTGGTCGCGTTGAAGGTTTTATTTCCCCAAGCCAAATTTCATCTGTGAGTATAAAAAGAATGCTGCCCCATTTCAAACTATTTTTATACTAAACTGTACTAACTTGAAATGCACTGTCCACAGGCCAACAGTCAGCCCTACATGTCCGGCGAATGTAGGAAGGTCAGATTATGACTGCTGTGTTAAAATAATCCAACAACGATTCTGTACTCATTTGGTTTTTGATTTTTAAATGTTTGTAAAAAACAGGGTTTTTCCATTCCTTTTCTAACTTCCAATTAAAAAAAAAATGTATCACACTTCCTTTTGTATTCAGATAAGATCCCATAGAAAATGAGCGAAGCAGCAGTCAAGCTTGCGCATTGCTGCTCAATTCAGACTGGTAAGAAGTTCCCTGTTCTGGAGATTGGTCGGGATCTCATTAGTTGTACAACATCATACAGGGAGCAGGGAAAGGGATTAGTGGTGCCTCACCGGAATCTGGATGAACACAGGTGCCAGGAACAAGTGGCTGGATACCACTCATTAGCAATAGCAAAAGAAGGAAAAAAGTTCCAGCACCAGGCGTTTCTTCATTAAAATCTTCAATATAGCCTATGATTTAGAACTCTGTTCAAAACGCGTCAGGCGTTTAGGGGCTGCGTCCCCGCATGATGATTTATTCTTGACATGAAAATAACATTTTGAAGATTTTAATTAAAGAGACGCCTGGTGCTGGAACCTTTTTCCTTCTTTTGCTCTTATTAGTTGTACCCCACTGATCTAGAAATGATCACCTTTCTGATAGATGAGTGATGACTTCTGATCCGAATACCATTTAACTTTATAAAATATTTTACTAGGCTTTTTACAAAGTTGCATTAGTAATGCCGATTTAAGGAAAGCTGCTGAATAATCTCCCCTAAGACTGCGCTGCCCAGATAAGGATACATGGACATTAAGCAGCTATATACTGCACTCTTTAGAACAAACCTGGACTTCTTATGCAGAATTAGCTCATGCTCAAACTTGTATAAAGCATAGTAAATATGTTGCAATCTAAAGTTGTACAGTGTGGATGCCATAGACTATAATACCAGTGTCCTTACTCTAAATATGGCCCACTATATCCATTTTGTATGGAGACTGTTGATTCATCCTGTATACTCATTAGATCATTCACTTCTTAAAAGGAACCCCTCATGCCCTTTTTAGCATGTAAATTGTCCCAAGTGCATTGTTAGGCCTCTTTCACACATCAGGTTTTCGCCGTCAGGCGTGATCCGGAGCTTTTGACAAAAACCGGATCCGGCGAAATGCAATGCCGGATCCGGTTTCCCCCCCATTGACTTGCATTAGAGCCGGATCGAGCCGGATGGCCATGCGTTTCATCCGATTTTCGCCGGATCCGGCAATGTGACGCGATCCGGCGCCTGGAAAAAACGGCTACTGTAACGTTTTTTGTCTCCGGCGAAAAAGCCGGACACGCCGGATCCGGCGTGTCCGGCTTTTTCATACAATGAAAGCCTATGAGCGCCGCAATGCGCCTGATCCGGCGAAAGCCGGATCCGGTGGCCGGATCCGGTTTTTTTGGTCTGAGCATGCTCAGTAGCTCTGCCCACAAGACCTATATAAAAGCAAGACAGTGGGACCCTCAGCCACACCCAACATGCCACCCAAGCCAAGAACCAGGAGCAGGAGAAGGCAGCAGACATCTGCAGCAGCACCATCAGCACCACCCCAAATGGAGCAGCATGCTGAACAACGGGAGGGGAGTCCAGCAGCAGATGAGAGACGGTAATTATCAAATCCCCCATTCCTCCAAACTAGGGCTATGGAATATCAAGATATTCATTGGCCCTTTGTTTCTCTTTATTCAACAGCCGCCCAATAGATGCAGCAGCAGCAGCAATGGCAGCAGCAGGAACACCACCCACAGCCATGGAGTCTGGCCAGCAGGAAGACAGCACATCATCTTCTGGGAGCCCTCCCTCGTATCGTCAGCGTTTGACGGTAAGTTTTTATTTCCAAAATCCATCATCTCTGTAATATATGTCTATTCATTGCCTTTTATTTCAAAACAGGAATCACAAGATGAAGAGGAGCTCCCAGAAGAAGAAGGAAGGGGTGGACAGACACTTGGAGTGGGCTCACAATTGGTAAGTTTTTTGCATCAAACGCAGAAACACAACATCACACTACACACAACACATAGAAAACAATGTTCTGCAGACCACACACAGCAAACAAATGCCTACATCCAAAGACACAACATTTTTTGTTTTCTTCTCTAGTCTTCCCAATCTGGTGCTCGGCCAAGAGGTCCTCGCAGTGCCTCCCAGGGTCGTCGGCGACAGCAACGCGGCGGTCACCAGCGTGTAAGTATAGATATTTTTGCTTTGTTTTTTTGCACTTTTTATTTCACTTCTTTTGTGGAGGCTAATTATGTTATTTTTGTCTTTTTCTTTAACAGCCTTCACAGCGTGCTCCCGACTCTGACGGTGAGGATGGAGGAATCGATGTGGACCACCTCATCGATCTCGTCAGAGAAAGGGAGCCGCTCTGGAATATGGCTGACCGCCGCCACGCTGACCTTATCGTTACCCGACGACTCTGGGAGGAAATCTGTTCGCTCCTTGTGGACCGCTGGGAGGACCTCGAAGCTCGGGCCCAGATTAAAGAGCGTAAGTATATACAGTACCGGTTGCTTGATTTAAACCAGTGTTTCCCGAACTCCAGTCCTCGTGGTCCCCACGGATCATGTGTTCAGGATTTCTATTTACTTTGGAAATCCTGAAAACATGACCCCTGGGGACCATGAGGACTGGAGTTTGGGAAACACTGATGTTGTATACTAACCACTTTGTCCTTTCTCGTTTCAGGGGAGAGAATTGTGAAGCGGTGGCGGTCTGTGAGGGATCGTTTCAAGAAGGAGTTCAATAAAGAGATGCGGGCCCCGAGTGGATCTGGAGGACGCAGGAGCAAGTACAAGTACGCACGAGCCCTGTCGTTCCTCCAGGATACAATGCTCACCAGAAGGTAAATATTACACACCACATGTGACAAAAAAATGTTTAGATGTAACTTTTTTTTTTCAGCCAGGGCCATACCGTGTCACTATTTTAATTGGGTTTTTTTCTCTCTATTCCACAGCACGGTGAGCAGCACTCGGGAGCCTGCACGATTGGACCCTTCTGAGGCGATCCCTGAGGAGACCGGCACCGAGGGACACTTCGACCGCCCCGGTACATCTGCACCTTCCCAGCCTTCCCACACATTCGACCCATCTGTCCCATCCACCAGCACAGGAGCATCGTGGCCGCCTACATTACATGAAGCTGCTGGTGAGGAGATCGCTTTCCCTTTACCCCACCCTTCTGCCCCTGCCACCTCTAGTACACCTGCGGGTACTGGGTGGCAGCGGGGTCAGGAAAAGAGTTATGCGCCAGAGTTCTTGCATCTGAATGCATCTTTCCAGAACTGTCTAAAAGTCTTGTCAGAGCAAATCTCCGCAGGCTTTCAGCAGATCAACTCCAGCATTCTGGAGGTGAAGACACTTCTGCAAACCATGCATTCAGAAGCAAGATCTTCGCCAAACCACACCTTTTTCAGGTCTGTTGTGGAGCGCATGGCAACAATATCTCCTACCCAGCAGATGCATGTAATGCATTCGTGCCACGGTGCTCTACAGCAGGTTACCTCCCAACCTCCACCTCCCACCACTGTAGTTCCTCCACCTGCACCCCCTCCAGCCACTTTCCATCCTCCCCCTCCTATTACATCTGCACCCCCTCCAGCCACTTTCCATCCTCCCCCTCCTATTACATACCAGCAACCTCCCCAGTACCAGCAACCTCCCCAGTACCAGACATCTCCCCACTTCCAGCAACCTGCCCCGTACCAAACTCCTTCCCCGTACCAAACTCCTTCCCCGTACCAAACTCCTTCCCCGTACCAAACTCCTTCCCCGTACCAAACTCCTTCCCCGTACCAAACTCCTTCCCCGTACCAAACTCCTTCCCCGTACCAAACTCCTTCCCCGTACCAAACTCCTTCCCCGTACCAAACTCCTTCCCCGTACCACTTTCCATCAACATCATCTGTTCCTACAGTCCCTGCCCATCCCTCCACTCCACCGCCCACCACCTCTTCTGCCTCCCACATGTCCACCCATTCTGTAGCTTTTTCCAAGACATCACCTCTAACTGTTCCTTCCCCACCACGATCCCAGTCCTCTCTCCACACTCCCATTGTCGAAGTGTCCCGCAGCCCCTCCAGCAGTATTTCCACCCCACACTACACAGATTTATGATGTGTTTTGTAATAAAAATGCCCAGTTGGTTTCAAACCTTTATTAAAAAAGTTTTTTTAACTTTAAAAACAGTTTACAAAAAAAAAATATTTTAAATAAAAGTTAAATTATTGTTTACACTGGTTGTCTGTCATTTCTTTCTGCGGCGAAATATGTTTAAAAAAAAGGTTAAATACAGGGTATTTAAAAGGTAAAAAGGTATTCAAAACCAGGTATATAACTGTGGGTAAATTTTAGCTTTTTGCCACAGTTGTGTTCCTGGTTGTGTTTGAAGCAAAGTATTTCACCTAAAAAGTTGTGTTTATTGTTGGTGATTTCCTAACAATGTACAGAACTTTTGTTAAAAGGTGAAATACTTTGCATAAAACACAACCAGGTACACACCTGTGGCCTAAAGCTAAAAATAGAGACCATGACAAGATAGCCAACTTTGGTTGGCAAAGGTATATACTGTTGGTACAGAAGGTACACAAGTTTGGTTAGGGCACAAATCTTTCACACTCTGTCATCCTGCCAGTGTACTCTGCCTTGAGGTGACATAAAGTATAGTGCAAAATTGTCCCTCATTACTGAAACCGTCACAGAACTTCTAGTGGTAATGTCATGGTAATCTTGCAAGGTGGTTTCTTCAGAGGTGTCCTCAATGGAAATGGGTTCCTTGCAGATAACAAAATTGTTGAGTACCACGCAAGCTTTGATCACCTCGTCAACAGTTTCTGTCTTGAGGTTGATCGCAGTCAATAGGACCCGCCATTTGACTGTCAGAATACCAGGGTGGATAAAAATCTTGATTTTTTTAAAAAAATCAAAAAAATCAGATTTTTTTGATTTAAATCAGATTTTTTTGATTTAAATCATTTGATTTAAATCAGATTTTTTAATCAAGTTGTACACAAGCAAAACTTTGTCTTTTTGCAAATCTAATTGTTTTACACAAATAAAAATATTAAAACAGTTGATTATGAAACCTAATAATTTTTATTTGCACTATTAAACACTCAGAATTGAACTACAGAGAGTAAGTACTTTTTAACAATAGCCTATCTCTAACGTTTGAAGTAAGCAAACATCTTCAGTGAATACATCAGTCCTTTAAGCCTACTGTTTATTTAGGACTTTTAATAGGAAAACCAGTTGTCCTGCTTTAGCAGTTCCTAAGCGGTTTCGGACTGTTGTGTGCACAAAACCAAATGAAGAAAACAATCTCTCTACTCCTGCGGATGAAGCCGATGCAGTCAGTAGCTGAGTAGCTAGATTTATTATCTTTGCTGGAAGAACAAGTGATTGCGACTTCCACCAGTACAGTGGTTTAAGTTCATTAACGAAGTTATCTGCAAACATGTATTTTTGAAATGGTGCAGATTCACACTTCAATTTCAGCACAGTTGCCACAATGTCATGGTTAGTATTGGCGAGCCACTCCATTGCAGAGTTGATTTCCGCCTCAGATAATTTTTTCCCTCTGTAGATGGGATGCAAGATATTGGCTAAATAGTGTTCTTCTTTTAATGCTTGGTCCTTGCGGTGCTGTATTGCAACCTTTACATTGTTTGAGAGGTTCAAGAGATCTAGAGAACCTTCTAAATCTTTCCAAACTTCTGTGGCATCAGCTATGGTTGCAGTATCTTTCTACATTTTATCCAACGCAATCGATATTGGCTTTAACCTTTCCAAAAGGTCCTCGGCATTTCTCTTCACACCAAGATTTAATACTTTGCTTCGTATATTAGCATCAATTTTATCCCGATGTGTTTCGCAAATGGACAGTAATTTTGACCAGTTGTTAATAAACAGTTCCAAGCAGTCAGCCAAGGTATTCCATCTAACATCTTGTGGTAGAACCAACTTCAGTCCTCCCATTTCCTTGTAGGTTGCATGTGCAAAATGATTATTGCGGAAATATTTAACAATTTCTACAACATGTTCCTTGACACCCAAAATATGCAGGTCTTTTGCCAAAAGATGCAACAAATGGGCAGAACAACCGTATGTAATGACATTTGTGTCATCCTGTGCCAGTTCCGCTCGCATTTTTGCCACATTGCTTGCGTTATCAGTAACTAAGCTCCTTACTTTACATCCAAACTGTTCTTGGCATTGGTGAATTGAGTTCTTAGCAATTTCAAGTAAATATTCAGCAGTATGTGAATTTCCAGATGTGTCGATTGTGTCTGTAAGGTAAGTTTCACCATCTTCTGTTGTGACACAAGTGCAAATTATGGGGTCGTTGTGGATGTTGCTCCAACCATCCAAGCTTATGTTAACAACCTTGTCTTTCAAATATTTTGTACAAGCCGCTCTTTCTATGTCGTATACAGCCTGAAGATGTTTTCCTGAGATATCAAATCTACTTGGTGGTTTGTAGCCTGGTCTAATTCCTTCGATCATTTGTACAAACAATGGGTGCTCAACTAGTCGGAAAGAAGAATTGGTTGCAAATATGAATTTAGCAATTAATTCATCAAAATGTTCTTTCTGGCTCGTCGTAGTCTTTAAGATTAATTTTTCTACACTTTGCACGCAAAGTTTTTTTTTGGGCTGCTTTGTTGAAGTTGTACCCAGATATTGATTGTCACGTGCAGCACAAGCCATATTTGACCCTGAAAGCACAGAAATTAAAAATATAAATCGACTGCGTATTTGAAGAAATATAACGAAAATATTGAAACAAACTTTTTGAACAATGTAATGGTCCTCGTCCTATAAGGGCTGTCTCAAAAGTTGTGCTACTCAAGTTTTCCGGTGAGGTTGCTGTAATACTGGTAACTAATATCAGAGCCTCAGCAACTGAAAAAAATTATGTCACAAAAGTTTTAAAAATGTTTTTTTTTTAAAATGGTCAATTTGGCAGACTTCAAAAGTGAATTGCAGCCTACAATAAAAAAAAAATAAGCGTATACACACTTTATTTTTACTTAAAGGACATGTGCACCTTTATTTTTTAAGGTGCAGCCAGTCACAGTGTGCACATGTCCTCCCCCCGCAGCTCTCTTACCTCCGATGTCAGCGCTGCGGGGATCCGTGGCTTCGTTCTGCCCGTCCGCGAGCGCGCCTCCATTCATTTCAATGGAGCGTGCGGCCCGCTGACGTCACGCCGCTGGATCACTGCGAGTAGGCCGCAACCGGAGGACGGGAGGCGGACGGTCAAAACGAAGCCACGGATCTCAGCGCTGCGGGGATCGGAGGTAAGAGCGCTGCGGGGGGAGGACATGTGCACCTTAAAAAAAATAAAGGTGCACATGTCCTTTAGCGTTAATTTTCTGTGAAATATTGCCTTAACATAAATTTAAATTCTATACTCCAGAACTACCAGTGCTAGAAATTTTTCTTTTCATAGACTTTAACCATCCCAGTAAAATGTCTGTTAAAAAAATAGGTTGTAAATTAATTGCCAGACTTACCACTAGTACTAGGCTCCTGGTGCATAAGAAGCTGTGGGGGTTCATTGACATTAGTTGTATCACTATCAACATCTTCATTTCCCTTCTGGTTGCAGTTTTCATAATGTGATTTCAAACGGCAAACAAGTCCTTGGATGGATATCCTTTTGACAGTATTTGCACTTTGCTCTTGCACCTTTCTTTCCAAGATCTGCTGCTGGCATCTCAACAAAATGAACCCAAATAGGGTCTCTCTTACGACCTGCTGCCATGGCAGGCTCACACAGATCACTTATGAAGTTTGTTACTACAGCCTGAGCCAAGCACTGCTGATGTTACTACAGCCTGAGCCAAGTACTGCTGACTATCCAACAAGTTTGGGCATGTCAACTGAATGCAGGGGAAAAGAAACTAAACCAAAACTGAAACCAAGCTAGAAGTGTGGAATTAAAGGGGCAGTATGAACAAAATGTGGAGGCTATTAATAGTTTATACAATTAAGACATGCTGCTTTTAAACACCTACCTATTGCCATATAGTAAAACAAAAAAGATTTTTACTTACTTTGGGGTCCCCCCCTCACCCTGGCGTTAGATCGTTGCCCCTAGTTTCGTCCGTGTAACTATGGGCGCACATGCACACTGCTCTCACTTCTCATTTTAATCGTGATTTATATTAAAAAAAAACCTTTTGATTTAAATCAGTGATTTAAATCATGATTAAAATCATGATTTAAATCGATCCAATTTAAATAGAAAAAAATCTTTTGATTTAAATTGTGATTTAAATCATGATTTAAATCGGCGTGATTTAAATCAATCCACCCTGCAGAATACCAAAGGTACATTCAACCATTCTTCTTGCTCTTGTGAGGCGGTAATTAAAAATGCGTTTTGGTCTTGTCAATCCTCTGCTAGAGTACGGTTTCAAAAGGTGTTCTGACAGCTGGAAAGCTTCATCCCCTACACAGACAAATGGCATAGGTGGACCAGATGTTTGCGGCAGCGGTCTAGGTGGTGGGAACTGGAAGGTGTTTCCATACAGTTTACGCCCCATGGCAGACAGTTTGAAAACTTGAGAGTCATTGGAGCGGCCATAGGCCCCAATATCAACAGCAATAAATTTGTATTCCGCGTCAGCGATGGCCATGAGGACAATTGAAAAATATTTCTTGTAATTGAAATATTCCGATCCCGATCCGGCTGGCTTTACAATGCGGATATGTTTCCCGTCCACAGCGCCCAAGCAGTTGGGAAACTGACATATCTGTTGAAACTTGTCAGCAATTTCAATCCACCTCTCTGTTGTGGGCTCCGGTAAAAACTCTTCAGCTAAGGAGTCCCACAGTGCACGGCATGTGTACTTCACTATTCCAGATATGGTGGAAATCCCGAGTCTGTACTGGAAATGCAGTGACGAAAGGGATTCTCCAGTTGCAAGAAATCTGTGGGGAATTAAAAAACAATAAATTAGTTTTAAATCACAGCATTACATACCAAATCTCAGCTATAACACTTGGAGATGCAAACTACCACCAACAAGATTGCAGTGAAAGTGTGCTCTGATGCGATCACATCCAATAAATGTGGCTTACCTTAAAGTCACCAGACGCTCTGCGGGTGAAACAGAAGCGGCAATAGGTGTCCGCTTTTCTTATGAGGTGTGCAATGCGCTCCACCAAGTAATCAAAATTCTCCATTTTCATCCGAACATATCCAAAAAATGTATCCGGGTTTCGTCGAAGGTCCATGCAGAATGTAGAATAGACCCCACGCGTCATTCTCTTGGCTGTGATGGGGTGGATCCACAAACGTCGTCTACGATGCCTGATGCGCTGCTGTCTCGCTCTCTCCTTCTCCAGAACAATCACCCTCAAACGATTCGCCTCCGCTATAAAATCCGCCAAATTCTTCAAAATATTTCCAATCACAACATCCATCTTCGCCAGTAACTTGCTCTTCTCTCCAACCTGCACTTTCTCCTCTACAACCTGTCAAAGAAGGGCTGTAGGAACACGCTATATATAGTTTTCCAGTAGCCAATCCCGTTCGGAAGGCCACAAGGGTCAATTTTAAAAACCGGATCCGGCGTAATCCGTCGAAAAACGGATAGAAAAACGGACGAGACGGATCCGGTTTTGTCTGTCAAGAACAAGACGGATCCGTCACATCAGGTTTTACAAAACGTTTGCCGGGTCCGGTGTTCCGGCACGACGCCGGATCGCGCCTGACGCCGAAAACCTGATGTGTGAAAGTAGCCTTAGTGATGCAGTGCGCATCACTAAGGCCCCTTTCACACATCAGTTTTTTTACATCAATCACAATCCGTCGAATTTTGAAAAAAACTGATCCAGCGATTGATGCCGCTGAATCCGTTTTTTTTCTCATTGACTTGTATTAGCAATGGATAGCCTCATGTTTCATCCGTCGGAAATTCTTTGTCGGCTGGAGACGATGCACAAAGGAACTATTTTTGTCTGTCGAAAAGTCAGACAGCGACGGATCAGTCGCCGTCCGTTAGAATGGACACCTATGGGCAACGGATCCGTCGTAGTCCGTCACATGACGGAATCCGGCAACTGATTCCTTTTTTTTAACTGAGCATGCTCAGTTTACCTCTGGTCACTGGTGTCAGCTGATGGGACAACTGATCCCATCATCTGACACCTACTACTACGAATTGCAGTGAAAGCAGGAGCGGCAGATGGGAGTATTCATCTGCCGCTCCTGCGCTGAATATAAATAAATAAAAAAACTGCATGGGTTTCCCTCTATTTTTGATAACCAGCCAGATGAAACTCACAGCTGGGGGCTGCAACCCTCAGCTGTCAGCTTCAGCAAGGCTAGTTATCAAGAATAGAAGGGTTCCCATGCTTTTTTTTTTTTTTTTTTTTTAATTATTTAAATAAATAATTTAAAAAAAAACAACGTTGTGGGGTCCCCCCAATTTTTAACAACCAGCTTTGCTAAAGCAGACAGCTTGGGGGTGATATTCTCAGGCTGGTAAGGGGCCATTGATCTTGGCCCCTCAGCCTATAAATAGCAGCCCGCAGCTGCCCAGAAAAGGCGCATCTATTAGATGCGCCAATTCTGGCATTTTGCAAGGCTCTTCTCACTTGCCCTGTAGTGATGGCAAGTGGGGTAATAAGTGGTTAATGTCTCTTTGCTAGTGAAAGATGACATTAAGCCAGGTTAATAATGGAGAGGTGTCAATAAAACACCTATCCATTATTAACCCTAGAATAGTAAAGGGTTAAAAAAGATACACACATTAATTAAAATTTCTTTTAATTAAATAATCACACCAAGTTTTTGACATTTATTAATCTGCTAATCTAAAAAAAGACTATGTTCTGTAAAAAAAAAAACAACAACAATATACATACCTCTCCACTGTTCAGTCAGGTCCCCACTGCAATCCATCACAAGGGGTTAAGTAGTTTACAACGGGGATCGGTGCTAATGCTACCGCTGTAAACCACTGCAGAATGAATTAATTCATCTCTGCGCAGGCGCCCCGGCTGAACGGGAATGAACTAATAAGCGTGGGAAAGTTTTTAAACTTTTTCCCACGCTGTCAGTTCACCGCCGGTCAGGCGGGGAGTGTGTGCAGCCTCAGTAACTACCGCTGACGTCAGTGAGGCTACGCGGAGTCCCTGGCTGACCTAAATTGAACTGACAGCGTGGGAAACTTTCTGAAACTTTCCCACGCTATTGAGTTCACTTCATGTTATGAATATGAATATCAGTCCGCAACTGTCTGCGTAGCCTTGCTGGCAATAAAATATAGGGGGACCCCATGTCATTTTTTGGGGGGTCCCCCTATTTTAATAGCCAGTAAAGGCTATGCAGACAGCTGTGAGCTGATATTCATAGCCTGGGAAGGGGCCATGGATATTGCCCCCCCCCCGGCTACAAATATTGGCCCCCGGCCGTCAGCTTTCCCCTTATGGCGCAGAAAATTGCGCGGGAGCCCACGCCATTTTTTTTTTTTAAATATATATGGCTATATAGCCATGGATATATAAACTGTGTTCCAAATTCTTATGCAACAAGAGTTTAGGAGTGATAAGGTTAGAATTTTTTTGTTTGTCATTTAAACTCATTGATGGTGATGTGTGTCAGGGCTCTTTATATCACAGAAAGCAATTGCAGATACCTGTGCAAATTAGTTTGGCAGGTGTGTCCAAATAAAGGCAAGACTACTTAAGAAGGCTGTTCCACATTATTAAGCGTGATAAGTATAGCGTGGCACTACCGCAGGGTGCACAAGTAGGTTACCCAGACCCAAATGAATAACAAATAGTAACTTGGCACTCAACTTGAATGATCCTTTTTGAAAGAAAATTTTATTATGTGCAGTCTCAGAAACGTTTCGGCCCACAACAGGCCTTCATCGGTCTGCCGACTGATGTCACAGTGTGGTGACTAAATGCAAGTCCAAAATTTCGTATATATTGATTCCTGCTATCAAGGTTGGTGCAGGTGTGCACTGTGCACTCACTTGATACTGTTTGCGTATGGGCTGGTAAACTAGCCAGACTCAATATATATTGATTTTGGTGCGGTATCTAACTCCTTGGATTCAAATTAGGATGATGCACATTGTGGGATGCTTGGCCATATAAAACAGGCGTTTGATATGAAAAACTAAGTGCTCTTGAACCATAGGTCCATCCAGGACTGTAGCTGAGAGGGAGCACAAGATAAGCGGTGTAATCAATGTAGTGGTATCCCCTAAAGCTTGTGGAGGTCGGTTGGGGTATGTAGATCAAAATGCGGTATCCACCGCTTGTATGACAGCTCTCTGACTGCTCTCTCACCGCGTTTTGATCTACATACCCCAACTGACCTCCACAAGCTTTAGGGGATACCACTACATTGATTACACCGCTTATCTTGTGCTCCCTCTCAGCCACAGTCCTGGATGGACATATGGTTCAAGAGCACTTAGTTTTTCATATCAAACGCCTGTTTTATATGGCCAAGCATCCCACAATGTGCATCATCCTAATTTGAATCCAAGGAGTTAGATACCGCACCAAAATCAATATATATTGAGTCTGGCTAGTTTACCAGCCCATACGCAAACAGTATCAAGTGAGTGCACAGTGCACACCTGCACCAACCTTGATAGCAGGAATCAATATATACGAAATTTTGGACTTGCATTTAGTCACCACACTGTGACATCAGTCGGCAGACCGATGAAGGCCTGTTGTGGGCCGAAACGTTTCTGAGACTGCACATAATAAAATTTTCTTTCAAAAAGGATCATTCAAGTTGAGTGCCACATTATTAAGCAGCCTACATTTTTTGCCAAAATGGGAAAGAAAAAGGATGTGTCGGCTGCTAAGAAGCAACAAATTGTGGAGTATTTAGGTCAAGGCATGACTACAATCAACATTGCCAAGACACTTCATCGTGATCATCGCACAATCAAGAAGTATGTAGCTGATTCCCAGCACACACGTGTGCGTGCTGATAAGGAAAAATTGAGGACTCTTTCCAACAGGCAATTGCGTCAGGTTAAAAGAGCAGCTGCAAAAATGCCTTGTCATAGCAGCAGACAAGTTTTTGAAGCTGCTGGTGCCTCCAACTTCCCCAGAACAACAAGATGCAGGGTCCTTCAGAGGTTTGCAGCCATCCTGTCGACCACCTCTATCCACTGCACACAAGCAGAAACGACTCCAGTGGGCCAAACGATACATGAAGACTGACTTCCAAACTGTTTTGTTCACCGATGAGTGCCGTGCAACGCTCAATGGTCCAGATGGATGGAGTGGAGGATGGCTGGTTGATGGGCACCCCATGAAAACACGGCTAAGGCGCCAACAAGGAGGAGGTGGAGTAATGTTTTGGGCTGGAATCACGGGGAGAGAGATTGTCGGCTCCTTTAGGATCCCTGATGGGGTAAAGATGAACTCCATAATCTATGTGGAGTTTCTAAAACAGCACTTCCTGCCATGGTTCAAGAGGAAGAACCGTGCTTTCCGCAGCAAGATCATTTTCATGCATGATAATGCACCGTCTCATGCTGCAAATAACACATCTGCATCTCTGGCTGCTATGGGAGGACAAAGTTATGGTGTGGCCACCATCTTCCCCTGACCTCAACCCCATTGAGAACCTCTGGAGCATCATCAAAAGGTGTGTCTATGATGGCGGAAGGCAGTTCACATCTAAGCAACAGCTCTGGGAGGGTATTCTGTCCACATGCAAAACAATTGAAGCACAAACCATCCAAAAACTGACAAATTCAATGGACGAGAGAGTTCAGAAGCTTCTTTCCAACAAGGGGTCCTATGTGCAAATGTAACATCACCTAGAATAAAGTTTTGACTTGAAAACTGATTTCATTTTGTAATAAGCTGATAATGCTTATAATTTCACAATTGACCATTTTTTTGTTCAAAATAAAAAGGTTGAAAACTCTGCTGTGCATAATAATTTGGAACATGCATTTTGAGTGTTTCTTATTTTTAAAAATTTACTGTTTTCATAGGCAGTTTGTTCAAAAACATTGCAATTATACTAGAATATTAGATGACTGGAAAATAACAATGACTGCAATTCATATAGGTAATTTAGAGAAAATATGAGGAAATATTTTTTGCATAATAATTTGGAACACAGTGTATAGCCTTAGAGATATATATATATATATATATATATATATATATATATATATATCCAACAATGTAGACCAGCTCACTCCTGTGAACCACCTGGAACCTCAGCTGACCTGGTTAACTCCGTTGTGCCCGGATCTGGATGTAGGAGTCCATCCATACAAATGTGAACAACGACAAAGCAAAGTCCAGCAATAACGTGAGCAATCCAGGATACTGTTAAAAAAATTTTTTCTTTCTTTTTATTCATAAATCCATTAAAATGCAATGGTCCAAGCAGTTCAAAACAGCAATAACGCAGGAAAGTAGTGCAGATAGGATTACGTGTTTCAGCGGTAGAACCCGCCTTCTTCACGGTCCAGAATCTAATCTGCTTTCTAAACATGGAACCTTATATACATCCCACTCCCATCAGGGTAATTATAAACATATGTGAGAGACTTAAAAACATGAGCTATAAAAGCAGATCAAACATATTAACTATCCACATATTGATCAGTATACAACATGCATAAAGATTATAAGGAAAGAATTCAACATATTGGAGAAAAATACATTAGGAATGTCCGATAACCTGACCATAAGATTTAAGGCCCTGTGCACACGGTGCAGACTCCGTGCAGTTCCGCAGCAGATCTGGCCCTGCAGAACTGCACGTGATGTACAGTACCATTTAAGGCTATGTAAAACAAAAAAGGCTGTGCACATGCTGCAGATTTTTCCGCGCAGATCTGGTGCAGAATAAAAGAAGCAGCATATCGCTTCTCCTGTGCGGCTCTGCTGCAGCTCTCCACCTGCTCCATTATAGAAATCTGCAGGGGAAATCCGCACAAAAACTGCACCAAATCTGCGATAAATCTGCACTAAAACTGCAGGCAAAACGCAGATCATCTTACCTAAAGATTTAGCAAAATCTGCGCGGAAAATTCCACAGCAGAATCGGCACCGTGTGCACATAGCCCCAGTGGTACAAAAACATAGAACAATAATATTAACCAGCATTATATAATACAAATATATCAATAGTGCATAATGATATCCAGGCGGTTATTAAAGCCCTGTGGCATGCGAGTCCCCAACTCAAATATCCACCTACTTTCTCTTGCAAGCACTTTTTTATGAAAATCTCCCCCTCTCAATGGTTTTTTACATGCTCAATGCCCATAAAGGAGAAACCGCGTAAATCCCCATTATGTTTTTTTGAAAAATGTCGGGATACTACTGATGCACCAACCATAGGCAAATTACTAGCGTCTGATAGGTGTTTGCGGATTCTAGTTTTAAGGGGATTCATCGTACAACCTACATATTGCATACGGCATATATTGCAATTAATTAGATACACTACATTCTCCGTATTGCAGTTTATAAAAGAACAAACATTAAACTGTTTTTTATTGGAGATAGATGTAAATATTTTGGATTTATTAGCAAAACCGCAGCACTTACAGATATTGGCACCGTATTTAAAAAATCCTGTTGTTTTTAACCAATTGCTAGGGGAAATTTTATCCGGATCTTTGAACATGCTGTGTGATAATAATGTAGCTAAAGTCGGGGCTCTTCTTGCCACAAAGGCAATATCATTATTTTCCACAATATTTTTCAAAATATCATTCTGAGATAACAAGGGAATATATTTTTGATGATTTTAACAATAGAATTAAACTGAGGACTATAGTTGGTACTGAAAACCACCCTAGATTTTTTAGAGTCAAACTGTCTTTTTTTCTCAGTAGATTCCAACAGCCTAACCCTATCCATGCCTGCTACCATTTTCTTGGCTCTCTCCAAGGACCAATTAGGATACCCCCTTTTTTTTTTTTTAAATTATTACAGGTCATTTCAATTCCTTCCTCCAATTTGTCACTAGATGTAGTATTCCTTTTTAGTCTAATAAGCTCCCCCACAGGAATATTCTGAATGACATGTTTGGGGTGATTAGAGGAAGCCAATAAAATACTATTGCATGCAATGGATTTTTTATAGGGAGATATCAGAACCCCATCATTGTCCAGATCTGCGGTCAGTTTCAAATCCAAGAAGTTAATTGATACCTCATGACCACTACTAGTAAATTTTAGATTGAAATCATTCAAATCCAAATAAGAGAAAAAACTTTACTCTGTCGCCTTATTGGGGGACACAGAACCGTGGGTGTTATGCTGCTGTCCACTAGGAGGCGACACTATGCATAATCTGAAAAAGATTAACTTTGGCTCCTCCTCTGCAGTATACACCCCTGGACGGCGTCAGCCTTCTCCAGTTTTTGCTTAGTGTCGCAAGGAGGCACACCTTTTTTTCTTTTTTTCCTTTCGTCGGAACAGATGAAGAAAAGTGGGTCTCCAGCGAGACTCCCGGCATGGCTCCTTCCTTGGCCCCCTTTTTAGGGGTGCCCAGTTGAAGTAGAGATGGCGGTCCCCCATGTTGCTCCTTCCCCAGTCCCTCGGGTACTGGTCCGAAGTTGAGACCCCCCCTCCTTCCCCAACCCCCTTCAGGGTCTGGGTTGAGGTTGAGGCAAGGATGAAGACCCCCTGACGGTGACAGACGCACCCTCCCTAATCCCCCGCAGGGGGCATTAGGTTGAGACGCTGCAGGTAGGGTCGGAGTACAGACAGCATTCTGCACCAGGGACCCCAGCCCAGCTGTGGGATCCTGCTGGGGCCGGGGGAGGGTGCAGGCAGACGTGGCACAGCAGAGACAGGGCTTTCTGTGCCCCTGCCTCTGCAGCAGCAGTGGCTCCATGGCGCTCCAGGGACCCCCCACACAGGAACCGCTAGCACTGCTGCCCCCACCGCTAGCCAGTCGCCCATTCTGGGGGGGTCCGGTGCAAATCCGACCCCCTCCCGGACTACCGCGCCGCTCTGGAGCCCTCCTGGGCATCAGGCCTCTAATTTAGACCGCGGCTTCGGCCTAGCCGAAGCCGCCGCCTTTTCCCCGCCCCCCTGGCCCGCCCCTGGCACGCCCCCCCGGATGACGAAAATGACTGCAGTGTCATAGAAGGGGCGGATCGAGGCAGGAAGGGCGCGCTTTTACATGGCCCAGCGCGCCCTTTTCCAGCTCTCCGCCCCCTTCCCTCTCCACCTCAGAATCCGGTGGCCATCTTGCTGCACCTGGAGGAAGGCAGCACAGAGTCTCCGGGGGGCACAGGACATGGGGCTTATCAGCGCTGGACCTAAGGGGAGCACCGGTGGGGTAAGATCACAGCTGGGTCCTTGGTACTCAGCTGTGAATTCCTATAACCTATAGCGCTCTCCTACTCCTTTTTCCTCTGCGTAGATACCCCTGTAGGGTCTCTATTAATCAGCCTAGGTACTATGTCGGGCTCAAAGAAAAGAACCAGGCAAGACTGCTTTTATGCAGTCTGCACAGCCTGCAAGGCCACTCTCCCCAGCGGCAGCACGTATCCGCACTGCCGGGACTGTACCCAAAAAAAACGGAGCAGAACCCCAAGAAGTCCCTACCAACGCTTCTGCGACCGCTACTGCGCTGGAATGGGCAACTCAGATGTCGCAGTCTATGACACAGTCTATAGATAACCTGACCTCCACATTACTGCAGGGTCATGTCTCCGCTATGAACGTTACCCAGCAAAGGGACGTCCGGTCTCATGATCAGGGCGCTTCCGACAGTTCGAGGCGTAAGCGGACCCACAGGTCGCGTTCAGCTGTGTCCTCACATAGCAATAGGTCTTCCCCCTCCAGGGAAAGACACAGTGGCCTCAGGTCACCGAGGCCGTCCCCTGATAGAGAAGGACAATGCGGATCTCCACAATGATCCCAGACTACGGGAAACCTCCGCTCTAGTTCGCCCGCTAGGGAGCTCCTTAGCAATGCGCAGGACTCAGAGGGCATATGTGACTCCAATTCAGATAACGAAACAGAGAACGCTTTGCTCCCTAGTCCCCCTAGCAATACTGCGATAGTTGAGGATATCGTCTCTTCCATCCTTCGGGTGCTGGACATTTCAGATCCAACCCCGGAAGCACCAGAACACAACATTTCCTTTGAAAGTGTTCAGAAACCATCGAAGGTCTTCCCTAATCACCCGGAATTCCAAAAAATCCTTTCTAAGCATTTTTCGCAGCCTGAGAAAAAATTTGCCAATCGCAAGTATTTGGAAGCAAAATACCCCTTTCCACAGAAAGACACCAAGGATTGGACAGATCCGCCTGAAGTGGACCCTCCAGTCTCTGGGCTGGCAGCACAAACGCTTCTCTCGCTGCCGGACAGATCAACCCTCAAGGACACGGCAGACAGACAAGTCGAACGCATGGCTCGTTCAATCTTTGAAGCGGCAGGTGCCTCTTTGGCTCCCGCATTTGCTTTAGTCTGGGCAGCCAAGGCCATCATGGCTTAGGCTGCTCTATTGCAAAAGGGCCTTCAAGCTTCAAATCCTCAGATGGTGGACCAGGCGGTGCAAATTGCAGTGGTGGCAGATTACATGGTCCTTGCAGCGTTGGACTCTGCAAGAGGAATAGCGGGAATAGCATCAAACGCCATTACAATCCGGCGTATTCTCTGGCTAAGAGAATGGAAAGCGGATGCGGCCTCAAAAAAGTCCCTAACAAATCTCCCGTACTTCAGTGGCCGTCTTTTCGGTGAAAAGCTGGATACAATGATATCCAATGCTACCGGGGGCAAAAGTACTTCCCTCCCTCAACTAAGACCAAAACGCACGTTTAAAAGGCGTAATCAATCTCGTTTCCGATCCTTTCGGAATTCTTCGGGCTGGTCCGTCTCACGCCCAGCACAAAACCGTAATCGTTCCCCCCGCAGGGACAACACACGGCGGCACAGAGGCCAGACAGGAACTGGCAATCAAAGGCAAGCCAGGCAAAACCTAAAGGAGGAAAACCTCAGACTTTTCCCTCGTCCTGACTCATGCCCTCTCAAAGACACACCACTTGTTGGCGGACGACTGCTACTCTTTCAGCAGGTCTGGCTGCCTATTACAGAAGACAAGTGGGTCAAGGAAATAGTGTCTTCAGGATACAAAATCGAGTTTACTACCAGCCCACCGCACAGGTTTTTTCCATCTGTCCCTCCAAAATCCCCGCTCAAAGCTCAGGCCTTCCGTCAAGCGGTTTCTTCCCTCCTGCGAGCAGGAGTCATAGTGCCAGTCCCAGCAGAAGAGCGCTTCCGAGGGTTCTACTCCAACCTGTTCGTGGTGCCCAAGAAGGGAGGCAGCATCCGACCCATACTAGACCTCAAGCAACTCAACAAGTACGTTCGAGTTCGTCACTTCCGCATGGAATCCCTCCGGTCAATCGTTGCGTCTATGGAAAAAGGAGAATATCTTGCCTCCATAGACATACAGGACGCATACCTGCATATACCAATTGCTCCCGCCCATCAGAGGTTTCTCAGATTCGCAATCAACCAAGACCATTATCAGTTTGTGGCCCTCCCGTTCGGTCTGGCCACGGCCCCCAGAACATTTACAAAGGTCATGGCAGCTACCATGGATGTTCTGCACTCCAGAGGCATAGTAGTCGTTCCATACCTGGACGACCTTCTCATCAAGGCCTCCACCCTCAAGGACTGCGAGGTCAACGTCTCGATCACGATCGACACTCTGACGCGCCTGGGATGGTTAGTCAATTTACAGAAGTCCTCGACTACCCCGAGTCAGTCTCTGACCTTCCTGGGGATGCTATTCGACACCTCCAAGGGTCTGGTGATCCTCCCCAGGGACAAGGCACTGGCTCTCCGTCTGGGAGTTCACACACTCCTCCGCAAGTCCCCCAGATCTCTCCGGTATACCATAAGAGTACTTGGCAGGATGGCAGCAGCAATGGAGGCGGTACCATTTGCCCAGTTTCACCTCAGACCCCTTCAACTGGCCATCCTCAAGTCCTGGGACAGGAATCCGTTCTCCCTCGACAGGGAGTTCCGGTTATCAGCAAACACCAGGAGGTCCCTGCACTGGTGGCTCAAGCCAACCTCGCTTGCAAGGGGAAAATCCTTTCCGGTCAATGGAAGGTTTTGACCACCGACGCAAGCCTTATGGGTTGGGGCGCGGTGCACCTACATCACAGAGCGCAAGGCAGGTGGTCACCAAGGGAATCGACCATGCCCATCAACATCCTGGAAATTCGGGCCATCTTCCTGGCGTTGCAAGCCTTCCATCACTTGCTGGCAGACTTTCATATCAGAGTACAGTCGGACAATGCCACGGCAGTGGCATACGTGAACCATCAAGGCGGCACCCGCAGCATCCAGGCGATGACCGAAGTAACGCGTATCCTACAGTGGGCGGAGGATGCAAGGTCGGTACTCTCCGCGGTCCACATTCCGGGCGTGGACAACTGGGAAGCCGACTATCTCAGCCGACAAGGAATGGACTCTGGGGAATGGTCTCTCCATCCCGAAGTCTTCGGTCAGATCTGTTATCGTTGGGGGACCCCGGACGTGGATCTGATGGCATCCCATCTCAATGCCAAGGTTCCCAATTTCATGGCCAGGACGCGCGATTCGCGATCGCTCGGAGCAGATGCCCTGGTTCAGGACTGGACCCAGTTCCAGCTTCTGTACATTTTTCCACCCCTCCCCCTGATCTCCAGAGTCCTGAGGAAGATCAAACAAGAGGGTGTTCCCACCATTCTGATCGCTCCAGACTGGCCCAGGCGTACATGGTACGCCGACGTCGTGCAACTCACAGCAGACGCTCCCTGGCGTCTCCCCACACGTCCCGACCTCCTGTCACAAGGCCCGTTCTTCCACCAGAACTCAGGGGCTCTCAATTTGACGGAGTGGCCATTGAGACCTGGGTTTTGACCCAAGCAGGTTTTTCACTGGACGTTGTTAAAACCATGATCAGGGCTCGAAAGCCAACTTCAGCCAGGATTTACTATCGTACCTGGAAGGTTTTTCTTCACATGGTGCGACTCTCGTGGGCAGATTCCACTTCCCTATTCTCTTCCAAAGGCCCTCGGGTTCCTTCAGTCAAGCCTGGATGCCGGGCTATCCCTGGGCTCGCTGAAGAGCCAGGTCTCAGCGCTTTCAGTGCTCTTTCAGAGGCGTATTGCTAACAAGCCGCAAGTGTAGACTTTTCTCCAAGGGGTTTCCCGATTGGTTCCCCACTACAAACGTCCGTTGGAGACGTGGGACCTCAACCTGGTCTTGACAGCACTACAGTCACCTCCTTTTGAACCCCTTAGGGTGGTCTCACTCCGCTTTCTATCGCAGAAAGTGGTTTTCCTGGTGGCAATCACCTCGCTACGCAGGGTGTCTGAACTTTCAGCTCTTTCCTGCAGACAACCCTTCCTGGTTTTTCATCAGGACAAGGTGGTTCTCCGTACAGTACCATCCTTCCTTCCGAAGGTCGGGTCCAGCTTCCACCTCAATGAGGAAATATCACTACCGTCTCTTTGCCCGGCTCCCGTTCATAGGGTAGAGAAGGCTCTGCATACGCTTGACCTTGTCAGGGCATTGCGTGTTTACGTGTCTAGGACTGCTCCTTTCCGGAAGTCTGATTCACTTTTCCTTCTTCCAGAAGGCGTTCGCAAGGGCCTACCGGCTTCCAAAGCCACCCTTGCTAGGTGGATCAAGTCCACCATTCAAGAGGCTTACCGCCTCAACAATTCTCCTCTTCCGGCCGGTATCACGGCACACTCTACGCGGGCGGTAGGGGCCTCTTGGGCCATTCGGCATCAAGCCTCAGCACATCAAGTGTGTAAGGCAGCCACTTGGACTAACCTGCACACATTTACAAAACACTACAGAGTGCATACCCAGTCCTCAGCGGATGCGAGCCTGGGTAGACGGGTCCTGCAGGCGGCAGTACTCCAAGTCTAGGGGACTGTCGGCACAATATTCGTCCACTGCTTCCCACCCAGGGACTGCTTTAGGACGTCCCACGGTTCTGTGTCCCCCAATAAGGCGACAAAGTAAAGGAGATTTTTGTGTACTCACCGTAAAATCTCTTTCTCTTAGCCTTTAATTGGGGGACACAGCTCCCACCCTGTAGCCCTTGCGGGCCGTTGTTACGGTTGGGTTCTCATATTGTTGTTTGAGCCTGTTTATAGTAGCCTTTTTTTTTTACAGGCATGGTTATGTTTCTGGTATATTCCTCCTAATGCTTTTGCACAAAACTGGAGAAGGCTGACGCCGTCCAGGGGTGTATACTGCAGAGGAGGAGCCAAAGTTAATCTTTTTCAGATTATGCATAGTGTCGCCTCCTAGTGGACAGCAGCATAACACCCACGGTTCTATGTCCCCCAATTAAAGGCTAAGAGAGAGAGATTTTACGGTGAGTACACAAAAATCTCCTTTTTGCAGACGAGAGACTACCCCTCCAGACAAATATCAGATCATCAATAAATCTCCCCAGCCAAACAATATCCTTGTATGGGTTATCAATATTAAAGATATAGTTTTCTTCCCACACAGACATAACCAGGTTAGCTAGGGAAGGTGAAAACTTGGCGCCCATGCTCACACCCTGTGTCTGGAGGAAATATCTCTCATCAAACACAAAATAGTTGTGGCTTAAAAGAAATTGAATTGAGGAAACAATAAACCTCTGGATGGAATCCTCATAATTACTGTATCTGGACAAATAATATGTGATGCATCGTAACGCGACGTGATGGGGGATAGAAGGATATAACCCCACCACATCGCAAGATAACCACACATAATCAGATTGCCAATGAAATTTTTCCATAATCTGTATTATACTTTTGGAATCTTTAAGATGACTTCGTGTTAATGGCACTAAAGGTTGAAGATAAAAATCCACCCACTCCCCTAGTTTCTCACTGAATGACCCGATCCCAGACACGATGGGTCTGAGAGGGGGAGGAAAAACCTCTTTATGAACTTTAGGGAGTGAGTGGTATATTGGGACAATCGGTGTTTCACAAATTTTTTAATTCTGTCTGAAATAGCACCCATACTAATTCCCACCTGTAATAGATGTAATAATTCAGAGTTAAATGAATTAGTTGGATTAGATGGCAATTCAATATAGGTGCTACTGTTTTCTAGATCCAGCAAGTTCATTTTCTTGTATAAACCAGCATTGAGAGCCACAATAGCGCCCCCCTTGTCTGCCTGGACAACAAGGAGATCGCCATTAGCCCTCAATTCATCAATTGCCCTATGTTCAGAAATACTCAGATTAAATTTAACCTCTTGATGTTCTACTTGATTATAAAGAGACACAAGCTCACTTTCAATTGTTTCCTGAAAAAAATCAAGGAAAGGAGGTCTCAATTTTACTGGGTAGAACATGGGATTACGAGTCTGAAACCTGTCATTTAGATTAACCCTATCCTCCAACTCTGTCTCCCCCTCTAGTTGTCTTAAATTAGAGACAGCTACCTGTTCACTAAAATGAATACAATTATTATCAGATGATATACTGACAGATGATAAATCATTATACACGAGTATTGTCCTCATTATAATGAACTTTAAGGGTCAAATTACGTGCAAATCTATTGATATCAACAATAGTGTCAAATAAACTGAATTTTTTAACTAGAGAAAAACCTAGTCCTTTAGACAAGAGTCCAATCTGTGAGTCTGTCAAAATATAACTGGAAAGATTGAATACAGGAATCTCCATTAACGGTGCTTGCGAAACGTCATATGAAAACCTTTTGGACTTGTGTTTCCTTCCTCCCCTCTTGCATATTCGTTTTTTGGCAAGGCACCTTCTT
Source organism: Dendrobates tinctorius (assembly GCF_039654945.1). Lineage (NCBI taxonomy): Eukaryota > Metazoa > Chordata > Amphibia > Anura > Dendrobatidae > Dendrobates > Dendrobates tinctorius. The sequence goes on from NW_027361932.1 coordinate 11,693,958, forward strand.
GTTGAAAGTTCCTTTTTTGGTGTTTTTTGCCACCAGTCTGAATACTGGCTACTGAAGCAACTGAGGAGTCCGTTAATTCATCCGATGTTTCCCCAAAAGAGGTATCATAATTGGCCGTAGAATTAAAAGATACTTTAGGTTTCTTATACCAGGACTTATGTTTTCTCAGAATAGAGGGAGGATTACTAGCCCAATTATATATTTTGTCATTCTTATAATCATCAAGATCTCTCTGAAATTTTCTTTTCTTTATAGCTATGATAGAATGCTCCCTTCTTTTTAGATTATTATACATACGGTCCTAGAATTTAGTGATGGTATCTGAAGTCTCCAGATTTTTAACAGAATTTTTGATAAGCTCAATTTCATTATTAATTTTAACAAGTTCCTTATCCTCCTCCTCTATAATCAGTTTAATCAATTTAAGTGAACACTCGCTCAGAATAATGTCCCAGTTTTTTTGAAAGTCCGCTCCATAAGCAGTGGTGGATTGTTTTTTCAGTCTGAGAAAACGCGGTATCATTTTCCTCTCCAAATATCCATTAAGGGAGTTGTGGTCCCACCAGAGCTTTTGCTCCTTACGTAAGGATTGCTCCAATTTATTTAATATGGAGTTAGTACTTTCAACAACAGGACAATTTTCATTCAAATCTTCCTGAAAAATACTGGCAAGCTTATTGAGACGTACCATATGGTCCTGTGTATCTCTCGTGGAATCCTTAGAAGGTAACATGTTGTATTCAAATGACCAATGAAAATAAATCCTGCTGCAGTGAAAAGCTGTTCCTTACGGGGAGAAGCACGGTCAAAACTCCCAATAACATATAAATCCAACAATGTAGACCAGCTCACTCCTGTGAACCACCTGGAACCTCAGCTGACCTGGTTAACTCCGTTGTGCCCGGATCTGGATGTAGGAGTCCATCCATACAAATGTGAACAACGGCAAAGCGAGATCCAGCAATAAAGTGAGCAATCCAGGATGCTGTTAAAAAAAATTTTCTTTCTTTTTATTCATAAATCCATTAAAATGCAATGGTCCAAGCAGTTCAAAACAGCAATAACGCAGGAAAGTAGTGCAGATAGGACTACGCGTTTCAGCGGTAGAACCCGCCTTCTTCACGGTCCAGAATCTAATCTGCTTTCCAAACATGCAACCTTATATACATCCCACTCCCATCAGGGTAATTATAAACATATGTGAGAGACTTAAAAACATGAGCTATAAAAGCAGATCAAACATATAAACTATCCACATATTGATCAGTATACAACATGCATGAAGATTATAAAGAATATATATATATAATATATATATATATAAAAAGGATCATATGGAAGGATTGAGTAGTGATAGCTAGTGTTGAGCATTCCGATACTGCAAATATTGGGTATCGGAATGCTCAACACTCATAATGCAATGAGCCAGTTGTGTTAGGCATGTTAACTAATGGCATGTGTTGTGAGTTCATTTTTCCCTTCACCATTGAGGTCTGATGAACTCCCTCCTCTAGTGAAGGAAGGTAGTGAGACTGATTACAAAACACCTGGGCAGCTAGATGATGACTGGGTGGCTGGAATTGAGGACTGGATATAAGGCTGCCGACGCCCTTCTTCCTGGCTGGTGATTTTCCTGCTGGATTCTTGGAGACCAGTCTGATTCCTGCATCTCAAAGCTAAGTTTTTCTGCTCTGCTTTGTACTCTTCAGTTTTGTTTTTGTTTTGCCTTGTTTTTTGGGAGTTCTGCCATCCCCGGCCCGGGGGTGAGCTGAATTCCATTTTTGTCTCTGATCTGTTGATATTTTGCTCTGTCTTCAGAATATACCTGAGTGCTGATATAGTCTTTTGAAGCCTAGCGACTTCAGGGCCTGTTTTTCCTATCAGTCAGTTGGCTCATTTTTATAGGGTTTTTGCGGTTGGCAGACAGCAGCTTTCCTATCCTGTCCTATGTAGTTAGCTTGGGCCCCATCATTTGCTCAACCTATCTTTCTATCTGTGTTAGTGTTTTCATCTTGCTTCACCGTCATTATATGTTGGGGGCTGCCTATTGCTTTGGGGTCTGCTCTGGGGCAGTTTAGTTTTTCCCCTTTCTGTCTTTAGGCTATATAGTTCTCCGGCTGTGATCGAGGGGTCTAGGGCACCGTAGGAACCCCCCACGGCTACTGCTAGTTGTTGTGGATAGGTTCAGGGGTCTGCAATCCGATAGCTGCCAACCTCTCTGGTTTTTCTGGACTTAACTGGTATTTTGTTTTTTCCTCCTTCGGTGACTCACCATAACAGGCATGGCTGTGATTGGCTGCTGAATGTCATCATGATGCGCGGTCTGCGGGCCTGCCGGGGGTCTGTGCGGGCCTGCCGGGGATCTGTATGGGCCTGGCCTGTTGGGGGTCTGTGCGGACCTGCCGGGGGTCTGTGCGGACCTGCCGGGGGTCTGTGTGTCTGTGTGCAGGCATCTTCCGATGGGACTACAAGTCCCATCGGGCTATGCCTGCTACAGTGACAGTGATTGACACATTAGCCAATGATGGGACAGTAGTAGTCCCATCATCCGGCTAATGTGTTGAATGTAAAAAAAACAACATACATACTACATATATACTACATTCATACTACATACATACTACATATATCATAGAATCATAGAATCGTAGAGTTGGAAGGGACCTCCTGGGCCATCTGGTCCAACCCCCTGCTCAAAGCAGGATTCGCTAAATCATCCCAGTCAGATGTCTGTCCAGCCTCTGTTTGAAGACTTCCATTGAAGGAGAACTCACCACTTCTCGTGGCAGCCTGTTCCACTCATTGATCACTCTAACTGTCAAAAAGTTTTTTCTAATATCTAATCTGTGTCTCCTCCCATTCAGTTTCATCCCATTGCTTCTAGTCTTTCCTTGTGCAAATGAGAATAAAGTTGATCCTTCTACAATGTGACAGCCCTTTAGATATTTGTAGACAGCAATTAAGTCTCCTCTCAGTCTTCTCTTTTGCAAACTAAACATTCCCAAATCCTGCAACCTTTCCTCATAAGACAGGGTTTGCAGACCGGTCACCATTCTGGTCGCTCTTTTCTGAACTTGCTCCAGTTTGTTGATGTCTTTTTTAAAATGTGGTGCCCAAAACTGGACACAATATTCCAGATGAGGTCTGACCAAAGAGGAGTAGAGGGAAATAATGACTTCACGTGATCTAGACTGTATGCTTCTGTTAATACATCCTAGAACTGCATTTGCCTTTTTTGCTGCTGCATCACACTGTTGACTCATATTCAGTCTGTGATCTATTAGTATACCCAAGTCTTTTTCACATGTGCTGTCACTTAGCCCTATTCCTCCCATTCTATATATGCTTTTTTCATTTTTATTGCCCAGATGTAGTACTTTGCATTTCTCCCTGTTAAAAACCATTCTGTTAGTTACTGCCCACTTCTCCAGTTTATTTAAATCTTTTTGAATCCTCTCTCTCTCTTCTCTAGTATTAGCTATCCCTCCTAGCTTTGTGTCATCAGCAAATTTAATCAGTTTACCCTCAATTCCTTCATCTAAATCGTTGATAAAGATGTTGAACAATACAGGGCCCAGGACAGAGCCCTGTGGTACCCCACTTGAGACATTCTTCCAACTGGATGTGCAGCCATTTACGACCACTCTTTGGGTCCGATCACTAAGCCAGCTATGAATCCACCTAACAGTTGCCTTGTCCATTCCATACTTAGTCATTTTTTCAATAAGGATTGTATGAGAGACTTTGTCAAATGCTTTGCTGAAGTCAAGATATACTATATCTACAGCATTTCCTTGATCCACCCAATCAGTGATACCGTCATAGAAGGAAATTAAGTTAGTCTGACATGACTTATTAGTTACAAACCCATGCTGACTCTGTTTGATCACTTCATTCTTATCCAGGTATTGACTTAAATGTTGTTTAATAATTTGTTCAAAGATCTTTCCTGGTATAGAAGTCAGACTCACCGGCCTATAGTTGCCTGGGTCCACCTTCTTCCCCTTTTTGAAGATAGGAACATTTGCTCTTCTCCAGTCTTCTGGCACTTCTCCTGTTCTCCAAGAATTTTCAAAGATTATGGAGAGTGGTTCAGAAATTTCTTCTGCTATCTCCTTCAGTACTCTGGGGTGTAATTCATCTGGACCTGGAGACTTGAATTCATTTAGGTTAGCTAAGTGTTTCCTCACTATCTTTCTGTTTATAGATATCCTGGATTCTTCTATTCCCTTAATAGGACAGTGAATAACAGTTGGTGTTACATTTCCTTTCTGAGAGAAAACAGATGCAAAATAGGAATTTAAAAGTTCAGCCTTCTCAACATCCTGTCTTACCATTTCATCATTTTCATCCTGTAAAAATCCTATAGCATCTTTGACTTTTCTTTTACTTTTGACATATCCCCAAAATCCTTTATTATTGCTTTTGACATCTCTTGCAAGCCTCAATTCATTTTCAGCTTTAGATAATCTGATTTGTGCCCTGCAGATTCTGCAGACAGCATTATATTCTTCTTTAGATATGCCTCCCTCTTTCCATTTTATAAACATTTTTTTCTTCCTTTTTAGCATGTGCTTAAGTTCTGTGTTCACCCATCCTGGTTTCCTTAAATGCTTCCTATTCTTCCCTCTTTTCGGAATTGTTAACAACTGTGCTTTGAGAATTTCATTTTTCAAGATTTCCCATCCTTCCTGGACATTTTTGTCTTTAAGGATATCCAGCCATTGGATCCCTCCAATTATCTTTCTGAATCCCTTAAAATCTGCCTTTCTGAAATCTAACCTTGACGTCTGAGTCTTCACAGGTCTTCCGCCTCTAGTTATCCAAAATTCTAAAATAGCATGGTCGCTACCTCCTAGGGTTCCAGCCACTTTTACCTCCTCAACCATTTCCTCCCTGTTTATAAGGATTAGATCCAAGGTAGCAGTTCCCCTTGTTTTCTCCCCTACCTTTTGGAAGATAAAGTTGTCAGCAAGAGAGGATAAGAATTTCCTTGACCTGTTAGTTTTGCCTGAGAGAGATTCCCAACAAATGTCTGGATAGTTGAAATCTCCCATGACAACTATGTCATATTTTTTGGAGAACTTGGCCATTTGATGCATAAAGAGTTCATCCATATCTTCAGCTTGCACAGGCGGCCTGTAGTAAATGCCTACAATGGTGTCCTTTCCATTGTTCTGTCCTTGTATTCTTACCCAAACAGTTTCCACAGAACTCCCAGTCTCTGAAGCTTCAATCTCTGTGCAGATATACGCGTTTCTAACATACAATGCAACACCCCCTCCTCGTTTATCAAGTCTGTTTCTTGCAAATAAGTTGTATCCTTCTAGTCTTGTATTCCAATCATGTGTATCGTCCCACCAAGTTTCAGTGATTCCAATGACATCATATTTCTTTTCCTGTGTTAGTAGTTCCAATTCTCCTTGTTTGTTGCCCATGCTTTGTGCATTAGTATAGAAACATTTTAGTTTGTGATTGGTTTCTCTTTCTCCAATATTTTTATTAATTAGATTCTTTCGTCTTTGTTCTTCCTTTCCACTTCTATTAGCAGAGTTCTCAATAGCATTTGTCAGGTGTATGGCTTTTTCTGGTCTTTTGCTTCCCTTCCCATGTTGTTCTAGTTTAAAGCTCTCCTTACAAGTGTAGCAAGGCGACTTCCAAATACATGCTTTCCAGTCTTCGTAAGGTGCACCCCATCTCTAGCAAGTAGTCCATCTTATAAGTAGTTCACTCCGTGATCCAGAAATCCAAATCGTTGCTGACGGCACCATCGACGTAGCCAGTTGTTCACCTGCAGAATCTTATTCCACCTCCTTGGTCCATGGCCATCCACTGGGAGGATGGAAGAGAAGACCACCTGCGCTCCCAGTTCTTTCACTTTCTTGCCTGTCTTCAAAGTCTCTGCAGATGGTTTCCAGGTCGTTTCTTGCGGTGTCATTTGTCCCCACATGTAGTAGCAGGAATGGGTAGTCATCTGTAGGTCTGAAGAGTCCTGATATCCTGTCAGACACATCTTTAATTTTTGCACCTGGAAGACAGCACATTTCTCTTGAAGTTATATCCGGTCTGCAGATAGCGGCCTCTGTTCCTCTCAACAGGGAATCCCCCATGACCACCACTCTCCGTTTCTTCTTCACAACATTTTTCTTTCTCCATCCAGGAGGACTCTGAAGGCGTACAAGGTTGCTGTTTGTTGGCAAAGTCTTATCCTGATGTATTTCTTCATCATTTTCCTGCGTGAGAGCCTGGTACTGGTTTCTGAGCAGTATGGGTGCTGACTGCCTCCTGATCCTCCTGCTTCTCTGGGTCACATGTCTCCATTCCTCTGTTTCTTCAGGTGCACTTCGAATTTCTTCTCTTTCTGTAACATGAAGAGATAATTCTGCTCTGTCCAAGAACTCTTCACCTTCCTTAATGATCTTCAACGTAGCCAACCTCTCTTCGAGATTTTGCAACTTTTCCTCCAACAGGGACACAAGCTTGCATTTGTGGCATGTGAAGTTTGGCTTTTCCACTGGTAAGTCTGTGAACATGTAGCAAGAAATGCAGCTCACCAAATGGCTCCTGGCCTCTTCCATCTTGAGATTTCTTAAATACGATAAAAGATGAGCCAAAATCGGTTTTTCCGATTTCCTCTTTTCAGCTGCAACGGCCAAAACCCAGTGATCGTTGAGCTCGCGGAGACTCTTCACTTATCCCAGAAGGCACTGGGAATATGCAAATGATCTCCTCAAGACTCTTCCCCTGGTTTTCCGATTTCCTCTTTTCAGCTGCAACGGCCAAAACCCAGTGATCGTTGAGCTCGCGGAGACTCTTCACTTATCCCAGAAGGCACTGGGAATATGCAAATGATCTCCTCAAGACTCTTCATACAACATACATACTACATACTTACTACATATATACTACATTCATACAACATACATACTACATATATACTACATTCATACAACATACTACATACTACATATATACTACATTCATACAACATACATACATACTTACTACATATATACAACATACTACATACATACTACATTCATACATACATTCATACAACATACATACATACTACATATACAGTTGTGGCCAAAAGTATTGACACCCCTGCAATTCTGTCAGATAATACTCCGTTTCTTCCTGAAAATGATTGCAAACACAAATTCTTTGGTATTATTATCTTCATTTAATTTGTCTTAAATGAAAAAACACAAAAGAGAATGAAGCAAAACATTGATCATTTCACACAAAACTCCAAAAATGGGCCAGACAAAAGTATTGGCACCCTCAGCCTAATACTTAGTTGCCCAACCTTTAGCCAAAATAACTGCGACCAACCGCTTCCGGTAACCATCAATGAGTTTCTTACAATGCTCTGCTGGAATTTTAGACCATTCTTCTTTGGCAAACTGCTCCAGGTCCCTGATATTTGAAGGGTGCCTTCTCCAAACTGCCATTTTTAGATCTCTCCACAGGTGTTCTATGGGATTCAGGTCTGGACTCATTGCTGGCCACCTTAGAAGTCTCCAGTGCTTTCTCTCAAACCATTTTCTAGTGCTTTTTGAAGTGTGTTTTGGGTCATTGTCCTGCTGGAAGACCCATGACCTCTGAGGGAGACCCAGCTTTCTCACACTGGGCCCTACATTATGCTGCAAAATTTGTTGGTAGTCTTCTGACTTCATAATGCCATGCACACGGTCAAGCAGTCCAGTGCCAGAGGCAGCAAAGCAACCCCAAAACATCAGGGAACCTCCGCCATGTTTGACTGTAGGGACCGTGTTCTTTTCTTTGCCTCTTTTTTCACCTGTAAACTCTATGTTGATGCCTTTGCCCAAAAAGCTCTACTTTTGTCTCATCTGACCAGAGAACATTCTTCCAAAACGTTTTAGGCTTTTTTAGGTAAGTTTTGGCAAACTCCAGCCTGGCTTTTTTATGTCTCGGGGTAATAAGTGGGGTCTTCCTGGGTCTCCTACCATACAGTCCCTTTTCATTCAGATGCCGACGGATAGAACGGGTTGACACTGTTGTACCCTCGGACTGCAGGGCAGCTTGAAACTGTTTGGATGTTAGTCGAGGTTCTTTATCCAACATCCGCACAATCTTGCGTTGAAATCTCTTGTCAATTTTTCTTTTCCGAAGTGTCACGTCGCCATCGGATACAGGGACTGCTGTTCCTGCTTCGGCCACTAGGAGGCACCAGACTGGCACGTGTCTACCTGTTATTACTGTAGTGTTAGATGTACGTAATGAAGAACAGTGGGAAAGGACCGCGCATGCGCAGTGGTGAGGCGCCGGGTACTGTAGCTACAGAAGGGTTGAGCCTAGACTGTATGGGCTCTTTCCAGGTCCTGACTACAGCCCTTACAGTCTTGCCTGCTGACTACTGAAGATGCTAGACTGTATGGGTTCTTTCCAGGTATCTATTAATGTAAATACAGACTGTACGGGCTCCTGTCAGGTATCTATTATTGTAGATATAGACTGTATGGGCTCCTGTTGTTGAAGAGAGCCTTAAGTTCAAATACTTAATTAAACTCAAGTGTATTATTTCACCTTACATGAGCTTTTTCAGATCAGTGTGACACTAAAGATGGCTTCCATTTCCTGTTGCCTCACACCATGTGCTCATGGATCTGGAATTTCCTGGTTGGCCAAACACTATGTGCTCCATGGATCCGCCCACTCTGATGACATCATGGACCGACCCAACCTGATGACCTCATGGATCCGCCCTGATTTGCTCACTGCCCAACCCACTAACCAATGGAATACATCCGAACACTCCCAATTTAGAGTTAACCGAGCCCCCTTACAAGGGACATATAAATCTATGTTTGAATCATTAAAGGCTCTATCTTTCTCTCACTCTTGCTCTCTTGGAGCTATGCCATAGATTGATCAAAGAGAGGTTACATCCGACTGTGTCTGGAGTGATTCTTTTAGTGCGCACTGATCAATACCCATTGGGCTAGGAGCAGGCAACTAGTGAACATTATTGTTCAACCTAACACTGTCAGGTATATTATTGTAGATACAGACTGTATGGGCCCGTCAGGTATATATTATTGTAGATAAATAATGTATGGGCCCCTGTCAGGTATATATTATTGTAGATACAAACTGTATGGGCCCTGTCAGGTATACATTATATTATTGTAGATATAGAATGTATGGGCCCCTGTCAGGTATATATTATTGTAGATACAAACTGTATGGGCCCTGTCAGGTGTATATTATTGTAGATATAGACTGTACGGGATGCTGACAGATATATTACTGTAGCTAGACTGTATGGGCTCCTGTCAGGTATATATTATTGTAGATACACACTGTATGGGCTCCTGTCAGGTATATATAACTGTAGATATGGACTGTATGGGCTCCTGTCAGTTATATATAACTGTAGATATAGATTGTATGGGCTCCTGTCAGGTATATATTATTGTAGACCAGGGGCGTAACTAGAACTGATTGGGCCCCATAGCAAACTTTTAAACGGGGCCCCCTTCAAGACACACACCCTTCTAGACGCACCCCCTTCAAGATGCACCCTCTTACCGATAATGCATATTAGAGTTGGCTGAGTGGCTGGCCTGGCATTAATTAAGCTGAGACAGTGAGGGCTGCCTGCCTTCCTCCGCGCAAACCGACCTCCAGGAACTACATTTCCCAGAGGTCCATGCGGCAGGCAGCTCTGCAAAGAGCTAATAGACAGCGAGGGCTCAGGGAAGGGGCGGGACTGAACTAGTCTGAAGCAATACACTGGCTGCAGGCAGGGAGGCGGGCCCAATATGTGCTTTGCTCCGCACAGCAGGCACAGAAATGCAGCGTAGGCTGCGAAATCATAGTGTACATTTTTTTCCACCGGGGTCCCGGAACCCCTACACTACACGCACCGGGCTGGCGAGCCCCCAAGACAGCGTTGGCCACAGTACTCGCCGGAGCGCCGCAGTAATGTACTGTATATGCTCGTGTATAAGCCGACCCGCGTATAAGCCGACCCCCCCCCCCCCCCCCCCTAATTTTGTCACAAAAAACTGGGAATACTTACTGACTCGCATATAAGCCTAGGGTGGAATATGTCGAAGCTACGTGTAAATTTCAAAAACAAAATGGGCCCCATAAGATGCTCCATAAAGTTCATGATGGGTTTCATAAGATGCTCCATACAAAAATATGCCTAATAACGGTGCACAGTGAATAATGGTGGCCCTATAACATGCTCCATAATAACATATGCCCCATATAATGCTGGAGTGATTGGTGGCCCCTTATAATGCTGCACAGTGATTGGTGGCCCCTTGTAATGCTGCACAGTGATTAATGGCCCCTTGTAATGCTGCAGTGATTGGTGGCCCCTTATAATGCTGTACAGTGATTAGTGGCCCCTTGTAATGCTGCACAGTGATTAGTGGCCCCTTGTAATGCTGCAGTGATTAGTGGCCCCTTGTAATGCTGCAGTGATTAGTGGCCCCTTGTAATGCTGCACAGTGATTGGTGGCCCCTTGTAATGCTGCACAGTGATTAGTGGCCCCTTGTAATGCTGTACAGTGATTAGTGGCCCCTTGTAATGCTGCACAGTGATTAGTGGCCCCTTGTAATGCTGCACAGTGATAAGTGGCCCCTTGAAATGCTGCACAGTGATTACTGGCCCCTTGTAATGCTGCACAGTTATTAGTGGCCCCTTACAATGCTGCTGCCGCTGCCTCAATTAAAGACAAAAAAACCTATATACTCACCTCGTCTCTGCAGCTGCTGCTCCTCAGCGTTGCCGGCCCTGCACAATGACTGTTCAGGCAGAGGGCGCCTGCTAACTACGTAATGGCGTCCTCTGACCTGAATGTCACTGCCAGAGAAGCAAGACAACAGAGCGATGCGCAGCGGTGGACAGGTGAATATGGCTCCCTCCATTATACTCACCTCTCCTAGCATGTGTCTTGCAGCCCCCCGTGCTTATTCCATCTCAGCGCTGCTCTTCCTGCTTTCAGTGTCCACGTGGTGCCGCTCATTACATATGCGCATATGTAATAAGCGTCCGCTGAAAGCAGGAAGAACAGCGCTGAGAAGATGGAATAAGCGGGGGGGGCTGGAAGAGACATGCAGGAGAGGTGAGTATGTACTTAATTGCACTTCCCGGGTAGCGCCGATCGGAGCCGGGGACCCGGGCCCCTATATAGGCCGGGCCCCAAAGCAACCGCTTCAGCTGCTACCCTGGTAGTTACGCCAGTGATGTAGACACAGACTGTACGGGCTCCTGTCAGATATATATTATTGTAGATATAGACTGTACGTTCTGCTGTGAGGTATATCGACTGTATGGGCTCCTGTCAGGTATATACAGTGCTGTGCAAATTAATTGGGACAAAGCATTTTTTTTAAGTAAAATCGTAAGTTGGTTACTAGTAAGTGATTCAAGCCAGTTTTAACTGCTTTGAACAGGCACTCACACCTGTTCAAAGCAGTTAAAACTAGTTTGAATCACTGACTGGTAACCATCTTACGATTTTACTTAAAAAAATGCTTTGTCCCAATTAATTTGCACAGCACTGTAGTATTGTAGATCAACTGTATGAGCTGCTGTCAGGTATATATTATTGTAGATATAGAATGTATGGACGCCTATCAGGTATATATTAGTGTCACGCCGTCTCTGCATACTCACCCGGCCACCGCTCTCACGCCGCAGCCCCCCGCCATCCTCGGAGGTCACCTCTGACAGGCTCGCGGCCAGCGGCGTCTCTGCATGCAAAGCGCATGCCCCATAGGCCATGCCTCCCTCTTGCTTCTTGTGCTCCGGCTATGTCCTGACCCGGAAGCACCCCCTGACCAATGGCAGACCAGACAGGGGCATATCAGGCCGCTTCCCCCTGAGGGAGGCGCCTGATCGTTGTGTTTCCTAGCACACTGGGCCTCGCTTCATCGTGTGCTCTCTGCAGTCCCGTTCTCGTCTGCTCCCTGCAGTAGCCTCTCAGTCCTGCTATCCATGTTCCCTGCTGTATTCCGCAGTCCTGCCTCCGGTGCTCCCTCCGTCCTTCTCCAGTCCTGCCTGTGGTGTTCCTGTTCCATCCTGCTCCAGTCCTTGTGTCCTACTCCAGTCCTGCCTCCGGTGTTCCTGTTCCATCCTGCTCCAGTCCTTCCATCCTACTCCAGTCCTGCCTCCGGTGTTCCTGTTCCGTCCTACTCCAGTCCTGCCTCCAGTGTTCCTGTTCCATCCTGCTCCAGTCCTTCTTCCGGTGTTACAGTTTCATCCTGCTCCAGTCCTGCCGTCCTACTCCAGTCCTGCCACCGGTGTTCTCGTTTCATCCTGCTCCAGTCCTGCTATCCTGCTCCAGTCCTGCTGTCCTACTCCAGTCCTGCCTCCGGTGTTCCCGTTCCATCCTGCTCCAGTCCTGCCGTCCTACTCCAGTCCTGCCTCCGGTGTTCCCGTTCCATCCTGCTCCAGTCCTGCCGTCGTCCTCTAATCCTGTCTCCTGTGTTACTACTCCAGCCATCCCTCCACATTCCAGTCTACTGTCTTGATCCATTCCTGTCTTGTGTTCCAGCTCTGTTCTGTCATCTACACTTCAGTCCCACAGTCCTACTCCAGTCCATCCTGAGCCGCCCCTCTCGGTACCGGCTACCGTGGTACTCGAACCCCTGGGCCTGCTCCTAACGGTCCCTGTATAGGGGTCGGTTCCACCTAGCAGCTAACCCAGGGCCCCTCGGTGCCACGGTCCAGAGGGTCCACTCCTGGAAATTCCGGCTTCAGATCAGCCACACTAACAGTACGATCAGGCCATGGACCCCGCTGGTACCACTGCTGCCACCCAGAGAGAGTTACTCTTCCTGCGGGAGAATCAGGGACACATTATGTCTATCATGAAGTCTATGGACACCCATTTGTCGGCCCTGCAGGTGGCCGATCCTGGAACTGCCACTTTACTGGCCAGTCTTCAACAGGAGCTGGGCCAGCAACAAGACACTCAAGCCCATATTTTGTCTCACATGGTCTCCTTTGATAGCCGCTTGTCGGCTCTACACTCTGCCGCCTTAGCTCTGACTCCTCCCTCCGCTCCTACAGCTCTCCCGATGCCCCGCCTGGCCAAACCGCCTCGCTACACTGGGGATCCTAAGCTCTGCAGGGGGTTCTTAAATCAGTGTAGCCTCCATTTTGAATGGTTGCCGCAGCAATATCCCTCTGAACGGGCCAAAGTAGCCTTCATTATGTCCGATCTGGAGGGAGAGGCCCTGTCCTGGTTGAATCCCCTCTGGGAACGTGACGATCCCGTTGTTTCAAGTCTTCCGGTTTTCTTGGATACTTTTCAAGGGTCTTCGATGAGCTGGGTCGGTTAGCTGCCCTCACCGAATCACTCTTTAACCTACATCAGGGTTCTCTCACAGTCGGTTAGTACACTATCCGCTTTCGCACTATCTCCTCCGAGCTCGGCTGGAATAACACGGCTTTGGTAGGGGCGTTCTGGCGCGGTTTTTCAGGCAGAAAAGATGAACTTGCAGGTCGAGATACCCCGACCACCTTAGAGGACCTTATCTCACTGGCTACCCGCATTGACCTACGCTTCCAGAAGCACGCTCGGGAGTCAGCGAGAGACAGGAGATCCACTAGGCCAGCTCCCTTTTTCACCCGTTCTGCCAGTCCCCGTTCGGCCGTGTCTTCTTCCTCCTCGGTCGAGCCCATGCAGATAGACCGTATCAACTTGGCCGAATTGCGTCAGCAAGAGGCGGGCACAAGGTCTGTGCCTTTATTGAGGAGCTTCATCACACTATATCCGCACCTGTCCTAAGAGACAGGGAAACTCCTCCGCCTAGGTCAGGTAAGAGAGGCCTCCCTAGGTGACAATGATCCCTCTCAACCTCTTACTATTTCTGTTCTTCTGTTTTCAGGGGAGAGACGTGGGTAAGAGGCGGCCAACGTGGATTCGGGCTCGGCAGGTAACTTCATTCGGCCAGAAGAAGTGGACAAATACCAAATTGCCGTGGTTGCTCTATCTAACCCTCTCCAGATTGCCACGGTGGATGGCAAACCGCTACAGGTGACAGTCACCTTGGTCACTGAAGAAGCGGAGTTGCAAGTCGGTGCCTTACATCAAGAGAAGATAGCCTTTTACGTTTTGCCTAAGCTCTCCCACGCCATTCTACTCGGTCTCCCATGGTTAAGGACTCATCAGCCTGTCCTCGACTGGTCTTTTGGGGAGATACTCCTCTGGGGGCACCCGTGCCAAGCCTGCTGTCTGGCTCCTCTCCGCCTGGCGGCCGCTCCCCGGTCACCCCCAGACCTTCCGGGTCTCCCTCCAGCCTACAGTTCCTACACCGATGTCTTTGATAAGAAGGAAGCAGAGGTCCTTCCTCCACACCGGCCTTTTGACTGCCCAATTGAACTTGTTCCTGGTTCAACCCCCCAAGGGGCAGAATCTACCCCGTCTCCCGATGAGACCACAGCCATGTCCGAATACGTCCGGGAGAACCTCGCCAAAGGTTTTATACGGAAATCCTCGTCGCCCGCGGGAGCGGGGTTTTTCTTCGTCAAAAAGGACGTAACTCTACGGCCGTGCATTGACTATAGGGGCTTGAAGGAAATTACAATCAATAACAGGTACCCTCTTCCACTCATTCCGGAGCGGTTTGACTGTCTCAGAGGAGCCCGGGTCTTCTCCAAGCTGGAGCTCAGAGGAGCCTATAATCTGGTCCGTATCCGCGCTGGAGACGAGTGGAAGATTGCCTTCAACACTCGAGACGGCCATTACGAGTACCTGGTCATGCCCTTTGGTCTCTGCAATGCTCCTGCGGTGTTTCAAGAGTTAGTCAACGAGATCTTCCGGGACCTCTTGTACTCCTGTGTGGTCGTGTACTTGGACGACACCCTCGTCTTCTCGCCGGATCTCTCGTCCCACAGAAAGAGTGTCCGCTTGGTGTTACAGCGTCTTCGGGAGAACCGCCTGTATGCGGAGATTGAGAAATGTCTCTTCGAACAGACCTCCCTGCCGTTTCTGGGATACATTATCTCCGACGCTGGACTAAGGATGGACCCTGAGAAGTTGTCTGTCATTCTCATATGGCCTCGCCCCGTCAGGGTAAGGGCGATACAACGATTTCTCTGATTCGCCAATTATTACCGGCCATTCATTTCTCACTTTTCTGCAATCACAAGACCTATCTCTGCTCTCACCTGTAAAGGGACTACTCCCAAAGATTGGCCTCCTGAGGCGGAAGAGGCCTTTCTGACCCTAAAACGGGCTTTCTCCACGGCTCCGGTCCTGCATCGCCCGGAGAGCAACCGACCTTTTGTACTCGAGGTGGACGCCTCCTCGACAGGTGCCCAGGGCAGTATTGTCACAGAGATCCGCCTCTGGTCATCTGCACCCTTGTGGCTTCTTCTCGAAGGCTTTTCTCCATCCGAGTGTAACTACTCGATCGGCGACCTGGAACTTCTGGCCATCAAGTTGGCCTTGGAGGAGTGGCGTCACCTCCTGGAGGGAGCTGTCCATTCCTTTGTCATCTTCTCGGATCACAAGAATCTGGCCTATCTCCAGTCTGCCCAGAGACTCAACCCTCGTCAGGCCAGATGGTCCTTATTTGTCTCCCGATTTGACTTCGAGCTCTGTTTCCGTCCCGGCAACAAAAATACCAAAGCCAACGCTCTCTCCAGGGTCTTCCAGCCACACGAAACCACAGAGGAACCCTCGCATATCATTGACCCCACTAGGATCATCACAGTGGCTCCAGTGAACTGGCTTGCTCCTCCTCCTGGCAAAACGCTTGTGCCTGAGAACCTCAAGCGAAAAGTCCTCGTATGAGGGCACTCCTCCAAAATGGCCGGCCATGCCGGAACTAAGAAGACCCTGGATCTTATCGCGCAACACTACTGGTGGCCCACGCTTCGCCAAGATGTACTCGATTTTGTGGCTTCTTGTCCATCCTGTGCAAAGAACAAAGTGCCACGAAGACCTCCGTCCGGCATGTTGCTTCCGTTGCCCGTCCCCGCGGTCCCTTGGGAAAACATTGCCATGGATTTCATCACCGACCTACCCTGTTCTTCCGGCTGCACAGTCATCTTGGGGGTGGTGGATCGTTTTTCCAAGATGGCCCACTTCGTCCCTCTGCCCGGTCTCCCCTCGGCTCCTGAGCTGGCCAAAGTCTTCATCCAGCAAATCTTCAGACTCGATGGACTACCTCAACGCATTGTGTCTGACCGAGGGACTGGAAGGGCTTTGGTCCTGAGGAGAGATCCCGGGAACCTCGGGAGAATATCAATGCTCCCCGTATCCTCAAGAAATTTCTTGCTAATCTCCGGGGAGGGCGGCTTAGGGGAGGGGGTACTGTCACGCCGTCTCTGCATACTCACCCGGCCACCGCTCCCACGCCGCAGCCGCCCGACATCCACGGAGGTCACCTCTGACAGGCTCGCGGCCGGCGGCGTCTCCGCATGCAATGCGCATAGGCTGCGCCTCCCTCCTGCTTCTTGTGCTCCGGCTATGCCCTGACCCGCAAGCACCCCCCTGACCAATGGCAGACCAGACAGGGGCATATCAGGCCGCTTCCCCCTGAGGGAGGCGCCTGATCTTTGTTTCCTAGCACACTGGGCCTCGCTTCATCGTGTGCTCTCTGCAGTCCCGTTCTCATCTGGTCCCTGCAGCAGCCTCTCAGTCCTGCTATCCGTGTTCCCTGCTGTATTCCGCAGTCCTGCCTCCGGTGCTCCCTCCGTCCTTCTCCAGTCCTGCTATCCGTGTTCCCTGCTGTATTCCGCAGTCCTGCCTCCGGTGCTCCCTCCGTCCTTCTATCCGTGTTCCCTGCTGTATTCCGCAGTCCTGCCTCCGGTGCTCCCTCCGTCCTTCTCCAGTCCTGCCTGCGGTGTTCCTATTCCATCCTGCTCCAGTCCTTCTGTCCTACTCCAGTCCTGTCTCCGGTGTTCCTGTTTCATCCTGCTCCAGTCCTGCCTCCGGTGTTCCTGTTTCGTCCTGCCGTCCTACTCCAGTCCTTCCTCCGGGTGTTCCTTTTCCATCCTGCTCCAGTCCTGCCTACGGTGTTCCAGTTCCATCCTGCTCAAGTCCTTCCGTCCTCCTCTAATCCTGTCTCCTGTGTTCATGCTCCAGCCATCCCTCCACATTCCAGTCTACTGTCTTACTCCATTCCTGTCTCCTGTGTTCCAGCTCTGTCCTGTCATCTACACTTCAGTCCCACAGTCCTACTCCAGTCCATCTTGAGCCGCCCCTCTCGGTATCAGCTACCGTGGTACTCGAACGCCTGGGCCTGCTCTTAACGGTCCCTGTATAGGGGTCAGTTCCACCTGGCCCAGAGGGTTCACTCCTGGAGATTCCGGCTTCAGATCAGCCACGCTAACAATTAGTGATGACATCAGAATGTATGGGCTCCTGTCAGGTATATATCAGTGATGTCAGAATGTATGGGTCCCTATCAGGTATATATTAGTGATATCAGAATGTATGGGCCCGTTACATATATATATTACTGATATCAGAATGTATGGGCCCATCTGGTGTATATTATTGGGGGAAGCAGAACATATTGGCCCCTATCAGGTGTATATTAGTGATGATCGGATTGCTGATGTTTTGGATTTGTGAGCTACAAAGGCACAGGAAACTTGGTCAGAGTTGAAGGAAAGATGAATGCAGCATGTTATCAGCAAATACTGGAGACAAATTTGCAATCATCAGCCTGGAAGCTGCGCATGGGACGTACTTAAACATTCCAACATGATAATGATTCAAAACACGTAGGCCAAGTCGACCTGTCATTGGCTACAGCAAAGCCAAGTGAAGGTTTTGGAGTGGCCATCTCAGTCTCCTGGCCTCAATATCATTGAGCCACTATGGGGAGATCTCAAGTGCACAGTTCATACAAGACCGCCCTGGAATTTACAGGAACTGGAGGCTTTTTGCCAAGAAGAGTGGGCAGCTGTACCATCTGAGAAAATAAAGAACCTCATCCACAACTACCACAAAAGACTTCAAGCTGTCATTGATGTTAGAAGGGGGAAATCCACAGTATTAAGAAATGGGGTATGTAAACTTTTGATCAGGGTCATTTGGATGTTTTGGGTTGTCATTATGATTTAAAAAGAGAAAACACAGTAGCTTGACAATAAATGGCTTCACCCAACCACTAACCATGAGTGAAGAAGAAGTTTTGGTGTTATCATTCATATTCTCTGAAAAAAGGCCAAGAAAGCAAAAATTCTGCCAGGGTATGTAAACTTTTGAGGAAAACTGTATCAGTGATGACATTAAAAAATAGAAATAAACAGAACTTTATTCAAAGCATATTAAAATCACAAAATAATGCCCACAGGTATCAGCTCTACCAGTGATCCACAGCCCACACTGAAAAAAGATTGCAGCACTTGTTAATAGTGAGTTGTATGGCAGGTTGTGAGTTCAGAAGCAGATGACATAGGTGCACAGAGATACATTGCATCTCTATGTTACTATACTGTACAGTTGAAGAAAATATTAGTTTTTTTTTATAGAAAATAAAAAATAAATACAACTGAAAAAATGTAAATTTCTTTAACCTCTTCATCCTCCAGCATTTTTTCACTTTAATGACCAGACGACTCTTGTGAAGGTTCACCACTGTTCCATGTTTTCTCCATTTGAGAATAATGGCTCTTACTGTGGTTCGCTGGAGTCTCAAAGCTTTAAGGCTGTGTGCACACGTAAGCGGTTTTTTTTCGCATTTTTTAAGCATTTTTAAGGGCAAAAACGCTTACAAGAAGCATCCCATTCATTTTAATGAATTCTGCACTTTTTGTGCATATTGATGCTTTTTTTCCGCAAAAAAACGCATTGCTGTAAAATCCGCATTACTAGCTATTTTCTATGAGATGAGACGCGTGGAAAAAAACACGCTTTTTCTGGGAAGGAGTCCGTTTTTCTGTCATGAACTTTCTGCATACATATGCACGTACCCTAAAAATGGCTTTATAACCTTTTTCCAGACTGATAGATCTCCATTCCTTTGCATCTCATTTGTTCATGAATTTCTTCGGATCGCAGCATATCGTCTACCTTTTGAGAATCTTTTTGTCTACTTTACTTTGTCAGACAGGTCCTATATAAGTGATTTTTGATTGATAACAGGTGTGGCTAGGGAAACTGAACTTCGCTTTTCAAAGATGTGAGAAACCACAATTAAAAAAAAGTAGGGGCAATCACTTTCACACAGGGCTCTGTATTTTTTCCCATTAATAATAAAGACCTTCATTTACAAATTGAATTGTGTTTCTTTGTCAAATATTTTAATTGTTACTATGAAACAATTAAGTATGACATCCATACAAAAGAGTAATGCACACTTGTGGGGTCTGGTTGGCTCCTGGGGGGGGTTAATGCAGGGCCCAACCAGATCTCACAAGCATGCATTTATCTCCCCTCCCCTTGGGAGCCCAACCCCCCCCCAGAGCCCAACCAGCCCCCACAAGTGTGTATTAAACCCCCCAGGACCCCACAAGCATGCACTACCCTCCCCCGGGACCCCACCCACACCCCACAAGCGTGCACTCACCCCCGCCGGGGCCCTACCAGACCTCTCAAGCGTGCATAACCCCCCCCCAACCAGACTCCGCAAACATGCATTAATCCCCCCAGATGACCAACCAGACCCCATAAGCATGCAAGAACCCCCCTGGAAGACCAACCAGACCCCACAAGCGTGCATTAACCCCCCCGGGACACCACCCATACCCTACAAGCATGCACCAGCCTACCCCGGGACCCCACCCATACCCTACAAGAGTGCACTAACCCCCTCGGGACCCAACCAGACTCCGCAAGCCTGCATTGATCCCCCCCAGATGACCAACCAGTGCCCACAAGCATACACTAACCCCCCCAGATCACACAAGCATGCACTAACCCCCCCAGACCCTACAAGCATGCACTAACCCCCCTCCCCCAGACCCTACAATCAGGCATTAATTCCCTCGGGAGCCCAACCAGACCCCAGAAGCATGCATTAACCCCCCCCCCCAATCAGACCCCAGAAGCATGCATTAATCCCCCCTGGGATCCCAACCAGACCCCACAAGCGTACATTAACCCCCCCCCCCAAAAAAAAAACCCAAAAAGCTCCCAGATGACCCACACATTAAGCCCCTAAATCCCACTAGATAGCCCCCAGTATCAGCCCCATCAACCCGTTAATTAATGAACACTCTTGTCACTGACGACGATGATCTCGCTCCCTACTGCTTACAACGTAGGCACCAGACGACCAAGACAAAGCTTCTCTTCCTTCATGCCTTTGCTAATGCTTAAGTCAGAACACGCCCCTTCCCTGTAACACGCCCCCCGGAAATGACGTCACACCTGGAAGCGCCAAACAGTTTCGCTAGCATTAACCATTTACCCACTAGACAGCGATCTGCACATCCATATTACTACTCCTCTGTTCCGGTCTGTAAGAGTCACAAGATGGCTACCAAATCGTTTCCGGTCCGTCACTACTCTGTTCCGATCCGTAGGAGTCCCAAGATGGCTGCCACAGCGTTTCTGGTCCGTCACTACTCTGTTCCGATCCGTAGGAGTCCCAAGATGGCTACCAAATCGTTTCCGGTCCGTCACTACTCTGTTCCGATCCGTAGGAGTCCCAAGATGGCTGCCACAGCGTTTCTGGTCCGTCATTTCCGTCGTGTGGTATCGTTAGGACACGGCCGGAAGTGGTGAGGCAGCTGTAGCTTTCTGAGCTTTGGTTGGTGTCTGAAGCTGAGCACGCTGTGAAGATGGGGAAGAGACAGCACCAGAAGGATAAGATGTGAGTGCGGCGCCCACTGCTGGAGCATGAGTGTAGTGATCCTGCCCTGTGAGCCCCTCCTGTGTGTGGTCCCTGCCTGGGCTGCACTCTGATCACACACAGAGATCCCTATTGGCAGTGTGTTTGGATCTGTCCCAGCATCCCACCACAGTGTGAACAGGACCTATATACACTATATGCATCACGGCCTGCGCACATTGCGCCTACGGGGGCTTTTATGGCGCCATACACATTAATGACTTGTGGATCTGGCAGCTATCGCTGCTGGGAACACTGGCTACGTGATTTTGGAGTACGGGGGGGAATTTTTGGCTCTTCCTCCAGAAGAGCATCGTGAGGTCTGACGCTGATGTAAGGGAAGAGGCCATAGCTCACAATCTCTCTTCTGGTTCTTCACAAACATGTTTGAAGGACCTGAGGTCAGAGCTACAAATTGTCCTGGTGAACCCTGCGGCCAATCAGCGCTGGCTTCACTCTCCACACTTACAGATCAAAGACATGGAGGAAATGAGAGCAGCTGCAGCTCTGACCTTCTCCGGATGTGTGTGACTTGTCTGAAGGCGGGAAGAGCGAAGCCAGCGCTGATTGGCCACAGGGCTCACATGACACAACAATGTTACGTCATCCCTGGGAGAGCCAGTGCTGATTGGCTGCAGGGATCACATGACACAACAATGTTACGTCATCCCTGGGAGAGCCAGTGCTGATTGGCTGCAGGGATCACATGACACAACAATGTTACGTCATCCCTGGGAGAGCCAGTGCTGACATCTGGAACGACACCAGACTTGAGTACAAGGTCGGAGATACACGTTCAGTATTTGGTCAGTATTGGTAAGCCAAAATTGTGGTGCGGAAGCCTTGAACTATCGGGTCCAATATGTTAGAGAAATCCCCGGTATAGTGCTAGTCTGCAACAAGCTTTAGTCAGACAGCTGCCAGTAGTCTTAAAGGAAACCTGTCCGGTCTGATAACGCAATTAATTTGCAGATACGGGGTTAATCTGCAGGTTAATAGCGCTATGATTGTTCCCGGCCACAGAACTGAATGTGCAGCACCCCGGACAAAATTGACTTTATTTTTCCTGTGAGCCGCCGGCTTTCAGTTGTACAGGCAAGCCTGGAGCAATGACAGTGACCGCTCACAGGACTGACAGTCGCGGCTGTATTCACACTTGGCACAGACTGACAGCTGGCTCAGCAATGCACCAGTGCAGACCTGGCAGTCAGTGTCCAGGCGTGCTTATTGCCACCACTTTTAGTACTGTGAGTCAGTCATAGATGCATGACTGAAAGCCGGCAGCTCGTGGGATAAATATAGTTCATTTTTACTGCTGAGCAAACGTGTCGAGATAAGGTGTTATCCGAGCATGCTCGGGTGCTAACCAAGTGTCTTCGAGTCCCCACAACTGCACAGCCGCAAGATATGTAGCTGCGGGCATTTGATCATTGTCTTCAGCGTACTCCAAACAATTTTGGTTAGCCCACGAGCATGCTCCGATAACACCTCCGAGCTCATCACTATTTAATTTTCTACCAGGTGCCACACTTTCAGTACTGTGGCAGGGCACCTTCATGACTCTAACCTGCGGGTTAATACCGTTATCAGACCTGAAAGGTTGCCTTTCAAATCTTTAACTTTTTGGGAGAAAAAAGGAAAACCGATTGTTTGGATTATTTTCTTATTCTATGCATAATACTGTGTGCTACTGACTTTTAGAAATGTTTAAAGGGTGTAAGGCAGTGACCCCTGTTACAGCTAGGGGCGCTGTATGTGCTCCTCAGGATATGCATGCAGGCGTTTCTTTGATTGTGATGGTGAAACTGTGACCGGCATGATTGTAAATGGCCGGTAAGTGTCGCAGAGGTCCTCTACGCTGTAAACCCGAAATAATATTGTTATCCTGGGACTTGTAGTTCCTTGAGTGTATTTACCTATAAGGGGGGCTTATAGGGCTAGTCGGGGAGCTGGGCGGGATCAGCTAGCCACACATTTACCCCCCACATATGGGGGTGGTTTTGGATATATGTTACTGAGGTCTGGTCACATGGAGTGTGTGAACCTAAGTGGTCAGAGTGCAAGGTCCTGGAAGGGCCTGTGTGTTGGAAGTTGGTAACTTCCTGAAGAGCACATGGTGAGGCCTTGGACCTGGAGGCCTGTGTGTTGGACGGTCCCAGGGGCGGACGGACGTCCTGAATAGCACCTGGAGAGGCCATATGTGAGCAGATTCTGTGACGGCCCTGCGTTGGGGAGCTACCGACCTTCTGAGGGTCTGGAGTGCCCTGGTCACAAGGACAGTGATCTCAGTAAGGCAGCTTCCCTGGGAGAGAGGATTGACAAGGAGTCAGCGGGTGGAGGAGGAGCTTCCATAAAGTACCTCCACAGACTGTTCGTGCTTATTATGTTCCATGAACTAATGAACTGTTTGATGTGCGGTTGCCCACGGTCACTGGACAGTGAGGTCTGGCGTGTTTAGGGACCGCGAGTTAAAGCTATCTCTTGTAAAGGTCTCTGGACTATGTACTTGGAGAGGAAAAAAAAAAACAGCAAGAAGGTCGCAGTCTAAGGCTGTGTGCACACGCTGCGGATTTTGCTGCGGTTCCGCAGCGGTTCTGGTGTACAGTACCATGATTCCCTATGGGAATCAAAAACCGCAGTGCAGACGGTGCGGAATTTTCCGCGCGGATTATCTGCGGTTTTCAATCCGCAGAAAGAATTGACATGTCAATTCTTTCTGCGGATTCTGCTGCGGTTTGCCATCTCCTCTATTGAGGAGATGAAAAACCGCAGGGCAAAACCGCAGAGCAATCCGCAGGTAAAACCGCAGGTATTTTGACCTGCGGTTTCACCTGCGGATTTTACAAAATCCGCGCGGATGAATCCGCACCTAATCCGCAGCGTGTGCACACAGCCTTAAAGATAACCTTTAATCCATTAGGTTAAAACATGAATAGCACGGGATAGCCGGGCATAGAAAAAACACTGTGGTTTATGATGGCACAATAAGGCTATGTGCCCACGTTGCGTGTTAAAACGTACACTGAAAGCCGGACTCCTTCCCAGAAATCGCACGTTTTTTTTCACCGCGATTTTGCTGCGATTTTCTCAAGCACTTTCCAAGCGATTTGAAGCATCGCTTGGAAAGTGATTGACAGGTTGGTCACACTCGTCAAACATAGTGTTTGACAAGTGTGAGCAGCTTTTTACTATTGAGGCCGCATATGCAGCATCAATAGTAAAAGATAAAATGTTAAAAATGATAAAAAAATAAAAAATCGGGGTATATTTACCTTCCGGCGTCCCGCGCTGCATTCCCGGCCTCAGCGTTCCCAGTAATGCCTTGTGAGACCTGTGATGACGTAGTCTCGCGTTGCTATAGCGATCTCGCGAGACCAAGTCATTACAGGGCCTTGCCGCAAGGCATTACTGGGAGCGCTGAGGCCGGGAATGCAGCGCGGGACTTCGGAAGGTAAATATACCCCGATTTTTTATTTTTTATTCATTTTTTTTTACAGGGGAATAGTACCCAGGGCCTGGAGGACAGTCTCCTCTCCTCCACACCGTGAGTACCAACCGCACATGAGACGCTTAACTTCCCGCATGGTGGGCATAGCCACATGCGGGAAGTAAGCGATTCTCATGCATTCCTATGGATGCTGAATCGCGGCAATTCTTTGCGTTTCCGCACAAAAGAATGACCATGCTGCGATTTTTTCCGCGGTGCGTTTCCACCGCGGAAAAAAGCGCAGCATTAGCACAGCATGTGCAGAATGCCATAGGAATGCATGGGGGGGCGTTCTGTACATGATTTTTTAAACGTTTTCGCACCGAAAATCGCAGCAAAAACGCTTAAAAATCGCATCGTGGGCACACAGCCTTAATTGCATGGACTGTTTATGTAAGAAAGCATCCTTGTGTGCCTCAAATCGGTTGCCAAGCGAGTGTCCCCCAACACACTCAGTAGGCGCTGCACTACAAGGGTAGATCCAGGTCTTTATGTAAACACAAAAAATGCACTTAAGCATTAACAGACCGGTAATTGCAACTTACCTGCCTGTTGTGCCGTTCTCCCCCGGCACAGAGCTGTCGCAGACCACTCCTGCTGAGGATTCCGCTGTCTCTGTTGACATGACGGAGCAGGAATTCTGACATCATTCTGATTGACAGCCGGCTCCACCAGTTAGGCAGCGGGGATCCGGCTGTCAATCAGAACGGTGTTGGAAGTCCCATCCCGTTGACAGAGCGAAGCAGGAAAGAATCCTCCGCCCTGTAGACGTGATGTCAGCAGAGGCTTCTGAATCCCTGGCAGGAGCGGACTGTGAGCACTCTGTGCCAAGGAAGAACAGCGTCGTGCACAACTGGCAGGTAACTTGCATTTACCTGCCTGTTAGGCTAAGTGCACACGTACCGGAACTCTCGCGGAAATTACTGCGAGAATTCCGGAATTCTATTCCGCGGGAAAATCGCATTTTAAATTCCCGCGATTTTCCCGCTGAAAAAGTAGCATTTTGCAAGCGTATTTAGCTTGCAAAATGCTAGCGTTTTCCAAGCGATCTGTAGCATCGCTGGGAGAACTGATTGACAGATTGGTCACACTCGTCAAACATAGTGTTTGACGAGTGTGACCAGGTTTTTACTACTGCGGCTGCCTATGCGGCATCAGTAGTAAAAGATAAAATGTAAAAAAAAATAAAAAATAGTCTTATTCTCACCTTCCGGCGTCCCACACATCCGTTCCCAGTAATCCTTTGCGAAAATGCCCGCGATGACATCCGTTCTCGCGGGATCGCGATGTCTCGCGGTAATTCGCGATGATGTCGCGCGAATGACCGCGAGACTTCGCGATCCCGCGAGAATGGACGCCATCGCGGGCATTTTCGCAAAGGCTTACTGGGACCGGGAGCGTGGAGAGAGGCGGTAATGCTGCGCGGGACGCCGGAAGGTAAGAATAACAATATTTTTTATTTTAAATTCTATTTTTTACAGGGATATGGTACCCAAAGCCCGGAGGACAGTCTCCTCTCCTCCGGACCGTGGGTACCATCCGCAATTGTTCTGCTTACTTTCCGCATGGTGTGCACAGCCACATGCGGGAAGTAAGCGGAACAATGCATTCCTATGGGTGCGGGATCGCCGCGATTCCGCAAATTAGTGAGCATGCTGCGGTTTTTACCGCAAAGCGATTCCGCCGCGGTAAAAACCGCAGCATTAGCACAGCATTGCGGAATCCCATAGGAATGCATGGGATGCTTATTTTTCGCGGCAAAATCGCGCGGATAAAACCGCCACGGAAACGCAAAAAAAAGCCACGTGTGAACTCAGCCTTAGTGTTTCGGTACATTTTTTTTCTTTTTTTTTTTTTTTTTTATAAAGTTTTATATCTAACCTCTATATGGTACGTCTCACTGGGGTACTGCCTTTTGATAACTTATTTGAATAATTTTCTTAGCTATTTTTCACTTTGTGCTCATTTCATCTTCTAGGGAGTCCATATTGTAATGAGCCCTTTTAGTGTAGGAGCGTTGAGTGGTATGGTCGTAATTGAAGTGATCGTGTACAGCTACACTGTGTTCCAAATTATTATGCAAAAAATATTTCCTCATATTTCCTCTAAATTACCTATATGAATTGCAGTCATTGTTATTTTCCAGTCATCTAATATTCTAGTATAATTGCAATGTTTTTGAACAAACTTCCTATGAAAACAGAATATTTTTAAAAATAAGAAACACTCAAAATGCATGTTCCAAATTATTATGCTCAGCAGAGTTTTCAACCTTTTTATTTTGAACAAAAAAATGGTCAATTGTGAAATTATAAGCATCAGCTTATTACAAAATGAAATCAGTTTTCAAGGCAAAACTTTATTCTAGGTGATGTTATATTTGCACATAGGACCCCTTGTTGGAAAGAAGCTTCTGAACTCTCTCGTCCATTGAATTTGTCCGTTTTTGGATGGTTTGTGCTTCAATTGTTTTGCATGTGGACAGAATACCCTCCCAGAGCTGTTGCTTAGATGTGAACTGCCTCCCGCCATCATAGACACTCCTTTTTGATGATGCTCCAGAGGTTCTCAATGGGGTTGAGGTCAGGGGAAGATGGTGGCCACACCATAAGTTTGTCCTCTTTTATGCCCATAGCAGCCAGAGATGCAGATGTGTTATTTGCAGCATGAGACGGTGCATTATCATGCATGAAAATTATCTTGCTGCGGAAAGCACGGTTCTTCCTCTTGAACCATGGCAGGAAGTGCTGTTTTAGAAACTCCGCATAGATTATGGAGTTCATCTTTACCCCTTCAGGGATCCTAAAGGGGCCGACAATCTCTCCCCCCATGATTCCAGCCCAAAACATTACTCCACCTCCTCGTTGGCGCATTAGCCGTGTTTTCATGGGGTGTCCATCAACCAGCCATCCTCCACGCCATCCCATCTGGACCATCGAGCGTTGCACGGCACTCATCGGTGAACAAAACAGTTTGGAAGTCAGTCTTCATGTATCGTTTGGCCCACTGGAGCCGTTTCTACTTGTGTGCAGTGGATAGAGGTGGTCAACAAGATGGCTGCAAACCTCTGAAGGACCCTGCATCTTGTTGTTCGGGGGAAGTTGGAGGCACCAGCAGCTTCAAAAACTTGTCTGCTGCTATGACAAGGCATTTTTGCAGCTGCTCTTTAAACCTGACGCAATTGCCTGTTGGAAAGAGTCCTCAATTTTTCCTTATCAGCACGCACACGTGTGTGCTGGGAATCAGCTACATACTTCTTGATTGTGCGATGATCACAATGAAGTGTCTTGCAATGTTGATTGTAGTCATGCCTTGACCTAAATACTCCACAGTTTGTTGCTTCTCAGCAGCCGACACATCCTTTTTCTTTCCCATTTTGACAAAAAATGTAGGCTGCTTAATAATGTGGAACAGCCTTCTTAAGTAGTCTTGCCTTTATTTGGACACACCTGCCAAACTAATTTGCACAGGTATCTGCAATTGCTTTCAGTGATATAAAGAGCCCTGACACACATCACCATCAATGAGTTTAAATGACAAACAAAAAAATTCTAACCTTATCACTCCTAAACTCTTTTTGCATAATAATTTGGAACACAGTTTAAGTGTCGCTTATTGATTGTATGAGCGGATAAAGAATTGTTGTGGTTTTGGGCAAATCCTGATCGGCTGCTTGCTCTAGGTTATGGATTTTCTTTTCTTTAATAGGTACATCACATGTGCAGAGTACACAAACTTTTATGGAGGAAAAAAAGCAGGTATGATCTTTCTGGGACAATGAAAGCAACTTTCTCTCTACAGGTGTAAAAAAAAATACTTACAGGGTTTTATTCATTATTGCATTTGCACTCTCGTTTACTTTTTGCTGATTTTTTTTTTGTAGCCTGTTTTTGATTTGTACCAACTTCTTTTAATTTGTTTTGTTTTTTCTGTTTTATGTGTTTGCCCATGTTTTTTTTATACAGTGGGTACAGAAAGTATTTAGACCCCTTTAAATTTTTCGCTCTTTGTTTCATTGCAGCCATTTGTTAAATTGAAAAAAGTTCATTTTTTTTTCCTCATTAATGTGCACTCTGCGCCCAATCTTGACTGACAAAAACAAAGATGTAAAAATGTTGGCAAATTTTATAAAAAAAAAAAAAAACAACTTAAACCTGAAATATCACGTGGTCATAAGTATTCAGACCCTTTGCTAAGGCGCTCATATTTAAGTCACATGCTGTCCATTTCCTTGTGATCCTCCATGAGATGGTTCTACTCCTTCATTGGAGTCCAACTGTGTTTAATTATTGATTTGTAAAGGCACACACCTGTTTATATAAGGCCGGCTTCACATTTGCGTAATGGCAGAGCTGCGGACTTCCTCCGTGAAGCTCCCCCCACTGCCGCACCTCCTCCGGTCTGCTCCGCCTACGTCGGCCTGCGTACCTATCTTTAACATTGGGTACGCAGGCCGTGCGGATGTATGCGGATGCCTCCGCACGCGCCATTTTGACAATGCGGCGATCCGCGTCGAACGCAACATGTTACAATTTGATGCAGTCGCCGCATCGTCAAAATGACGCATGCGGAGGCACCGCATACATCCGCACGGCCTGCATACCCAATGTTAAAGATAGGTATGCATGCAGATGTAGGCGGAGCTGACCGGAGGAGGTGCGGCAGTGGGAGGAGCTTCACAGAGCAAGTCCGCAGCTCTGCCAAATGCAAATGTGAAGGCAGCCTAAGACCTCACAGTGCATGTCAGACCATTTGAGAATGATGAGGTCAAAGGAACTGACCAAGGAGCTCAGAGACAGAATTGTGGCAAGGCACAGATCTGGCCAAGGTTACAAAAGAATTTCTGCAGTACTCAAGGTTCTTAAGAGCACAGTGACCTCAGTTTGGGACCACCAGAAGTTTTCCTAGACCTGGCTGACCAGCCAAACTGAGCAATCGTGGGAGAAGAGCCTTGGTGAGAGAGGTAAAGAAGAACCCCAAGATCATTGTGGCTGAGCTCCACAGATGCAGTAGGGAGATGGGAGAAAGTTCCACAAAGTCAACTATCACTGCAGCCCTCCACCAGTCGGGCCTTTGTGGTAGAGTGTCCCGATGGAAGCCTCTCCTCAGTGCCAGACAAATGAAAGCCTGCATAGAGTTTGCTAAAAAACACATGAAGGACTCCCAGACTATAAGAAATAAGATTCACTGGTCTGATGAGATGAAGATAGAGTTATCACCAAAAAGTACTAAGGGGTATGTGTGGAGAAAACCAGACACTCCTCACCTGCCCAATACAATCCCAACAGTGAAACATGGTGGTGGCAGCATCATGCTATGGGGGTGTTTTTCAGCTGCAGGGACATGACGACTGGTTGCAATTGAAGGAAACATGAAAGTGGCCAAGAACAGAGAGATCCTGGATGAAAACCTCTTCCAGAGTGCTGTGGACCTCATACTTGGCGAAGGTCCACAGCACTCTAAGCACACAGCTAAAATAACAAAGGAGTGGCTTCAGAAAAACTCTGTGACCATTCTTGACTGGCCCAGCCAGAGTCCTGACCTTAACAAAATTGAGCATCTCTGGAGAGACCTGAAAATGACTGTCCACCAACGTTCACCATCCAACCTGACGGAACTGGAGTGGATCTGCAAGGAAGAATGGCAGAGAATCCCCAAATCCAGGTGTGAAAACTTGTTGCATCATTCCCAAGAAGACTCATGGCTGTACGTGCTCAAAAGGGTGCTTCTAGTCAATACTGAGCAAAGGGTCTGAATACTTATGACCATGTGATATTTCAGTTTTTCTTTAAGAAATTTGAAAAAATTTCTACATTTGTTTTTTTTTTTTTTTCCAGTCAAAATGGGGTGTAGAGTGTGCATTAATGAGAAAAAATTGGACTTTTTTGAATTTACCAAATGGCTGCAATGAAGTAGAGTGAAAAATTTAAAGGGGTGTGAACACTTTCCGTACACACTGTATGTTTGTCATTGTGGTAAATCAATTGCCAACAATTGCAACTTTTTTCAAAAGTCGCAAATGTTTTTTGTAAATGTGCTCCTGTCACCCCTAGAATGCACACTTGTGAATTTTAGGACATTTTGCTCTTAAGAGGCACAAAAAAGTGAAACACAAAAATAATTTGCTTTTGTGCAAAATTCACAAAACGCATGCAACATTTTGAGATATTTGGCACACAAAGGCAATGAATTTCACAAGACATAAAAAAAATTCAAAAGATGAATAGGTTCTATAGTCTCCACACTTGGCCATCGTTACAAAAGTATAATTTGTACATTTGACTGCATAAGATGTTAATGGCAATGAAATACAGATAAATGTTTCAGATTTTCTTTTTCGTTGAACAGATATTCCGAAATCAAACTTCAGACGCTTACCATTCGATCACTGCAGGTTTGTTATTTCTGGCTAAACAGCGATTGGAATTATTTACCGTATTTTTGGACTATAAGACGCACCTAGGTTTTAGAGGAGGAAATTGGGGCAAAAAAAATTGAAGCAAAAGATGTGGTCAGTTCTGTACTTAATTTCCTCTATCCTGGTATATATGGTCTCATCATCCCCATCCTGATACACATGCCCCCCTCCTCCACCCCTGCCCTGGTGTGCGTGGCCAGCCACACACCCCTGCCCTGGTGTCCATGGCCCCCCTCATCCCCACTCTGCTATGCGTGGCCGGCCCTCATCCCTACCCTGGTGTGCGTGGCCGGCCCTCATCCCTACCCTGGTGTGCGTGGCCGGCCCTCATCCCTACCCTGGTGTGCGTGGCGGGCCCCCAGTCCCCACCCTGGTGTGCGTGGCGGGCCCCCAGTCCCCACCCTGGTGTGCGTGGCGGGCCCCCAGTCCCCACCCTGGTGTGCGTGGCGGGCCCCCAGTCCCCACCCTGGTGTGCGCGGCGGGCCCCCAGTCCCCACCCTGGTGTGCGCGGCGGGCCCCCAGTCCCCACCCTGGTGTGCGCGGCGGGCCCCCAGTCCCCACCCTGGTGTGCGCGGCGGGCCCCCAGTCCCCACCCTGGTGTGCGCGGCGGGCCCCCAGTCCCCACCCTGGTGTGCGCGGCCGGCCCTCAGAAAACATTAAAAAAAAATTACTTGCCTTCCCGGCGCTCCCTCGCAGCATCTTGTTCTTATGCCAGCCACTGCTTTATGCTTGTAAGCAGCGCATGGCAGGGACATCCTGCACTGCTTGCAAGCCGAAGGTCAGCTGCCGGAATACTCAGTGCTCTGCACGCCGGGACTGTGTGCACAGAAAGCAGTGAGTATTTAGTGCTCTCCAGCGTTCACATGTCAGCCGGAGCCTTACTGCTGCTTCCAGTGGTCACGTGTGCCGATACTTAAGAGAAATGAATATTCATGGATGGATAGGACATCGGACTATAAGACGCACCCCTATTTTCCTCCACATTTTTGGAGGAAAAAAGTGCGTCTTATATTCCGAAAAATATGGTAGTTAAATTGCACAAAATCTTAAACATTCCTCCACCCTTTTGCTTGCACAGCTCCTATGCAAACTATGGCGCTGGTTTACTAAAACAATCTAATTTTTGGAAGTGCAAACTTACAACTAGAAAGTATTAAAATGCAACACATTTATCAAAAAGCCTTGTGCTGGATGATAAATTAGTTGCATCTGTAGATAGTCTAGTCTACGTTCACACCACCTCTTGGAGGCTTATTCTGATCAACTATTTTGTATCCGGGACCCTGTGCACCACTCCTTCAGGCTGGGGTGCTCTTGAGACAACCTCCATTGAACTGTCAAATACTCCAGTAAAAATATCCAAGGCATCTTCCTCAATAAACTTCTTTATGGAAAAAACGTATGCGTTGTGATAAACTGCCTTTTTCAAGCCATGTCAAAAAGAGTAATATATACACAGACATGCAGAGCTCATTACTGTCATTATTATGAGGTATCAATGGGCCTCATTCCTCCCATTAATCCCACCTCTGTCATCATAGAAACACTAGAGGTAGATGAAAACCATTATCAAAAATTGCAATCATGTAAAATCAGAGACAATCATATTACCAAGACGACAATATAATTATCACCATCGCTATAATTGTCAAATACACCACCGATGATCCAGGAAAAGGTTCTTTATTAATATTGTTTGCACTCTGCTGCCATATCAATTCGAACTAGTCACACACCATTGTTGGTAGCCAGTACCTAATTATCACAGTTATAAAGCTGTCCAGATGAATGGGGCGTCAAGTAATAAACCTCATTCTGATGAAAAACACGTGAAGGTGGTGGCCGTACAGTGGGGTGTAGCATCAGGACGCAGATCGGGAGCGGTATGACTCAATCTGTGGCTCACAATGGTGTAATCGCTGTGATGGTCACAAGGCTAAATACCAGTCACGTAACCAGCATCCCCACAGTGTAAAAGCATGTTATGACAGAATCGACAATAAGTACAAAAGGCCGCCACCTTGCGGAAGTGCGTTTCTAACCCCGCCTATCAGCGCCCTTTCTACATCTGCTATGAGCACCGCCCTGTGGCTGGCATTTATAGCTTATGAGCTGAAGCCCAGCTATGTGTAGCACAAGTGAACAGATGAACGTATATACGAAAATTTGGTATTGCCACATTCAGAATCGCCTGATCTACCAAAATATAAAAAGAATTAATCCGATCAGTAAACGGCGATCAAAACAGCAGAACTATTTTTTTTTTTAGTCTCTGCAACATTTAAATAAAATGCAATAACGGGCAATCAAAACCTCATATCCACCCCAAAATAGTATCAATAAAACCGTCAGCTCAGCACGCAAAAAAATAAGCCCTCACTCAGCCCCAGATTTTGAAAAACAAAACAGGTTTCGGAAAATGGCGCTTTTTTTTTGCCTTCGCCTCATTTGGGGACACAGGTACTGTGGGTGTATGCTACTGCCGCCATGAGGCTGACACTAAGTGGAAAGAAAGAGGTTAGCTCCTCCTCCGCCGTATATACCCTCGCCCCGATTGCGGGCGGAAACCAGTTTTTTGCTTAGTGTCTGTTGGAGGCACACGTCGTTCTGTCTCAAGACTGATTCTTTTTTTTTTTTTTTTTTCCCATGAAGATAAGACAGGGGCGACGGAACCTATTGAAAGGGTCCGATCTCCCCAAACCAACAAAGGGCGAGCACGTGCGAGTGTCCCTCCACGTATCCTCTGCTACAACGGAGATTTTTTTCCGCATGTTCCATTTTTCAACAACGGGTGAGCACGTGCGAGTGTCCCTCCACGTATCCTCTGCCACAACGGAGATTTTTTTCCGGATGTTCCATTTTTCAACAACGGGTGAGCACGTGCGAGTGTCCCTCCACGTATCCTCTCCCGCGACGTGGGATATTGTCAGACCACGGAGGTGAGATACGGGTGACGGACCCTATGGAAGGTGTCCGATCTCCCCAAACCAACATTGGGCGAGCACGTGTGAGTGTCCCTCCACGTATCCTCTCCCGCACCGTGGGACATGATGCCGGACTTAGCCCTGTCCACCCTAGGGTATTGAAACCCTAGGCTGCACAGAGGCATAAGCGTAGACCGTGCGGCCCCCACTTCCCCACCAATGCTAAAGACTGCGGTGGGGCAAGGTGGCGGACGGTCCCTCTCCTCACCCCTTGAAGGGGTTAGATGGAGCTAGGGTGCCTGCACCGTCTTTACTTCACACGGCCACCTTCCCCTCTACCGGAGGTGGATGGCCAGAGAGGGCTCCTGCAGAGTCCGGCAGCGGCGGATTGTGGGGTCCAGCGGTAAACATCCCCCCCCCCGGGTAGATGGGGGGGGGGGGGAAATCGAGGCTGCGGCTTCAGCCGGTGCTAGGCCGCGGTCGGAAGTCCCCGGCATTGCGTCACGGCGGCTCGCCCCCCCCCCCCCCCCTGTGGCCTGGGCTGACGCCGAAAGAAATTTAGGCCTCGGCTTCAGGCCGAAGCTAGGCCGCAATAGGAAGTACCGCCCCAGGATCCTTTTTTTTTTTTTCTTCCGGGGGACGGCCTGCAGTGGTGGCGCACGGATTGAAGCGACGCCTCGCACGCTGAGGACACGGGACACAGGACTGGTGTAAGTGCTGCACCCCAGCCCCACGGAGAGGCCACGCTAACAGGATCAAAGGGCGCCCTCCCCCAACGGTTTTTTCAGCACGGAGCCCTGACAGGTACAGCATGTCAGGAAAAGCTAAGACGCATACGTTCTTATACGCTGCATGCATCTCCTGTCAGTCTGCTTTTCCGCTGGCTCAGACCAAGCGAGTATGCGAAGCCTGCGAGTAGTAACGCGCTCAGGAGCTCTCCCCTGCGACCCAGGAGCCCAGTGTACCAAGTCCCCTGGAATGGGTGTCATCACTGTCGCAATCTGTGGCGTCACTTACAAGAGCAATCGAGTCCCTTGGGCCCCAGATAGGGACAGGGACTCGCCTGTCTTAGATGGGTCCTCTACCTCACAGGAGACTCCGGCCTGCAGGGGCCGCTCTCACTCCAGGCAGACGCAAGGGAAACGAACCCAGATGGCGTCTTCTGGTCCATCCGGTGCCTTGGCATCCGTGAGCTCTGCTTCCCGCGCCCCGTCACCAGCAGTCGATAGCGAGCAAGGCTCGGACTACGACTCGGACGAACCCCTTGACCTAGATACGCCAGGTGGTCAGGAAACGGTTAACAGTCTCATAGAAGCTGTTAACCAGACTCTGGGGATTGAGGATGATTCCACTCTGGCTGCGGGCCATAAGGTGTCATTTAAGCGGGTCAAGCGTCCCCATAGAGTATTTTGCACTCACCCTGAATTTGAGGACATAGTGCAAAGACACAGAGAATGGCCGGACAGGCGGTTCTCGGGCCAGAAGGCACTTGAGGCGAAGTATCCTTTTGCCCCGGATCTGCGTAAAAAGTGGACAGAATCCCCAATGGTGGATCCACCTGTGTCGCGCTTGGCTACAAAAACTCCACTATCCGTGCCTAGCGGTTCTTCTATTAAGGATCCCACTGATCGTCTCATAGAGAACTTGGCTCGCTCAGTGTTTGAGGCATCAGGATCAGCACTCTCTCCCTCGTTCACAGCAACGTGGGTAGCCAAGGCCATGATTTCTTGGTCAGAAACTTTGAATGGAGCCTTGCAGGACATAGACCTACCAGTGGAAGTATCAGAAATCACAGATCAGATAGCCATGGCGGGGGACTACTTTGATTAATGCATCTTTAGATGCGGCCAACTGCGCTGCACTTGCGGCCACAAATGCAATCTCCATTAGGAGAGCGCTATGGTTAAGGACATGGCGGGCTGATTCAGCCTCAAAAAAGTCCTTGACAGTGCTACTATACCAGTGTGGCCGCCTGTTCGGAGAGAAGTTAGATCAGCGCATCTCCGACTCCACAGAAGTCAAGAGCGGATTTCTTCCTCAACAAAAGGTCAAACCGCCATTTCGTCATCAGTTTCGGGCATGTTTTTGGGCCTTTCGCAACCCCGGGTGGACGACAGCGGCTAATTCCGCCGCATCAGGGCACCCCAACCAGAATAGGGACCGACAAGTCTCATATAGAACCAACCCATTGAGGAGGATGCGTGCTATCCAGTCCAGGTCGAGGGGATCCAGGTCCCAAGGATCTTCAGCCAAATGATTCGGGGCATTTGTCAGGCGACACTAGCAAGGTAGGCGGCCGCCTACTCCGGTTTCACCACGCCTGGCTCAATGTCGCACATGACACATGGGTAAGAGAGCTGGTGTCCACAGGGTACAAGATAGCATTTGTCAGGTACCCCCCCAGATGATTTTTTTCTTTCCCGTCTTCCCAAAGTGGATACCCGGGCAAAGGCTCTACTAGGAGCCATTGATTTGCTCAGCCACAACGGAGTTATCATTCCTGTACCGAAAAACGAGAAGACGCAGGGCTTCTATTCCAATCTGTTTGCAGTCCCCAAAAAGGAAGGGACTGTGAGGCCCGTTTTGGATCTAAAGCTCCTGAACAAATTTATCAGGGTCAGACATTTCTTGATGGAGTCTCTCCAGTCATATCGGCAATGGGGCAGGGAGAGTACTTGGCCTCTATCGATATCCAGGACGCCTATCTACATATCCCCATTTTCCCTCCGCATCAAAGGTTTCTACGCTTCGTCATCAACGGTCTACATTTTCAGTTTGCAGAGCTGCCCTTCGGGCTAGCCACTGCCCCCAGAGTGTTCACAAAGGTCATGGCAGTCCCCATGGCCATCCTGCACTCCCGGGCATAGTCGTATTCACCTACTTAGACGACCTCTTGGTCAAGGGCCTTTCAAGGCGGGCATGCGAGGAAAGTGTCAGTATTACTCTAGATACTCTTGCCCGCTTAGGGTGGTTGGTCAATGTAAAGAAGTCCTCCCTTGTTCCAGCTCAGAGAATTTCCTTTTTAGGGATGACCTTCGACACTTGCTGAGGGTTGGTAATTCTCCCTCAAGACAAGGCCCTAGCCGTCCGGCAGGGAGCGCGGGTACTGCGCCAACCAGTCCCTCACACCATCCGTTTCTGCATGAGGATGTAGCGATGGAAGCGATCCCGTTCGCCCAGTTCCATCTTCGCCCCCTGCAGCATGCCCTCTTGTCAGCCTGGGACAAGAACCCATTCACACTCGATCATCAGTGCCGGTTGTCCTCTCAGGTCAGACTAGAGTGGTGTACAATCAGTTCCTCCCTTCTTCAAGGAAACCCTTTCACCCGGAGCAGTGGCTGGTGGTCACAATCGACGCTAGCCTTTTCGGCTGGGGAGCGGTTTTTCGCCACCACACGACCCAGAGACGGTGGTCGCCGCAGGAGGCATGCCTCCTGATCAACTTGTTGGATATACGGGCGATCCGGCTGACTCTGCAACGGTTTCATCACCTTCTAGCAGGCCGCCCCGTCCGGGTTCAGTCAGACAACGCCACGGCGGTGGCTTACATAAATCACCAAGGAGGCACCCGAAGCAGGGCAACCATGTGCGAGGTAGGGCACGTGCTTCGCTGGGCCGAGAGGAACCGCTCGCTGATATTGGTGGTCCACATCCCGGGGGTAGGGAACTGGGCGGCAGACTTCATCAGACGGCAGGGGCTTGTGTCCGGGGAATGGTCACTACACCCAGAGGCCTTTCAGCAGATTTGCCAATGGTGGGGAACACCGGCTGTGGATCTGATGGCCTCCAAGGTAAACTCCAAGGCGTCCGTATTTGTCGCTTGTTCCCGGGACCCGCAGGCAATCACCGTGGATGCTCTGGTTCTGCCATGGAGTCAGTTTCGCCTCCCATACCTATTCCCCCCCCCCCCCCCCCCCCCTGCTGCCACTACTTCTGAGGGTCATCAAGAAGATCAAGACAGAAGGGGTGCCAGTGATTCTGCTGGCCCCAGATTGGCCTCGTCGGTTGTGGTACGCAGATCTAGTACAGCTGCTCGTCGACGTGCCATGGCGACTGCCAGAGCGCCCAGATCTACTTTCCCAAGGGCCGATCTGCCACCCGAACTCAGGGGCCCTGTGTTTGACGGCTTGGCCGTTGAATCTTGGATTCTGATGCAGGCAGGGTTTGGGCGCAAAGTGGTTGCTATGATGGTTAGCGCCCGGAAGCCTGCCTCAGCACGAATTTGCCACCACACCTGGAAGGTGTTCTTTGCATGGTGTCGAGGCAACGGTTGTTCACCACTGAGATTCTCCATCCCTAATATCTTGTCTTTTCTCCAGTCTGGCCTAGACTCAGGCTTGGCCCCCAGTTCTCTCAGGAGACAGATATTGGCTTTATCCGTCCTTTTTCAGCACAAGATTGCACTACCAACTTGCAAATAAAGACTTTCATCCAGGGTGTCTCCCACTTGGTACCTCCCTATAAGGCACCTATGGACGCGTGGGACCTTAACCTGGTCCTAAGTATTCTGCAAGAAGCTCCATTCGAGCTGCTACAGGATATCTTTGTCATACCTTTCCTGGAAGGTGGTGTTTCTGGTAGCTATAATATCAATCAGGCGTGTCTCGGAGCTGGCAGCATTATCTTGCCGAGCCCCGTTTCTGACCTTTTACAAAGACAAGATGGTTCTTAGACCAGCTCCTCCTTTTTTGCCAAAAGTCGTTTCCTCGTTTCATATTAAGGAGGATATTGTCTTGCCCTCTCTTTGTCCAGCACCGGTACGCCGTGTGGAAAAGGCCCTGCATATGTTAGACCTGGTGAGAGCACTCAGGAGGTACGTGTCATGGACGGCACCCTTTCGTCAGGCGCTGTTCGTGCTCCCTGAAGGTCGCAGGAAGGGACTCGCTGCCTCAAAATCGACCATAGCCAGATGGATTCGTTTGGTTATTCAGGAGTCCTACCGCATCGGAGGCACGCCAATTCCAGCAGGGATCAGAGCACACTCTACTTTTGCACTGGGCGCCTCTTGGGCGCTTTGGCACCAGGCTTCAACGGAACAGGTTTGCAAGGCAGCGACCTGGTCCAGCCTGCACACGTTTACTAAACATTACAATATCCATACTTAGGCTTCGGCGGATGCGAACCTGGGTAGAAGGATTCTACAAGCAGCGGTGGTGCACCTTTAGACAGGAGGTGCATGTAGCCTGTAGCTGAGTCAACTTCCCACCCAGGTACTGCTTTAGGACGTCCCACAGTACCTGTGTCCCCCAATGAGGTGAAGGACATACATGGATTTTTGTGATAACTCACCGTAAAATCCTTTTCTCTGAGACGCTCATTGGGGGATACAGCACCCGCCCTGTTAGCCAAGTTGGCTTCTGTTTAATTAATATGCTCTCTGTATGAGATTAGGGTGGTTATTTTCTAGACATGTTGTTACCTGCATTAAGGTTGATGTCTGATTTTTGTTTGATCTCCTACTGCTTTTGCACCAAACTGGTTTCCGCCCGCAATCGGGGCGAGGGTGTATACGGCGGAGGAGCTAACCTCTTTTTTTTCACTTAGTATCAGCCTCCAGGCGGCAGTAGCATACACCCACGGTACCTGTGTCCCCCAATGAGCGTCTCGGAGAAAAGGATTTTACGGTGAGTTATCACAAAAATCCATGTTTGTTGTTTTGTTTTGTTTTTTTTTTTTTATATAAGCTTTGGATTTTTTATTTCACCACTTAAATAAAAAAGTAATTTATACATGTTTGGTATCTGCAAACTCGTAATGACTTAGAGAATCGTAATGGCAGGTCAGTTTTAGCATTCAGTGAACATGGTAAAAAAACAAAAACAAAATGCAATTGTGGGATTGCACTTTTTTTTGCAATTTCACTTCACATGGAAATTTTTTTCTGTTTTCCAGTACATGATATGGTAAAATCAATGTTGTCATTCAAAAGTACAACTCATCCCTCAAAAATCTAAACTATAACATGGCCATATTGAAAAATAAAAAAAAGTTATGACTCTGGGAAGAAAGCGAACAAAAAACGAAAAAAAACAGAAAATTTCCTGGGCGTGAATGGGTTAATGTGGAGGAAGCAGAGTTAGGCACAGTGCAGAAAATCTTGGTCCTAGTGACATGATCATCACTGAATTTGAACAGAGGTTTATTATTCAGGTATCTTTTCTACATACACAAATGCTGGTTATATTTCACATGTTTTGAAGTTTGTTTTAATCTTAGTATGTAACTCTGAGACCATTGTGAGAAAAGTGTAATAAAAATGTTTATTGTAGAAAATATTGCTCGAACGGACATATTATTGTGATAGTTCCAAAATGATATTTTGCCTTCCTGTTAATAATTAAAAACTTGGCTTCAGCTTGTCTTTGCAGCCCTTTGAGTATCCTGTTTGCACCCCAGATGGAATCGTGTTTGATTTGCTGTAAGTATTTACATGTCTTTGAAGGTTTTATTAAAGGGAACTTGTCAGTAGGATTGTGCACAGTAACCTACAGTGTCAGGTCGGCGCTGTTATACTGATTAACATGATACGTTGATTGATGAAATCCGTCTTGTGATTGTTGTGTAATCTTTATTTTCAGTTTTGCGTTAATGACATGCTCATGCTTCAGGGTGGGCCTCTGGGGGGTCTTCATGTGGTGCTCTGATTAGGTATTCATGTGTATGGCTTCTGACGGGTCACTGATCCCTCACTGACCTGCCCCCTAGTTTACATAATGAATACCTGTACATACTGAATTAAAAAATAAAAAAACCTTGTAGTTACTACATGTGGTTGAGCTTTTTCTGAGGTGTATATCAAAAAATAAACAATTTTAAAATGGCGCCTGCTCAGTGGCAGCTAGCGGTGTACATAGCTGAGATCTGATAACTGCTATTGCCCATGCGTCGGCGGCGCCATCTTGCTGGAGAAAAAAAAAGTTTCCTCCTCCAAGATGGCGCCGCCTGCGCAATAGCAGTTCTCAACCATCGCAGTATACCAGAGGTAGATAATAGTGACAAAAATCAACTATTAAAAAAAAAAAATTGCTTTATTCTTACAAAATTTTGAATTATTTATGTGGGGCTCTTCATTTTGCCTATCTCTTTTTATTGGTATAATTTAGGGGTAAAAAACAATGTTTCTCTATCGCTTCATTGAAGGACACAGGAATCCATGGGTGTATGCTGTTGCATCTAGGAGGCTAACACTATGCAAACAAAGTTATCTCCCCCCAGCAGTATACACCCACCGACTGGCAAGAAACAAATCAGTTTTAGCTTAGTGTCAGTAGGAGGTGGACACAGGGCTGCATTCAGCCCAGTCTCTAGCGTAGGTTTTGTTGTTTTTTTTTTATTCAGATACAGCTTATGATTTTGGGCCTCAGAGTGGAATTGTCACTGTTCTCCCCCCTAGAGCCCGGGAGCACAGTATGGGATTGCATCACTACTGTAGCCTCTCATGTCTACGAATCAAGACCGTATTCTCCCTAACGCATCGAGTGTTTGGGCATCCGCACTGAGGACCAGCGAACTGGTTCTTGCCATTACACCCGGCCTGCTCGCCCTCCAGAGCCAGACGTCCGGGGTAGGAAGACATACATTACCTGCCAGCCGCCTGACGTTCTGCGTCCAGGTCCCTTGAGAACATCCATCCAGAGGTTTGCATTCAGGTCCTTCGATGTCCATCTTACACCGCTGGTTTGCGAAGAAGGATTTGGGATCTTTAGGACAGGTATATCTATGGCAGTGAAGGATGCTTCATTATATAAAAAAAAAAATTTCTAGTGAGAGACATCATATAACCAGCTCCTGCCTGGTGTCCAAGAACTCTACCACCACTGACCAATCAGAACAGCCCTTCCTCCCATCACATGCCTATACTCCCTGACTAACCGAGCTGGAAATCTGCATGCCTCCTCAGGCTATTCCCCTCCTGCCCGGCACCATCTTATACGCTCTCCACAGCTCAACCCCACCTCGTACCTCACTGCAGACTTAGCCGTCCAGACCCCAGCTTCTCCAGGAGTCAGTGGCACCGCAGGCTCTGCCTTCCAGACCTCAGCCAGAATCTCAGCTCTGAGTAAGATGTGCATCTGGGGTGTGGGGGCAGCTCTCATTTCTCTCAAGCTCATCCTGGCACATACTTTCTGTATCTCTCTATGCCTAACCTCAGGGAGTCTCACTCTCTTCCTCTCCCTATTGTCCTGCACATCACATACTCCACCTGTAATAGAAAGTTCCCCTCTGGTCAGACCTTGTCCCTCTGCCCAATCCATCCAGTATGCCACCCAAAGAGTGCGACTCCTGCCGAGTGAGCTGCATCTCTCTCCCAGTATGTAGTTAACCTAACTAAAGTATCCCACACGTTGGTCTCGGTCTTAGAACGGCAACCCAATCCTGTGTCTGCCAGCAGGCTCCTGTTAACTCCCCCGGGTGTTTTGAATCTTCCCTCCTCCCATACTCTTGGAGTTTCTGCAAGGGGTACTCTTAAGAGTTAAAGCATGCCTGTACCAGCTCATCATCTAGTTGCCCATTTGAGTCCTGCCCACCAATCTTCCTTAGTGTCCAAGTTTTTCAAAGCTATCAACTCGCTCTCTAAAGCAGGTGCCATCATTCCTGTACCCCCCTCCAGAGCGCTTTTTGGATTTCTATTGAAACCTGTTCGTAGTTCAAAAGAGGCTCAGTTCATCCCATCCTGTATCTCAAATTATTTGACACATGCGTCTGCGACATTTCAGGATGGAATCTTTTCGGTCGGTAATGGCCTCCATGGAGTCGGAGGAATTCTTATGTTTAGTGGACATTCAGGATGCCTATCTGCACATACCCATTTTCCCTCTCAACCAGAGATT
Organism: Dendrobates tinctorius; assembly: GCF_039654945.1. Classification (NCBI taxonomy): domain Eukaryota; kingdom Metazoa; phylum Chordata; class Amphibia; order Anura; family Dendrobatidae; genus Dendrobates; species Dendrobates tinctorius. The sequence continues at coordinate 11,736,405 of NW_027361932.1, forward strand.
CCTCCACTTCGCAATCCAAGAATCCCACTTTCAGGTTACAGCACTGTCATTTGGCCTAGCCACAACATCCAGGGTTTTCTCAAAGCTAATGATAATGGTTATGCCCATTCTTCAATGCAGAGGCATCACACTCTATCTAGATGACATATTCATGAAGGCTGTATCCCCCTCAGCGTGCCACGAGTGTCTACAGATCACTCTGAACTCTCTTTCTCACTTTGGCTGGATCATCAACACCAAAAGTAGTTTCTGATCCCGATCCAATGAATCGTTTTTCTGGGAATGCTGTTCGATACCGCATGAGTAAAGGTTTTCCTGCCCGAAGAAAAGTACTTGACGCTTAACACGTGGACTTCGCTATTTGAGGTCCATCTTCTTTCTCTCTCCGCTTCTGCATGAGGGTACTAGGCAGGATGATTGCTTCTATGGAAGCTGTTCCATTCGCTCAATTTCACACACGCCCTCTTAAACTTTTTCTTCTAGCAAGATGGGACAGATCGACCCATTCCCTGGATTATTTTTTCACACTTCCTCTCCCCCTGGATAAAGAAGGCCCTAAAATGGTGGAAATGTTCTCCCTTAGTTCGTTTTGTAAGATCATTTCTGCCTCTACTTTTGAAGATTGTGATGACGGACGCCAGTCTACTTGGTAGGGGAGCAGTTTTTCAAAACTTAACAGTCCAGAGCTGATGGACCTCTCAGGAATCGTCTCTTCCCATCCAAATTCTGGAGCTCTGGGAGATCTTCCTTGCTATGCTCCACTGGCATAACATCCTCTACAGTCGTCTTAATTCGAGTCCAGTCCGAAAATGCCACGGTGGTAGCATACATCTATCATCAAGGGGGAACCTGAAGTCAAGCAGTGATGTCAGAGATCACTTGGATTCTGTTGTGGACCAGGGAGAATGTTACTGCAATTTCAGCAGTATACATTCCAAGAGTGGATAACTGGGCCACAGACTTTCTTAGCCAAAAGTGTCTCACCTTGGACGAATGGTCCCTGAATCTGTTAGTTTTTCACAAGTTTTTTCTCAGATGGGGAACTTCCAACGTCAACCTGATAGCATCCAGACTGAAGCACAAGGTTCCGAAGTTCGAATCCAGATCCTAAAAATTGGCTCCAACTCTCTAGCAATTCCATGGACACGGTTCTCCCATACCTGTTTCCGCCTCTACCGCTGATTGCAATGGTGGTCAAGAAAATCATACTAGTCACTCCAGAGGGGCCCAGAAGACTCTGGTATGCAGAAGTAATCAACCTTCTCACGGACACTCTGGGGAAACCCCCAGATTTTCCAGACCTTTTGTCGCAGGGTCCTTTCTTCCACCAGAATTCTCAGTCGCTCAATTTAATGGCATGGCTTTTGAGGCCGCGGTCCTAAGATCTGCTGGGTTCTCTGATCAGGTCATTCAGACAAAAATCGGGGCAAGGAAACCCTCCCCTTCTGCATTTACCACCGTATCTGGAAAGCCTTTTTCCGCTGATGCAGAGCTAACTGGACCACACCGATGGTTTTTCATCTCCCATCCATTTTTTTCTTTTTATAGTTGTGTCTGGAATCTGGTCTGTCCCTCGGTTCTCTTTAAAGCACAGTTGTCAGCTCGCTTTTCAAAGGAATCTGGTTTCTCGTCTGCAGATCAAGACTTTCAAGGGATCGCGCATTCTATTCCTCCCTACTGGCCTCCGGTAGAACCCTGGGATCTCAACCTAATTCTCAACGTTTTCCAGGATTCTCCATTTGAGCCATTACGTGATGTTTCTCCCACCTTTCTTTCCCGGAAAGTTGACTTCCTTTTTGCTATTAGCTCCTTAGCCGAATTTCCAAACTCGCAGCTCTCTCCTGTCGTTCACCTTACCTTGTGTTTCACCGGAACACAGTGGTCCTACATCCGATTCCTTCTTTTCTTCCTAAGGTGATTTCCGCTTTTCACCTTAATGAGGACATCGTGTGTCCTTCCTTTTGTCCATCCCCCTCTCATGTTTGAGAGCGCTCACTAAACAGACTGGATCTGGTTAGAGCCCTCCATATTTACCTTTTTAGAACAGCACCTTTTAGACGTCCGTGGAAGTGCCTCCCTACTTCCAGGTCTACCATTGCCATGGAAGTGCCTCCCAGCTTCCAGGTCTACCATTGCCCGCTGGGTTTGTTCTGCTATTCTGGAAGCCTACCGACTAAGGGACAGAATGCTTCCACTCTGAGTCACGGCATTCTCCACCCGCGCAGTGGGGGTCTCGTGGGCTGTTCGACACGAGCGTCATCTGGTCTTCCATTCATACTTTCGCCAAGTTCTACAGGGTTCACCCCTACGCTTCGTGTGATGCGAACCTTGGTAGAAAGGGCCTGCAAACCGCAGTGGCCTGAGCTGACTTGAGGGTACTACTCCTTTACCCACTCTTGGGACTGCTTTTGGACATCTCATGATATCCTACGTCCACCAATGAAGCGATGAATGGAGATTTTGAGTACATACCGTAAAATCACTTTCTCTGAGCCGTCATTGGGGGACACAGCATCCGCCCTTTTTATTGTTGTATCAGTTATGTTATAGTTTGTTATATTCATGTTGCTTCTCCTACTGCTTTCTCACTAACTGGTTAGCTTTGTGCCAGTTGGTGGGTATATACTGCTGGGGAGGAACTAACTTTTTGTGCATAGTGTCAGCCTTCTAGTGGCAGCAACATACATCCATGGTTTCCTGTGTCCCCCAATGAAGGCTCTGAGAGAGATTTTACAGTAAGTACCTAAAATCTTAATTTTTATAGCTGTTTATTGCATTTCTGGAAGGTGGTGCAGTGGCCAAATGCGTTCAGTTCTGGCATTTAAATATTTTTATTCTTAATGCTGTTTACCATATGGGCTAATTAATTTGTATATTTTCGTAGCTCAGACTTTTACAGACGCACAGTACCAATATATTTAGTGACATAGTATTTAAGATTAAAGGGAGACTTTAAGTCCATCTAGTTCAACCCATAGCCTAACATGTTGATGCTTTTTTATTTAATTTTCTTTCAAACTTTTGATATATATATCTATATCCTACAGACCAAAAGTTTGAACACACCTCATTGAAAGCGTTTTCAAAGCAGTAATCAAAGCAAATGGTGGCTACTTTGAAGAACCTAGAATATAAGACATATTTTCAGCTGTTTCACACTTTTTTGTTAATTATATAATTCCACATGTGTTAATTCATAGTTTTAATGCCTTCAGAGTGAATCTACAGTTTTCATAGTCATGAAAACTCTCTGAATGAGGTGTGTCCAAACTTTTGGTTTGTGTGTGTATATGTGTGTGTGTGTGTATGTGTGTGTATATATATATATATATATATATATATATATATATATATATATATATATATTCATATTATCTCTCTCAAGAAAAAAGGGCAGCACTACCAAAATAATATAGTAGGTGCAAAACCTATTCAGCAGTGTCCAAACAGCCAAATTAACAAAGTCGGGCCACCGTTGAAACGTTGCCACCTGAGGATCAGTAAAGTATCCACTGTTTTCACATTTAATTTGAGTGCTGCCTATTTTTTTCATATATATATATATATATATATATATATATATATATAATATAATATTCTCACCAACCAATCACGCAGATTGGGACGTGGTTGGAGAGCAGGGCTGAGGACGGAGATACAGCAGGACAGTGCATGGAGAGCGGGGCTGTGAGGAAGACAGTCTTCAGGAGTCAGGACAGGGGCCGAATTGTGCCGGCACCCTCCCAGCCCTGTCCCGGCTCAGTCGGCGCTCCCCGTCGCCAACTGCGCTATCCCCCCTCTCCCTTGCAGCTTCCCAGCCTAAATTTAGCCCCGGCTTCTACTGCGGCCTACTACAACGCTAGGCAATGCGCCCCGCAGGCCGCCCAGTCACACACGCTGCAGCTCCGCTCTAACTCCGCCCACTCCAGCAAGCTCCGCCTTTGCTAGGCCACGCCCGCAGGCCGCCCAATCGCATGCGCTACATGCTCTTCCTTCACAGCCCTGCTTCTCCCCTCCACAGCCCCGTTCTCTTCCTGCACAGCCCTGCTCTCCCTGTCTACAGCCCCATTCTCTTCCTTCACAGCCCTTCTCTCCCTCTCTCCCTCTATAGCCCCGCTGTCTTCCTTCCTCCACAGCCCCGCTCTCCATGCACCACACGCGGTGACGCCGGGACCAGGAGAGAGGTGCGCAGATTGTTCGTGCGGGCGGAGCTGCAGCGCAAGTGATTGGGCGGTCTGCGGGGTGTGGCCTAGCGCAGCGGCTGGAGTGGGCGGATCTTGCCGGAGTGGGCGGAGCTGCAGTGCATGTGATTGGGCGGCCTGCGGGGGCGTGGCCTAGCGCTGTAGTAGGCCGCAGTAGAAGCCGGGAACAAAATTTAGGCTGAGGAGAGGGGGGATAGCGCAGTTGGTGACGGGGAGCGCCGACTAAGCCAGGACAGGGCTGGGAGGGTGCCGGCACTATTCGGCCCCTGTCCTGAAGACTGTCTTCCTCACAGCCCCGTTCTCCATGCACTGTCCTACTGTATCCATCCTCAGCCCTGCTCTCCAACAGAGTCCCACTCTGCTGTTTCATGATTGGTTGGTGATACACACACACACACACACACACACATTCAGATTTATATATAGAGATTGCTTATATTTTGTGTGTATTATTATTGTGCTGAAAAATAGCGATTTTATTTTTTTTACATGCAGTAAGGCACGCTATTGAAATATTTTATGACTTGGTAAATCTAGTTAACTAACTCTTTCCTTTTAGTATAGACAGTGGAATTGAAGGATTAGGCTGTAACTGCATAAGAACAGTGAAGTCTTTCTGTGATGCCAGGCATTTAGATGTGTGCCAATTAGGATCTTTTTCCCTTTGCATTGTGTATAAATACTTTTCTTTTAATTTAACCTGCCTATTTGTGTCTTCTAGAAGCATTGTTCCGTGGATAAAGAAATTTGGAACTAATCCCATCACAGGCGAGGTGAGTGTTTTACTGGGTCTAGTAAGCAAAAAGTGGATCCTTTACAAATGGAAGAAAGAGATGGGTAATTAATGGATCTGTTCACCATAGACTTCACTGTTAAAGGGGTTGTCCACTACTTTAAATTAAACTCCCCCAATGTATCCCCACGGGGCCTCTAACAAATTTTGTAAATACCTCATGTTGCCTATACTGCCTGTGAGCGACGCTATCGCTGGCCGCTCACAGGCAGCATGTGACCTCCTGCTGCAGCCGGCTTTCTTCCGCTGACGTCCCGACAAGTGCTGGAAGCAGCCGGGGGTCCCTCTTCCTCCTGCCGCGCTGGCTGCCAGACTGTGGGCGGGGTTATTCCCCCACGTCACACCTGGCATCCACCACGCACCCATTCATTAAGAAATCGCGCGGTGGATGCTGGGTGTCACGCGGGGGGTAACCCCGCCCACAAACCAGCAGTCACCGCGGGGACCCAGCGCTGGGTCACGCCTCACTTGTCGTGACGTCAGTGCTGGGTCACGTGCTGCCTGTGAACGGCCACGGATAGCGCCGCTCACAGGCAGTATATACCGTTCATAAGTTTAGGGTCACTTAGAAATTTCCTTATTTTTTTTTTAAAGAAAAGCACAGTTTTTTCCAAATGAAGCTAACATTAAATGATTCAGAAATACACTCTATACATTGTTAATGTGGTAAATGATTATTATTATAGCTGAAAACATCTGGTTTGTAATGCAATATCTTCATAGGTGTATAGAGGCCCATTTCCAACAACCATCACTCCAGTGTTCTTATGGTACTTTGTGTTTGCTAACTGTGTAAGAAGGCTAATGTATGGTTAGAATACCCTTGAAAACCCTTGTTGCAAGTATGTTAGCACAGCTGAAAAGAGTTTGGTTGATTAGAGAAGCTATAAACCTGACCGACCTTTGAGCTAGTTGAGAATCTGGAGCATTACATTTGTTGGTTACATTAAACTCTCAAAATGGCCAGAAAAAAGTAACTTTCATGTGAAACTTGACAGTCTGTTCTTGTTCTTAGAAATGAAGGCTATTCCATGTGAGAAATTGCCAATAAACTGAAGGTTTCCTACATCAGTGTGTACTACTCCCTTCAGATGAGAGCACAAACAGGCTTTAACCAGGGTAGAAAGAGAAGTGGGAGGCCCCGCTGCACAACTGAGCAGCAAGACAAGTACATTAGAGTCTGTAGTTTGAGAAATCGATGCCTCACAGGTCCTCAACTGGCAGCTTCATTAAATAGTACACACACAAAACGCCAGTGTCATTGTCCACAGTGAAGAGACGACTCCGGGATACTGGCCTTCAGGACAGAGTGGCAAAGAAAAAGCCATATCTGAGACTGGCTAATAAAAGCAAAAAATTAATATAGGCAAAAGAACACAGACATTGGACAGAGGTAGATTGGAAAAAAGTGTTATGGACGGATGAATCCAAGTTTGAGGTGTTTGGAGCACACAGAAGAACATTTGTGAGATGCAGAACAACTGAAAAGATGCTGAAAGAGTGCCTGACTCCATCTGTCAAGCATGGTGGAGGTAATGTGATGGTCTGGGGTTGCTTTGGTGCTGGTAAAGTGGGAGATTTGTACAAGGTAAAAGGGATTTTGAATAAGGAAGGCTATCACTCCATTTTGCAACGTCATGCCATACCCTTTAGACAGCGCTTGATTGGAGCCAATTTCATCCTACAACAGGACAATGACCCAAAGCACACCTCCAAATTATGCAAGAGCTATTTAGAGAAGAAGCAGGCAGCTGGTATTCTATCTGTAATGGAGTGGCCAGCGCAGTCACCAGATCTCAACCCCATTGAGCTGTTGTGGGAGCAGCTTGACCGTATGGTATGCAAAAAGTGCCCATCAAGCCAAACCAACTTGTGGGAGGGGCTTCTGGAAGCATGGGGTGAAATTTCTCCAGATTTCCTCAGTAAATTAACTGCTTGAATGTCAAAGGTCTGCAATGCTATAATTGCTGCAAAGGGAGCATTCTTTGACAAAAGCAAAGTTTGAAGGAGAAAATTATTATTTCAAATAAATCTTTTTTTTCGAACCTTGTCAATGTCTGGACTAGATTTTAAACTCATTTGGCAACTCATTTGATTAATAAAAGTATCAGTTTTCATGGAAAACACAAAATTGTCTGGATGACCCCAAACTTTTGAACAGTAGTGTATTTACAAAATTCATTAGGTGCCCCGGGGGGGATACATTGGGGGGTCATTTAAAGTAGTGGACAACCCCTTTAATAAAATGGATCCAGCAGAGATCAATTACTTAAAAACAGACTAAAAAGTTATGCAGACAGATTGCTGCTGGATCCATCCTAACTGATCACTACTGGACATGTGAACATAGCTGTATATGTTTTTGCAAGAATAATATAATGAAAATAAGAAAATGCTTCTTAAATTCTACAGTCCTGGATCTTTACATGTAATAATGGTGATTACATATTCAGAGCATAATTGTGTCCAAACATTCGCGCCACTTCCCCCTCCGGCGGTCACCAGTTGTTAATTTAGGCCCCGGCTTCTACTACGGCCTAGTCCTCCTTAGCTCTGCCCCCGTCTTGTCAGTCTTTGGGCGGGCTTTTCTCCTACTCGTCTCGTCTCCGCTTCCTGCGCCCGGCGCAAGCTCTGCCCACTCCACCCAGCCTCACAAGTGGTGCAGGGAAAGTAGTGATCGACGCCATCTTTCTGCCCCCAGAGCAGGCGGTTAGCTCCGCCCCCCTTTCCGGTTGTACAGAGCGGGCTTTTTCACAGCACGCCCAATCTTCTGCGGCGCGCAATTTCTTACACCGACCTAGTCATCCTCCTTGCGGTTGCCATTTTTAGGCGTGTGGACCCGGATGGTGCCTTCTCCCAGCAGGACCAGCTCTTCTCTGCCTATCTTCGCTCAGCAGCCTCTACAGCCTGGAAGCAGACTACGGGACAGGATACTGTGAGTAGCTCTGCTTTGCAGACTGACGCCCTCCTCTGCATCTTTTCTGTCCCCTAATCTTCTGGCATCAGTTAGTGGGTTTTCTCATCATGCCTAAGAACAAAGCAGAGCCTTCTCGTCCTACGGCTTCTTCTTCCTCTTCTCTGATCAGACAATTTTTGTGCTCTTCTTGCCAAAGCAGACTCCCTTCAGGTCTGTCCTCTCCTCTGTCAGGAATACAGCAACCCCACAGTATCCACTGCCTAGGAGTCCCTTCTCACCCCAGGCGAGAACGAGACCCCTATCCCCAGGGTGGGTTTCCTCTCTGTCGCAGTCTGTGGAGGACCTCACCAGGGTGTCACAGACCCTGGTGTCTGTGCGTGACAAAAATACCCCTTCCACAGGTCGCCAGTGGGTCACAGGATTCTCCGTCCGGCCCTTCCAACACAGGCCATAAGAGACCCAGACAGGAGCTCAGTTCTAGGCACTCTTCCTGCTCCATCTCACCATCCGGTCTTTCACGGCGAGATCCCTCTCCTGGATCCTCCTCTCCTGAGTCAGGCGAGGCGTCTTCGGACGTGCTTTCAGAAGATGAGTCGGACCTAGATTCAGAACAGGCCTCCAACATGGGAGAAATGGTCCAGAGCCTGATTGTTGCGGTCAACTAGACCTTAGGCATCAAGGATGCCTCTACGGAACCTGCAGATGAGGCGGTTTCATTTAGACAGTCAAAACCACCTTCCAAGCTCTTTGCCCCACACAGTGAATTTGTGGAGGTACTTAAAAGGGAATGGGAGAACCCTACCAGACGCTTTTAAAGAGGGAAGCGCCTCAGCATCTAATATCCCTTCTCCCCGGATCTCACCGCTAACTGGACGACTTCCCCTGCTGTGGACCCACCAGTCTCTAGACTGTCCATCAACACGGTCCTCCCGCTTGCTAATGCAGCATCCCTCAGACTTCAATGATAGGATTATAGAATCATTGGCAAAGTCAAGTTTTGAAGCGGCTGCTTCTACATTATGCCCGGCCTTCCCCTCTACCTTGGTCTCAAAGGCCATAGCCAGATGGGCCAAAGAACTTCGCAAGGGCATCCTTGCGGGAGCTCCTCCGAAGGAGCTAGCTGACCTTGCAGACCAAATTTCCTATGAGTGGAAATACTCGGTATCTGCCTCCCTGGATGCCGCTTCCTGCGCTTCTCAGGCATCCAGCAATATGGTGGCCATCCGGAGGAACATTTGACTGAAAGCATGGCAGGCGGACCTATTGTCAAAAAAATCACTTACCAGCCTCCCCTTCCAGGGGAACGGCCTGTTTGGCTCCATGTTGGACCAGATTATTAAAGATGCCACAGGAGGTACGAGTTCTCTCCTTCCCCAGTCCAGGCCTCTCCGGCCTTCCCGGAAGTGGCAATGCCGTTCCTTTCGCCATTTCGCGGCGACAGAGGATTCTTCCTGTCAACGCAGGCTGCAGACCCGCCGGGTCAGGAAAAAAGCTTCCTTTATGCTCACTCCTTCCTGGCGTCCTCAAAGCTCCCACAGTAGATCCACCAGGTCCAGACCTGGAAGATCTTCCTTGGCATGACTCGTGTCCAGATCCCAGTGTATCTCCCAGGCTAGGCGGTCATCTCCTGTATTTCAGGGACGTTTGGCTAGCCTCGGTGGAGGACGCATGGGTCAGAGAGATGGTATCCTCAGTATACAAAATAGTTTGCTTCGCGTCCCCAAGATCGATTCTTCGAATCCCGTCCTCCAAAAGATCCTGCTCAGGTTCCGGGTTTCTTTGCTTCCGTCGCCTCCCTTCTCAGTTCCTCTCAGTAATTGCTTCCATGGAGGCGCAGGAATTCCTGTGTTCCATAGACATCCGAGACACCTACCTCCACGTTCCGATTTTCCAGCTCATCGAAGGTTCCTACGTTTCGCGGTGCGGCGGAATTATTTCCAGTTTGTCGCCATGCAGATCGGTCTCGTAACCGCTTCCAGGGTCTTCACAAAGATCATGGCGGCATTGATGGCCATTTTCGAGATCAGGGGCCTAGTGCTTATCCCGTACCTCGACGACTTGCTCATCAAGGCTCCGACTCTTTCTCACGCCCAGGAAAGTCTGTCCATCGTCCTTGACTCCCTTGCGCTGTTCGGGTGGCTAGTCAACAGGAAAAAGTCCTGCCTTGTTCCGACTCAGCGCCTTGACTTCCTAGGCATGCTGTTCAACACCCAACAGGTGAGGGTTTTTCTACCTGAAGAGAAGAGAGCAATCCTCCAGCAAGAAGTTCGCTCTCTTCAAGGCCTTCGGCTTCCTTCCTTCCGTTCAGCAATGAAGGTCTTGGGCAGGATGGTGGCAGCCTCGGAAGCAATCCCCTTTGCGTAATTTCATTCATTGAACAGGCTAGACCTGGTCAGGGTAGTGAGGATCTATCTGGCTAGGACCGCTTCCTATAGGAAGACGGATCTTCTATTCGTCATTCCAGATGGTGCGCGAAGAGGCCTGCCGGCCTCCAAGGCTTCGATTGCTCGCTGGATCAGAACTGCAATTTTGGAGGCTTACCGGGATAAGAACAGAGTGCCTCCCCCGGGGATTAAGGCTCACTCTGCCATGGCAGTGGGCGCTTCCTGGGCGGTACACCATGAAGCATCTGCCCTACAGCTTTTCAAAGCGGCAACCTGGTCTTCTATCCACACGTTTGCCAAATTTTACAAGGTCCATACCTACGCTTCAGCAGAAGGACCTGAATGGGGTTTTCTGCTGTTTTCCTCCCCAGGGACTGCTTTGGGATGTCTCTTTATCACTCTTTATTCTGCTTTTAGGGAAGCAGAATGAACAAAAAAACAGCAATTTATGAATTTGTTTTGGGGGAGGGGGGGCATTTATGCCGTTCCACGTGTGGTAAAATTGATAAAGCAGTTTTATTCTTCAGGTTAGTAGAATTACAGCGATACCTCATTTATATAATATTTTTGTGTTTTGGCGCTTTTATATAATAAAAACTATTTTATATAAAAAAATAATTATTTTTGCATCCCTTTATTCTGAGAGCTATAACTTTTTTATTTTTCCTGTGATGGAGCTATATGGTGGCTTGTTTTTTTGCGGGACAAGATGATGTTTTCAGCGGTACCACATTTATTTATATCCGTCTTTTTGATCGTGTGTTATTCCACTTTGTATTCGGTGGTATGATGATAAAGCATTGTTTTTTGCCCTTTTTTGTGGTGTTCACTAAAGGTGTTAACTAGTGGGACAGTCTTATAAGTCGGGTCGTTACGGACGCGGCGATTACAAATGTGTACTTTTATTGTTTAGATTTTTTTTTTTTTTTTAAATTTTGATGGAATAAATTTTTTTTTTTTTTTTTTTTAAATATTTTTACAATTTAAAAAAAAAAAAAAAATTTTCATTCTTGCTTTTACACTTTGTCCCACTGTGGAACACTCATTTTGTGCAGGCTGATCGATTCTATAGCATGCAGATCTGCATGCTATGGAAGCTGTCAGCGCTGCAGCTTCTGTAATACTAACCTGAGAGACTTCCCGACATGACAGGAAGTCTTTCAGCTTTGGAGACATTGGGTCTCCATGGCAACAATCGGGACCCCGCGTCATGCCGTGGGGTCTCCGATCCAAAGGCAGAGGGGCCATTAGAGCTGACAGCCCCTCTGCCTGCTCCCGGAATCCTGCGATCATGTTTGATTGCAGTGTCCCGGGGGTTAAAGTGCCGGGAGCGGTCCGTGACTGCTCCTGGCACTTAGTGCCAGGTTTCAGCTGTGAAAATCAGCTGACACCCAGCTGCAATCAGTCGCGCTCCCCCCGTGAGCACGGCTGATCACACATGACGTACTATACTGTCCATGGGAATTAAGGCCCAGGGCACATGGATGGTATAGTGTCTAATGTTGTGAAGGGGTTAAAGGGAATCTGTGAGTTTGATTTCACCTCCCAAGCTACGGTATTTTTATGTGTATGTAGCTCTTTCAAAGCAAAGACCAGAAATTCCTTCAGTCAGTTCCTTTGTTACATAGAAATCTGCGTTGGAAATGATATACAAATAAGGCTGAAGAACTAACTGTATATATAGACCTGAATCCTCTGTCACTCCAGCTCTATTTCCCACTTAACGCTGCCAGTTCCTGCTTGATTGCCGGCTCCGTTGACTGATATCTCACAGTATAGAGGCTGTCTGTAAAGCAGGAGACAACGCTGGCGCTGAGCGAGGAATAGCGCTGGAGTGACAGAGGCTTCAGATTTACATCCTAATTTGCATATCATTGCAAACGCTGATTTCTAAGTAATAGATGAGAAAAGCCAGCACCAAACAACTGAAAACATACCTTTTCCAGCTTACTCGGCAGACCAGCAGTGTACAGCTAGCAAAATCCCGGGTGCAACACCTGAAACGATCAGCGTCGTACAGAGTCCAGGCCAAAGGGGAAAAAATAGGTGGCACTCCGTGATGCAGAAAAACAATCCTTTCTTTATTCAATGCAAGTAGTACATGGATGCAGGGGAGCAGGTGCAGCGGAGGCCCACGGGACAAGGTCAGTAGAATAGAAGACTGGATATGTAATTCTTGAACTTGTCTTTGAAAGAGCTACGTGCACGTATAAATAGTTTGTCATATAAAAATCTGCTGACAGATTCCCTTTTAACCCCTTAGTGACTGAGCCAATTTTTAAAATTCTGACCAATATCACTTTATGTGGTGATAACTCTGGAGCGCTTCAACAAATCCCATTGATTTTGAGATTGTTTCTTTGTGGCACATTATAATTTATGATAATGGTAAATTTAGGTTGATATGTTTTGTGTTTATTTATAAAAAATATCAGAAACTAGACAGAAATGTAAAAAAATTGCAATTTTCAAACTTTGAATGATCTGTTTAATCCAGATAGTCATACCACACAAAAACATTAATAAATAACATTTTCCACATGTCTGCCTTACATCAGCACCATTTTTAAAACGCTACCGTATATACTCGAGTATAAGTCGACCCCCCTAATTTTGCCACAAAAAACTGGGGGAACTTATTGACTCGAGTATAAGTCTAGGGTGGGAAATGCTCCATAGATTATTCCCCCATATGGTGTCCTCAGAAGAAGCTCCATATATTGTTCCCTCAGATGCTGCCCCCATAAATAGCTCCATGGATTGTTCCCTCAGATGCTGCCCCCATAAATAGCTCCATGGATTGTTCCCTCAGATGCTGCCCCCATAAATAGCTCCATGGATTGTTCCCTCAGATGCTGCCCCCATAAATGGCTCCATGGATTGTTCCCTCAGATGCTGCCCCCATAATTAGCTCCATGGATTGTTCCCTCAGATGCTGCCCCCATAAATAGCTCCATGGATTGTTCCCTCAGATGCTGCCCCCATGCCGCTGCTGCTGCATGTAAAAAATGACATACTCACCTCTCCGTCGCTGGGTGTCAGATTCTCACCTGTCCTGCGTCCATGGCTGCTCACCGCTATCTGCCACGTCATCAGTCAGTGACGTTCAGACTGCAGGGGGCGCGTCGCGCACTATCCACGTCACCGCACCCTCTGCTGTCCTAAGTCACTGACCGATGACAGACAGCAGCAAGCAGCCATGGACGCAGGACAGGTGAGTATCGCTATACTTACCCGTCCTGACGCTGTCTCTTGAGCCACCAGCTTCTCCGCGCTCTCTCTTCCTGCATTCAGCGGTCTTGTGATACCGCTCACTAAAACTCATTAATATGCGCATATTCATGAGTTTTAATGAGCGGCACGACGTGACCGCTGAAGGCAGGAAGAGAGAGCACGGGGAGAAGCTGGGGGCTCAAGAGACAGCGTCAGGACGGGTAAGTATGACCTGACACCCCCTCCCCCTCCCCCTCTGACCCCCTTTGTATATGACTCGAATATAAGACGAGAGGGGGACTTTCAGCCCAATTTTTTGGGCTGAAAATCTCGACTTATATTCGAGTATATACGGTAATTTATTTTTTTTCTAAGGCCGCTATTTGGCCATGAACTGCTATGGCAAACATCAGGACCACACAATCATGATCTCAGTGTGTCAATTAGATTAAAGCGGAAGCCCCCACAATCTCTTAAACATTTTTCTGATGTAGTCACTTTTGACAGCAGCAACACTGATTGTTTGTGATACAGCAAGTTGTCAGCTATAGTGGACTGCTGACAGCTGCTGGATTGTCACCTGTGTGGGGATGATATTCTCTTATATCTCAGGTCAGTAAAAAGACGTATTTTCTGTCATTAAGGGGTTAAAACAAAAAAAAAACTTGCTATTTACCTGCAGGTAAAAGTGCCCCTCCTATGTACTGTGTAATGGCTGTGTCTGACCGTACAGGAACACGGTCTGATCATACCACATCTCCTGGATGGGGGAGGAAGCAGAAGAGTATACAGACATTACAGCAGGGGATCAAAAATTATTCTTTATTTGAGGTAAAACATTTTTTTAACAGGCAGGGAAATTTTTTATCTCACGAAAAGAATCAGCTGTGATCTTATGCTGTAGTATCTGTATAAAAAAAAATATAGAAAAGTTGTATATCGGCTCACCAGCTGTTGAAAATTGCCTTCTGGGTGTAGATATAGCAGCAAATTGCAAAAATTCAGCATCCGCAGGAGATGAGGTAAGTATATTGATGCATTATTTTATATAGCAACACGATGCGTTCGGCGGGCACGTCAAAACAACGCACAGGGACGCATCCGCATACAACGCATGGCCCTGCGTACACAATGTTAAATATAGGTACGCAAGACTCATGCGGATCTTAAGGAAAGAAGTACGCAGGCCTATGCTGTGCACACAAAGTATAATGTGAAACCAGCCTTACACACAAAAATTGTAAGGCTCATTTTGAGATTGCCAAAAGACGTGGGAGACTCCCCAAATGTATGGAGGAAGGTGCTGTGGTCAGATGAGACCAAAATTTTAACTTTTTGGCCACCAAGGTAAACGCTATGTCTGTTGCCAAACCTGCACAGCTCATCACCCCAATAACACCATCCCCTCAGTGAAACATGGTAGTGGCAGCATCATGCTGTAGGGATGTTTTTTGGCAGCAGGCACTGAGAAAATGGTCCAAGTCAAGGAGAAGATGGATGGTGTGAAATACAGGGTTATTCTTGAGCAAAACCTGTTTGTCAGTGATTTGAGACTGTGACGGAGGTTCACCTTCCAACAAGGGAATGACCCAAAGAATAGTGCTAAAACACTCGAGTGATTTAAGTGTAAATGTTTTGGAGTGGCCTAGTCAATATGTAGACTTGAAGATTGTTTTTCACTAGAGGAAACTATCTAACTTAAAGGAGCTGGAGCAGTTTTGCCTTGCGGAGTGGGCAAAAATCCCAGTGGCAGGATGTGGAAAACTCATAAAGACTTGTCAAACTGACTTGCAGCTGTAATTGCTCACAGCCCAACACCGTGCAGGACTCTTGACATTTGCCACAGAACACCAGGATTGGCAAATTCGCCACTGGCGCCCTGTGCTCTTCACAGATGAAAGCAGGTTCACGCTGAGCACATGTGACAGACGTGCGAATCTGGTGATGCCGTGGAGAGTGATCTGCTGCCTGCAACATCCTTCAGCATGACCGGTTTGGTAATGGGTCAGTAATGGTTTGGGGTGGCATTTCTTTGGAGGGCTGTACGGTGTTGGGCTGTGAGCACAATCCCCACCTGTGGACGTCGGGCACTCAGACCATCCTCATGGAGTTAGTTTCTAACCGTTTGTGCAGACACATGCACATTTGTGACCTGCTGGAGGTCATTTTTCAGGGCTCTGGCAGTGCTCCTCCTGTTCCTCCTTGCACAAAGGCTGGCTTGCTGCCCTCCTACGGCCCCCTCCACGTCTCCTGGTGTACTGGCCTGTCTCCTGGTAGCGTTGTTATATAGGTGACTTGGGATAAGCACTATAACATACGTCCTGACATTTGTAAATAAGAGGGACAAGTATGTGTCATATTGTGCTATGCACGCAGTAAGAGCACCCTTTTCTGCCAAAGTACTGAACAGAGGTATGTTGGCATTAGACGCCACCTGTGAGATCTGGCAGAGTCACATTCCAGGACAGTGGGTCAGTGCTGACAATGCAGATCCTGTTCTCGACCGCTGATATGTGGGAGTATCATTATTTGTAGCCTGTGAATCATGCAATCTATGGGAACTAATCTTTGACAGAAGGTTAATGTAATATAACAACAAACGGGTTCAACTGAGCACAAAGACTACCTAAATGTCCCACTATTCTTCTATGCAGGTCCTAGTTTCACCACTAGATGGTAATAGCTAGCTGGGGATCTACGTGTAGTGCATTACTTACAGCACTCAACATGTTAATTCGGGGACAGATCATAATGGTGCTGAAAAGTGACTCATCACATGCTCCAGCAAATATGTTTAGAAGGGTTATTGTTTTTGCTAGACTTAAAGTTGCAGAGATGTTGTAACTGGATCAGTAGGTTAATGATTGTGTGTGATCACCAGCAGTGTTTTTTACGGCCATACCCTGAAGACGAGGCAGACTGAATTCATGGCATGTTTCAGGTTATGTTACTTTTTTTTTTCTTCTCATAACTGTGGTTACCAAAAGTAGAATAAATTTCCCGTATTTACTTTGTAGTAACAGGTTTAGAGCCACCCGAGAACAGATGTCAGCCTGACTACAAATTATGTGACAATTTTTTTTTTATTCGGATTCCTAATTCTTTGCCCCCCATTCAGACAACCGAAGTTCTGGCATCTCAAGGAGATCTGTGCATATCCTGTTACCAGCATATTAATACACACATAATTATAGACTCTATTTTCACCAGCTCCTTGGATATTAATTATCCGTTCCACCCTGGCCGTCTGCATGCTTTGAATATCTTGCATTCTATGAGTGTGCATAAGCATGTCTTGCACATGTCAGCCTTTATATGCAGAGGCAGTACATGCTTCATTCATGTCCTACAGGTATTTGGCCCATGTCACAACCTCCTGGACCAAGGCCATTCTAAGTCCTCTATGGTGGATGCCAGGTGTGCCGAGGTCTCCTTAGCCAAATGGAGGTATACAAGATACCCCATACTGTATGGGGTCAGACTTCAGGCACTCCCTAGAGGGTGCTGGACTCTCTCTAAATTCTGCCTGTAGAGTATTCTCCCATTTTCTATGTATACTTAAAAGAAGCCTGTCATGCACACACACCCTGCACAATCGTATGTCACCAAGCCTTCAGGCTCCTAGTGCCGGCTTCTTAGAAAGTAGGTCATGGACTCTCCAGTTGACTATTAATTAACCTGCCTCCTGCCAGAAGCAGAACCCCAGATAAATATTGTTGTGTATATTAGTTCACTTCTTGCACGTTCTCTTGCCAGAATTGCCTGTGATACATGGTTGGTTTTGGATGATGGTGCTAGGGAATGTAAAAGGGATGGGTGTTGTAATACAAGAGCTAACAGATTCTAGGTAGGCATTAGAGAAGTGGCAGCTGAATGATCTTTTGGCCCTTGGCTGTCAGCTCAGGTTTCCCTGTATAAGCAAAAATAGCATATTATTTTCATAGATCAGGGTAAATGAATTTCACTTATGTCCCAGAGAAACAAGCGGCACAATCCATCATGGTGCCCTTTTCCTGCCATTTGGTCTCCAAAGCCCTCAGAGGCTTTTAAGAGAGAGGTGTAAGGATGGATTGCAGAAGAAATGTTATCTAATGTCATATTTTTGCAGATTATGTAATTTCTCCTTTAGAGAAAATTTGTCATCTCTACTGACATGTTAGTTTTAGTAGCACCTTGAATTTTGAGGCACATTTTCTCATTTCTTTGTCACTCCTCCGTAGTTGTCCCTGATTGTTTATAAATAAATAGACAATTGGGTGTTGCTATTCCTTTTGTAGGACACACCCCAAAATGGTAAGGGGAACGGGTCAGTTGGGTCATGCTGTACAAACCAGAGGCCCTCATGAGTCAGAGCCTGGCTGCACCTTTTCAGCCAGGTTTATTCAACTCCCCGACCGGTCCCAGCACCGCTGCAGGTGATTGACAGGTCCCTCCCATAGTGAGATACCCGTCAATCACCTCTAACTAGGAACTTCTAACTATATTTTCTCAGCGTGCAGTCATGCAGAGGGCTCTGATTCATGCTGCCCATGGTTTGGGCCACATCAGTCTGCTGTCAGGTTCTCTTTAATAAACTCATCCATTTCTAAAAGGAATTCCAAAGAACAGCGCAAACCAGAGTTCTAATAACACACCATTATTATATTGTAAGGAATGGCATTATTTACAACAATTTGTAATGTCACTATTTCAGTATAATAGACCATTAACCTTTACACTCCTGCCTTGCTGTATTTTTATGGGCCACACTAACTCTTGTTACTTTTATTTTCTGCAGAAACTAGAAGCTAAATCTCTTATTAAGCTGAACTTTGCAAAGAATCAAGATGGTAAGTTGGTTGTCTTTAATGGTGGCACATGTATCTATATAATATATGGCTGTAACATAAACTAAGAAGATGATAGTTCTACTTAAAGTACACTTCTTGAGCCTTTCTCTTTCCTACTCAGATATTGACTTGTAAGAGTTAAATTTAGTGGCAGTATTCCCTGTCCCTATATGATTTGCATGTGCTTAGATTACAAGCGAAACGTGTCCAAAGGTCGCTAGCACCAATTCTGTTCTCCCCACACCTTTTTGTAGAAATGTTGATACTCTACTCCTAAATATCTCTTTTATCAGTCTATAGAGTGACATACAGTACAACTAACAGTATGCTATAACATACTTCTGCAAATCTGGTCAGCACAGCAGGGTTTGGCAGTCATGGCTTCAGATGATTTTCTGAGAATCAGACTGAAGGAGAAACACTACTAAATACGTCACCATACGTGATGATAAATATATTTCAATCATTTATCTGGGACATCATACATTTCTATCTAATAGCCTAGCCTCCCGTACCACTGCTCAGGTAAGTCCTGCTGGGGTGTATTTTAGGTTTTACAATACAGTATTCTGTAAACCACCAGTGCAAACACAAAGTTAAGGGGTTCTCTGAGTCTAGAAAAATGAAATGATTAAATTAAGTGTCATTGCAAAAAAATGTAATAACTATCTATAATTTATTTTTATTTTACTCACTTATATAGCACCATTAATTCCACAATCTAGATTCCTATCAGTATGTCTTTGGAGTATGGGAGGAAAGCCACAAACACGAGGAGAACATACAAACTCCTTGCAGATGTTGTCCTTGTTGGGATTTGAACAGAGGACCCAACACACCAAGATTGCAGTGCTGACCGCTGTGTCACCAGCTGGCCATAATTAGGAAGTCACATTTGTTTTGTCTAGGGAGGTAATTACTATAGAATTAAAATTGTGGCCATTCAGAAAGACAGGGTTGGCAACATTGTAAGTAGCCACATATTACCTCTGCACCCCCTGGTATCTCCAGTATTAGATCAGAAAGACAGGATGGACAGCAGTGTGAACAGCCTCTTACCCCTGGATTCTCCAGTATTAGATCAGATACAGGGTCTATAGAAGTGTGAGCAGCCTTTTCTTACCTCAGCACTCATGGTATCTCCAGTATTGGATCAGATGGGCAGGGTGGACAACAGTGTGAGGAGCCTATTCTTGCCTCAGCAACCCTGGTATCTCTTATATTAGATCAGAAAGATAGGGTAAACAGCAGTGGGATTAGCCTCTACTTACCTCCGCACCTCCTGGTATCTCCATTACTGCATCAGAAACGCATGGTGGAAAGCAGTATGAGCAGCCTCTTCTTACCTCAGCACTTCTAGTAACTCCAGTATTAGATCAGATAGATATAATGGACAGAAGTATAAGCAGACTCTTCTTACCTCTGGATCCCCTGGTATCTTCATTTATTAGATCAACTATAAAGTGAATAGTAGTATGAGCAGCCTCTTCTTGCTTCAGCACCTCTGGTATCTCCAGTATTAGATCAGATAGACAGGATGGACAGCAGTGTGAGCAGCCTCTTATCTCAGCACCTCTGGAATCTCCAGTATTAGATCAGATAGACAGGGAAGAGAGCAGTGTGATCAGCCTCTTCTTACCTCAGCACCCCTGGTTTCTCCAGTATTAAATCAGATAAAGAGTGGACAGCATTGTATGTGGCCTCTTCTTACCTCAGCACTAATGGTATTTCCACAGTAAAAAACAATTGAATATTCACCAGGAACATGTGTTCCTACAAATGAAGGGAGGGAGAGAAGCTTCCTACCTGATATGCTTACAGACACCGGTCATTTTATATTGTAGGACAGGTCTTTGTCAATGTTATAAAATGACAACCATTTTAATGATCTACAGTGAAGTGTGATCTGTTATTTATAGTGACAGTGATTTTTTTTTTTTCTATTTTCATAGAACCCCTTTAAGACTTAAATAGATTTTGAGAGTTCTATGTTAACGTTTTGTAATATTTTATTGAACTGGATGTAGGAAAAAAAAAATATTTGAAATATACCGTATTAATCGGATTATAAGACGCACTTTTCTTCCCCCCAAATTTGGGGGGTGGGGGGGGTGGAATGGGGATGCATCTTATAATGCGGATATACCTTACTGGCCGCGGTGGAGCCAGGGTCCCTGCTGGAGGAGGCAAGAGTGGCGCGTTGCTGCAAGCCACAGGCTGGAATGGGGGGATGTTACGATGTGCGCCGCTTCAGGTGAAAATGGCTGCTCTGTGGTGCGGAGGGGGGGCTCTGCCAGCATTTTAGGAAAGCCTGGAGCCCCCCAGAATATTCACTACTGCGATGCGGTAGCCTCCGGGAAAATGGTCGCCGGGTGCGGTGCATGCTCAGATTGAGAACTCTGCAACAAGATCTTGTCCCAAAATCTCGAGAGACGAGATCTTGGCACCCAAGATCTCATTGCTGAGATCTCAATCTGAGCATGCGGCGATGTGGTGGCTTCGGGGAAAATGGCGCATGCTCAGATTGAGAACTCAGCAATAAGATCTCGTCACGAGATATCGGGAGACTAGATCTCATTGCCGAGATCTCAATCTGAGCATGCGCCGCTCCTGGCAGGCATTTTCCCAGAGGCCACTGCATCGCAGTAATGGACTTGTGAGGGGGGCTCCGGACTTTCACAAAATGCCGGCAGAGCCCCCCCCCCGCTCCAAAGAGCACTGCAGCCATTTTCACCCAGAGCGGCACACATAGGAACATCCCCTCATCCCTGCCTGCGACCTGCAGCAATGCGCCTATCTTGCCTCCTCCAGCAGCGACCCTGGGACCCCGCTTCACCGCAGCCACCACCCCCAGTAAGCAATAGGACGCATGGATTATAAGAGGCACCACCATTTTATTTACGGTATTTAAAAAAAAAAAGTTTTTATTTATTTAAAGATTTAGTTATTTATTTTTTTTAAAAAAATTTCTCCTAAAAATTTGGGGTGCGTCCTATAATCCAGTGCGTTTTATAATCCGCAAAATACGTTATTTACCGTCCCTTGCATCTATTGAGATGTTCCATTGACCATGGCAGACTGCCTTGACATAATGTCGTGGATACTACATAATTTCCAGGCTGTGGTTGCCACGGTCATGTGAAACTTAAGGGGTTTTCCAGTCCAAATCGATAAGTGTGCAGTCACTCTGTGTGACTTGTAAGATATACACATATACGTTATACATACTCTCGGCTAGTGGGCTTGAACACATCACTAGACGGGGCATGGCCTCGCTCTATGCAAGTGTATGGAGCGAGGCAGCACTCACTAGACTTGCCTTGACTGGGAGTGTGTATAATGCATACATACCCTCCGGTCCCTGCTCACAAATTGGCGAATCCATACATCGCTCATTGCGTGCCCTGGGGGGATTCAAATGTCTAAAGACATACAGAGTTACTGTTACTTATTGATTTTGAGCGGACAACCCTTTTAAATGGATGTGATGTGTCTATCTGAAAGACTGGCAATGAATGAAGCAGAAGGCTTGAAGACTATGGGAACTGGAGTGGATTGTAGTAACTGTCATCATAAGTTATTGTTAAAGGGGTTGCCTGGTTTAGAGAACTTCCAACTAGAGTCAAGTTTTTTTCTGCTAGAGCCAAGTTTCAACAAATGATTGTTTGTCCGAGAGCTAGCTCTCCTAACTTTCCATATGCAGAAACGCTCGGCTCAGCCAAGTATCCTTGTGTTCTCTATGAGAGAGCCTCTGCCAGACTCCTGTGGCAGCTACTTATTGTCACGCCAACAAAAAGATCTGTCTATTCGCTGACATGTTGGGGAAGAATAGATAGACCCCCAATACACATTAAACTGATGACCGATATCAGCAGATGCTGCCGACTTTAGTCTAATGTATACAAGGGCCTTAAAGGGGTTTTCACACAAAGTTCATTTTAATCAATAATAGATCCTGTAATAATAATATGTTCCACAATTGAACATGTTTGAATAAAATGTTGCTGTGCTGAGATAATCTTATAAATGTGCCCCTGCTGTGTACTGTGTAATGGCTGTGTCTCACCATGATGGTCTGATCATACCACATCTCCTGGGCAGGGGAGGAAGCAAGAGTGTACAGGCAGGGGATCACAGCTGATTCTTTCTTTGCGGTAAATGAAGTTTTTAAATAGGCAGGGAAATGCTTTACCTCACAAAAAGAATCAGCTGTCATCCCATGCTGTCCTGTCTGTATACTCTTTTCCTTCCTCCCCTGCCCAGGAGCTGTGGTGTGATCAGACCATTGTACCTGTATGATCAGACACGGCCAGTACACAGTACACAGCAGGAGCACATGTATAAGATTATCTCCGCACAGGGAGACTTTTTTTAACACATCCAATTGTGGAAATTATTAATATTCCAAGATCAGTTGATTAAAATGAATTTTGTGGCAAAACCCCTTTAATAATAATAATAAATTTTATTTCTATAGCGCCGACATATTCCGCAGCACTTTACATTTCAGAAGGGACTTGTACAGGAATAGACATTACAGCATAACAATAATCACACAGAGTGTAAGCTTGTGAGCAGGGCCCTCATTCCTCTTGGTATCTGTTATGATCTATGTAATCAGTGCAATTTGTTGTAAACTGTCACATGTTGTGTAACGTCTCCTTTTCCCATATTCTGAGAACTCTCTTCTGTTCTAGGGAAGTATCACTGCCCGGTGCTGTTCTCTGTCTTTACCAATAATTCCCACATCGTGGCCATCAGCCAGACAGGAAATGTCTTCTCATATGAAGTAAGTGAAAACCGCCTTACTATACATTGCCGTTAATGTACAACTACTGAGAGGTAGACGGTTCTGTTGGCACAGAGTAATAGTAAGATCTAGTGTACGTGCTTCATAGTGTTCACTTTAATAGACCTATCCATGTTCAACCCTTGTCATAAAATTAACTCTGTCATTTCCCCACCCAGGCTGTTGAGCAATTAAATATTAAACCGAAGAGTTACAAAGACCTACTAACTGATGAACCTTTCACCCGCCAAGACATCATAACTCTACAGGTAGGAACTTGCATCATCCAGTTCTGTGGGGGCACTGAGCTGTAAAAAAGTATAAGTATTTGCTGCAGGTAAAAAAAGCTAAAGGAATGATAAACTAAATCACATTAGCCTCATGGAAAAATGAAGGCTGCTATATGGAAGTGTATTGCATTGTGGACAGTAATGCCCCATGCCATCGGCTGTATCCCTCATATTGCCCCGTAGACGCACCAAACAATGTTTACATGGCAGATCATGGTCCATTATTTGGCATCCAATGGAATGTGCTGTAGCATTTTTTTTTTTAATTGATGATCTGCCTAAAACCACTGCCATATACATGTACAATGACCTATATGGATCCATTAACCCCTGCATGACATGTTGTTTAGTGATGATCGTTCATTCTTGATAAGGTGATAATTGAGCATGCTCTGGGGCAAACCGAGTGATTTCAGCATTCTCGAAAAATATGTTTGCGTCCCTGCGGCTGCATGTCTCGCAGCTGTTCAAAAGCCACAACACACACAGGGATTCCCTGTTAGTTAGGAAATTCCTGGATGTGTTTAGGCTGTCGAACAGCCGCGGGAACTCGAACATATTTTGCGAGCACGCCGAAGATACTCTTCAAGTGGGTTGAGACGGTGCAAAAAATTCTAAACTTTGTCAAAATAATTTTTTTTGGCACCTTTTTATGAGATTCTTTTGTAGCATTTATTAATGAAGCGACTGCAAAAGAACAAATTCTGGTGTCTCATTTATTATTTAATGTACAGTTTTAGACAACTTTATCATTGATGGATCAGAGTTTTATGAACACAATACCAAATACCGTACATATTTTTTTTAACTGGTTAATGGGGGTTTAATTTTTTTTCAATATTTTAAAGCATTTTTTTTTTTATTTGTACTTTATTTTTTAGTTCTCCTATGGAACTTTTAATCATTTGGTCACTTATACTATATGCTGTCATGCCACAGTATGTGGCTAAATTAATGTTCTACTATGCCGCCTGGCTTTATAGGAGGACCAATGTGGAAGGCATGGGGCCTTCAGCAGCCCGCGACTGCCATGGTATCCCGTTGGCACCCCACAATTGATCTACGGGAAAATGAGTGCTGGTGCTCAACAACAATTGCACCCCAGCGATTTAAATGCCACGGTCAGTGATTGGAGCTAGCTGTGGTTGCTGCTTGGCGGTGTTACAGGCAGATCATGGCTGTATAGCACAGTCTGCATCTGCCAGCTGTGGTTTAGACTCGGCTACGGTGCTCGCTCCATACATCGCTTGCGCCCATGTGACATCAAATTACGGTAATTTCAGCCATGTCTGTCTAATCCTAAGGCCTACCTTCCCTGCCTTGTACTGGACAAGCTGGATAGAAGTAATTGACTTCACATTGGAAATTACTGACATTCATGAAATCCTTTTAAAACCTCCCATCACATTTTGGTAGCGGTATAAGGAGTCATAAATCTTTGTGTATTACAAATATAATTACCAGATTTTTGGGACATAAAGCATTATATTCCTTTCTTAGTCCTACTTAGCTGTCGATTGCAAACTGTAAAATGACGAGGGAGCGCAACAAAGAGCTTTGCTGATTGTATTAAAATCCCTCCATATTGCATTTTCTCATTTGACCGTAACATTATTAAATTTTATTGCTCTGTAAGATCAACGATGCATTAAAATCGAGGCTCATAAACTGTGATCATGTCATCTAGTGAGTTCCTAGACTGGAACTCCAGTGATCCAGTGACAAACGATAATTAATTAGTTGACTGCACCTTTTGGGAAGGGATAAATGTGCTTGTCAGTCGCCAACACATCCCCTCATGTAAACTCATCTGCTTGCTTTATGGTAATTTGTCGATTGTTCTGGGCAGCTCATCTGCCCTTTAAAAAGACCCTTACTCAGTGACAGGACCGGAATTGGAGCCTTGGTACGTCTCCGGCGTGATTTTACATGGAAGTGGTTAAAGGCAGTCTTTCAGCACAAAATAATTGCACATTATAGAGGATATAGACCTAATAAAAACTGTTCCTTTGGGCCACAATTTTTCATGACAGAAGGGGCATTTGGAGTCAGATGTTCACAATTCATTAAGAGGCATGAGCCCTGACAAATCTTACTCCTGTCAGAGACTGGAGTAAGATTGGTGGCATAAGGGGTATGCCACAGCTCGTCGTGAATTTGTTGAGCGGGCCGAAACTGGCAATGAAACGTTCAAAAGTGGCAACATTTTTAAGCAACTTAACTCTGCAAAAATTTAGTGACTCTTCAAAGCATTTTACACTAGATTTGTGGCGTAATTGCTTTGATGAATCTGAGACTTAGTAATTGAATATGTTGTCCAGATATAATAATGAGGTGCTCGGTGCACCCTTTGCCATGGGTGAGTTATATGGTACACTCACCTACATGTTATACCGTACACATTACAGGAGTCAGTGCTGTCAATTTAAAAAAGAGTGGGAGTGGGGGCAGCGATACATGTATAACAACTAGGTGGGTAGATGCCCCGAACCACTTGGCCAGAAGTGGAGCATTATATGCCTGTTAACAGATTTAAAGGGCTTGGTGAGTGAGTTAATGAATAGGAAAGTGAATTTGATTTGATATTAAATTGTTTTGATCAATGAAATTTAGTGTTTGTCTGTAATCATCATTTTATCGCTGTAGTTTGATCCATCTTCAAAGCTTTTAAGAAATAGAAGTGAAGATAAAGGAAGCTAGCATTTGATAAGATAGAACTACATCATTGTTCTGCAGGGTTTGCCAAGATGTCAGACATGAGCAGTGACTATAGAAACTTAGTTTGTGATTGTAAATCATAACATGCTTTCACTTTTTTTTTTTTTTTTTTCCTTTTACTAAATAAGCACAAACATGTGTAATGCGTTCCTACTGCTAAGTTATTAGGTTCAAGTAACTATATGGGATAGGTTATACCAGAGGTCTCAAACACGCAGGCCGTGTGTGGCCCCTGAGGCAGGCATCTGCGGCGTGCAGTGCACCACATGTCTCACTCCCTGAGGCAGGTGGAAGGCGCGCATTCAGGAGCGCGCGATGGCTGTTCTGTGTGCACAGGACCTGGGATGAGGTCACAGGAGAGGAGGAGTCAGGGGTCACAAGATCAGGGGCCTCAGTGTATGCAGTATGCTGCTGTCTGTGCTGGTTGTCATGGTGCTGGATGAAGGTAAGTTTGTGTGGGGTCAGGAGGGGTTTACTGGGTGGTTGTAGCAGAGCCGTGTGTGTACAAAGTGTATGGAGCGCAGCTGTGTGTGCGAGGTGTATGGAGCGGAGACGTGTGTGTGCGAAGCGGACGGAGAGGAGCCGTGTGTGTACGAAGTGTATGGAGAGGAGCCATGTGTGTACGAGGTGTACGGAGCGGAGCCGTGTATGAGGTGTACGAAGCAGAGCCGTGTGTGTACAGAGCGTAGCCGTGTGTGTATGAGGTTTACGGAGCGTAGCCGTGTGTGTATGAGGTTTACGGAGCGTAGCCGTGTGTGTACGAGGTGGACGGAGCGGAGCCGTGTGTGTACGAGGTGGGCGGAGCGGAGCCGTGTGTGTACGAGGTGGGCGGAGCGGAGCCGTGTGTGTACGAGGTGGGCGGAGCGGAGCCGTGTGTGTACGAGGTGGGCGGAGCCGTGTGTGTACGAGGTGGGCGGAGCGGAGCCGTGTGTGTACGAGGTGGGCGGAGCGGAGCCGTGTTTGTACGAGGTGTATTAAGTTTGAAAGGAATGCGGCCAGCCAGCTCAAATTTCTTTTTATGTGTGGCCCATTTACTCTGCCGGGTTTGAGACCGCTGGGTTATACATTATGTACACTGCTGCCCAAATCATTCTAAGTGTTGTACTATACAACAGCAGCAGGCTTATACTGGAAACTATCCTGAGCAGACCATGAATGGCACCATCTGCTAGTTTGACAATATCCTTAGTTCTTAGCACAGAACATCATACCTATGATTGATCAAAATATTGGACTTAAATCCGGGAGGGGCAACTCTATAAACAGACACACTACCAGAGAACCAAATGAGTTCAGAAAATGCCCAAATAATACTGTTGCACAGTCATAAATTAAATACACAAAGAACTTGGTCTTGTGCAAAAGGTATACATATTTTATTCAAAAGTTACATCTCTAAAATATCAGTAAATTTAAAATATGAGACACATATAGTGGAGAACAATATGGCCAAACCACCCGACATCAGTATATGGTACCACAACCAAATGGGCGATCTATTGATAGCTCTCAGGAAAGGGTTAAAGGAAAAGAATACCCCCTAATTCCTAGTCAGGCACTTAGGTTAAATTACCCTTCTAAATATGTACTACATTAAAGTGCCATAACTATGGCCCACCAAATAACCCCAAAATGCTGCGTCCTGAGCTCCTATCAACAGACCACTGGTGCACATATAACAAAGAAGGTTTTCTTACCCATAGTGGGAGTCGGGGGGGGTCCCGCCAATACCCCTACGCGTTTCGCACACAAGGGCTTCCTCGGGGGGTAATTTAACTTAAGTGCCTGACTAGGAACTAGGGGGTATTCTTTTCCTTTAACCCTTTCCCGAGAGCTATCAGTAGATCGCCCATTTGGTTGTGGTACCATATACTGATGTCGGGTGGTTTGGCCATATTGTTCTCCACTATATGTGTCTCATATATTTTATTTACTGATATTTTAGAGATGTAACTTTTGAATAAAATATTTATACCTTTTGCACAAGACCAAGTTCTTTGTGTATTTAATTTATGACTATGCAACAGTATTATTTGGGCATTTTCTGAACTCATTTGGTTCTCTGGTAGTGTATCCTTAGTTCTTATAGTCAGCACAGAGTAATCTCACTGGTTTATTTTTGCAGATTTCTCCTGTAATCCTCCATGTGATTGCTGTATGACCAGACAAAAATTGTTTATTCTGATGATTTTGCTGAAAGTCGCACAATAATTCTGCTGTAATACATTATATCCTTCTCAGGGTAAAACTTCTAAACCGTAGTTTCATGAGCATGATAGGGGCCCACTACTAGAAATCTCTTTAGATAAATTGGGAACCTTGCATCAGTTTCCTTTCATGACTTTATGCTCACAATTAAATTGCCTGAAATATTTTATTTTACACTGCGATATTGAGTTCATATTATTTGTTCATCAGGATCCTTCAAAGCTAGAAAAATTTAACGTCTCAGATTTCTATCACGTCAAGAACAACCTGAAAGTTGTAGACCCCGGTGAGTTTTGTTATTTGCTACATTTGTCAGTTGTATGGATTGGTATACAGCATTACAACCCGGTTTTTACTTATAACCAGGCAAGTGGAGATGCATCTACCAACGGTTCTCATAACGAGAGTCCCCAAACGCCTTCTGGATGATCGCTTTCTGTCCTTTATCATAAAGATGATTGGAATCAGTGTGGCCAGTGCTCTGGGGCCATAGCATGGATTTGAGGACCTTCAATTTTGAAAATGGGCTCTTGTTGAACATCTCATGTACTCATCCAATTTAATGCCTTTGGGTGTAGGATAATGTTTACACAGGACTGTGTAACCAAGAATGATTATTTTTAAGCAAGCTTACAATCTCGCGTGACCCTAATTCCTAGTAAAGCATGTTCCAAGTTATCGGCACAGTAAAATTCCCCCTTGCACTGTTTATCTGCAATGAGCGTTGATTTGTTATTAAACCACAGTCTGATATGTTGCGTGCACTAATTTGGCCCAGCCGCCCATCACCCTCTGTGCCATCTGGATGGCCACCCAGCTTCTTCTGCCTTTAGTGAATCACTTCATTACAATGTAGCCAGAGCCAATTTGCTACTCTGTTCATATGGCTGTATTGAAATTAATATTCTAGATGAGGAAAAAGCTCGTCAGGACCCATCCTACCACCTGAAAAATGCCAACATGGAAACCCGGGAGACACTTAGTGAACTGTACAAGGAGTTCAAAGGAGACGAAATGCTGGCGGCCACCATGAAAGGTCCAGAGAAAAAGGCTACAGATAAACTAAATGCGGTGAGCGCCAATTACCATATGTTCTACACTGGGTCATGTTTACTAGTACATAGTAATGATTGTGTCTCTTATACAGGCTCATTACTCTACCGGTGCTGTGAGCGCATCTTTTACCTCCACTGCGATGACTCCGGAGACCACCCACGAGGCGGGTACGTCGCCACCCATCCTTGTCGTTCATGCCGCTCTGTTCCATTTTCGTACCATTATATCGAACAGTTTTTCTCTCGTTCGGTTCCTGGTAATTGATCATTTTTCCTTTCTCACCACAACATAAAGCTGCCATCGCGGAAGATGCCGTCCGTTATCAGTATGTCAAAAAGAAGGGTTACGTCCGGCTCCACACCAACAAGGGTGACCTTAACCTGGAGCTTTATTGTGACAAGGTACGTGAGGGGTATATGGGGGGTTTTTATTTAACGTGGCCAGGACATGGGGATCCGTGCGCTGTAATTGTTAATCGCTCGGTATGATTCATGGCGTGGGCGGATGTGTCTAGTCTGAGATAACTATCAATATGCCGCTCTTCACGTTTCACATTTTTATGACTGATGTGGTGTTTGCTGAAATGTTATGGAAAAATGCTACATAATTAGAAACCTAACGCGGCGTCTTAGAGGCTCGACAGCCGAATCATAAGTGAACGGTTCTTTACCTTTAACTCTGCCTAATACAAGACACGGTGGCTACCATAGCAACACCTTATCAGCTTCTATAATTTTTTCTTTTCTGTTACTGTGGCAACAGGGATACGGGTGTGTCCAACAAGTTACTAACTATGGGGGGGGTGGCGGAGAAAAATAAAGTGTTAAATATTTAAAGAAGTTGTGACCCATTTTATGTGACCTGAAAAGCACAGGGATGTAATCTGTTATAGTTCATATTAAACCAGGAAGAAATAACCTAGGGAATTTTGGTGGGGAAAAAAAAAGTCATGACATCAGTATGTCAATGCAAAGAAAAAGCACCCAAGGCAAAAGTTACATTCTGAGATGTATTATTTCTTTTTTTTTTTTCGGGGAAAGGACAAGGGATGGCGTCTTTGGTAGGTTAAGAAAAGCAACACGTATGAAAATCGTTACTTGGAGACACGGGGCTTTAATAAACTTTGTGTAATTAATACTCAGTAGTTCTGGCAGGACTCCAAATTGCTACAAAGTTTAATTGTTTAATATGTCGTAGTAGAGTGCTAGAAGTGACAGGGCTAGAATGCTCTTCTGTAAGGCGAAGTTCACCCGACGACTATTTGATGCATTTTTTTTCTTTGCGTGTTGTCGTGGGCAAAAAGCGCAGCGCATTACAGTTCCAGCAAGGTGGCTGAGTTACAGAAATCTCACACTCGGCGTGCTTTATATTTTTTAAGGCTGCATAAACTGACCTGCAAGCGCGTCTTTGAAATTCACGGTATATCATTTTATTTGCTGATTATCCCCATAGACTTGCAAGATGAGATCCAAAAAACAAATCCACATATAAAAACGAATGTGTTCGAAACACGTACCTCGGATGTGACCGTAAAGAGGGGCTCTACTTCCCACTCGCTTGTCCACTCACCTATTACAATGGGTTAACAATGAGCTTGGAGCACCCCACAGACAGTCCACACATCCACGCCACACATTACGCTGCCATCCACATTCATTTTACCAGCAAAGCGAGATACCTGCACCGGGTACACATGCACACCCAGCTCTCACAAGCTCCTGAACGGTTCACTACTTGCACTCTGGCTACAAGGTAACACAACCTGTTTTTTCTTCTCGGATCATTGGAGCAACAAGGGACGAATTTACTATGTTTTTTATTTATGTTACAAAAGTAGTACAGTGCTAAAAAAATAAAAAAAAATACAAATATGGAATAATAAAGAACCATACATACAGGCAAAAAACAGTATAAAATAAATATGAAGTGTAAAATAAAAGGGAGAAAATACAGACGCGCCTTACAAATTAGATCTGTGAGAGCTTCTGGTGGAGGAGAACTCCAGAATCTGCCGGACATCTGCAATACATGTTGATTCTCCTAGGGTTTGACATTGATATTCCTTAGATGACATATTATAAAGGGTCTCACCAGATCCCTTACTCCCCCACACCCCTCAGCTGAGGTAAGAAGGGGGCAGCTTATTAGATTTGCTTTGAATCCAGTTTTAGCCCTCATGTCTGCTGTAGATCATTATTTCCGCAGAAACCTAGAGAAACAATATGGCCGTCATCTAACCAACCATCCTTTAAGCATTTTAAACATTCCACGGATAAATATATATCTATAATTCAAGGAGATATTGTGCTCCTGTCTGTTGACAGCTACCAAAATTTTTAAATTTTACCCTCAGATGCGAATATGCTCCCTGATCATGGATATATTCATGGATTCTACAAAACTAAAATTCTAATACAAAAAAAAAGCAAAATCTTTTACATCGTCCTGTATGCAGTACACACAGAGTGGTTACTCAAGGTGAAAGCATTGAAGCCCATGCGTTTAACGTTGATGTGCCAGTGGAGGCCATACATGGACACATCTGCTAGCCCAAATGACTATCTAACATTGACAACTACCTGTCTGCTCTTCATCAGATAACCTGCTTCAATGACCTGGGTGGTGCAGACAGTGATCAAATGCCCCTCCTGCCTTGGATCTGTATAACTCCACTTATGACACAAAGCAATAAAACACAAGTAGCCTAAATTAGGTAATTGGTGCAGAAAATATGCAGCATATCAAAACAGCACCAAATTCTCATCGTGGGAACTTGGCCTAAGGAAGTAGCATGTCCTAAAGCCATTGGTGTGAGATTTGCCACTTGCGTCTATCTCCCGGACGATGTCCCTGAATCGGCCAGTTTAGATGCTGTCCAGGCAATGCACTAACATCTCGAGTCCACCAGAGTGGGAGCTACAGAGAGCTGTTCTTTGTCCTGGCACATAGCGACATTACCCCCATGTTGTGCCACCTTCTCCTTCTTGTATACCCCAAAAGGCCATATGGACTGGGTTAGACTCCTCAAGGTTCATTAACAAAAGTAATTTGAAGATATTCTTGC
Source organism: Dendrobates tinctorius (assembly GCF_039654945.1). NCBI lineage: Eukaryota > Metazoa > Chordata > Amphibia > Anura > Dendrobatidae > Dendrobates > Dendrobates tinctorius. Next base: position 11,768,868 of record NW_027361932.1, read on the forward strand.
TTGTCTTCTTACTTGACCCAGACAATAGATAATTTGAGTGTTGAGTTGACCATACATTAAATGTATGCAGTGTTGAGGTTTATTATCCCCATATGTATTTTCTCTTAGACACCAAAGACATGTGAAAATTTTATTAAACTCTGCAAGAAGAATTACTACGATGGGACAACCTTCCACCGCTCTATTCGGAACTTTGTTGTATGTATATGTCCAGTATAATCATAATAATTTCTATGTAATAACTCTTTTAAGTGAGGGGGGTTTAAAAATGAAGACCCCCCTCTAATTAGGCATTTTCAAAGTGACATGAGGATATTTTATAAACCTGCATTTTTTTTCCTGTATATTTACAGATACAAGGAGGAGATCCTACAGGAACAGGCACAGGTATAAAGCCATCCGTTCTGTGTAGACATACGATTTCTCTCCAGTCCTCCGCCCTTTATTCTAGCACTATATCATGCACTTCTATTTTTGTTCCCTATCTTAAAAGGAGGTGAATCCTGCTGGGGAAAACCTTTCAAAGATGAAATTAAGCCAAACTTAAGTCACACGGGTCGTGGAGTTCTTAGCATGGCAAATACTGGCCCCAACACCAACAAGTCCCAGTTGTAAGAGATTCTTCTACTTGTGGGTCTCAATCAACATTTTCTGCGTGATTATCGGTGCGGTTCATTTATATGATTTCCTTATCCTACAGCTTTATAACTTTCCGCTCCTGTACATATCTGGACAAAAAGCACACAGTGTTTGGACGGTAAGTGCATCGGGTTCTTTTAGACCCCAAAATGTTTTACTCCTTCAAGTGTTTGTATCATGGATTTTTAAACTTTGTCATTTTAGTGTTGTTGGAGGATTTGATACCCTAACTGCTATGGAAAAAGTGGACACTGACTCAAAGACTGACAGGCCAAAGGTGATGTTTTCTACATAAACATTCCTAAAGGACTCATTTCTAATAATATAGAGAACATTTGCAAAGGGATGGGGTTTTTTTTTTTGTTGTTTTCTAAATGCCAAACATTCTTAGAGAACAAAGTTTGCCAGTTTATTAGAGATTGTGTTGTTGACTAGGCACCTAGAGTACAAATAATATGATATCAGTGTGTAAGTGTCACCTTGGAATAACAGCATGGCTATCAGAAACACTATACTTATAAGTAATTATAGAACCGTCATATCTTTGTCATGGAAATTACTCATACCGTTCTGGATGGATTGTGCCCCACTAATTACAAATGTTGCTCCATTTAGGAGGACATCCGAATAGAAAGTACTGTGGTTTTTGTGGATCCATATGATGAGGCGGATGCACAGGTAAGCGCCATCATTCCTCTTGCCTTAAATCAGCGCAGAACATATAAATACAGATGCGTATAACCACAAGTGCTGCTAATAATTATTATAAATCTGAAAGTCAATGAGTGGAGATGCCAGTGTAAGTATTAATCAAGGAGACCGATGTGTATATATATCTGGACTTCTTGTCCTTGTTGTCACTTCTTTCACCACTTACAGAACTATTGCACCTGAAATACCGGTTCCTCTCGTCGCAGTCAGACAAACCTCCCAATAACACGAATAAAGTCTGGCATTTGTCAATAATCTTGTCTAGACTCTGATATTCTGCCATTGTTATCAATCCTTTTACAGTGAGAAATGTTCTTCTCTACATTCTTCTTGTGATGTTGGCAATCTTTAGAATAATTTTGTAGTTGCACAATTCTATGACATGGACAGGTTGCTTATAATCTGAGAGATGCAATCTGATCTGCGAAAGCTCGGCTTTCTTTGAGTGCCCTCTTACATAGGGTATTACCTTACATATAACCTGTATAAGCCGACCAGAGTATAAGCCGTGACACCTAATTTTGCCATGAAAAACTGGGAAAATGCATTGACTTGAGTATAAGCCCGGCTATGCATTGTCACCTCATCTCCATTCTGGAATGCATGGCTCCTATTTCCCATCCTTGTGTACATGGCTCCTTTTCCCTGCCAGAGCAGTAAATATTCATATTTCTCTTTAGCAGGGGGCTCAGGCTTTAGCCGCAGCCGCTTGCTCTGCCTCCTGTGACCTGCAGCTCCGCCGTTCCCCCTCTGTCACAATGATTCATGTATAAGCCGAGGGGGGGTGTTTTCAACATAAAAAGTGCTGAAAAACTTGGCTTATACACGAGTATATACGGTAATTGTCCATACGATCATAATAATCATTGTCCAGTGTACACATGTCCAGAAGTAGAATGGCAAATGGTTACTTGCTGAATAAATGATTGATCACATCTAAATGGGCATCTGCTTTTCAGTTCAACTGGAAACTGAATTGGGGAAGAGGACAATGCTAATACGAATGGTCACTCGTCTGAAAACCCCATGGTCATAGAAATGCACATAAACAAATGCCGATTGACTTGCTATATTGTCGATGGGCACTTGTTATTAGCAATTTATCTGCTAGTGTAAAACAATTAACCTGGAAGATGCACTGGGGAAGGCTTGTGTTGTGTTAAATACATCTTTCATGCTTCTTAGGTCGCTTTAGAGAGGGAGAAGGCTCTGAAAGAGGAAGAAGAACAAAAAATGAAAGAACGGCCAGTGCTGCCAAAAAAAGAGCAAACACAAGAGCCGAAAACCTACAGAACAGGCGTGGGAAAATATATTAATATGACTGCAGCGTAAGTATCCTAAAATAAGAAAAACGTGTATCTTGTGCGCCATTAGGGTTTTTAGGACTCTTCAATGTAGTGGGAATTATTATTAGTCTTTGTGATTCATTGGTAGAGATGGTAGCTTATGCTCTGTAGACGCTGAATGGTTTCAGTGGTTAGCAATTATCTGCTCTCCTGGGATGATCAGCTGCTTAAGAACCATAACTTTTTTTTTTTTTTTTTTCCATTAATTTTTTTGCAAGAAAGAGTTCCTTAGGGTAAACCCCCAAGGAACACTTTCTACCCCCAACAGCAGCTGCCACCACCTGATCTGCAGTCACATGAAGGTATGCAGCTGCACCTGGACAGTGTAACACTTATTTCTCCAGATACAAGACCCAGACATGGCTGCCGCAGCATTTTTTTTTTTTTATATACTACCTATAAACAAGCTTTAATTTTTTTTATTTTTTTTTTAAGAATACTGCCAAATACAGGTGCCTCTCTCAAAATTAGAATATCATCAAAAAGTTAATTTATTTCACTTCTTCAATAAAAAAAGTGAAACTCCTATATTATATAGAGTCATTAATTACACACAGTGATCTATTTCTAGTGTTTATTTCTGTTACTGTTGATGATTATGGCTTACAGACAATGAGAACCCAGAAGTCATTATCTCAGTAAATCAGAATACTTTATAACTCTAGCTTGAAAAATGATTTTAAAATCCGAAATGTTGGCCTACTGAAATGTGTGTTTAGTAAATGCACTCAGTACTTGGTCGGGGCTCCTTACTGCATTAACAGAAATAAACACTTGAAATAGATCACTGTAATTACTCTATATAATATATGAGCTTTCCTTTTTGTATTGAAGAACTGAAATAAATTAACTTTTTAATGATCTTCTAATTTTGTGAGATGCACCTGTACATACTTGGCTTGATGTCATCTGCATTTCATTACTAAGAAAGCACCAAAAGACACACAAAATGTATCTATTCCTATCAAAAACTGATCTTTAAATGCATGCATGTATATAGAACATAAAGCTTGATAAAGAGCATTGGATATTAACAAAACATATTGCTTCAAAGATTGCATAATACAATAAAATTGATCGTACCCTATTTCCAATAAAACCTGTATGGTCAACCAAGCATGCGCTTTCCTATCAAGAGATCGCCTGGTGCTGAATATCAGTGCTGCTCTGAAGTTCCCTGGGAATTTAGGGGTTCTCGCGTTAAAATCAAAATATTTCCTACACGCATTATATTGCTTGCGATGTTCATCTAATATCTAATGTGAGAGGTATGTACTGGAAACTGCTGCAAATAATGCATGGTTTGGTTTTAATCCTCAGGAAACGTGCTGCTGAAGGCGACGATAGCGGCGCCTCTACTAGCAAAAAAGAGAGAGTGACTCGTGGCTTTGGAGATTTCAGCTCTTGGTAGAGACTTCAGGGTAGTGCCCCCTTGAACTCCAGACTACATCTTCCCTCTTGGATTTCTATGACATTTTTGGACAGTTGTTCTTCTCTCTAACATCACAAGCTATATTTTCTTTCTATAGCTGATATTTATTCCGTGGATTTTGTTGCATTATGGACCTGTATCATTTATGGCCAAGAAAATATTGATGAGGAGAGAACAGACGATGCGTACGGAGGCGCACAACCCAGTAGTAGGCAGGGTTTGTGATTAGTCTCTGCTCTCTAACATAACGTAAAATGTTTCTTATTGGTGCCAGAGAGCAGGCGCTTTAGGGTATGGTATTGGTTGCTGGAAAAGTCCATAAAAATAGCTGTCCTCATGACTAAAACTTTGTTGCTCGTAGCTCCAGTGCTGAGACCATCCAGAATAATTTAACATCGTGCTCTTGAATGGTAGTAGCACCTCTTTTTCATACATTCACTTTTATTACCTGTCTACTTTACATTTGTTATTTTAATATTGTCTGCCATAGATCTGAAGTTATTGTAAAGCTTCACCCTATGTTACTGAAGCCTCCTGAATATCTTGAAGAAGATGTTCTGCCAAATTGGTCTTCTCCTCAGGGTTTCCACATCACTGAGAAGACTGTGAATGCTTAGTGTGTGTCTTTATTACTTTTTTTGGACCATTTTAGTTTTGTTTCTGTACATAAAGTATATTTTCTTGATGTGTTTCTGTACAAAGTTTTTGTCCGGTGCATTGCTCCCAAAAAACCTCAAGTGACTTTTATTATGTAAATGTTGGTAGTTGTTGCATAAATAAATGAGATCAGAGGTTCCCAAACAAGTCTATAGTGGCAGCAAATTAGGCATGTGTCCTCAGGGTGTTACTAAAACCTGGAAGTGTTCTTTGCATGTTAGACCACCCAAACACCCCCGCTGTGCTGTTGATTGACATGACTAGGTGTGTGCACCGTTCATGTGCCCTGTATTGTGGCTGGCGTCTACTACACCAATAAATAGCAATGGGGTGTAGTTGGAGATTCTTTGCACCCTAAGACACTGGACAGAGTCCAAAATGCAATGTGATATGGAAAGAAGTTATTTACAAATTATGGAAAGCTTTTGCTATCCGCTGTTAGGATAGAGCAGTGTCGGAAACATGGAATCGTTATGGCTGCTAAACATGACCCCAATCAGATTTCTCTAGTACTGAATAACCCAGCACTCTCATTTGTTGTAGTGACTTTCAGACATAAAAACAGCGTATCATGCTCTGCCCCTTACACTGTGTGGTGGTCAGGTGATGTAAAGCTCCTGCATGTGACGCTGTGCTCATTTAGTGCTATCTATATCATAAATGATAAATCATTAATTCTGGAAGTGTGTTTAGGTCTCATGCAGACCTCAGTGCTGCACTTTTATGTATTGTATCTGTTTTTTTTTCTTGGATAAACCAGGTACCCATTATAGTCTATAGTGCTACTCACATGTTCGTGTTTTTTCCCAAACCGTGTGTCCATGAAAAACTCAAGGAGACATCTATTTATTTATTTTTTAAGAAAAGGGCCAATATAAGTCTATGGGTCCACTAAAAAAAAACACATGCAGCACACGGATGGCACCAGTGTGCTGTCTGTATTTAACATGGCAAAAGAAGCTTTGTCATTTATGTATTTATCCATGAAAAACACTGATGACACACCGATGGTGGAAACGGACAAAACAATGATGACACACCCACCGATGGTGGAAACGGACAGAACAATGATGACACACCCACCGATGGTAGAAACAGACAGAACAATGATGACACACCCACCGATGGTAGAAACGGACAAAACAATGATGACACACCCACCGATGGTGGAAACGGACAAAACAATGATGACACACCCACCGATGGTAGAAACGGACAGAACAATGACGACACACCCACCGATGGTAGAAACGGACAAAACAATGATGACACACCCACCGATGGTAGAAACGGACAGAACAATGATGACACACCCACCGATGGTAGAAACGGACAAAACAATGATGACACACCCACCGATGGTAGAAACGGACAGAACAATGATGACACACCCACCGATGGTAGAAACGGACAGAACAATGATGACACACCCACCGATGGTAGAAACGGACAGAACAATGATGACACACCCACCGATGGTAGAAACGGACAGAACAATGATGACACACCCACCGATGGTAGAAACGGACAGAACAATGATGACACACCCACCGATGGTAGAAACGGACAGAACAATGATGACACACTGATGGTAGAAACAGTCACACGGACAAAACACTGATGACACACTGATCCAAAACACTGACTCCGGCACTATTTTTTTTCACATGCAACGCAGACAGCAATGTTTTGCGTCTCTGTGAAGCTTTTGCTTTTACTGTTCCTGTAAGGTATAAAACAATCTAACAAAGTAGATGTTCACCTTCCAGTTTTGGTTTCACAGTCAATAGCTCATTGAACGGAGCCATACTAATGCATACATGTAGCTGTAGCTATGGATCTACAATAGTAATGTCCGGTCTTTGTTCATCTTGCAGGCTTTTCTTTTGTGTGAATAAAACCTGAAGATGTGCAACAATACTCCCATTAAAAGAAATGTACTCATCTCTATGCATAACTGTATAAAGTCCAGGCTTAAATGGTGAAATATATTGCAGTAATGTAAATAATAATTGTAGGCATTGATTACAGTGAAGTACTCTCCTTGAGGCATGAGGTAGTAGCGTTGATTCAACCTGGGAAACTCTGGCTTCTGTCTTTACAACTTTAGGATTCTGATAAAACCAGGTATCTGGAACGAGTGCTACCCTTTGGCCTTCTACCTCATACCTGCAGAATATTTGCACACTAGGTTTTTGGGGGGGAGGAAAAGGGAGAATATAATATTTTTGTGGTCATATCTGCTCCTCAGGCTGCATTATTATTTTAAGGAACTGTGCATGTGACCATGACTGTCCCCCTAAGCAAAAACTGCATCAACTACAAAATCTTTTTTTTTTTTTTTTTTTGACACTCACAATCACCAATATACATTGTCGAACTTTCCTTTTAAAGACTACCCCAATGTTAATAATCCCAAAATGTTTTCAATAGCAAATTTGTTGTAGCCACCGGACACTATGGCTGTGTATGGCTCATACACTAATATGTATGTATTTTTGGGGTATTTTTCTGAACACGCCAATGTTTATCATGTTTTTATCATGAACCGTACATGAATGCAGGCAAATAAAATCATTACGGTGTGGTCATGCCCCTTTTACAGCATCCATTAAATCATACCGGCCAGTGACATTTATTCTGCTTGTAAGCTGCGCTTTACTGTAAGTACGGCTGACATCTCTGCACGTCATCCCGTGAGTCACTGATTGTAATTGCAAGTGTTTAGCTATTGTGTGCCTTTATAACGTCTGACATCCTCGCTTTGCTTGATGATTCATATCACAGGTTATATTCTTTTCATTGAGAAAAAATTCTACCTTTTGTATATTTCTCTGATGATCACCTGTGTGCTTGTGTGGAAGAACCTGATGTAATAAGCATTGAACTGATTGAAGTGCACAGTACAGTCTGAGGACAGGATGGCGCTGTACTACTTAGAAACGTTCCTAAAATTTACATGTATTCTGACGTGACATGTTTATGGTATAAAGGATCAAAGAAACGCACAGATCATCTGTAGCTGCAAAATATGAAACATTTAGTACCTGTACCGTAACTGCACTCATGCTGCTTTCCCCTTAGGCTATATGCACACGCTGCAGGTTCACCTGCGGGTTTTTCCGCGCGGATCCGCAGGTAAAATCGCAGGTAAAGTGACCTGCGGTTTTGCCCTGCGGTTTCACACCTCTACTATGTTAAAAGTGTGAAACCGCTGCGTAAACCGCCCAAACAATTGACATGCTGCGGTTTGTAAACCGCAGCAAAACCGCGCGGAAAAAACCGCACCGTCAGCACAGCGTTTTTGAAAACCCATAGGGTTTCATTGTACTGTACTTGGTCTGCGGAACTGCTGCATTTCCGCAGGGCCAAAACCGCTGCGGAAACGCAGCAGAATCCGCATCGTGTGCACATAGCCTTATGGATGACTGCAATTCAATGGGTAGATCTGCAAACACATGTTGAATATTGTAGCTCGATATATTCAAACACGTCCTGCGCTCGTAATACAACATGCTTCAGAGCCCCCCCCCCCCCCCCCCCTCGTACTGATACCAACACTGTAGATTAATGTGGGTGCTCACAATGTCCACACGAGAAAACACCCGGTATTATCACAGAAAACCCTTGGTGCTCATGCACGGTATCTTGCAAAAGTGAATACACCGCTCACATTTTTGTAAGTATTTTATTATATCTTTTCATGGGACTACATTGAAGATATGACACTTTGATACAATGTAAAGTAGTCAGTGTACAACTTGTATAACAGTGTCATTTTTTGTGTGCCCTCTAAATAACTCAACATAGCCATTAATGTCTCAACCGCTGACAACAAAAGTGAGTACACCCCTAAGTGAAGATGACCACATTGACCCCAAAGTGTCAATATTTTGTGTGGCCATCATCATTTTCAAGCACTGCCTAAACTCTCTTGGGCATGGAATTCATTAGAGCTTCATAGGTTGAAACTGGAATCCTCTTACACTCCTCCATGATGACATCTCGGAGCTGGTGGATGTTGGAGACCTTGCGCTCCTCCACCTTCTGTTTGAGGATGCCCCACAAATGCTCAATAGGGATTATGTCTGGAGACATGCTTGGCCAGTCCAGCATATTTACCTTCAGTTTCTTTAGAAAGACAATGGTCATCTTGGAGGTATGTTTGGTGTCGTTATCATGTTGGAATACTGCCCACTGGCCCAGTTTCCAAAAGCAAGGGATTATGCTCTGCTTCAAAATGATACTACATATTGGCATTCATCGTTCCCTCAATGAACTGTAGCTCCTCACAGCCGGCAGCACTCATGCAACCCCAAACCTTGACTCTCCCACCACCATGCTTGACTGTAGGCAAGACACACTTGTCTTTGTACCCCTCAGCTGGTAGCCTCAACACTCGCTTGACACCACCTGAACCAAATAAGTTTATCTTGGTCTCACCAGGCCACAGGACATTGTTTCAGTAGTCTATGTCCTTAGTTTGCTTGTCTTCAGTAAACTGCGGCTTTCTTGTGCATCATATTTACAAGAGGCTTCCTTCTGGGACACCAGCCACGCAGACCAATTTGATGCAGTGTCAAATGGTCTGAGAACTGACAGGCTGACCCCCACAACCTTTTAACCTCTGCAGAAATGATGGCAGCACTCATACGTCTATTTTGAAAAAACAACCTCTGGATATGATGCTGAGCACATGCACTCGGCTTCCTTGGTCGACCATGGCGAGGCCTGTTCTGAGTGGTACCTGTCTTGTTAAACAACTGTCTGGTTTGGCCACCGTGCTGCAGCTCAGTTTCGGGGTGTTGGCAGTCTTCTTATAGCCTAGCCTTTATGTAGATCAACAATTCTTTTTGTCAGATCCTCAGAGTTCTTTGCCATGAGATGCCATGTTGAAATTCTAGTGACCAATATGAAAGAGTTTTAGAGCGATGACACCAAATTTTACACACCTGCTGTTCACTCACACCTGAGACCTTGTAAAACTAATGAGTCACGTGACAACGGGGAGGGGAAATGGCTAATTGTGCACAATTTGGTCATTTTTACTTGGGGGTATCCTTGCTTTTGTTGCCAGTGGTTAAGACATTAATGGCTGTGTGTTGTCATTTAATGGTCACACCAAATTTACACTGTTATACAACTGACCATTTTACATTGTTTCAAAGTGTCATATTTTCAGTTTTGTTCCATGAAAAAATATAATCAAATATTTACAAAAATGTGAGAGGTGTACTCAATTTTATGAGATACTGAATGTATGGTAAACCTTTCTCTTCTCTGTCTAGTGTTCTCGGAGTCCCTCGTTAGTGGCTTCTTGACTGTACAGTTTGAACACACTAGCGTTAATCAATAAAGATACTTGCTAATATGGAGGCTCAAAGGAATCTAACTTTGATTCTATGTGTTTTAGAAAATAGCGCTTTTTTTCATCACAGGTTCCTGACAAAGGAAAATGCTCCTTATGAAACACGTAGGATCGAATTGTTAATAGCATGCCATCTAGCATCTGTATCTCATGAAAATGCTATGAGAGTGTGCGGTTTTTTTTCTCACCTATCATCCATCTGTTTGACATCCGTTTGCAATGCGTTTTTAACATCAGCTTTTACATACAGTAATTCTGTCATTTCAAGCTAGTTTTCTAACTAATAAAACAATCTTAGATATCTATAGATGATAGAAAGAAATATGCCGGTGAGCTATATAATCAGTGCTTTGCATGTGTAGTTTTCTGTACTTGTATTTAACTAGTAAAAGAAAAAAAAGGCATGGGGTCCCCCTTATTTTTATTAACCAGCTGAGGGAAAGCAGACCATTGAGAGCTGGTCTTAATAGTCTGGGAAAGTGGCAATAAACATGGAGCTTCCCAGCCTATTACGATCAGCTTGCACCTGTCTGCTTAGCCTTTGCTGGTTATTGAAAATAGGGGGGACCCCACGTCTTTTTTTGGGAGGGTCCTCCCATTTTAATAACCAGTTAATTCTAAGTAGACCGCTGTGAGTTGATATTAATAGACAGCCTGGGAAGCTCCATGTTTATTGCCCCCCTCTCAGACTATTAAGACCATCTGTAAGCTGTCTGCTTTCCATTAGCTGGTTAATAAAAAAAAGGGGGACCCCAAACCATTTTTTTCTTATTTAATTAGCTAAATACATTTTCAGTAAGCTACATATGCACTGCACTAATTATATCTCTCACTGACCACTTTCTATTTATTCTATTCTGACGGTTCACGCTGTGAATTTACTGTACTCTGCTTATGAAACGTTATGTTTACCTTAAGAGGAGTCCTTGGGCCATGCGATTTATTTATTTATTTTTTCTCTCAGCCATTGACTTGATCTGTGAGTCTCGGCCGTTTTACGTGACCATGTGAAGCATGCTGCGATTTATTTATTTATTTATTTATTTTCCTCACCTCAATTCCAGGTGAGGAAAAACTAGCAGATTAACACTGCCTGATTCCACAGCAGTGGTGCGAGTGCAATGTGATTTATTTTCTCACAGATACGCAGATGTGAGCGAACCCTAATATTCTGTTCTTGCTGATATGTGCAGACATAAATGTTTTAATCATTTTGAATTATTATTAGATTGTTGTACATTTTCAGTTTCCCTGCCTCTCCCACTCCCAAATCGAGTAAAGCTCCTTTAGTGGTCCATGGCAGTCTTTTTTGACAAGCTACCAGCATGTGACCTCTGCAGCAAATCGTTGTCCTTGGCGTTCAGTAGGGTCAATAAGTGCATCATGTGACTTCTGAGGAGCTTATTTTTTTTTCTAACATTTCCATTTTCTTAAATACTGTGTGAGCCCACCTGCCACGGCAAAATGACCCCAGACATGGAGGTTGTGAATGCCTCTATCATGGACATACACTATGGATATCTTGGCTACATTCTACCTCTGGTAAGTACTGAGTAAGCTATGGCCCACAATGGAGACTGAGTCTCCTGTTGCATAGATATGTTAGAGTTTGGGCCCAAGTGAATAAGTAGTGGCAATGGGGCCACACCGTTTGATCAGGGGTTTTCATAAAGAAATAATTCTAAATTGCCTCAAGAATCCGTAGAACTCTATGTTCAGCTATATATCCTTTTATTCCATTTACAAAGAATTCTGTCCCCAGGGTCCACCGGTACATCAAGCCAGAAGGTGCTTCTTGCTTCACGGTGTAACCTCATAAATGGAAGCTATAAGCCGGTGGCTTAGTGGCGTGCGACCAAAGGCTGCATTCCTGGCACCTACCAAACTAGTTTCTGTTTTATCTTGTCGGTTTTCTGAACTATAGCAGCCAGTTGCAATCCCCTCCTGTTACACATGGTAATGGACACCGCAGCGCTGCTGCTAATGGTAAAAACTATTCCACTTTGTTATAATCACGAATTTGACAAATATTACTGTATTCTAAACTTTTTCAACTAGTTGCCCAATTTATAACGTCAAGTATATATGGGATTATTTTTTTTCTACAAAAATCAGCAGTACGATGTGGAAAAGAGTAGTTTTAATAATAATTTAATGAAATTTCCAGGACATTGGTTCAGTAGTGACATTGGTAATCCATGGCCACTGGAACAGGGCACGCGTACCTCCTCCAACCTTCCAGCATCCATGTTGCCTCTTATGATTACAAGGCTCACTGTGATGTCATCATTGCGGCACTATGCATGCATGACGGCACACAAGGCCTACTAATCAACAGAGGCACTGGAAGGTAGGAGGAAACTCGCATGGCTCTGGTGCAGGAGCCAGGGACTACTAACATGGCTGCTGGGCCAGGGACTTGCGAATCTTTTTGCTCAACTCTAGTTTTAATACAGTCTAGTCTTCATACTCCACCAAATCAATGGCTATTCACATGTCATACTACACTTACACATTAGGTCTTTTGGTATGTTTTTTTTTTTTCTTCCTACCATGTCACTCCTGCCATTCCATTCATTTTACTTTAAAGAGTATTTGTTGAAGTATCTTATCCCAAAATCTGCTTTAAAAAAAATAATTGTGACCATACCCTTCGGCATTGATTTCCAAGCTATCAGTTTTTCTACAAAGATTGTGGTGATGATGAGTTCATAGTGGGATTGTAATGAGGAGAGGCAGCTCGGCCGCAGCGAAGCCACACCATCCCTAGCATAGCCTTTGTTATTTAACCGATTAATTTCTAAAAATAGGTTTGGATGAACCTTTCTAAAACTACAGCAATGTATTCCCTAAATGCCGGTCCTCTGCCCATTTAAGGTGCTTAAGTGTAATTGCACCACTTATTCATCCTCATCTTGACACTTTCATCAATCATCCATCATTTTAATGCATTTCAGTATCACCTTTAAATGTCAGAACGCAGATGTGTCCTAACAAATTGTATAAAGCATTTATTCTAGAATGTTCTTAGAAGAGCGCTGATGGCAGTTCATCCGGTAGAAAAGAAATCTGGAATTTTCTGCATGGACATTGAACTAAACTGGACAGAACCCAAGCCAATCTGACATGCTCAGTGCTTTTAGTTTTCCATTAAGTGACACCGTTCTAAAGTCTAAACTCCTTGTCACCCGGCTAGAAAAACATCTGAAAGCGTGTCACCAGAAAATGCTGAAGACTTGGATATGTCGCAACTGCTGTGAGACGGATGTAAACTTTGTCTGAAGACTCAATAAACATTGTGTAACGTATTTATGAAGCTCTTTGCCAACCATTGCTTTTTTTGTGCCCCACAGCTGGTTTGTTGTGGTTTCTTTGGCTGTTTTTCTTGGTAGTTGGTATTACAGGAGTTGTTTCGTCAGAATAACCCCTTTTATACCTTGCCACCCTCTCTGAGGTTTATGTATAGAGCTTTATAAGGTCATTCTCAAGAATAGTCATCCCATAGCCATAGGTTCCTGAAAACAGAGCCTCCTTATAAAAGGAGCAGAAACGTGCATTCTTCGACCACAGCTTCATTCATTGTCTGCAGTGCTTGAATGGAGCGGAGTTGCGCATGCTTGGCTATTTCCAGATGAAGCTCTGCAGAGCCTGGTTTCTGGGTCCTACAGACTTGATCTTGGGATTGCTGAATGTCTCAGTGGTCTGAAACTTATTCCCTATCCCATTTTATAATGAGTCGAAAAAGTTTCCTTTTGTAGTGTTTGATATTAATATTAGGCGAATGCAAAAATAACAGATCTGAAATGTTTCTTGGAGTCTAGTACAGATTTTCTTTCTTCATTCTAACAAAAGGGAAAGAAAAATACCCCAAAACATGAAAAAAGGCATACTAATAGTGTACGGCTCCCCCAACTTCTTTTTTTGCTGCTAAAATTACTTTTTTTAATGGATTTAACATAGCTGATTTTTATTTTTTTTAATCTATAAGTTTTTAAGGGGTAAAATATTCTACTAAAACTATTTAAAGAGCCGCTACCATCAGTAAATTACCTATTGTTTAAGTCAAGTTCTTATTTTACATGTACTTAAAAGATTAAAAAAAAAATTTTCATGTTACATTTAACTTTAAAGATTAAAAAAAAACATTAAAAAAAAAAAAAAGTTATTTTGCAATATTTATACTGGACACTGGGAATATTTAGACTCGTACTTCATGTGCTTTCAGGAAGAGTTTTCAGCAGTATCCTTATCAGCAGAGGCAGGATTACAGTGACAGGTAACACCTCTTTACACAGTTAAAATATAGGATCCCCTATTCACAATAGGTGAGGTTAATGCTCCATTCATTGTGGCTAATGTACTTGTGGATTGCCTGAAAGACAGGAGACATTGATATGGTAAACAAATTCCCAAAAATTATATAAAAATATTCAAACAACAAGCAAAAAAAATAATTTCAACAGTAGTTAATTTTCTGATGATAAATCGTGTCACCACATTCTGGTTTACACTTGGAAAACACGTGGGTTGACAGGTACCCAAAGCAACCTGAATAGAATGGCTGGTGTGACACAGTAGGTAAATGTGCAAAGGTAATATTAATAAAGAGAATATATAATAATATAAAGAAATATAAATGAAGATGAATGAACCAGACATCAGCTCACTATCAGGACCAATACCAATAGTGTGGAGAGGGATATGAAAAGAGCAGATGGTGGAGATATTTGGGACCAGGTTGTGTTGTGCATGTTATATGTTACTCTTGAAAGTCAATTTTAAAGGCATTCTTAACATTTAAGAGCAAGAGTAATGGTCCAGTGCTGTAAGTTGAGCAGGATAGTCACAGCTCAGGAGAAATCCTGCAGACCAAAGTGAGAAAATTAAATAACATTGCATGATGGTTGTAAGTCATTGACTGAGTGAAAAGCAGAGGCAGGTGATACACTCTAAACTAGACATGGGCAAACTACAGGCCGCGTCCGGCCCTTTGGCTGTCCCTGTCTGGCCTGCGGACCGGGACAGTATAAGGACTGGAAATACTGGTGTACTGCACCACGTGGCCGCCATGTGTGGATACAGATACTGTTAAACAGAATGGTGGGACAGGGACCTATCTGATCCCTTTTCCTCCATTCAGTCTGTGCATCGTAGTTACGGCACATTAGGGGTGATGACATCACTAGGTCACATCTCCTGTGTGGAGCCTCTGCACAGACCTGGTAACAAGGCAAAGGGAATGTCTTATTTAATTTTTTGTTACGTGTGTGGAGGCCATTATACTTTATGTGTAGGGTAGACTGTGGGGGGATCAGTATACTGTGTGTAGAAATGTACTATGGGGCAATCGTAGTGTGACGGGGGGCAGTGGGGTCAGGGGCATTATATATTGTGTATTGGTGAAGCTGTGGGGACATCATACTGTTTGTGGAGGAATGTACAATGGATCATTGATACTATATGGGGGAGCTGTTGGGACATCATACTGTGTGGGGATGGTAGCTGGGGCTTCATGCTGTGTAAGGGACAATAGGGGCATCATGCTGTGTGCTTGGGTGGCAGTGGGGGGAATCAGTGGGAGAGGGTGGGGCTGTAGGGGCCATTATACTGTCTGTTGGCCAGCAGTGGGGGCATCAACTGTGCAGGTGTATCATAATGTGTGGAAGCGATTATACATTTATGTGTGGGGAACCTGTGTCTATATTATGCTCTGTGTGAGGAAGTGTTGGGTGTGTGGACATTATACAGTGGAGGGTGTATCTCTAGGGGTACTCTGAGTGTGGGGGCATCATATTGGGTGGGTGGAGCTGTTGATCAAGGTACATCTATGAATGACAAGAGCATATGATTTATGTAGAGCAGTAAATTATGTCATTGATTAGCTGCTATTAAATAGAATACATGTTACAATTAAAGTATTAGCAGTAGCAGCTAGTTAACCCACTTAATTCTAATTAATAAGCAATAAAAATTAATATGATAATATTGACCAAAAATGAAGAGTAGTATGTTGGATCAGCCCTCCTCAACAGTCACGGTAACTCATGAGACCCTTTAGGAAAATTAATTGCCCACCCGTGCTCTAAAGGGACAATCAACCCTCATTAAAATCGATATTTAACAGTAGATGTAAGATGTAAAAGCATGCTAACATGAATCAATGGTCGTCTTGCTGAACCTGTTCTCTTTATTAGCAGGGACAATTCAGTAAGTAGCCAGGGAAATTCAAGATCTGTTTCTGAACAAACAGCGAGAACTGAAGGCCTCAATGTTCCTGTCAGGCATAATGAAGTATACAGCTTTACACTACGTGGACAGCAATTAGTCATACTTCTCTTACACCATACTAGGACATAAGGACAAGTCAGATACAGAATGAGCAGCTAGGAAAACTTTCAGCGCAGGTTCTGAGAGGTTTGTGTAGTCTCCTAGGTTGTATGAGATGCCCGGTTATACACTCTTATGGTAGAAAGCTATAATCCCTGCAGCAACCTGCATTGTAGATGTCTGATCTCAAAATCTGATTCAGTATATCACAAAAGTGAGTACACCCCTCACATTTACGTAAATATTTTATATCTCTTCATGGGACAACACTAATGACAGTGTAAATTTGGTGTGACCTCTAAATAACGCAACACACAGCCATTAATGTTTAAATCGCTGGCAATGAAAGTGAGTACACACCTAGGTGAAAATGGCCAAATTGTGCCCAAAGTGTCATAATTTTGTGTGGCCACCATTATTTTCAAGCAATGCCTTAACTCTCTTGGCCATGGACTTCAATAGAGTCTCACAGGTTCCCACTGGAATCCTTTTCCACTCCTTCATAACGACATCACAGAGCTGGTGAATGTTGAAGACCTTGCGCTCCTCCACCTTCTGTTTGAGGATGCGCCACAGATGCTCAGTAGGCTTTAGGTCTGGAGACATGCTTGGCCAGTCCAGTACCTTCACCCTCAGATTCTTTAGCAAGGCAGTGGACGCCTTGGAGATGTGTTTGCGGTTGTTATCATGTTGGAATTCTGCACTGCGGCCCAGTTTCCAAAAGGGAGGGATCATGCTTTGCTTCAGTATGTTACAGTACATGTTGGCATTCATGTTTCCCTCAATGAACTGTAGCTCCCGACAGCCTGCAGTACTCATGCAGCCCTTAACCATGACGCTCTCACCACCGTGCTTGACCGAAGGCAAGACACGCTTGTCTTTGTACTCCTCACCTGGTTGCTGCCACACACATTTGACACCATCTGAGCCAAATAACTTTATCTTGGTCTCATCAGACCACAGGACATAATTCCAGTAATCTATGTCCTTAGTCTTCTAGTCTTCAGCAAACTGTTTAGTATACTTTACTGTGCATCATCTTTAGAAGAGGTTTCCTTCTGGGACAACAGCCATGCAGACCAATTTGATGCAGTGTGCGGCGTATGGTCTGAGCACTTACAGGCTCACCCCCCACACCTTTAACCTTTGTAGCAATGTTGGCAGCACTCATGCGTCTATTTTGAAAAGACAACCTCTGGATATCACGCTGAACACATGCAGTCAGCTTCTTTGGGCAACCATGGTGAGGCCTGTTCTGAGTGGAATCTGTCTTGTTAAACCACTGTATGATCTTGGCCACCGTGCTCCAGCTCAGTTTCAGGGTGTTAGCAATCTTCTTATAGTGTAGGCCATCTTTTAGTATTGAAATAATTATTTTTTGTCTGATCTTCAGAGAGTTCTTTGCCATGAGGCACCATGTTGAACTTTTCAATGAACAGTATGAGAGATTGTGAGAACGATAACACCAAATTTTACACTCCAGATCCCCATTCACACCTGAGACCTTGTAACACTAATGAGTTACATGACATCGGGGAGGGAAAATGGCTAATTTGGCATGATTTGGCCATTTTCATTTAGGGGTTACCAGCAGTTTAGACATAAATGGCCATGTGTTGAGTTATTTAGAGGTCACACCAAATCTACAGTGCCTTGTAAAAGTATTCGGCCCCCTGGAACTTTTCAACCTTTTCCCACATATCATGCTTCAAACATAGAGATACCAACTGTAAATTTTTTGTGAAGAATCAACAAGTGTTTACTAAATACCCTTATTATTATTACTACCTTCATGCAATTTTTGCAATTTATTTTTTACTTTTTTATTTTAGGATATTTTTTTTTGTTTTTGGTTTGCTCTGTGTAAAGGTCATGTGTTTATATGCATTTACATTTTGCATACACATTAATTTACATTTTCAGCTCAGACCTAGTTTCTCATTTAGTTCAATGTGCAATCTGTGCATATAAGGGTGTGACCGCCCTGTTTCTGAGTTGGAAAATCCATCCTGTCTGGCCTATGCTATTACTTCTTGGTTCAGTCCCTCTGTCCTTTTTCACATTTACGTCACTTGACAAGTGGAAAGGTTTTAAATACAAGAGTTAGGACTGTCCCACAAGGGTTGCCTTGATGTGGCGGGATGGCTTGTACATTCTTTTGATCAAAATTATATTTACTAAATACCCTTATTATTATTACTACCTTCATGCAATTTTTGCAATTTATTTTTTACTTGCCAAGGAAGATTGGACAAGAATTTCAGTCTCTCGATGTACAAAACTGACAGAGACATACCCCAAGTGACAACAAAGTATTAAGTTAAAGGGGCCGAATAATATTGCACGCCCCACTTTTCAGTTTTTGAATTTCCACAAAAATTAACCAATACATTTTGTTCAACTGCACAATTGTGCTCCACTTGTTGTTGATTCTTCACCAAAAATTTACATTTGGTATCTTTATGTTTGAAGCATGATATGTGGGAAAAGGTTGAAAAGTTCCAGGGGAGTGAATATTTTCGCAAGGCACTGTACACTGTTATGCAAACTACCCACTGAGTATTTTACATTGTATCCGTGTCATATCTTCAGTGTTGTCTCATGAAAAGATATAATAAAATATTTCAAACAAAAAGTGAGGGGGTGTACTCACTTTTGTGATATACTGTACCTATCTGTTCAAGTGGTTGTAAAAGTAGAATCTATTCAGATCCTGACTACACAATTGTTGCTCACCTAGTACATTGTTCCCAAGCTTGCAAGCCTTATTTCTCTCTCAATGTGGCTCCCAGAATATCTGTGACAACAGATCCATGTAGTGGTTGTAGGGTCTCGTGGAGAATCGCTGCACTGATATCAGACCGACAAGCATGAGTGTCTGCAGCTGCTGCTTGTCATTCTCAGTAACATGGGAGAGGAAGTCCGCTGTGTCACGAGGAATGAACCCTGCTTCTCCAAAACCAAAGCTGCTTGCTAGTCTTTGTTTGTCTTATTTTTTTTCTTATGGCCAATACTTGATTAAAACAAAACAACTTATACAAAACCTGTGACTGCATGTTACCAAGTGAAGACAAAAACAAGTAAGGAAGATGTGCAGTTTACTGTCCCATACATGCTTGATCTACTTAAAGAGAACCTGACACCAGGTTTGTCCGATATGAAATACGGCCACCACCTTTCAGGCCTGATATAAACCTTTCTAATATGCTGTATATCTGCCCCCAACTTCACCTGTAAGACAAGAAAAACACCTTTTATTATACTCACCTGTGGGGCGAGGGGTGACGTGGGTCCTGGATCGGCACCTCCCTTCTTGCGATGTCGTCCCTTTCCTTCTTGTTTCGTGTAGATGACGCCTCCCTTCATCATTCACATTGGATCCCTGTCATCGTGTTCCTGCGCAGGCGTACTTCTCTGTCCTATCTAGGGCAGAGTAAAGTACGGCAGTGCGCATGCTCAGGGGCTCTTTGACCTTTCCCAGAACCTGTGTACTGCAGTACTTTCTTCTACCATCGTCAGGACAGAGAAGTACACTTGCGCAGGAGCGCAATGCTGGGTAGATGGCGTGGATGACGTAGGAACTCGTCATCCACACGAACCAAGACGGAGAACCGCATTGCAAGAAGGGAGGTGCCGGACCAAGACCAGCGACATCTCTCTGACCTGATCGCCCCGCAAGTGAGTATAATAAAAGGTCTTTTTCTTGTCTTGCAGGTCGGGTTGGGGGCAGATATACAGCATTATAGAATGCTGTATATCAGGTCTGAAAGGTGGTGGCCGTATCTCATATCAGTCAAACCTGGTGACAGGTTCCCTTTAAAGGAGAGAGATGCCGTGAGGTCAGGTGTGGGGCATAAGGTAAGGATGAGGCTAGCCTTAAAAGGGAGCTGTCACAATCTCAAAAGTAGCCAGCTTTTTCCTTTAATTAGTTCCCACTTCTTCCCTGAGTATTTTTTTGTTTGTTTATTTGTTTTTAAATTTGCGATATAGTTCCAAAGATATGAGCCTTTATATTTCGTGCTAATTGATTTGAATATTTATCTTGTAGAATTACTCTATCTTTGGCCTATACTTGTACAGTCCTCTATGTGACATCTTGGTAATGCTTCTTGTAATTTAAAATAGTATCAACCTTCAGAGGAAAGGCCCCGTTACACATAACGATGTCCCAGCGATCCCACCAATGATCCGACATGGATGGGATCGCTGGGACATCGTTAGGCTGATCGCTGGTGAGCTGTCACATAGACAGCCCCTACAGCGATCAGGACCAGCGAGCAAGCTGGTATCTAAGGTAAACAGCCGCGCAGCTCTTAGAAACCTGCTGTTTACCTTAGATACCAGCGTGCACGCTAGTTTCCAGGCTAAACAGCGGGTATCCAAGAGCCGCGTGTCTCTTAGAAACCCATTGTTTACCTTAGATACCAGCATGCAGTGTCGCTGATCGTTGCTCTCCTGTTGCCACATGCAGCGATGCATGCTGGCCAGCGGGAGACCAACGATCAAAAAATGGCCCAGGACGATCCTGCATGATCAGCGATACCCGGCGGGGGGGGGGGGGGGGGGGGCGGTCGCTGATGTGTGTCACACACAGCGAGATCGCTGATGCGTCACAAAATCAGTGCTCTTGCTGTGTGTTATGGGGCCTGAAGACTGGATAAATCACAGGGTGAAAGGGCAATCCTTCTCATTAATGTTAGAGGGAAAAAAATGCCCTCTTACCAGACTACTGTCAGCCCTACATGGCGCAAAGGTTGGCACCCTAAAAACACAGAATTGGTACCCCCACACACGGTGGCTCAGTGGTTAGCACTAAGCCTTGCAGCGCTGGGGTCCTGGGTTCAACCTCCCACATTCCAAAGACATGGAATACTGATGAGGAATTTAGATTGTGAGCCCCAATAATGTGCCATTAATGTATGTAAAGAGCTGTGGAATTAATGGCGCTATATAAATGAGTAAAATAAATAAAATTTCTCTATTATACCCTATATGTATAGAGGGTTTAATAGAGCATATAATACCAACAGCATGTAGCAACAGGGTCAAAACATAATCCAGGGACCAAATATACCACAGTTGGGTGTGTCAATCCTAATCCATATATACCATGCTGTCACATAGATCATGGTATATATGGATTAGGCTGTCCAAAGATAGAGTAATGCTACAAAAAGATAAATATTCACTTTAACAAGGGGCTAAGCCAAATATGCATAATGCACCATTGTCAGTGCAAGTCAAAACAGTATAACCAAATGTACAACGTATGCTAACTCGATGCATTTCCCCTAAATAGGTTCATCAGGAGCATATACTGAGTAAGTTAAGCATAAGATCATTAACTAGTCAAAAATATGTGAATACTTAGTTTCAAAATGCGGTAATAGTAGTTTCTATATGATGATATAGGTTGTGCATAGGTTGAACATGGTGTTCACATAGATATTACAGGTGATTGCTTCCCACAATACAACAGGGAGCGCAAATTTAGGTTTAAATGGTAATGACATGTTTCTGGACCGCATTTGCATTCCAACTGCCTTGCGCATGCATAGGAAATGACATCGTGCGGCGCTAGGTAAATCCTTTAAAACATCTCTATGGTAGAGGGACCGGAGGGAGGAGGGACCAAAAGATGAGAATATATAGATTTGTAGTGCTTCCAGAATAATATGTTGGGGCAAGATTTGCCCTCCTTACTGAATCAACAATGTCTACCCACTAGCTATGGAGCAAATTGGTGTATGTGGGGGCACAGTGTCCTTCAGTTGCTGGTAGAACTTCCCCACCAAATGTGAAATAGTTGTGTTTTAGCACAAAATCTAGTAGTCCAAGAACACATTTATTGTGTTAAATCAGATATGTTCCTCTCGATCTCAGGTAGTATTCCACAGCTTTGAGACCAGCGTTGTGTGGGATGCTGCTGTAAAGTGCCTCTACATGTATTGATGCTAACTGCATTCCTGTGGCGATAGTCATGTCCACTAATCTGAGTAAGTCCGGGATCACACATGCGAGAAACACTAGCGAGTTTCTCATGTTAATACCCGGCACTCAGGAGCGGCGCTGTTGGCTCCATGTATTGCTATGCAGCCGCACGCTCCGCTCCTGAATGCCGGCGGCAGTGCCGGTTATTAACATGCGAGACTTGGTCGTGTTCCTCGCATGTGTGATCCTGGCCTAAGAGATCAGATGTATCCCTTATGTAGGAGGGCAAGGAGATAACTAATGGTTTAAAAATTCTGTCAACATATACATTGCTATTTGCATGCAACCCATGAGGACAAACACCCTAGTTTACAAGGCCAACATTGATGGACTTTGCTGCACCCTGAAAAAAATATAAAGTGCAAATATATATATCATATATGAGGTATTGGTCGATATTTTGGCCTTTTTGTGTGCAATTTTAATACTAAATAACCACCCCCTCCATGAATTGGCAGGATAGACTGGTTGTCTCATCAGTATTTTTCACCTGTGTTGCCTCCATCTTTATTAAGTGTATTTGCTGCATCCTGATAGTGAATCAGTTTCTGAGACTCGGACAGGTAAATACTGTTGATTTTTTTTGCTATGTTAACTCTTGAATTTGGAGGGGGGGATTTTTCCTCTTTCTGTGACTTTTTATTTTAGTTAGAATACAGTGCCCTATATAGAAGTCCTTATAAATAGTCTACTGCACCTTGCAATAATAGTTATAGTTGTGGCCAGAAGTATTGACACCCCTGCAATTCTGTCAGATAATACTCAGTTTCTTCCTGAAAATGATTGCAAACACAAATTCTTTGGTATTATTATCTTCCTTTAATTTGTCTTAAATGAAAAAACACAAAAGAGAATGAAGCAAAAAGCAAAACATTGATCATTTCACATAAAACTCCAAAAAATGGGCAAGACAAAAGTATTGGCACCCTCAGCCTAATACTTGGTTGCCCAACCTTTAGCCAAAATAACTGTGACCAACCGCTTCCGGTAACCATCAATGAGTTTCTTACAACGCTCTGCTGGAATTTTAGACCATTCTTCTTTGGCAAACTGCTCCAGGTCCCTGATATTTGAAGGGTGCCTTCTCCAAACTGCCATTTTTAGATCTCTCCACAGGTGTTCTATGGGATTCAGGTCTGGACTCATTGCTGGCCACCTTAGAAGTCTCCAGTGCTTTCTCTCAAACCATTTTCTAGTGCTTTTTGAAGTGTGTTTTGGGTCCTTGTCCTGCTGGAAGACCCATGACCTCTGAGGGAGACCCAGCTTTCTCAAACTGGGCCCTACATTATGCTGCAAAATTTGTTGGTAGTCTTCAGACTTCATAATGCCATGCACACGGTCAAGCAGTCCAGTGCCAGAGGCAGCAAAGCAACCCCAAAACATCAGGGAACCTCTGCCATGATTGACTGTAGTGATTGACTGTAGGGACTGTGTTCTTTTCTTTGAATGCCTCTTTTTTTCTCCTGTAAACTCTATGTTGATGCCTTTGCCCAAAAAGCTCTACTTTTGTCTCATCTGACCAGAGAACATTCTTCCAAAACGTTTTAGGCTTTTTCAGGTAAGATTTGGCAAACTCCAGCCTGGCTTTTTTATGTCTCGAGGTAAGAAGTGGGGTCTTCCTGGGTCTCCTACCATACATTCCCTTTTCATTCAGACGCCGATGGATAGTACAGGTTGACACTGTTGTACCCTCGGACTGCAGGGCAGCTTGAACTTGTTTGGATGGTAGTCGAGGTTCTTTAACCAACATCCGCACAATCTTGCGTTGAAATCTCTTGTCAATTTTTCTTTTCCGTCCACATCTAGGGAGGTTAGCCACAGTGCCATGGGCTTTAGACTTCTTGATGACACTGCGCACGGTAGACACAGGAATATTCAGTTCTTTGGAGATGGACTTGTAGCCTTGAGATTGCTCATGCTTCCTCACAATTTGGTTTCTCAAGTCCTCAGACAGTTCTTTGGTCTTCTTTCTTTTCTCCATGCTCAATGTGGTACACACAAGGACACAGGACAGAGGTTGAGTCAACTTTAATCCATGTCAACTGGCTGCAAGTGTGATTTAGTTATTGCCAACACCTGTTAGGTGCCACAGGTAAGTTAGGCTAGTTTCACATTAGCGTTTTTTTGCGCAGCGCATCGGGCGCATAAAAAACGCAAAGAAAAACGCAAAACAAACGCGCGTTTTTTTAACATCATGCGCACGCTGATGCGTCAAAAAAACGCAGCGTTGCTTGCGTTTTACATGCGTTTTTGCATGCGTTTGCGTTTTTTATGCACATGCGTTTTTAGGTGTGACATTTTTTCCATTGTCTAGAGAACATTCTAGACTTGTTTCACTCAAAAACGCATG
Source organism: Dendrobates tinctorius (assembly GCF_039654945.1). NCBI lineage: Eukaryota > Metazoa > Chordata > Amphibia > Anura > Dendrobatidae > Dendrobates > Dendrobates tinctorius. The sequence goes on from NW_027361932.1 coordinate 11,793,689, forward strand.
CGCAAAAAAACGCAACCGTGCGCAAGACCATGCGCACGCATGCGTTACCATAGACTTCAATGTGTCGTTTTTGCGCATTCCGTGCGCAAGCGTGCGCATGCGTTTTTTTGCCGAGACAGGGCGCACCAAAAAATCCAACATGTTGCGTCTGGCACGCCTGGCGCAAAAGACAAAAAAACGCATGCGCACGAAAACGCAAGTGTGCGCAAGACCATGCGCACGTCATGTTAAACATAGGTGCGCAGTGCGCATGCGCATGGGTGCGCACAAAAGCGCAACTGTGAAACCAGCCTTACAGGTGCTGTTAATTACACAAATTAGAGAAGCATCACATGATTTTTCCAACAGTGCCAATACTTTTGTCCACCCTCTTTTTTATGGTTGGTGTGGAATTATATCCAATTTGGCTTTAGGACAATTCTTTTTGTGCTTTTTAATTTAAGACAAATTAAATTAAGATAATACCAAAGAATTTGTGTTTGCAATCATTTTCACGAAGAAACTGAGTATTATCTGACAGAATTGCAGGGGTGTCAATACTTTTGGCCACAACTGTATAGATGGGCCCCAAATTCATTACAGCTCCCAATGTTAGAAAGCTATTATTATTTATTTATATAGCGCCATTAATTCCATGGTGCTGTACATGAGAAGGGGGGTTACATACAAAGTTATAGATATTGTTAACAGTAAACAAGTTTCCACAACAAATTTACAATGACAGACTGGTACAGAGGGGAGAGGAGCTATAGCTATAGTAAGCTATAAAGTTATAGTATAGTAGCTATATAGCTATAGTAAAGCTATAATAAGGTACCCATAGGAGAGCATGTGGCCCTACTGTATACTACTACGCCTCTGAAAAAAATGTAATTAGATGCCTTATGTACTGAGCTATTCTCATAATTTTTTCACTAATTTTTAGAGAAGCCTATATCATAGCAAACTTTGTAGATTTACAAGCCACCAGTGAGTGGTAACCTGTTTCTGATCCCTAATGTCATGGGATTAGAGCTGATAGTATATTATTGATGGCCAGTAAACACACCGCTACTTCCCAAGGCATGTGAGTGATCCATAGTATAGCCATGTCCTCATGCCCCCCCCCGATGCACGCACACACATACACTAATACGTAGTTGTGAAATCAATGCAATAGTAATAATTCTATACATACCTTATATGCATCTTTACTGTAAGCAGTCGGCAATTGGCCTTTGGACAGTTTCTCATGAGAAAATATAAGCAGAATTTTGACCCAATTTTACAGGTTCAGTGTCTGGTCTGAGTGAGTGTCTACTGCTGATAGCTTGGATCACTAAACCTGATGTCTGGATTGGGTGAGGTGACATTGTTGTGTTATGTGCAGGCTGCAGTGCTGTTTGGCTGCAATAATGGCTGCTACCAATATTTTGTCATGAAGGACGTCCACTCTGATAACATAGTAAAGACTGTAGCAAAACAGTGACATTACACAAACCGCGTCTATAGTTGTCATGTCACTCTGCGGGAACAATCGTACCGACATCGCTGGAATGGCGCCGCTCTGGAAGGTGAGTATGCATTCTTTTCATCTTAATTGGGGCCCTGAATTGATTAAGGTGGGATTGTCCAGTAGTGGACAACCCCTTTAAGGTCCCACCACACATTAGATGAACGTTGTCCTAACCTAATGTGTATGAAAGCTCCCTAACTCTCACCGACGATGTTGGTGAAAAAGAGTAGGGCTGATCATCTTGTTCTTGGGCAAAAAGTTTCTGCCACATGTGTCTGCCATCGACCTGCTCTTCTCTTGCCTTTCAAGGCACATGTACACTTGGCCGAGGATCCATGGGTGAGCACGGAGAGAGAGTGTCATCTAAACACTCAGTTGGCCAACAGCCACCTCATGTGTATGGCCTCCATTTTACTTCTCCTTCCTGTTAGTCAACTTCTAGTTTTGTCTCAGAAACTGCATCAACACCAATGCCAATTTTTATTAAAACACTGGGGTCGATTCATCAAGACTGGTGTAACTCCTACGATGGTACCAGTGGCCAGTAAACCTAGCTCATTTTGTTCCAAATCAGTCCTCACTATGTTGGAAAGGATGTGGGGAGAAAGGTACATTGGGTCATCTGTGGTGGTTTTGTCCCATAGTCACTAAATTTTGGGAGGGGGTAGCCAATCTTATTAAAAAGGTTCACATGATTCAGATATTACTGGACCCCAGCTTAATGGTACTTCACATTGGAATGGATAACTTTCCTTTTGACCTTAGAGGTTCCCTAACTAAAAATTTAATTGCAGCTAGATTAACTCTCGTGGCTAAATGGAAAGATCAGAATGTACCTACTATTACAGAAGTGGTTGAAGGAATTAACGTAAATTGTCAACATAAATTATCTTCGGCTCAGTCCTTAGCAGCTAAGAATAGAATATCCCGCATATGGGATCCCTGGTTAGACAGTCCTATGTCCACCCCACTTCATTGAGACAGGACGAGAATTAGGAAAGTAATGGAATCTCCAGCTCCTATGTGACTATGCACATGTTGACTTTGGGTGTAATTATGGAGTAACAGTTCATATTGCCTCCTTGTCCAACACATTATGTTTGCTGCTTAATATTTAAAAGTTAATATACAATACATTATTACTTGATAGAAAATCTGAGATCACAGTGTTATTGATATATAGCAGAGATATCGTCTGTTAGTTATGTGGTTCCGCCAGCCATGGTGGCAGGTGGCTGTTTGTATTGATTTTTGAAAACCCATTAAAAATTTGTTGGAATAAAAAAAAGACTGGTGTAACTCACACTAGCGTTATGACAGTCTTACTGGAGTAGAAGGAGTCAAATTCATTAAGAAGCGCGTGCCACTTAATAAATTCGGTGCCTCATCTGAGTGACCAGCGCCTCCGTACTAGAGTAGCATTTCTGGAGTACAAAATGTTGACAAAGTTGATGAATTTGAAGGATGGCTATACCCCGGCCCAACCCGTATCGGCTCTTTGCCAGCTCTGCCCATTGCGGCTGATCTTATTCGAACTGGCCTGTAAGCGTCAAAATTTGTGACTTCTCAATGCTTTAACGGCCATTTTCTATAGTAAAAGCGTTGATGCATCGGCCCCACTGTGTCTGAAACTCCCTTTAAACCTTTTTTTTTTTAAAGCTCTTGTTTAAAAGCTGTATAGGGCTCTATGTTGATCTAATTTTGACTTTGCAGAACTGCTTTGTTTCTTCTGAAAGAAGGTCGCCTAAGGGATTGATCAGTAGGAGTATTTTGAAGTGGATTTTTCTGTCGGAAAACAGCTGTGGGCTATGACAAAGTGGGGGCATGTTGCGTCCCTCTTAAATTACTGGCCGATTTGTCCATGTATCCTGTCCTTCCTTGTTTGGACTTGTCAACTGGAGAGCTGGAACAAATGAGCAATTTTGACTTATGTATTTTTCTTTATTTGGGGAGTGGTAGAAAACAAATTAATTTCATCAAGTGGGAGAGTTGAAGACATTTGTGTGAAAAAAAAAATGTCGTATGTGAACTTACCATTATAGTGTCATTTCTGCAACCATTTGTACAAGGACATCAAAATAATGTATCCCATTTGTTTATATTACCTCCCCCCTTCCCACCCATGAAACCCTGTCCTCTCCTGTCAGTTCAGGGACACTCAGCACTTCCAGCCTCCAGCACTTTCTCCCATTTGTTATGTTAGGTCACGGGATTGTTTGGGGTTTGTTCTCGTGCTGCATGAAGCTTTTTTTCTGTGCACTGTCCATTTTGTCTGACCAGCCAGACTAGTAAATGAACAATGTGTTCAGCTTAACTAGTAGCATATCCGATTCCTATGTAAAAGCTCTGACGAAAGTAATTTATATAATGATACTGTCCAGAAAAAGTAACTTGTTTGTACAAGTACCCCCTGAATTGAAAAGTGCTGCGGAATATGTTTGCGCTACAGATTATATATATATTATTAAAATGTTTAAGGTTCAGAGACAATTAAATGTTATGTTGTTGACAGTGATGGACTGGGGTGTCAAGTGCCCACCAGTAACCAACCCCTCAGGGCCCCACTTTTCAGCTACATGCAAATGTGACATTATCCTCAATCACAAATGTATCTAACAATGAGCTGGGGAGATTGTTACATGAATGAGATGCGCCTCTCTGTACATAGTGAATAAAGGATATTGTGCCAAGTACTGCTCAAATAATGGGGTAGTGGCCCACTCTTGGACATAGGCCCACCGGAGGATTCTCCTGTGGGCCAGTCCAAGCTTGATTGTTGGTTCATAATATATGTATCTAAAGGCGAATCTAGATTTTCCTGCACCTCGGGCAACATTTGCATTTGGCAACCTCTCCTGTACACAGAGCCTAAGCAGTTTGAGTAGTCGTGTGCATGCTCATATGCGATTTGCAAAATTACATTTACTGTATGTGCCGACTAGCTGCTAAGGGAGCAGTCTTTACTAGCTTTCTGTGTACACTGGATATAGGCAGAAAGCTGCTAATCAGTGGTAGGGGCCAGGGTTACAAGAACAGTTGACTAAGGCCGGGGTCACACTTGCGATGAATACGGAGGAGTGCATAGCGCTCGGACCAGTATTCATCTATGGGGCAGCACACACAAACGTTATTTTCTCGGCGTTTTTTTCAGTGTCCGAGTGAAATTGCAGCATGATGTGATTGATACTGACACTCGGCCGAGTCTCGGTGCACTCGCACCCATATAAGCATCTGGGTGCGAGTGACACAGCGCACATCACTCAGATATCATCCGAGTGCTGTGCGCTATACGCTGACGCCGGCAATGGAGGAGATAGAAAAATTAGTTTGGTCATTGGTAATCCATGATTAAGACTCTTTTGAGTTGAAACACGTCAGGTTTTGTACCATCCACTGGGGTATCCACTGCCTGTAATATGCTCTTTTCACGTAAGAAATAAAGGAATCATTTTTATACTTACCTTCCTGCTTGAGATCACTGGAGATTTCTGTGTATTTGGACTTGTATCCGCCAGGCCAGGGCGGCTCCGTGCGACGGTGTGGATCCTGTTGTCCAAGGACGCCAAGGGGTGAGCTGAACATTTTTTTCAAATTAGTTTCTCTGCCTCCTCTGTACGAGAGGCTCAGAGCACAGTCGCAGGACACTCGGCTCCTGCTCGCAGCAGAGCAGGAGCCGAGGGTCATTAGCATACGCATCCGATACTCTCGCATCGGATGCCAAATGCAAGTGTGACCCCGGCCTAAGAGTTCTGTGACACCTAGTCCTATAGTGATAATCTCCTGCTGGTAAAATATTGATTTTATTGAAAATGCAGCACACAGCACAGTAAATGGCATATCATTGGAATCAAACTTACATCATGCCTGTCTCAGATTACATAGCAAAAACCTGCTGACAGATTCCCTTTAATAAAAGTTGCTGTCAGACTGGTTCTTTTTGGGCTCATCAGATGAATTGTTGCAAAAGGATCCACACTCCAAGCACAGCATTTGTGATGAAAGAAAGATAAACAAAAAAAGTACACATAATTGGTATCACCGCATCCAGAACGTCCTGATCTACAAAACTGGCAAGTTATTTATTCCGTATGGTGAATACCATATAAAAAATAATAAAAAAACAAATCAGTCTTAACACTTTAAACGAAGAGTTAACCGGAACCCAAAAAAAAAAAAAGATAAAAACAATTATTGAATTGCTGGTTTTTGTTTATTCCATGTCTGAAAAATCTGAATAAACAGCAATAAAAAAAACTTAATGTGCCCCACAATGGTACCAAAAAATCTGCACGAGGAACGGCATAAAATGTGGAGGTACGGAGGAGTGCAATGTGGGAAAACATCGCATTGTGCTCTGACCAACTTTATTCAATGAGACATAGCTCATCTAATCGGCGTCCGGAAAAAAAATCAGAGCATGCTGCGATTGGCTGCGTATATCAGACGAGACTCACCAATGCAAGTCAATGCGTGCAAGAAAAAAAATCGGATGGCACACTGGACCCTGTGTATGCCCTATGAGTTTTACACACACATCTCAAAATTTTATCAGCCAAGAACAGTAAATTTACAGCCAAAAATGAAAAATATTCAGAATTGAGAGTCCTCAGTGGTTGATACCATCTTTTCAGTTACCCATTAAAAGGTAACACATTGCAAGCTTTCGAGACTACTCAGGTCTCTTCATCAGGCATTGACTAATACACAATCTGAAGAGTCACATATATATGCACAACACAGCACAGAAAAAATGCAATAGATAAGACAAGTGAAGCAGAACTATCATTGTGGGAGAGGGAGGAACATAAATATTGGACCAGTTCATAGATAAGGAGTCTGGATGTTTTATTGTCCTCTGAATGGTCTCCTTTTCTGTGCTGTATTGTGCATGTGTGTGTTTTTATTTTTTATTACTGGGTTAGTGCACGCTGATACAGTTACAGTGGCATAGCTTCGGGTGGGCCCTCTCAGAGCTCGCCCCCTCTGCCCCCCGGTAGCTACGCTACTGATGGGGCGCTACAATATATAACCTTATGGGTTCCGCAAATGTCGCCCACAAACTGTTCTAGCAAAATCTGGCAATATATATATATATTCACCTATGCACAAAGATCTAAATGGTTTGCACAAAATGATGTAGTTTCCACTTCCTCCTGGTGACATCACATTTTTCCTTTTATTAACACCCGTGTGTTTTTTGGAGCAAACGTGCGATCTTTTTTACATCTGCGTTTTTTTCTAACTTAATTTAAGTCAATGGGTAAAAAAAAACGCTGAAAGAATTGACATGATGCAGACTGGAATCTGCAAGTCATAAATAAGCAACGTGTGCATGAGACTTCAGGATTCTCACTTTGCTGCCATCAGGAAACCCTTCAGGTTTTGTGATAAAGCCGCACGGAAAAAAAAAAAAAAAACACAACGAAAATGCGGCCTAAACTCAACGTGTGCACACAGCCTTACAAGTAATTAGTCATGGTATAAAAAGTGTGCATGGTAAAAACATATCTGTGATGTTTCCAGATCATAACATAATGCTTCTCTCAATACTGGGGACAGGAGCGGGCTTCCAATCATCAGTGTCTAGCTGTTTGGTACATAAGCCTGCTAAGTATCTTGGCTCTCTGCCTGTCATGTAGCTGGCAGCCGCTCCCTGTACCGTGAAATAACAAGCTCTGTTACGCAGTGACATCATCTACTGTATGAAAGTGACCCCGTTACTGAATAAGCTATTTGTGATGGTGACGACACGTGAGCTGTACGCTTCATTTTTACATTTGGATCTGGAATGTAGGAGTTGCTGCTCCAAGTTGGACAGATCTCCCTGTCCCCATGTCCCCCTCTCTTATGACTCGGTATCAGATCCCCAGCAGCTCTCCTGCTTTGCATCCAGTCTCTTTCCAGCAGCTGAATCAATTGCACTGACTCACACGCTGCTGACATCTTCCTCGGGCTAAGCTGTGACATCAGCTTCTTAAAATAGAGCTTGCTGCTGGAATTGCTCCCAGTCTCCATCTATAGGCCCTCTGTGGTTAGCTGGTCTATAGGTCTCTTATCTACCCTGTGCCTCACGCATAATGCTTGCATGGAAAAACTGGAGTGTCGGCTTTCATTCTGCTCAATAACAATTTATGCCTCCTATCTCCATCTTCATAAGCGTTGCCTTATTCCCTTCACCCCCAGAATTAATTTACCAGCTAGATATTAACTAACACTTTCCTGAAATGATGACCAAATATTCTATGAAGAATAGAGTACACGTCACTCCGTCTTCGAGGTGCACGGAAAAGGATACCACTCCTCAAAATGAATAGTATAAGAAATTCCAGCACTCAAAAGAAATATATGCAGAAGAAATTTATTAGTACAACAGATTCTCCCCAAATTATATGACGTTTCGGTCTACAACTCAGACCTTCATCAGGCTAGAGGTATGGAGATATATTTGAGCATGGAAAGTCCATGGAAGGCAGCCACGATAAGTAGCAATATTCTCCTTTTTGGAGGGGAGGAGAGAGATATCAAGGTCTTGGGACAAAGGGAGAGAGTCCCATGGACTTTCCATGCTCACATATATCTCCATACCTCTAGCCTGATGAAGGTCTGAGTTGTAGACCGAAACGTCATATAATTTTGGGAGAATCTGTCGTACTAATAAATTTCTTCTGCATATATTTCTTTTGCGTGCCGGAATTTCTTATACTATACAAATATTCTATGAACACATGGAGATAGTCAACATGAAGTCATCCCGTAGGCTCATACATAATGACACAACACATCTGGTAGCATCATTCTGAATACAACATAAGGACATCAGTATTTGCGTTGGAAGGGTTACAGTGTTTGATCTGTCATCTCCATTCCTTCTTTTGATATTTTCTGAAAAATCGGCTGTTCTTGAAAAGAAGTCAATTTTGAGGCTTGTTTATGCAGTATTATTCATGTGCTTTGTTGTCAGCTCGCCAAACGCTTTAGATGGCTATGGATTGAAGACTGATGAAAACAAAAGGATTTTGGGCATGTTAAAGTTCATTATGCCCGACGAGTCTTTTTGCAGTAAGGAGAACGTCAGGTCTACATCTACTGTAGGGAGAACGTTGGGACTTCTCTAAACATTTCTAGAATTCGACCTTTTCTTACTTTTGACTCTGCAAAAACTCTTACTGTTTCTCTTATTCATTCTCGTCTCGACTATTGTAACTCTCTTCTAATCGGTCTCCCTCTTACCAAACTCTCCCCTCTCCAATCTGTCTTGAATGCTGCAGCCAGGATCATATTCCTCGCCAATCGTTACACCGATGCCTCTACCTTGTGCCAGTCATTACACTGGCTACCCATCCACTCCAGAATTCAGTATAAATGTGACATCGGCGGCTATGCCCGCCGATGTCCCTTCCAGAGCAGCGCGCACCGCAGCGTTTCCCTACCTGCGCGCCCCCGTCCGGCCTCGCGCCCGTCGTCCACGCTCCCTCACGGCGGCTCCTGGCTTCCTCTCTCTGTCACGCGCGCGCCCCCTCCTCTCCTCTGTCTCCAGCGGTGGGCGGCGCTGAGGGCTCGGCCTGGCACACGCACTTCCGGGGGCTGGTATATTTCAGGCGTCCTCGCTGTTAGGAGGACGCCTGATGATTGTGTAGCAATCTGGCCCCTACAGTTCTTCTGTAGTTAGTCCTATCTCTGCCCATTTCTCCTGCCTGTCTCTGTGTCGTCCTTCCCCCTCTCCCCAGTCGGTCCAGGCCCTCCGGTTCTTCCATTCCACGTCCCGTCCCCTGACTCCAGTTCACCTTGTTTCCTCCTCTTGCCATTCCGTATTTAGCCCTTCCCTGAGCCACCTGTCCCTGCTAGTATTTTTGTCCGCTGCTTCTCTAGGCCTTTTGTTTGTGGAGCCGTCCCTCTTGGTTCCGGCTGTCGCGCCTCCGTCCTCTGTGGTCCTGCCCCAAACGGTCCCTGTATAGGGGTCGGTCTTCACCTGGCGTGCTCGACCCGGGGGCTCCGGATCCGCGATCCAGAGGGTCCACTCTCTGACATAGTTTTCGTCAGCACTACAGTATCATCAGGCCATGGACCCCGCCGGTGCCGCGGCGGCCACTCAAAAGGAACTGCTTTTCCTAAGGGAAAATCAGACCCGTATCATGTCATTCATGAAGTCCATGGACACTCGGCTCTCCGCCTTGCAAACCGCTGACCCAGCGCATGCACCCCTCTTAGTCAGTCTCCAGCAGGAGCTTGCACAGCAGCGCGATGCGCAATCTCACATTTTGGGGTATATGGCGTCCGTGGATGATCGGCTGCTTTCTTTACAGTCCTCAGCGGCCGCTTCTAACCAAGCCCGGGACGCTGCCTCTTTCCCTCCTCCCCGTCTTGGTAAGCCGCCTAGGTACTGTGGGGACCCAAAATTATGTAGGGGATTTTTAAATCAGTGCAGATTGCACTTTGATCTTCTACCCCAACAATACCCCACGGACCGTGCCAAGGTGGCCTTTATTCTCTCCCATCTAGAGGGGGAGGCGCTGGCTTGGGTGAATCCGTTGTGGGAGAGGGATGACCCGGTGGTGACTAACATCCAGAGTTTTTTGGAAACTTTCCGTAAGGTTTTTGATGAACCCGGACGTCTTGCTTCCTCTACAGAGGCCCTTTTTAACCTCTGCCAGGGGTCCCTTACTGTAGGGCAATACGCCATCCGTTTCCGGACCCTGTCCTCGGAGCTGGGGTGGAATAACGAGGCCCTGGTTGGTGCTTTTTGGAGAGGCCTTTCTTGTAAAATCAAAGACGAGTTGGCCGGGCGTGACCTTCCCACCACCCTGGAGGATCTCATCTCCCTGGCTACCCGTATTGACCTGCGTTTTCAGGAACGCGCTAGAGAGTCAGCCAGGGAGAGGAGGTCCTTTAGGTTATACCAAGCTCCCATTCCGCGCACCGTTGCCCTTCCTAGTAACACTGTTCCCGAGCCTATGCAGGTGGATCGCATCAAGCTGTCCGAACAACGCCGTAAGGAGAGGATGACTAAGGGACTCTGCCTATATTGTGGAGGGGCCAATCACTTCGTCCGCACTTGTCCTGAGAGACCGGGAAACGCATCCGCCTAGGCCAGGTCGGGGGCGTGGCTCTGTGGAGGCGTATGTGGACTCGGGCGCAGCAGGCAACTTCATCCGCCAGGAGGAGGTTGACAAACTCCAGATTCCCGTGGTCACCCTAAGTAACCCTCGAGCAATCACCTCCGTCGATGGCAAACCTCTTCCTGGGCTCATTACCACGGTTACCATTGAAGTAAAGCTACAAATTGGCGCACTTCATTCTGAGAAGATTGCCTTCTACGTCCTGCCTCAATTATCCCATGCCATTCTCTTAGGACTTCCGTGGCTTAGGCGGCATGAGCCTGTCATCGACTGGCGCTCCGGAGAGATCCTTCGTTGGGGGCACCCCTGCCATGCCAGCTGTTTACGTACCCTGGTTCGTTCCCATCCTCAGCTTAGGCCAACGGACCTCCCCGGCCTTCCTGCTCCATACCACGCCTACGCTGATGTTTTCTGCAAAAAGGAGGCGGATTCCCTGCCTCCGCACCGGTCCTACGACTGCCCCATCGACCTGATTCCTGGAGCGGTTCCTCCCAGAGGTAGAACTTACCCTCTTTCTCCTGCCGAAACCTCTGCCATGACGGAATATATCCAAGAAAATCTGTCCAAGGGGTTTATCCGGAAATCCTCCTCTCCTGCGGGCGCAGGTTTCTTCTTCGTCCGGAAGAAAGACGGATCACTGCGGCCTTGCATTGATTACCGGGGTCTAAACAATATCACCGTAAAAAATCGTTACCCCCTTCCGTTGATTCCTGAGCTCTTTGACCGTCTGAGAGGAGCCCGGATCTTCACGAAGTTGGATCTGCGGGGAGCCTACAATTTGGTCCGGATCCGTGCAGGGGATGAGTGGAAAACGGCCTTCAATACCCGTGACGGGCATTATGAATACCTGGTTATGCCCTTCGGCCTCTGTAACGCTCCCGCTGTATTTCAAGAATTTATCAACGAGGTATTCCGGGATCTACTCTACTCCTGTGTGGTCATCTATCTGGACGACATTCTCGTTTTCTCGCCCGACTTGTCCTCCCATCGCAAAAGCGTACGCTTGGTCTTGCACCGCCTTCGAGAGAACCAACTCTACGCCAAGATTGAGAAATGCCTTTTTGAGCAGTCGTCACTGCCCTTCTTGGGATATGTCGTCACCGATTCCGGCCTAAAGATGGATCCCGAAAAACTCAGTGCGGTACTCAAGTGGCCCCGTCCAGTGGGGATTAAGGCCATCCAGCGATTTCTTGGGTTCGCAAATTATTACCGTCAGTTTGTGCCTCACTTTTCTACGGTTACCAAACCCATCACGGCCTTGACCCGCAAGGGTGTGAAGCCCAACAGCTGGTCCCCTGAAGCTGAAAACGCTTTCCAAGCCTTGAAACGTTCCTTTGCGTCAGCACCCATTTTGCATCGGCCTGTGACCAGCAGGCCCTTCGTCCTGGAAGTGGATGCCTCCTCCACTGGAGCTGGAGCAGTCCTGTCCCAGCAGGCTTCATCCGGACGGTTGGTTCCTTGCGGCTTCTTTTCTAAAGTCTTCTCACCTGCGGAGTGCAACTACTCCATTGGAGACCGAGAATTACTGGCCATTAAGATGGCTTTGGCTGAATGGCGGTATTTACTCGAGGGGGCTGTACATCCCTTTACCATCCTCACTGACCACAAGAACCTGGCGTACCTGCAGTCTGCCCAAAGACTCAATGCCCGGCAGGCCAGATGGGCCCTGTACTTCTCCCGCTTTGACTTCCAACTTCATTTTCGTCCTGGTAAAAAGAACATCAAGGCCGATGCCCTTTCCAGGTCATTACAGTCATCGGAGAAGGAAGAAGTCCCATCCCATATTATCGAGCCCACCAAAATGATCACCGTGGCCCCTGTGAATTTTGCTATTTCTCCGCCCGGTAAGACTTTCGTCCCTCAAAACAGACGTACGGAGGTGTTGGACTGGGGGCATTCCTCCAAAATTGCAGGGCACGTTGGGTCTAAAAAGACTCTCCTACTGCTGTCTCGGTATTACTGGTGGCCCACGCTTCGCCAGGATGTGATGGACTATGTTGCCTCGTGCACAACCTGTGCCCAGAACAAGGTGGCTAGGACCTTGCCCGCCGGTCTTCTTCACCCATTGCCAGTTCCTGAGGCCCCCTGGCAACAAATCGCCATGGATTTCGTAACTGATTTACCCCGCTCAGCCGGATGTACCACCATCTTAGTCGTAGCAGATCGTTTTTCCAAAATGGCCCACTTCATTCCCTTACCGGGACTACCATCCGCTCCGAAGTTGGCCGAGATCTTCATCCACCAGATCTTCAGGCTGCATGGTCTTCCTCAGCGGATTCTGTCTGATCGGGGGGTCCAGTTCACCTCCCGCTTCTGGAGGGCTCTCTGCCGGCTTATGGGAACATCTCTCGACTTCTCCTCCGCATACCATCCTCAGACCAACGGGCAAGTGGAGCGAATTAATCAGGTGTTAACCACCTACCTACGTCATTTCGCCAACGCCCATCAGGACAATTGGGTCGCGCTCTTACCTTGGGCTGAATTCTCGCACAACAATCATCCCAGCGAATCTACCACCAAGTCACCTTTTTTTGTGGTAACCGGTCAAAACCCAGGTATTCCGTTACCTTTCTCCACGTCTACAGGAGTACCCGCAGCCGATTCTCTTGCTAAAGAATTCTCGCAGATTTGGAGAGAGACCAGGGACGCGCTCAAGGGTGCCAACAACCGAATCAAGAAGCATGCAGACAAAAGACGGAGGGACGTGCCTCCGTACCATCCAGGTGACAAAGTCTGGCTTTCAACTCGACATATCCGTCTGAGAGTTCCCTCTTATAAGCTGAGTCCTCGGTACATTGGGCCGTTTGAAGTAATTGGACGCATTAATGAGGTGGCTTACAAACTGAGGTTGCCTGCTTCGCTCCGGGTTCCCAACGCCTTCCATGTCTCGCTCTTGAAACCCGTAGTCCTGAATCGGTTCCAACCAGTTTCCATCGTCCCTCCTTCACCTGTTATCTCGGACAACGTCTTCGAGGTCAAAGACATCCTGGCCATGAAAAGAGTCCGGGGTAAGACCCTTTTTCTTATCGACTGGGTGGGTTTTGGTCCCGAGGAACGGTCCTGGGAACCCCGGGAGAATGTCAATGCTCCCCGGATTCTGAAAAGGTTTTTTGCTAATCTCAGTAAGAAGGGACGTAAGGAGAGGGGTACTGTGACATCGGCGGCTATGCCCGCCGATGTCCCTTCCAGAGCAGCGCGCACCGCAGCGTTTCCCTACCTGCGCGCCCCCGTCCGGCCTCGCGCCCGTCGTCCACGCTCCCTCGCGGCGGCTCCTGGCTTCCTCTCTCTGTCACGCGCGCGCCCCCTCCTCTCCTCTGTCTCCAGCGGTGGGCGGCGCTGAGGGCTCGGCCTGGCACACGCACTTCCGGGGGCTGGTATATTTCAGGCGTCCTCGCTGTTAGGAGGACGCCTGATGATTGTGTAGCAATCTGGCCCCTACAGTTCTTCTGTAGTTAGTCCTATCTCTGCCCATTTCTCCTGCCTGTCTCTGTGTCGTCCTTCCCCCTCTCCCCAGTCGGTCCAGGCCCTCCGGTTCTTCCATTCCACGTCCCGTCCCCTGACTCCAGTTCACCTTGTTTCCTCCTCTTGCCATTCCGTATTTAGCCCTTCCCTGAGCCACCTGTCCCTGCTAGTATTTTTGTCCGCTGCTTCTCTAGGCCTTTTGTTTGTGGAGCCGTCCCTCTTGGTTCCGGCTGTCGCGCCTCCGTCCTCTGTGGTCCTGCCCCAAACGGTCCCTGTATAGGGGTCGGTCTTCACCTGGCGTGCTCGACCCGGGGGCTCCGGATCCGCGATCCAGAGGGTCCACTCTCTGACATAGTTTTCGTCAGCACTACAATAAACTTATTACCCTCACCCACAAAGCCCTCCATGGCTCAGCACCACCCTACATCTCCTCCCTTGTTTCAGTATACCACCCTACCCGCGCCCTCCGTTCTGCTGATGACCTGAGGTTAGTATCCTCAATAGTCAGAACCTCCCACTCCCGTCTCCAAGACTTTACACGTGCGGCGTCAATTCTTTGGAATGCACTTCCCAGGTCAATACGATTAGTCCCCAATCCCCACAATTTTAAGCGTGTCCTGAAAACGCATTTATTCAGACTGGCCTATCGTCTCAACACATTAACCTAACCTATCCCTGTGTGGCAGAGCCAAAAGTTTTACCATAACCAGGTTCCCAGCATCATGTTCCCACATGCTTTATGCATCCATTAGCCCTCTGTGTCTGTACTGTTACACACTTAACATTATGGCTGGTCCATACAATCAGGGCAACTGTTACCACCCACCTTTCGTGTCTCCCTCTTTCCTCATAGACTGTAAGCTTGCGAGCAGGGCCCTCATTCCTCTTGTTATTTGTTATAATCTACTGTATGTGATTATTGTTATGCTGTAATGTCTATTGTCTGTACAAATCCCCTCTGAAATGTAAAGTGCTGCGGAATATGTCGGCGCTATAAAAATAAAATTTATTATTATTATTATACATATTATATGGTTCGGGAATCATGGGCACCTTTAGATTTTGTTTATTGTTGTGTTGAGAGTCTACATTTAGAGTTCTTGTGGCTTTTCCAAGCGTTGTGGAGACAAGGACAGGCCAGTCTGCAGTACTATCCCTGATGTTCTCCATTAAATTCAAAGAAGTCCGTCAGTGTTACATTTGGGATCCATTACAGCGTCATGTCACAAATGTGACATTGGAAGCTGAAAGTCCAGATGTGGAAGGCTTATGTTTATCAGACTGCTGACACTACATTAACATTGGACATTTATAAATAATGTTTTTCTTTAGGAATTTGTATGTTGGGAAGTATAATATTCCTCATTTTTATGTAATAGTGGTAAATGTGTAGGTGGTTTCCAGACAGGAAAGAACAGTGCTCAGGACAGATGCCGTTCCTGATGACATGCTCTGTATAAGCACATGTGGGATGCAGCTGTTGTGGAAAACACATGCCTCTAACAGTAGGAATGGAAAATCGTCTTCTTCAGCTTATCCCAGAGGGAGCGAGTGAGAACACAAGATCATGAATGCTGCAAATGATATCAACCTAAAACATTGTGTTCGCTAGCTTATTGCACCCATCAGGCCTGACATCTAATGTCTTCATTAGACATATTTTTAAGACTAGATACAGAATATGCTGCTTTCGCTATAATAAGACCAAACTAAGGCAACATTAATTACATTTATGCTTGACTCATAATATATAATTAAAGGTTTATTTTCACTACCTATTATTTAAAGGAACCTGCTCGGCAGTCATTAAGGGGTCATGCTCCTGAATCTCCCAGAAGTTGTATTATAGTATTATGCTGTGCCAATTTATATCGATAAACAACCATGGTTATGCCAAAGTCACACATCCGTGTCATGATGTGAGCACATTCCATAATGCATGGACTATCCGTGATCTGCGAGGCTACTGATCCGAAGTTGACAGCCTCATCCATGTATCACGGTTCAGGCACGCACTGACTGTGGGACTCATGAGTCAAACTTGACAGCCTCATTGACATGTATGAGGCTGTCCGGTTCGGGGCAGAAACCAGCAGACAGTCTGTGCATCATGGTACATGTTTGAACTGTGACGCAAGGATGAGGTTGTCAAGTTCGGGTTTGAAGCCCCACAGACAGTCTGTGCCAGGAACGTGACACACGGATATATGAATGCAGCATTAAGCCTCATTCAAACATAACTGTTGTGTACATACATGTTGTATGCAAGTTTTTTCACAGATCCAGCACATTATAATCTATGGTGCTATTCACATGTCCGTGTTTTTTCACGGATCATGTGTCCATGCAAAACACAAGGAAACGTGTCAATGTTTTTTTCTGGCAGTACAGATAACAAGGGCCAATAAAAGTTATGTGTTATGAATGGGTCACCGAGGAGAAAAAAGCAAAACAAGCTAAGTTACAGAAAACCAGAGAGGTTGGTAACTATGCAGATTGCAGATCCCTGATCTTACCACACAACTAGCACTAGCTGTGGAGCGAGCCTACGATGTTCCTAGACGCCTCGTCACGGCCGGAGGACTAAATAAGCCTAAAGCAAGAAAAGGGAAAACTAACTGCCCCAGAGCAGACCCCAAAGGAATAGATAGCCCCCACACATGTATTGATGGTGAAACAAGATGAAGGCACAAACACAGGCACGAAAATAGGCTGAGCAAATGATGGGGCCCAAACTAACTAGACAGAAAAGGAAAGGAAAGACACTGTCTGCAACCTGCAAAAAACCCTACAAAAATCATGTCCAACACTTCTGATAGCAAAATTAACCCTGAAGTCACTAGACTTCTCCCACTATATCAGCACTCTGAAATATTCTGAGACAGAGCAAAAAGAGACCAAACTAGTAAGGGACAAAAAGCCAATTGGCAAAATACTGATAAATAAGAGTGGAAATTCAGCACAGCCTCCAGCCGGGGCTGGCTGATCACACAAAAAACTGAACAGACCAACAAAATCAAGTGTGAACATTAGCAGAAAAACTTAGCTTTAGATGACTGGAACAGAGCTGAAAACCAAGAGCTGACAAGCCAGAAGGAATTACCAGCAACTGAATAGGGCGTCGGCTGTCTTAAATCCAATCTGAGAATCCTGAGGTCCAATCGTCATCCTCATTCTCAGGTGGCAGACCTCCACCGATCAAACCAGCCTCACCACCTCCTGTCACCACCAGAGGGAGTCTGGAAGGGGAACTCACAACTGGTGAACCAGGGAATGAACTCACAACAGTACCCCCCCTTGAGGAGGGGTCACCGAACCCTCATTCACGCCACCAGGCCGATCAGGATGGGCCCGGTGAAAAGCACGAACCAATCAATTGGCATGAATATCGGAGGCAGAGACCCAAGAAGTATCCTCCTGACCATAACCCTTCCATTTGACCAAATACTGGAGTCTCCGTCTAACCAAATGAGAATCCAATATTTTCTCTACCTCATATTCCACATGGCCTTTGACCAACACAGGGTCAGGAGGTGCTGCCATAGGAACCACTGGCTCAACAAACCTTTTCAACAGAGATTTGTGAAATACGTTATGGATCTTGAACGTAACTGGAAGAGCCAATCGAAACGAAACAGGATTAAGAATTTCCAAAATCTTATAAGGACCAATAAATCGTGGCTTAAATTTAGGAGATGCAACCTTCATAGGAATATTCTTAGACGACAACCAAACCATATCACCCACTTTAAACCGGGGACCAATGGTCCTATGCCGCTTGGAAAATCGCTGGGCCTTTTCCTGAGAGAGTGACAACTTATAGACCACTTGGTCCCATATCTGCTGCATTCTCTTAACCACAGTGTCCACACCTGGGCAGGACGAAGATTCCACTTGCCCTGAAGAGAATCGAGGATGAAACCCAAAATTACAGAAAAAGGGTGACATCAAAGTGGCAGAGCTAGCTCTATTGTTCAGTGTGAATTCGGCCAAGGGCAAAAATGAGACCCAATCATCCTGATCAGCAGATATAAAACATCTCAAATAAGACTCCAAGGTCTGGTTTGTTCTCTCAGTCTGTCCATTGGTCTGGGGATGAAACGCGGAGGAGAAGGATAACTGAATTCCCAGACTGGAACAAAAGGCTTTCCAGAATCTGGAAACAATCGGGACTCCTCTGTCGGACACAATGTTCTCAGGAATCCCATGTAACCGAACCACCTGTTGTAAAAACAAGGGCACCAACTCAGCGGAAGATGGCAACTTTGGGAGTGGTACAAGATGGACCATCTTCGAAAATCTATCACAAATCACCCAGATAACAGTCATTCTCTGAGAGACTGGAAGATCAGAAATAAAATCCATTGAGATATGGGTCCATGACCTCTTGGGCACCGGCAAGGGCATCAGCAACCCACTAGAACGAGAACAGGGTTTAGACCGAGAACAAGTCCCACAGGACTGTACAAAATTCCTGACGTCACGAGATAAGGCAGGCCACCAAAAGGACCGACTCACCAAATCTCTGGTACCAAAAATACCTGGATGACCAGCCAATGCGGAGCAATGAATTTCAGACATCACTCTCTTTCTCCACTGGTCAGGAACATACAATTTTCCCATAGGGCAACGTTCAGGTTTATCCTCCTGAAATTCCTCCAGGGCGCGTCTCAAATCGGGCGAAATGGCAGAAAGAACTACCCTCTCACCTAGGATGGTAGTATGTTGTGAGTTCATTTTCCCCTTCACCATTGAGGTCTGATGAACTCCCTCTTCTGGTGAAGGAAGGTAGTGAGGCTGATTACCAAGCACCTGAGCAGAATGATGATGACTGGGTGACTGGAATTGCTGACTGGATATAAGGCAGCCGACGCCCTTCTGCCTTGCGGGTGATTTCTCTGAGGGATTCTAGGAGACCAGTCTGATTCCTGCTCCTCAAAAGCTAAGTTTTCTGCTCTGCTTTTTGCATTTGTGTTTTGGTTTTGTTTTGCCTTGTTTTTCTGGATTTCTGCTATTCCCTTCTGGGGTGAGCTGAATTCCTTTTTGCTCTGTCGTCAGAATATACCTGAGTACTGATATAGTCTTTTTGAAGCCTAGCGTCTTCAGGGCTTTTTTCCCTATCAGTCTGTTGGCTCTTGTTTTGATAGGGTTTTTGGCGGATTGCAGACAGCAGCTTTTCTATCCTGTCCTATTTAGTTAGCTTGGGCCCCATCATTTGCTCAGCCTATCTTTCTATCTGTGTGAGTGTTTTTTCATCTTGCTTCACCGTCATTATATGTTGGGGGCTGCCTATTGCTTTGGGGTCTGCTCTGGGGCAGTTTAGATTTCCCTTTCTGCCTTTAGGCTATTTAGCTCTCCGGCTGTGATCGAGGGGTCTAGGGCACCGTAGGAACCCCCCACGGCTACTGCTAGTTGTTGTTGATAGGTTCAGGGGTCTGCAATCTGATAGCTGCCAACTTCTCTGGTTTTCTGGAGTTAGCTAGTATTTCTGTTTTTGCCTCCTACGGTGACTCATTCATAACAGTAGTAGGCTCGGTCACACTAAGAGAATCGGCAAAGAAACTCCTAGAAAGGGCGTCTGCCTTAACATTCTTAGTGCCCGGAAGAAAAGAGACCACAAAATTAAAACGCGTGAAAAACAAGGCCCATCTAGCCTGTCTAGGATTCAAGCGTTTGGCCGACTCCAGATAAATCAAATTCTTGTGATCGGTGAGGACCACAACTTGATGTCTAGCTCCCTCCAACCAATGTCTCCACTCCTCAAATGCCCACTTCATGGTCAACAATTCCCGATTCCCCATGTCATAGTTGCGTTCAGATGGGGAGAACTTTCGAGAAAAGAAGGCACAGGGATTCATCTTAGAAGTCACAGGGTCTTTTTGGGACAAAACCGCTCCTGTACCAATCTCAGAAACATCTGCCTCCACCTGAAATGGAAGTGAGACTTCAGGTTGCCGTAAAACTGGAGCTGAAGTAAATCTCTGCTTAAGCTCCTGAAATGCTGAGATAGCCTCAGGAGACCAATTCAGCACATCAGCGCCCTTCTTGGTCAGATCAGTCAGTGGTTTGACAATACCAGAAAAATTACCTATAAATTTACGATAGAAATTAGCAAAACCCAAAAACTTCTGGAGGGCCTTCAAAGAAGTAGGCTGAACCTAATCATAAATGGCCTGTACCTTGGACGGGTCCATTTCAATAGTCGATGGAGATAAGATAAATCCCAAAAATGAAATCCTCTGTACACCAAAGAGGAATTTCGATCCCTTAACAAACAGGGAATTCTCTCTCAAAATCCGGAACACAGTCCGGACGTGTTCCACATGAGAATCCCAATCACTAGAAAAGATCAAAATATCATCCAGATAGATGATCAAAAACTTATCCACAAAGTCACGTAAAATATCATTCATAAAGGACTGGAAGACAGAAGGAGCATTAGTGAGCCCAAAAGGCATCACTAGGTACTCAAAATGTCCCTCTGAAGTATTAAACGCCGTCTTCCATTCATCCTCGTGCTTGATGCGAATAAGATTATACGCCCCCCTGAGGTCAAGCTTAGTAAACCAGCAGGCACTCTTAACTCTGGAGAATAAATCAGACATCAGAGGTAACGGGTACTGATATTTAACAGTCATCTTGTTAAGGGAACGATAATCAATACACAGTCTTAATGAACCATCTTTCTTGGCCACAAAAAACCCCCAGCACCTAAAGGTGACGAGGATGGTCTAATATAACCCTTCTCCAATGATTCCTTAAAATAGGATCGCATAGCATCATGTTCAGGTACTGATAAGTTGAAAAGCCGACCCTTGGGAAATTTACACCCAGGCATCAACTCAATTGCACAGTCATAACTCCTATGAGGAGGCAAAGACGCATACTTGCTCTCACTAAATACATCAGAAAAATTAGCTAGATAATCAGGAATATCATAAGACTGAGGAGAGGTGGAGAAAACAGGAGCGTCCCTAAGAACACACTGACAACCCCAACTCACCACAGACCCAGATTTCCAATCCAAAACTGGATTATGAGTTTGCAACCAAGGAAAACCCAGAACAATTGTATCATGCAAATTATGCAGCACCAAAAATTTACAATTTTCTTGGTGGTCTGGGGCAACCCGCATCATCACCTGGGTCCAAAACTGAGGTTTATTCTCCGCCAAAGGAGTAGCATCAATACCCCTCAAAGGAATAGGCGTCCGCAGAGGCGTCATGGAAAAACCACAACGATTAGCAAAGTCCAAATCCATCAGATTCAACGCTGCTCCTGAATCCACAAAAGCCTTCGTGGAAAATGTGGATAAGGAGCAGATCAGAGTAATTGCCAAAAGAAACTAAGGTTGTATACTGCCCACAGCAAATGTGTGTGCAAAACGTTTCTCTCGTTTTGGGGAGACAGAAATAGTATGAGAGACGTCTCCAGAGAAAAAACACAGCTTATTATGCCTTCTAAACTCCTGACATTGCGCCCTAGACAAAACCCCATCACATTGCATAGGTTCAGACGTTTGTTCAAAAGGTGGCAGCGCCTCCCATGTAGTTTTACGGTCACGTAAACGCCGATCAACTTGAATGGCTAATGACATAGAATCATCCAGACCAGAGGGAAATCCCACCATAACATCTTTTACGGTCTCTGATAAACCCTTCCGAAAGAGAGCTGCCAATGCACTATCATTCCATGTAGTAAGGACCGCCCACTTTCGAAATTTTTGACAGTATAACTCTGTAGAATCCTGACCCTGGTTTAATGCCAACAGGGTTCTCTCAGCTTGATCAACAGCATTAGGTTCATCATACAAAAACCCCAAGGCTTGAAAAAATGCATCCACATTAGTCAGAATAGGATTTTCAGGTGTCAGAGAAAAAGCCCAATCCAGGGGATCGCCGCGCAGCAAGGAGATGACAATTTTAACCTGGTGCACAGAGCTCCCTGATGAACTAGGCTTCAAGGCCAGAAATAATTTACAATTATTCTTAAAATTCAGAAATTTAGACCGATCCCCAGAAAACAAATCAGGAGTAGGGATCTTAGGTTCAGTAGCATGTAACTGAATGAGTTAGGTGGAAATTCCCTGCACTTCAGCAGCCAGCTGCTCCACACAATCAGACAATTGCTTAATCTCCATTACGAAAAAGAAAAAAAATCCTCCTACGGCCCCAGAGAAAAAAGAGGAAAGAATATATAAAAAAAAAAAAAAATTCTGACACTTTTTTTTTTAACAACTTTTTCCTACTTTTGAGTACCCTAGAATCTGCGGTATGGCTGGTGATTCTGTTATGAATGGGTCACCGAGGAAAAAAAAAGCAAAACAAGCTAAGTCACAGAAAACCAGAGAGGTTGGTAACTATGCAGATTGCAGATCCCTGATCTTACCACACAACTAGCAATAGCCGTGGAGCGTGCCTACGATGTTCCTAGACGCCACGTCATGGCCGGAGGACTAAATAAGCCTAAAGCAAGAAAAGGGAAAACTAACTGCCCCAGAGCAGACCCCAAAGGATTAGATAGCCCCCACACATGTATTGACGGTGAAACAAGATGAAGGCACAAACACAGGCAGGAAAATAGGCTGAGCAAATGATGGGGTCCAAACTAACTAGACAGGAAAGGAAAGACACTGTCTGCAACCTGCAAAAAACCCTACAAAAATCATGTCCAACACTTCTGATAGCAAAATTAACCCTGAAGTCACTAGACTTCTCCCACTATATCAGCACTCTGAAATATTCTGAGACAGAGCAAAAAGAGACCAAACTAGTAAGGGACAAAAAGCCAATTGGCAAAATACTGATAAATAAGAGTGGAAATTCAGCACAGCCTCCAGCCGGGGCTGGCTGATCACACAAAAAACTGAACAGACCAACAAAATCAAGTGTGAACATTAGCAGAAAAACTTAGCTTTAGATGACTGGAACAGAGCTGAAAACCAAGAGCTGACAAGCCAGAAGGAATTACCAGCAACTGAATAGGGCGTCGGCTGTCTTAAAGGAAAGGTGCCGCAATTTTATATAATTTGCAAAAAAGAGTAAGTAACAAAACATGTTGTTAAAGCAAATGTTGTACTAACTAGGATTTATGATTTGTTTGTAATAATGTTTTAATGTAGCCACTGAGCGCTGCCATCTTGATTTGCAGATCTGTGGAGGACTCATACAGTCTGCAAATATTGCCGTCCCTGGACATAGGAGACTGTGGTCGGTTCCCGACCCCACCATGCAGCCTCATTAGCAGAGAACTGGGCACGCCCCTGTGGGCTGCACCATTCACTGCTGTAGGTGTGGCTGGGCGCCATTTTACTGTAGCCCAGTGCTATCTGCTGAGCTCCACTTTCTGCACCGTGCTTCCTGCTCCAGCTCCACTGTCCTCCTGCTCTGTCTCCGCCTCCTCACTCAAACACAGCCCCAGTGATCTCCGGTAATCTGACACCTTTGCTTTAATGAGCGCTTTTATGGCTGTCTGAGGAGGACAGTGACATATACAGCCCATAGTCTAGTGTATAATTGGGGGGGGGGGCTGGAAGTTTCACCAGTGTGGGCATATCTGTAATACTGTCTCCTCTGATACTGCCTGCTGAGCTGTGTATCTAATCCTCTCCTGTGTGATACTGTCTGCTGAGCCATGTATCTAATCCTTTCCTGTGTGATACTGTCTGCTGAGCCGTGTATCTAATCCTTTCCTGTGTGATACTGACTGCTGAACCATGTATCTAATCCTCTCTTGTGTGATACTGACTGCTGAACCGTGTATTTAATCCTCTCCTGTGTGATACTGACTGCTGAGCCGTGTATCTAATCCTATCCTGTGTGATACTGACTGCTGAGCCGTGTATCTAATCCTCTCCTGTGTGATACTGACTGCTGAGCCGTGTATCTAATCCTCTCCTGTGTGATACTGACTGCTGAACCGTGTATCTAATCCTCTCTTGTGTGATACTGACTGCTGAACCGTGTATCTAATCCTCTCCTGTGTGATAGTCTGCTGAGCCGTGTACCTAATCCTCTCCTGTGTGATACTGACTGCTGAACCGTGTATCTCATCCTATCCTGTGTGATACTGTCTGCTGAGCCGTGTATCTAATTCTCTGCCGTGTGATACTGACTGCTCAGCTGTGTATCTAATCCTATCCTGTGTGATACCGACTGCTGAGCCGTGTATCTAATCCTATCCTGTGTGATACTGTCTGCAGAGCAGTGTATCTAATTCTCTGCCGTGTGATACTGCTCTCCTGAAATACTCTGTGCTGCTGTCGCCCTGCTGGTTTTATGTGTGATCTACATGGTGGTATTGTGCATGAGCTATATGGCGGCATTGTGTGTGAAGTATATGGCGGTATTATTTGTGATCTGCAAAAAGGGGACCCATTCTAGCGTGGTTCTGGCTGAGCACCTGCACACGGGTCAGGGGTAATAGGTGCAGTCAGAGGAGGGCTGGTGAAGCAGCTGAAGAGAGGGGTCTCATTTTTATCATTACTGTATGGCTCCATTCCCCCCCCCAGCCTGCTTCCCAGCGTCACCCCGGACTGCGCCTGTCGCCTCGCTTTCACACATCGCCAGGACAGGATCAGAGGAGGGGAATGGGGTCTTTGCATGCAAAGTCTGGATCAGAACAGGCCATCAATCAGCAGAAATGGTTCCTGGATTTCTGTGCTGCTGTCTCCCTGCTCCTCCCCCATATATTTCCCTCTGTGCCCCCCATAGACCAGTACACTGTTCTCCTGAAATACTCTGTGCTGCTGTCACCCTGCTCCCTCCACCATATATCTCTCTCTGTGCCCCCCATAGACAAGCACAGTGCTCTCCTGAAATACTCTGTGCTGCTGTCACCCTGCTCCTCCCCATATATCTCCCTCTGTGCCCCCCATAGACCAGCGCACTGCTCTCCTGAAATACTCTGTGCTGCTGTCACCCTGCTCCTCCCCCATATATCTCCCTCCATGCCCCCCCATAGACCAGCACACTGCTCTCCTGAAATACTCTGTGCTGCTGTCACCCTGCTCCCTCTACCATATATCTCTCTGTGTGCCCCCCATAGACCAGCGCACTGCTCTCCTGAAATACTCTGTGCTGCTGTCACCCTGCTCCCAGAATTCTTGCTGCCTGCCATCCTCGGTGACAGAAGACCCCATTCCTCTCCTCAGATCCTGTCCTGGCGATGTGTGAAAGCGAGGCGACAGGGGCCTGATATATGGGGGAAGGAGCAGGGTGACGGCAGCACAGAGTATTTGAGGAGAGCAGTGTGCTGGTCTATGGGGGCACCCTGTTCGGTGCCAGGGATTGTACACGCAGCGCTGTGTTTTATACACATGGATGGACCGTCTGCTTGTCTGCTCCACAGAAATCCAGGAAACATTTCTGCTGATTGGTGACCTGTTCTGATCCAGACTTTACATGAAAAGACAGTCAGTATAACTTTGCAGGCCCCATCAAAATGGCTGGTCACTGTGCTCCTAAATGTCATCCTCTCTTTTCCCTTAGCAAGCACCCAGTAGGGGAGGAGAGGAGTGACACCACACCCATGTCAGCAGATTCCGCCCATACAGTGTCCATTTTAGGGCATGATCATATATCAAAATCAAACATCATGGACACTGTACGCCCATAATTACTGCAGGACAGTAATGTGAGCTAGTTGTACACTAGGTTTTTGTGCCAAATTTCAGTATCTGCTCCCCCTAGTGTTAACAAGTGGAAATGCCAAACTTTTTAAAATTATTTTTCATATTTTACAAAATTAAAAACAAATGATAATATTTTTTAAGAAAATGAACATTAATTCTTTACATTTTTTCAATTGCTGAAAATTTTTTTTGGGGATGGCACATTCCCTTTAAATCCAATCTGAGAATTCTGAGGTCCAATCGTCAACCTCATTCTCAGGTGGCAGACCTCCACCGATCAAACCAGCCTCACTACCTCCTGTCACCACCAGAGGGAGTCTGGAAGGGGAACTCACAACTGGTGAACCAGAGAATGAACTCACAACAGTTATGGGTCAGTCAAAAACACCTACAGCACATGGATGGCATCTGTGTGCTGTATGTGTTTAACATTGCACAGTGTAGGAGAAGCTTTGTAATTTATTTATAATCCATCCGTGAAAAACACTGATGACACACTGATGGTGAAAACGGACCCACGGACCATACACTGATGCCACACTAATGGCAATAACGGACCATACACTAATGCCACACTAATGGTAAAAACAAACCCACGGATCGTACACTGATGCCACACTGATGGTAAAAACGGACACACAGATGCACAACACTGAAGACAACAGTACTATCTTTTTAGTCCAGTCAAAATACGGTTTGACCCGGAACAAATTCCAAGAAAGCGTTTTATGATTTTTTTTTATTGCTATTATATATGGGGAACAACATATTAAAAGTTTTCCAAAAATTGATCACCACAAAGGTCCTAACTATGACTTCATAAGACGATGACAGCCATCGCACTAAAAATAACGAATATTTCCCTATTTCAAAGCTGTAGCTTTAGGTTACAGAAGAGTTTGCATTTTGTATACTATATATTTTCATATTACAATTTTTATACAAAGTTTTATACTAACTACATGGACAGGCGAGGTCATGACATCATCAATGACGTCATGACATATATGTGCATTTCTAGAAATTATAGAATTAATACACAGTGCATTTTAAGACCTACTTCATCACTGAATAAGCGTGTCAGGTCAATAATCACTATTTTCATCATCAGACACTGCTTCCTCACTCATATTGTCACAATGCCCTTCTTGACATGGTCCGCATACTCTTGAACAGGTAAGTCCATGTCTTTTGCAAGTGCACCGAAGTGTACTACAACCACGAGAACAACTGCAGTAAATTATTTTCAGAAGTGTTTCTGGCGCGGGTGAAGTATCCATCATCACTGGAACTAGACTGTTGTTCTGCAATTCCCATCCCCATTCTGTAGTGTCCATGACCTCACCATTGTCCATCCAAAGCATCACTTGGAGGTAACTCCGAAGGGCATGATACTTCATTGCAGAGGAGGTCGGTGGCAGTCGTTCAGGTGTAACAAAGATTTTGGCTGAACCAACTTTTTTGCAGAGAGTAGAATACCTCATTGCAGACAGATTGTCTCCAGGTTTGCCCCCGAACAATGCCACCATCGCTTTACACCCAGCGTCTTCAATCTCAGCTCTGTTTTAGTTAGGTGTGGAAAAGATTTTAGCACAGCTATTTAAGACCGAGTCTCCCTTCAAAACCTTGTGTAGTCCGAGTTTTTTTCCGATTCCAAAAACCGCGGAAGTGGTATCGCAACCCGTGAATGCATGAAGGAACAGAAGACTGCTGCAGACATGGTTTCCCAGGAACTTCTTCATAACCTTAATGTGGTATACTGTTGCAGGACTCCCTTTATCCGAGTAGAAATAAAGCTTGTTGCCATCGCTGGTTGACGCGGGATGAAGTAACAACACCAAAAAAATCTGTATCTTCGCCAATGAGACTAGTACCTTTGTTGGATGACATTGACACTGCTGCCTTAACAATCTCCACATCTGCATCCCCCTCTGATTGTATTACGTGGCAACCTCTGTCATTCATGCGCTGTGAAACGAGATTGATAAGAGACTGTTTGTTCTCCACATTCGAAAGGAAGTCCTCCTTTTTCCCGACAAATTTCGTTCCTTCAGCAATGTTCACTTTGTTACTTGTTCGTTTTTTGCGCCGTCGCTGATGGGTAATGTACTTAGTGTTTGGTCCTCCAATGTAACCATCAAATACTATCGTAGCCTTACCATAGTGCTTTCGTGTGAAAGATGCATAGTCTTCAGCGATTGAACAATATGTCTTTCCTTCTGACCACTTCAGTCGATGGAGAAGAGAACCTCCGTCAAGAACATAATGTTCCACTTCTGGTACATCCTTGAGTACTACGTCATCTGAATTCTGTTCTTTTATAGCAGCCATCAGTTGTGCTTTGTTTGGTTTGCGTAAGAGATGTTTTGCCTCAAAGAGGGATGGTGGGTATGGTGAAAGTTCATAGGCCATCACCTCATCAAGGGAAAGATCAGCAGTTTGAGACACCACAAGAAACCTTTGGAACAAAAGAGCGAAGTCTATTGTTTTGTCCTTAGCAACGTCAATAGCCCCACTGGATGCCAGGGTCTTGGCTTTCATTGACCGCTTGTACTTTACTGAAAACAGTGATTGACCCTCCATTGTTGCCACTATTTCTCTGCCAATGGTGAACAGGTTATGGACATTCACATCCTTATTTGCATTGACACCGGTGATAATGTTGCGAAGAGACACTTCATCAGAGAAAGGTGAAAAGGTCTCGAGTTTATCTGCAATTTTCTCCAGGTCTTCACAATCTCTTCTCGTCCTTGATGTTCTTGCCTCCTTATGTTGTTCACTGGTGACAAAGCTCTGGCGAGTGAAACCCTGCATTGCATCACTGTAGGAAGAGGACACTGGCACAGACAGAGTCCACAAGGCCCTCTGATGTTCGGACATTCCACTTCCTCTGGTGAGTCCTCCTGCAGTTTTTAGGGAGCACATCAGAGCTTGCTCGATGACTAGGTCGCAACCCAGGCCTGCCCAGTACTGATCAGTCCGCCTTACAACATGCAAGCCATTCATAAATCTATGGAAGACTGATGGCATATCATCTTCCAGAGTGGTCATAGACTGGAGGTAAAGGTAGGCGGCCTTCACATAGTTCCCATGCCCAGCAGCTGCAAGAATGGGCAAACATTCGGCTGCAGCATGAAGGTGCATCAGCCAGGATCCTGTACGATCGGCCTCGATAAGCTCCCTTGCAATTCCAACCATCTGTTGGTAATTCAGCCATAGTTTACTGGTGTGAGAGTGAGCGGATAATCCGTTTCTTTTGGTGGACAAGAGGTGGACTAAGGCAGGTAGAAGTGATGACCGAATTCAAGTCACTCTCCCCTGTCAGTGTCCGAGCATACAACTGCTCAAGTTCTTGCAACAGGTCTGCAAAACCGGGATGGTCGCGAAGTACTTTGTCTGCAACTTGCTGAGTAAGACACTGATCAAGGAGGAGATGGCCACGAACTGCACGCTGAACTGCCTTTCCAGTCATGATGTGTTGCACAGCATTGTCACCGTAAATTGTTCCCAAGATCTCTTTGATTCCACTCCCATCCATCAACGTTCCTATGGCACCCATAAGATTCATCAATGTGTGGAAGCTCCCGAGCATCAGGACAACATCTCGAACCGGGCTGTCTTCAGGCACCTCGTGTTTGATTTCTGACGCTTTCCAGTAGAGTGGCTGATCGAATGTAACAACTGCAGCGGATCGGTGTTTATCAGCAAGGTAGCACAGATACTCAAGAGTAGAGAAGATGCATGACTTGTCTCCGGAATACATGTCAATGATGGGCAGGAAGATTACCGAAGATGACCCCGGATGATCAGTCTTTATGTAGCATGTGCATCATTCCATTCCAGCTCGGTGCAGGCTGTTTGAAGCGTAAAGACATCTCCCACAATACATCAACACGATGGTCAATGGCGTCGAGAAATGGCAAGGGCTTGAATTTTATGTTTCGGCGAGTGTGTTTTGCGAAACGGTATTCCCTTACATCAACTCTGCTTTGTTCAACTATCTCCAAGTCCGCAGTCTTCCGTCTGAGAACAGTCCGACTGACCTTCCTTCCTGGAGTCACAGTAGCTACCATCCCCATGTCATGGAAAGTCCCTTTCCCATCTAACGTGATGATATTATGATCGATGTTGTCCGCAGCGAACAGCAGTGCCGTATCCAGTCTGTCTATGGTACCACCGAGTACATCCTGGCCAACAGAAGCGTCAACGTTTTCCTCAAATCGCTGAACTTCCGAATATGATGAACAATATCCCATGGCTGAGAGACTGTCTACAAGAAATCGAGACCTGAAATGATGATGGAGCTGGACTGCTAACCCAAGCTGCAATGGAGCTACTACAGCCCTGGGACGTACAGCCTGAACAACTGATTGTCCAATGCTTGCGACCTTCCTGTGAATGTCCTTTCCAACAAAAAGGGTTTCAAGCAAGCAAAGCAAACTTAGGGGGAGATAATTTAAGGCAGACTGACATTCAAGCGAAGAAGTCTTCGGATATTCATCGGTTGAAGATGGGATCTTAGACTTGATATCGCTCTTGATTAGTTTGGCCGCAGTCTCCATGATGGCTCTCTTCTGGGTTTCTTCATCCGTTTCCTGACTAGGGAAATAGTCCCTCAGGATTATTCTGGTCTTTTCACGGAACGTTACAATGTTAGGCAACCCTTCACACTCTGCTATGAATAGCGAATCGCCATACCTCTCCTCCAGCCTATACCTTAGCCATTTATTACTATAGGCAGCACTGTCTCATTCTACAAGATACTCCATCATTTTCTTTGCAATATTCTGTGACAGTCAGTTGCTCTTCATCGTTGTCCTCGAGAAATGCACACATTCTCAAGAACACTTGCTCTTGGTCCATGTTCATCGGCCTCCCTACCTTCTGCGGTTTCTTTGTAGTAGATCCACCACCATGACGCATAGGAATACCGTAATTTGTCCGAAAGTTAATGTCACATGAACGATGATACAGACAGTCTGCAGCATGTAAGTCCTTCCCAAAGTACGCGATTCTCCCTTGAATGGTGATTGCCCAGTCATCATTACGCTGTTTGCAATGTGACAAGATGGACCTTACAAATCCATCCGTTTTAACAAAGCTATAGTCATCAAAATCACTACTAGATCTTGTCTTCACCACTTCATGTCCACAGAACAAACACTGCGTCGTGCTATCATAGGATCCAGTAGACACCCATGTACCTCTCTTGGCAGGTGAACGATGAACGGAAGTAGCTTTCTTATCCAAGTCTATTCGCTTCTTGTTTATGTAGTTCATACGACATCTCTTGTGCACCACTGCTCCAGCAGCTACCACAGTGCTAACGCCCCTCTCAATACTGGCTTTTTTGATCCCTTCAGCTCCTTTCGCACCAATCACCACTCTTTCTCCGTCATCTTCTACTTCATGGCTGCATAAGGGGCAAGTTTCTTGACTTTCCATCATTCTCAGCTCTGTAAAAGAAGATAAATAAATCGTTAAATAATAAATATAATAATAGTAGTAATTGTAAAAGAAATATGATAGACACTGAAAGGCGAGTTGCATTTAACATTTTACACCTTTGGCGGCCATATTCTTTGACGTCACATTTGGACCCTTTGTGGTAACCCTATCTTGGTAAACTTTTAGTATGTTTTTCCCTACATGTAATACTACCAAAAAAAACAATAAAACGCTTTGTTGGAATTTGTTCAGGGTAAAGGATTTTTTTTTTGCATTTTGACTGGACTATTTCATGTATGTGTTTAAACACAGACGTGTGAATGAGGTCTTACATGGAGTCTACCAGCAAAGGAGCTGCTAATTTCTAGCAGATCTGAATAATAGAAGGATCACCTCCTATGACATTTAATAACACAGGTCTGCGAAGGTCCATGTGTTCGAAAAGTAAGAGATGATTTTTATATCTTTGATTACTAAACTCAGAAAAAATTCCATCACTTACATTTTTTTCACAAACACTGACTCCATAGGCTTTTTCTTGCACCATACTTTGACCTCTTTGCGTGACCTTTGGTGGATGTGGGTCGCCCCTCAAACCCAGGGCAGTGGGGTACTCGGTACCGGGCCGGTATCAGGGGGAATGTGTGTTACAGCAGCGGTGACCCGGTCCGTGGCCCTGGGCGCCCAATATCAATGGCGGTGATGTTAATGGTGTAATAGTTTATTTGGATAGATCGTGACGCCACCCGTGGTGTTTGGCAAGTGAGATGTTGAGCCATCACTGCATGCAGATCCACTGGGACTGATGGTGTGGTGCAGCAAAGATGGTGTAGCTCCCCAGAGGTGGAGCTGTAGTCCCAGGGCAGTGTAGGTGCAATGGACGAGGAGAGGCACAGAATGGTATAGATGTTGTTACCCAGATGTAGCGGTGCTGGAATAACTGGAGGACACCAGAGTATGCGGTTCCAAAGCTTTACTCACTGTTTGCAGTTTGCACAACTGCCTGCCTCCGCACTGTGTTCTTCAGGTCAGAGCCCCAACCAACCTCCAGGCAGGATAGGATTCTCCCCTCCACACTCCGCCAATATGTACCTTACTGAACGACTCCTCCAATGCGCCTTTAGGTGCGAAGCACTCCAGTACTTAGTTACCCTGGAATGCCTCTCTCTAGGTGTTCCTAGTCTTTACTTGTATGACAGACAGCGGTAGCCTGCTTCAGGGACTCCTCTTTGCGTCCTGGCTCACTATCCAGTTGCTGTTGTGTCCCAAGTCTACGATGGGAGTAAGGCGTTAGTGGCTCACTACTCCTCCGGTGTCTGTTGCCGGACATAAAGATCCAATCAACCTCGGGGACCGGGCCCCGGTCTTTGCGCTCTGGACTGGAAGGGTTCTCTCTCTTTCTCAACCTGCTTCCCACCGTCCTATTCTCCTTCGTTCCGATCTGTTCTATCTCTCTTATGGAATCTGTAGTCTCCAGTCTATGTCTCCTTCCTTCTGTTCCTTTCCCGTGCCAGCTGGCTCAGGTCCCTGAGGCAGCTGCAGCACTCTTTCCTCCATCCCTCCTTCCAGGGATCCCCACTCCTCACCGAGTGGCTGTCCTCTCCTACTCCTCCTGCCCTCTTCTGCAGACTGACCTGAAATCCTACACCTTCCCTCTCTTTTATAGCTAACTCCACCCGCCTCCCCAGCACCTCCCGTGTTACGAAGCCAGGGACCACAAAAGGCATCCTATGACCTTTCCAGCATAAAGCATGGATGGGTCCCTGCTGAACTATCCTGTGTGTGGTGTGCAGGTGTTGGAATGTGAAAGGGAGTTCCCACCCTATCTGGATGGTGGGGCACCACACCTTAGGAGAAGGTGCAGTACCTCTGTGGCGACTGAAGCCTCAGGGGCGCCACAGATGATTTTGGTGTCATTAGATTGGTTAGAAATCAATGGATGCTGTGCTGCGATTGGCTGCTGTGGGCAGAGAAGATTTTCTTAACCCAGTTTCCAAAGAGTGTGAGGGGCACTTCAACGCTTTATTGGATGCCCCTGACTGATGGGCCCCATTTACAAGGGGTTAAAGTTTGTGTCCAATATTCCTTGCATCTCCTTATCTCCTTCCTTCCTGCTTGTCATTATGGCAACTTCCCTCTGTTTCTTCTCCCTTTGTGCTCCCTTTATAAATGATGTCACAGCCTCTTCCTGCCTCTCTCCTCACTGGCACCCGGACCCGGAGGCTGCGTTGTCCCTCCCTCTTTTACCTTTTATTTGTTCACAGTGTTTTGATTGATATGTGGTTTTGGTGTTTAAGTCACAGTGGCGGTCAATTTGTTATATCATAAGAGTTTTTATGTACGAAAACAGACTTGCGCCGGGAGTCCGGCTGGGCAAATAGATTCATATTATATATATTCATGATTTTGATACTTATGTGCTGTGCACGCCCCTTTCACTGTGACCGACCTTCACCCATTAAAAGAAAAAAGTGTTTTGGTTAAATATGTGTATTGTCGTTTATTACATGGAACACCCCGGGGAGAAAACATGGTTTTGTGGGTCTCACCAGTCTGGTGGTGTCCACAGCATCCAATCATAGCATATCTTTCATTTTACCTTAGCAGTATAAGAAATGAAAGCTGCACTGTGATTGGTTCTTATAGACAGTAAAGACAGATTTCTTTTTAGTTAAAGTTCTTAACAGTGTGGTGTTGTTCATAGCAGCCAATCAGAGCATAGCTTTCATTTTACCTCAGGAGTATAAGAACTGAAAGCTGCACTGTAATTGGTTGCTATGAGGAGCAAAGGCAGATTTTCTTTTAGGGTACAATCCTACGGTCAGTAATCAGCAGCGCTTTTAATGCAGCACGTGTCCACTAAGTCCAAAACTCCGCCGGCTTTTGAACGCAGGTGATTCTGCGTCTCCTCAAGATAAATTGACATGCCACGGTCTGGAAAGACGCGTCGCGTGTCCTTCTCCGCTGGTGAGCCGCAGGCATTTGTGGACGCATAGTGGAAATGGGATTTCTTGAAATCCCATCCACTATGCTGTAACATCTGAACTCTGCGGGTTAGACGATGTGGCTGTACGCAGTGTCCACCCGCCGCGTTTACTGACCGTGGGAACATACCCTAAGAATTCATGAGTATGGTAGTGTGCTTAGCACAATTTATTTCAATATTTAGTGGTTGTGGTGGGTTAAGCTTTTGTTTCTAACAACGTGATCAAAATGGCTACAAGGGGGTGTTGTAATTCACCTGACACATTTTGCTACATTTACGGTTCTTTTATACTAAAGAAACAAGAAAGTAACATTACGTACTTCGTTAGAAAAGTGTATTATGCGTACGTTGGTGTAGAAATAGGTGATCAGGACAAGTCATGGGCACCACATGTAGTGTATTCTGCTTGTGTAGAAGATTTACAACAGTGGTCTAAATGGAAGACAGAGAGTGTTTGTTTTGGCGTGGAGGGAGGGAACCGCAGAATCATAGTGATGACTGCTATTTTTGTACGTGCAACGAGGAAGGATTCACCCTTTAAAAATAAGGAAATTATATGCTCAGACCTCCTGTCAGCCCTGTGCCTTACAGTCAAGGAATACCTGTCCCTTCACCTCCGGAGAAACTTGAAGATACACCTGATTCAGAACATGAAGAGCAGGATTCTGACCCAGACTTTCACGTTTGTCCCAACGAACCACAGCTTTTTTCACAGCTCAAATTAAATAATTTAACACGTCCAGATATTTCTAGTACCGGAAAACACGGAATCGGAGATGTTCATGTGACACATCCGTGTGGCACACGTGTGCCGCCTGTGTGCCGCATCAGTACCACACAGATGGCCGCAGGGGAAGTAGCACTACAGTAAGCGCTGTTCCCCTGCATGTGGTGCTGAACGCGGCTGTCATTCTCCCTGCTCTGCCGGCAACAGCGCGAGCAGGGAAGAATGAATGGAAAAAAAATGACGTGGGGTCCCCCTTATATGTTTAACCAACCCGGCAAAACTAACAGGTGAGGGTTGCTATTCTCAGGCTGGTAAGGGGCCATGAATATCGGCCCCCACAGCCTACAAATGGCAGCCCGCAGCTGCCCAGAAAAGGCGCATCTATTATATGCGCCTATTCTGGAGCTGTGTCGGGTTCCTCCCACTTGCCCTGTAGTGGTGGCAAGTGGGGTAATAAGGGTTTAATGTCACCTTTCTATTGTAAGGTGACATTAAGCCCGGCTTAGTAATGGAGAGGTGCCAATAAGACACCTATCCATTACTAATCCTATAGTAAGTAAAGGGTTGAATAAAGTATTTTCATGAAATAATCCATCACACACTTTTCCGATCTTTATTACACTGCTAATCCCATCTTGAATCCCTCGATCACCTGTAAAAAAAAAAAGTAAAAAAACAAACAAAAAAAAAAATATAGATACCTGTCCGGCACTCAGTCAAGTCCCACGGCGTAAATTCATATCTGGGGGTTAATCAGCTTAAAGCCGGAGCGGTGCTAATGCGACCACTCGGGCTGTAAACTACTGGGGAATGAATGGGATGCAGCACGCACAGTCTCAGTCACGAGCGGTGATGTGCTCGCTGACGGCATGAACTCCTGTGACCTCTGCACCATGGAGATAGATATAGGGATAGATAGCAAAATTCTCACAAAATTAGAATATCATCAAAAAGTTAATTTATTTCAGTTCTTCAATACAAAAAGTGAAACTCATACACTACCGTTCAAAAGTTTAGGGTCGCTTAGAAATTTCCTTATTTTTGAAAGAAAAGCACAATTTTTTCCAATGAAGCGAACATTAATAAAAGTATGAGGTTACATGGAAAACACAAAATTGTCTGGGTGACCCCAAACTTTTGAAAGGTAGTGTATATTATATAGAGTCATTACCAACAGAGGTTAGGCGTCGGGTTTCTATCGCTGCACAGCAGGAATCCCGAGCCTTGCCTTTGGCGGTCTCCCATTCCTCTCCTGCCACAGAGGAGCCTGCTCAGCAGACTCGTCAATCCCGGCGCTCTGCTCAGACCAGCTTTGTGCGTTTGGTTGCTGCTGCCACCTCTGGTCCAGCTATAGTAACGCATGCTGGTAAGCAGCGAACAACTCCAGGGACTAAGTCCTCCTTTCGGTCCACTGAGCATGCCCGTGGGATGATCTCCCATTGGAGATCGGAGGTCACATGCTCAGGTCCTTCTCCAGCTCGGCTTGGACCATCAGGATGGTCCCGGAAGGACGCTGCTATAAAAGGTTTGCATAGCCCCCCCCGCCATGCGCTATGATAGACATTGATTCTATGTTGTTTAGTGGTGTGTGCGATGATGGATGTATGAGACTTGTGACTGACTCATTAAGACTCCCTCCCTTTGATACGCATGAGTTAGGGTCTAAGGCCGGGGTCACACTAACCGATGCAAAATACGGTCCGTAGTTTACATGCGTAATACGGATGAATGACCCCTAAATAGTGCTCCGTATCTCATCCGTAAGCAAGGTGTGGTCCCGTATTTTGCGCATGTCAGCATCCGTATGTAATCCGTATGGACTCCGTATGGCGAGATTTTCTCGCAGCCTTGCAAAATGGACATTTAACGGTTTTGAGGCCTGCAAACTATTTAAATCATTAGCCTGCACCCTATTTATTGCCTCAGGAACAGGTGGCTGCCTTCATTCTGTCCATTTGTGACCTTGCCTTCAATAGGTGTGTTGCTGTTGTATGTGCAACATGGCAAACAGTCTGAGTTTCAACGCAACTGAGCAGGTTCTCTTCAACTGGCTTTTGTGACGCCGCTTTGGCCAACCATATCCAGTGATAGTGGATCTGCGGAGGAGGAGATGCATGTGGGTACATCCACTTTTGAGGCAACGACTCACAAGAGGTCATTTTCACCGCCTCTATTCTTCTCTGCGGGAGCATCCGGCTAAATTCTACCAATACTGTCGCATGAGCCTTACAACATTTGATAGACTCTTGGAGACAGTGCGCCCTGGGATAACCTTTCAGGACACAAGGATGCGCAAAGCTATATCTGCAGAGGAGCGACTTCTACTCATAATACGGTATGTACTACACAACCATATTCTCTATGTTCATGATGTGTTGCCCAAAGTATGTATTTTTTGCTTCTTGGAGTAACTTTTATGCCCTCATCTTAGTCCACATATGTGTTAACTTACAGACCAGAATGTTATGTGTAATATGTACTGAATATCACTAACTCATTGTGCAAACAAAGATGTGTGTGTTATTTGCCATGAAATCCTACCAAGTTTGTTATGTTTGGACCTGTTTGTTTTGTAAATGTGTGCATTCTAAAATATTCCTTTTCTGTTGTTCTTCAGCTTCCTGGCCACTGGCCTGTCTTATGCTGCCCTACACCATGAGTTTCTGATTGGAAGATCTACCATTTCTGGCATAGTCAGGTCAACATGTAGTGAAATCTGGACAAGACTACATCAAGTCGTCATGCCCGAGCCCAGGATGGAAGACTGGTTGAGGATATCAAGGGACTTTGAGGAGGAATGCCAGTTTCCAAATTTTATTGGGGCCCTTGATGGCAAACATATCCGGGTGCGTAAGCCGCCGAACTCTGGCTCCCAATTCTTCAATTATAAACAATACTTTTCTGTTGTATTGTTGGCTCTGGCCGACCCTCAATACAAGTTTATAATTGTTGACATTGGGGCCTATGGTAGGACAGGAGACTCTCGAGTCTTCAATACTTCCATTATGGCTCGGCGGCTACGCACCAACCAGTTGGATCTACCACCACCACGCCAGCTACCAGGCTCCACTCAAGAATCTGTCCCTTATGTCCTTGTGGCAGATGAGGCGTTTCAGTTAACACGCAATGTCATGAGGCCATCTCCCCGGCGCAACCTTGACCACAGGCGCAGAATTTTTAACTTGCGCCTATCACGTGCTCGGCGACTGGTAGAGTGTTCCTTTGGCATTCTTTGTGCCAAATGGCGTGTACTTCAGTTTGCCATTCAGCTGAGTGAACAAAATGTTAATGAAGTAGTGAAAGCCTGTGTGGTTCTTCATAACTTCACCAGGATACATGATTGTTCCTCCTCTGCTGGTGTTGTGCGTAGGCCGGACAATGTTCGTAGGGTGAGACCACCTATCAACCCTCAACGTAGACCGCTCTCTGGCCTCAAAGTGCGTGATATTTTCACTAATTACTTTCTGGCACCTGAGGGGGAAACTTCTTGGCATGCTGTCTCTATGTTGTAAATTTTTGTTTGATGTGTGTCCAAAAATATATATTTCTACCCCTTCTGAATCTATGACTGTTTAATTGCATTGGTAAGCGTATGTTGATGCGGTTTTTGAGAATTGAGACAGAGACGTAAGGTGTAGTAGACAAATTTTTACTTTTGCCTTTTTTTTTAGGGTTTTTTTTCTTAAAGGCAAACATATTCTTGCCCTATATAAAACTTGGGCAATGGGCCAAATTGGCCATTTTGTAGATTTGAACATTGTTGCAAAATAAACTTTACAAACATATCCAACAAAAGATATAATGCAATTACAACATTGCAACATTAGACAATTATATTCCAAAGTCAAAAAGAGGAGGTCTCCATCATCAAAATGATATAAAAAATATAATACAAACATTTATTATGACTGTTTTCAAATCATATTAATAAGCCACATGACAGGCAAGGCTACTTTACGCGTTTCTGAGACATATTACATGTCTGCAAAAAAGACAATATTTCAGCGCACTATACAGGGAAACTCAAAGGATCACATTACAATACTCACTTGATAATACATAGAGAGAGCGTGATGTTCTTGAGGCTGTTTGCCTTGATTTGGAAAGAAAGTTAGCTGCCCACAAATTTACGAATTTTATATGGACAGCACAGCTTTTCTATGTATTATCAAGTGAGTAGTCTATTTTGATCCTTTGACTTTACCAGTATAGCGCGGTGAAATATTGTATTTCTTACAGACATGTAATATGTCTCAGAAACGCGTAAGGTAGCCTTGCCTGTCATGGTGGTTTATGAATATGCTTTCCAAACCTACATAATAAATGTTCGTTTTATATTTTTTACACCATTTTGATTATGTAGAGCACCTCTTTTTTACTTAGGATTGTGATTTTTAGCACCAGTTGTAACACACTGGACATCTCCTGCCATCAGTCCGCTTATGGACACTGATGTACAGTATGCATCAACAATTTGCATGTTTGTAGCCACTTATAAATTGTGGAATGTTGGGGAAGGAGAAGGCGGAAGAGCAGCTTGTGGTTGCTGCTGAATATTTTGAGCATCATCGCCCTGTGTGGGGGCATACTGTTGCCCATGATGTTGGTACTGACCTTCCTCCTGTGATTGTTGGGGGTAGTGGCCAGAGTAACACTGCTGAGGGGCTTCTTGTTGGGGCGGGTAGGCCCGTGTCTCATACCCACCAATATAGCCATGTCGTCCCCAACCAGGTTGGGACCAGCCTCCAACACTGGGTGGGAAAAAGTGGCCATATTGGTGGGGTTGGCTAGAGGCAGACATATGTTGCTGCTGTAGGGAAGGTTGGGTAGGGGGAGGAAGGGGGTGAGGTGTAGGGCCACGTATTTGAGGATGTTCAGACCCTGCTTGAGCAAGCATCTCTGTGGGTGGTCTCATGCACATAAGATTTCTGGGGGAAAGCTGCCACCTCTCCAGATATTCAAAAAGCTCATATGGGGTATTGGGGGGTGTGCTTGCATCAAGCAGGATCTGAAAACATCCTCGAATACGGAGCCTCACCTCACGGGTAAGGGCACGGAGATAAAGGGCAAGGCTACGTGAGTAGGCCTCCTTCCCATCATCTGCATTGACTCTAGATAGGTAATTTAGGACCTCAGTGTCCACATTGGTCCTGGTATCTTGAACAGCCATCTGCCGCCTTCTTCGTCCTCGCCGGGATGTTACAGCAGCCTGTGGGGAGCCCCGAATCTGGGCAGTTGGGCTGCTGCTCATGTTGCCCTGCTCCTCCAGTATGGGTGATGGCCCAGCAGCAGACGGTCCTGGTGGTGGTGTTTGTTGGGCAGGCAACGGGTTCTCTTGTGATGCTTCTTGTTGGGGGAGAAGATGGTCCAGCCGCCTCATCCCCTACAGGATCAATTATGGCCTCTGTCTCTGAGCCCGTTCCTCGATCCGTAAGATTGGATTGAGTTCTGTTATGAAATAGAACAGAGCCAAAAATACATCAATATTTTTGGCCCTGTAAAGTATGGGTGCAATGTGGTGTGAGGTATCTACTTACGGTCTCAGATCCAGAATTGGGGCGAGGAAGGAGAGACGGTCATAATATACGTATTTTCTTTTTACGTAGCCCGCATCCCCACTCCTGGACCGCTGCTGACGTTCCCACCGGTACTGATCCCGGATGCTGCGCCAGCGTTTCATAACATCTTCCACTGCAATGGGACAGGAAATATTATCAATTTCACATATTTGATCGGTCACATTTGCTACCAGTAGTCTAGGCATGTGGCCTTCTGGGGTGTGCTTTCTAGGCAGGGTGGCATATCTAATTGGCCCATCCAGGCCAGATACACAGGGTCTGAATAGTTCATGTATCAAGTAACTACACTTAATAACTTGGTTGGCTAAGAGGATGAGGAGCTTGTGGCCTGGGCAAAATTATGGCAGTGTCAAACTATGTGTCACATCAAAATCTACCCGCCTCATGAGGAAAAAAAGTAGAAGCACAGGATGGGTAGTGGGGCAGAATCTGAATGCATTTTTGGCTGTGAGGTAATTTTAATCATTTTTGGGCCTTGTACTTACTCAGTTTCTGCTGCGCCTCACGGGGCCGATCACCAAAGTCATGGAACATCTGGCGACATATGCGCCTCCATGACGCCTCCTTTCTTGCCCGGTTTGCATAAATGGCATCCCGTTGGTCCCAGAGTTCTGGCCGCTCCTGTACCAGTACAATGAGCATCTCCACATTTAGGAAATATGGCGCCATGACGCTGCTGTACTCCGTGGAGGCTGACTTCCTGGATGTCTGGAGCGCTATTTATGGTGATTTGCATGTCTAGGCTTCCTGATGATGGATTGGGCCATTTCCTATCACCAGCCAAAAGACCTGCGTATTTCTCGCAAGTCACATGTGTGGTCCGTGTGTAATCCGTATTTTTTGCGCACCCATAGACTTGCATTGGCGTATTACAGGCGTAGTACGCTGACAATCGCAGCATGCTGCGATTGGCACGGACCGTAGAATACGCCCGAGAAATATACGGCTGTTGGGAGCAAACCCATAGAGAATCATTGGTCCGTGTGTAATGCGTGCTTTTAACGCCTCTCACTCGTCCGTATTCCACGCCAGTGTGACCCCGGCTTTATAGTTGAGTCAGTACCTAGCACTTGCACTGCTCAGCGCCGCAGTGTACTTAGCTCTCCTTCCTGTAGCACCTGTGGGCATCAGTCAGTACAGGCATCACATATCGCAGATACCGCAGCATCTGCCAGAGCGGCGCCGTGTGCAGATTGGTGCGCTTTCCAGCACTGTGCTTATGCTGGTTAGTGGCGACCGCCAGGGTAGACATGGTACCCGCTCTGAGCGATAATTTACACTGAGTCATGACCTGTGACGCTTAACAGGTTACGCTTATACGCCGCCTAGTATGTGAAGTAACAGAGTCTATCCTTGCACGCACCGTGTCAGTGGTTACCCGCCGGTGTCCGGCTATCTCTTATATCCCATTCGTCATTGTCTAGCAGCAGTTTACACCTCTGCACGGGGGACCCGGGCTGCGAACAAACCCTATACCATCTTCATTATTTGGTGCATTCCGCTAGCCCTTAACACAGAGTGATCTATTTCAAGTGTTTATTTCTGTTAATGTTGATGATTATGGCTTACAGCCAATAAAAACCTAAAAATCGTTATCTTAGTAAATTAGAAAACTTTATAACACCAGCTTGAAAAATTATTTTAAAATCTGAAATGTTGGCCTACAGAAATGTATAGTCAGTAAATGCACTCAATACTTGGTCGGGGCTCCTTTTGCATCAATTACTGCATCAATGCAGCATGGCATGGAGGCAGTCAGCCTGTGAAACTGCTGAGATGTTATGTCTTCCCTTCTTTTGAGGTCCATGCCTTCAGACTCTACACCCCTTCTCCATGCGAGTGGCGGTGGTATATCGTCCTCCCGGCCCCTCCCATCAGTTCCTGGATCATTTTGCCACTTGGCTTCCACATTTTCTCTCCTGTGACATCCCTACCCTCATCATGGGCGATTTCAACATCCCCATTGCTCTTCCCCTCTCCCCATCTGCTACTCACCTTTTATCTCTAACCTCCTCGTTTGGCCTTTCGCAGCTTACTAATTCTCCAACGCATGAAGACGGAAACTCCCTCGACTTGGTCTTCTCTCGGCTTTGTGCAGTGGATGATTTTGCAAACTCCCCTCTCCCACTCTCTGACCACAACCTTCTTTCATTCTCTATCAAGAACTGCCAGGCCGCTCAGGTCACTCCCCACTGTCAATACTTATAGAAACATACAGGCCATTAACACCCAGAAACCTATGAAGAACTTGCAGTCTTCATTGGCCCCTATCTCCTCCCTCCTCCCTCTCATGTCCTGATTCTGCATTGAAGCATTACAATGAAACACTTCAAAGTGCCCTGGATGAATTTGCACCTCCTTTACATAGAACAACACGACACAGATGGCGACAACCCTGGCACACCCTGCAAACACGTTTCCTGCGGCAGTGCTCCAGGTGCGCCGAACGTCTGTGGAGAAAATCCAATCTACACGAATATTTCATCCATTATAAGTTTATGCTTCGAACATACAATTCTTCCCTTCACCTCTCAAAACAAATCCAATCCGGTTTCCGCTCTTTACACTTTTCTGAAACTGCCCTCACTAAAGTCTCTAATGATCTACTAACAGCTAAATCAAATGGTCATTACTCCATGCTAATTACTATCCTTTACTGTATCTTTTGCTGGTTCCTCCTCCTGTCATCTTCCCCTTACTGTTGGGGTTCCTCAAGGATCAGTCCTAGGCCCCCTACTCTACTCTTTGTACACTGCCCCTATTGGTCAAACAATCAGTAGATTTGGTTTCCAGCACCATCTCTATGCTGATGACACTCAATTATATGCTTCTTCTCCTGACATCACGCCTGCCTTTCTAGAAAACACCAGCGATTGTCTAAACGCTGTGTCTAACATCATGTCCTCACTATATCTGAAACTGAACCTGTCAAAGACTGAACTCCTTGTGTTTCCTCCCTCTACTAATGTACCTATACCCGACATTGCCGTTTCCGTGTGTGGTTCCACTATTACTCCCCAGCAACATGCCCACTGTCTTGGGGTCATACTTGACTCCGAGCTTTCCTTTGCCCCCACATACGATCACTGGCTCACTCTTGTTATCTGCACCTCAAAAACATTTCTAGAATTCGACCTTTTCTTACTTTTGACTCCGCAAAAACTCTTACTGTTTCTCTTATTCATTCTCGCCTCGACTATTGAAACTCTCTTCTAATCGGACTCCCTCTTACCAAACTCTCCCCCCTCCAATCTGTCTTGAATGCTGCAGCCAGGATCATATTCCTCGCCAATCGTTACACCGACGCCTCTACCTTGTGCCAGTCATTACACTGGCTACCCATCCACTCCAGAATCCAGCACAAACTTATTACCCTCACCCACAAAGCTCTCCATGGCTCAGCACCACCCTACATCTCCTCCCTTGTTTCAGTATACCACCCTACCCGCGCCCTCCATTCTGCTGATGACCTGAGGTTAGCATCCTCAATAATCAGAACCTCCCACTCACGTCTCCAAGACTTTACACGTGCTGCACCAATTCTTTGGAATGCACTTCCCAGGTCAATACAATTAGTCCCCAATCCCCACAATTTTAAGCGTGCCCTGAAAACGCATTTATTCAGACTGGCCTACTGCCTCAGCACATTAACCTAATCTATCCCTGTGTGGCACAGCCAAAAGTTTTACCATAACCAGGTTCCCCGCATCATGTTCCCACAGCCCTCTGTGTCTGTACTGTTACACACTTAACATTATGGCTGATCCATACAATCAGGACTATTGTTTCCACCCACTTTTCGTGTCTACCTTTTTCCTCATAGATTGTAAGCTTGCTAGCAGGGACCTCATTCTTCTTGGTATCTGTTATGATCTATGTGATTATTGTTATGCTGTAATGTCTATTGTCTGTACAAGTCCCCTCTGAAATGTAAAGTGCTGCGGAATATGTTGGCGCTATAGAAATAAAATTTATTATTATTATAGGTTGCTTTGATAGCAGCATTCAGCTCGTCTGCATTGTTGGGTCTGGTGTCTCTCTTCCTCTTGACAATACCCCATAGATTCTCTATGGTTTTAAGGTCAGGCAAGTTTGCAGGTCAATCAAGAACAGTGATACTGTTGTTTAAAAGCCAGGTATTGGTCCTATGGCAGTGTGGACAGGTGCCAAGTCCTGATGGAGAATGAAATTTCCATCTTCATAAAGATTGTCGGCAGAGGGAAACATGAAGTGCTCTAAAATTTCCTGGTAGACGGCTGCACTGACTTTGGTCTTGATAAAAAACAGTGGACCTACACCAGCAGATGACATTGCTCCCCAAACCATCACTGATTGTGGAAACTTCACACTAGACCTCAAGCAGCTTGGATTGTGTGCCTCTCCACTCTTCCTCCAGACTCTGGGACCTTGATTTCCAAATGAAATGCAAACTTTACTGTCATCTGAAAACAACACCTTGGATCACTGAGAATCAGTCCAGTTCTTT
This sequence comes from Dendrobates tinctorius, assembly GCF_039654945.1. Taxonomy (NCBI): domain Eukaryota; kingdom Metazoa; phylum Chordata; class Amphibia; order Anura; family Dendrobatidae; genus Dendrobates; species Dendrobates tinctorius. Next base: position 11,838,620 of record NW_027361932.1, read on the forward strand.
TTCTCCCTGACCCAGGTAAGACACTTCTGGCATTGTCTATTGGTCATGAGTGGCTTGACACAAGGAATGCGACACTTGTAGCCCATGTCCTGGATACGTCTGTGTGTGGTGGCTCTTGAAGCAATGTCTCTAGCAGCAGTCCACTCTTTGTGAATCTCCCCAAAATTTTTGAATGGCCTTTTCTTAACAATCCTTTCAAGGCTGCTGTTATCCCGGTTGCTTGTGCACCTTTTCCTACCACATTTTTCCTTCCACTCAACTTTCCATTAATATGCTTGGATACAGCACTCTGTGAACAGCCAGCTTCTTCAGCAGTGACCTTTTGTGACTTACCTTCCTTGTGGAGTGTGTCAGTGACTGCCTTCTAGACATCTGTCAAGTCAGCAATCTTCCCCATGATTGTGGAGCTACTGAAACAGACTAAGGGACATTTTTAAACGCTTAGGAAGCCTTTGCAGGTGTTTTTTGCTAATTATTATAATTTACGGAAATAATGACTTTTGGGTTTTCATTGGCTGTGGGCCATAATCATCAACATTAACAGAAATAATCACTTGAAATAGATCACTATTTATAATGACTCTATATAACATGAGCTTCACTTTTTGTATCGAAGAACTGAAATAAATTATTTTTTTGATGATATTCTAATTTTGCAAGAAGCACTTGTAGATAGATAGATATAGATAATAGATTAGATATAGATAGATAGATAGATAGATAGATAGATAGAATAAAGGATACAGGATAAAGTAAATTTCCTTGTAAGAAACAAACAGTTGAATCACTTTTGTGACCACAGGCTTTGTATCCCAGCCCAGGTGGGTCACACACGTGGTGCACTTACGACGATACTGCAGCTATTGTATCACATAAATGTGACACAGTCCTGGTATCCTGCATATATCTGACTAACTATAAAGTCTGGGCCAGGGGGGAGTATGAAGGGGTGAACCATTGTTTCATGGGGACTGGTTTCCTGCTATTTAGGTTCGGTTGAGCTCAGGAAATGGGATGGCAATGCTTGCAGACAGCAATATGTAACGTCTGACCTAGAATAAAAACATTAACTCCATCCTTACTAAGGAGTCTAGAGCAGGGGTGGGCAATTAATTTTCCCGGAGGGCCACATGAGAGACCATGACTGTTGTGGAGGGCTGAACTAACTAATAGCCTGAAATTAATTCTGCTCAATATTAATTTATTAATATTAATTGTATCACTTAATATTCAGCATAATTAAGTATGCTGACACCCCCTATATATCTTTGAAACCCCCCACAGCCCCTTATATACAGCATGAGCCTCACACAGCCTACTGCATATGTGGTATGAGCCCCACACAGCCTCCCTATATATGGAATGAGCTCCACAAATCTCCCTATATAAGGCATGAGCCCCACACAGCCTCCCTACATACGGCATGAACCCCACACAGCCTCCCCATGTATGGCATGAGCCTCACACAGCCTCCCCATGTACGGCATGAGCCCCACACAGCCTCTCCTTGTACGGCATGAGCCCCACACAGCCTCCCCTTGTACGGCATGAGCCCCACACAGCCTCCCCATGTATGGCATGAGCTCCACACAGCCTCCCCATGTTTAGCATGAGCCCCACACAACCTCCCCATGTACAGCATGAGCCCCACATAGCCTTCTTATATACAGCATGAGCCCCACACAGCCTCCCCATGTACAGCATGAGCCCCACACAGCCTCCTCATGTACAGCATGAGCCCCACACAGCCTCCCCATGTACAGCATGAGCCCCAGTTTCCCCATATACTGCATGAGGCCCCACACAGCCTCCCCATAAACTGTATGACACAGCCTTCTTATATACAGCATGAGCCCCACAGTCTCTCCGCATACTGAATGAGGCCCCACACAGCCTCCCATATATTGCATGAGGCCCCCACTGCCTCCCCATATACTGATTGAGCCCCACACAGCCTCCCCATATATTACATGACAGTATACAGCCTTCCTATAGCCTCCCCATGTGCAGCATTTCACCCCCATAGCCTCCCCATGTGCAGCATGATACCCCCATAGCCTCACCATGTTCAGCATGTCACCCCCAAGCCTCCCCATGTGCAGCATGTCACCCCAATAGCCTCCCCATGTGCAGCATGATACCCCCATAGCCTCCCCATGTGCAGCATGATACCCCCATAGCCTCCCCATGACTGTTGTGGAGGGGCGAACTAATAGCTTGAAATTAATTCTACTCAATATTAATTTATTAATATTAATTGTATCACTTAAAATTCAGTATAATTAAGTATGCTAATACCCCCTATATATCTTTGACCCCCCACAGCCCCTTATATACAGCATGAGCCTCACACAGCCTACTACATATGCGGCATGAGCCCCACACAGCCTCCCTATATACGGCATGAGCCCCACACAGCCTCCCTATATAGGGCATGAGCCCCAGTCTCCCTATATAGGGCATGAGCCCCACACAGCCTCCCAATGTACAGCATGAGCCCCACACAGCCTCCCCATGTACAGCATGAGCCCCACATAGCCTTCTTATATAGAGCATGAGCCACACACAGCCTCCCTATGTACAGCATGAGCCCCACACAGCCTCCCAATGTAAAGCATGAGCCCCAGTTTCCCCATATACTGCATAAGGTCCCACACAGCCTCCCCATAAACTGCATGCGCCCCACACAGCCTTCTTGTATACAGCATGAGCCCCACACAGCCTCCCCATTTACAGCATGAGCCCCAGTTTCCCCATATACTGCATAAGGGCCCACACAGCCTCCCCATTAACTGCATGAGCCCCACACAGCCTTCTTATATACAGCATGAGCTCCACAGCCTCTCCACATACTGAATGAGGCCCCACACAGCCTCCCATATATTGCATGAGGCCCCCACTGCCTCCCCATATACTGATTGAGCCCCACACAGCCTCCACATATAGTACATGACAGTATGCAGCCTTCCCATAGCCTCACCATGTGCAGCATGTCACCCCCATAGCCTCCCCATGTGCAGCATGATACCCCCATAGCCTCACCATGTGGAGCATGTCACCCCCATAGCCTCCCCATGTGCAGCATGATACCCCCATACCTCACCATGTGCAGCCTGTCACCCCCATAGCCTCCCTATGTGCAGCATGATACCCCCATAGCCTCCCCATGACTGTTGTGGAGGGTCGAATTGAAATTGAAATTAATTCTACTCAATATTAATTTATTAATATTAATTGTATCTCTTAATATTCAGCATAATTAAGTATGCTAACACCCCCTATATATCTTTGACCCCCCCACAGCCCCTTATATACAGCATGAGCCTCACACAGCCTACTACATATGCGGCGTGAGCCCTACACAGCCTCCCTATATACGGCATGAGCCCCACACAGCCTCCATTTATATGGCTTGAGCCCCATACAGTCTCCCTATATACGGCATGAACCCTACACAGCCTCCGCATGTACAGAATGAGCCTCACACAGCCTCCCTATATACGGCATGAGCCCCACACAGCCTCCCCATGTATGGCATGAACCCCACACAGCCTCTCCATGTACAGCATGAGCCCCAGTTTCCCCATATACTGCATGAGGCCACACACAGCCTCCCCATAAACTTCATGAGCCACACACAGCCTTCTTATATACAGCATGAGACCCACACAGCCTTCTTATATATAGCATGAGACCCACACAGCCTTCTTATATACAACATGAGCCCCACTGCCTCCCCATGTACTGATTGAGCCCAACACAGCCTCCCCATATATTGCATGACAGTATACAGCCTTCCCATAGCCTCACCATGTGCAGCAAGATACAACCCATAGCCTCCCCATGTGCAGCATGATACCCCCATAGCTTCCCCATATGCAGCCTGTCACCCCCATAGCCTCCCCTTGTGCTGCATGTCACCCCCATAGAATCCCCATGTTCACTCCCATAGAATCCCCATGTTCACCCCCAATAGAATCCCCATGTTCACCCTCATATTCATACACATAAAAAACAAACAAACACATACCTCGGTCCCGTTCCAAGGTGCCCTTCTTCTGCTTCTGTTGTGGTCTCTGATGCGCTGACTCTCTGGCGAGACGTCATCACGTCAGCTGTTTCACACGCTGATTGGTGGAGGACGTGGCTGGAGGTCCCTCCTCCACCAATGCTTACTGCGGAAGACAGCAAGCGAGTGGGCAAGCACGGTGTGGCCCGCGGGCTGGACTGAGACAGCCAGAGGGCCGGATGTGGCCCACAGGTCGAACTTTGCCCAGGTCTGGTCTAAAGGAATATATTACATAGAGCGTTATCCAGATATTTCCAGTACAAATACCCTGGGATGGCAAAATGAACAATATGGACACCCCCTTCCGCATGAGCTAGAGCAGATCCTGCGTGGCTATAGGCATTGGAGCACCGCATACGCTCTGCAATGCTCGGTGTACAATGCATTTGAAAATTGGTTATTAGACTTTTACTGATTATTAAAGAGGCATTGTATAATGCCCCCATCAATTTACACTTTTTAACTACCGGTAAATATTTTTGTAAATACCTTATGCTGCCATATGTGCCTGTGAGCGGCGCTATCACTGTTTGCACAGTCCGCATTATGTGACCCCCGGCAGATGTCACGTCAACTTCTGTACTTCCTTGATTCATGTTGGCGTGATCCAGTCGCACGCAGCCCTCTGACTGGTCTGTGGCCGGTGTTTCACCACACATCACAGCCCAATATCCAGCGCGCACTTTCTCTCTCTCCTCTGCTTTCATTGGTGTGCGCTGGATACTGGGCTGTGAGGTGCGGTGAAACACCGGCCACAGACCAGCCAATCAGAGGGGGTGAATCCAGGAAATCCAGAACTTGACGTGATATCAGCTGATATCAGCGGCGACTGCAGCCGAAGTCACGTGATGTAATATTATTCTTAATGGGAACCTGACAGGTGGTACAAGCTGCCCAATCTACACTGGGACGTTTCAGTGAAAAACATCCTTTAATAGTTTTAACAATGCAGAGACAATGTCAGTCAGGGCCGGGGGTGCATTTACAGCAGTCGCTCTGTATTCTCAGAGCGGTGACTGAAACCGGGGCTCTACCGGTGGAATAAAGTTCATTTTCGCAGCGCTTGGCTATGTACAGGCACTGGCAGGTTTGTAAAGCTATTAACCTGCCTGTCACGAGGTCAGTTGTGGCCAGTTTTTGCCTTTATTCTATTCCCACTACTCCCCTGATCAAAGTGTCTTGTTTTGTGTGTTTTGAATCCGCCACAAGGTTCCAGATATATAGGTCTTTTAATTTAGTAATCATTTTTATGGCCTTTACAAGGTGGCATGTTTTCAGGTTGTACCGCCCCGTTGTAAAAATCATAAAACTTACCACTAAATAAAAAGGCCCATATCTCTGGAACTGAACAGCGGATTAAAAAAAAAAAAACAACAACAACACCACCTAAATAATCAGGGGAGCAGCGGGAATAAAATTAGAGCAAAAAAAAAAAACAAAAACAAAAACTATTTACATTTTTTGAGATGAGGTCAATTTGACTTGATCTAAGCCCCATCACAGGTCTGATCACACAAAGTGACAGTATAGGAACCTATCCTGCAGTTAGTTCGGACAACTTACTGGTAGTACTGACGAACTGCAATGATTCTAAGGGTATGTGCACATGTCGCGGATTTGGCTGCCGATCCGCAGCAGTTTTCCATGTGGTGTATAGTACCATGTAACCCTATGGAAAACCAAATCCTCTGTGCACATGCTGCGGAAAATTCCGCACAGATTTACTGCGGTTTATTTTCCGCAGCATGTCACTTCTTTGTGCGGAATCCGCAGTGTTTTTACACCTCTTCCATTATAGGAATCCGCAGGTGTAAAAGCGCAGGTGGAATCCGCATAAAATCTGCAGGAAATCTGCACTAAATCCGCAGGTAAAATGCAGGCATTTTACCTGCGGATTCAGACAAATCCATGAGGAAAAATCCGCAGTGTGTGCACATACCCTAATAGATATTTCTTTATTATTGTGTGCCACTTTATGTTTTACTTTGTTTGCAATGATCCTTATTGAACCTCCATCATAAAAAGGGGCAATATGTGAGGTGGCATAGCAATTTTATATGCACTGTAATGTTATGGTGCACTGTTGTTTTTTTTCATATAAATAAGTTGACCTGTAGGAGGGGGAGAAAATGTCACAAATAAGCAGCAGTGTGGAGAACATCCTTATCTTATAAAGATAAAACATAATAACCCATTACAACATCCTAGTGCTTTTTTCCTGCCATGGAGTGACAATTATTGATGATTGCAGGGCTTGTATGCAATACTGTGTTTTACAAGAACATGCGCTCACGTCCTTTGGGGATGTGGGTGGTTCTGGGGATCATACTTGCATGTGAACAATAGATATAGGTTTTCCCCTGTCATGGAAGTAGATTATGTTCCAGCTAGTGCCATAACAAGAAAAACAAATAAACTGCTGAACAATCAGATTGTAATTCAATGTCAAATTCCTGTGACGAGATCTGCTCCTGGGCAAGGAAAGATCTGTAAAGAACAGTACAGTTTGTGCATCATTGTCGTTGATAAACTTTAAGATTTTTCTGCAGCAAGCTAAGCAATTAAATATTAGATGAATATCAGCTGAACACACTTTCAGGCTTCATTCACACCTGCGTGTCTGAGTCTCCACTAAAGCCCCCATACACTGTAGATAGCAGTAGGCTTTATGATGGTTTGTCTAATTGTTTGGCCAGCAGCTATCTCACCCAACTCTGCCATATTCACTAGCGTTTGTGGGCCCTCTATGAGGGAGCCACTGGAAGACATCCTTGAATGCAGCTTATTTTTCAGAGAACAAAATGATGAGCGGTCCAAAATTGGAAGAACAAAAGGATGAGCAGTCCAAAATCGTAAAATTACTATTTATTAGATATGCGTTAAAGAGTATATAGTTGCTAAGGTTATAAACAAGGTTCGACGGAGCATGCGCTGGGTACACATCATCAGTATGATGCAGTACGCGTCACGGACATCAGAGCCTTTACTCTAGTAGTGGATATCAAACACAGGGGGGAAAGGCGACTTTCAGGCAACCGGTGTATTTAAACCTGGCGTATGAGTCCTGGGTCTTACCATCCTGACAGCATCACACTCTCGTTACTCCATCAAGCCTCCTGATGAGCTGACAAGCGAAACGCGTTGAGGCGATATCAGTCTGATGACCAAATCTGATGCCATAAGTACAGTGCCTTGCAAAAGTATTCGGCCCCCTGGAACTTTTCAACCTTTTCCCACATACCATGCTTCAAACATAAATATACCAAATGTAAATTTTTGGTGAAGAATCAACAATAAGTGGGACACAATTGTGAAGTTGAACGAAATTTATTGGTTATTTTAAATTTTTGTGGAAAGTCAAAAACTGAAAAGTGGGGCGTGCAATATTATTCGGCCCCTTTACTTTCAGTGAAGCAAACTCACTATAGAAGTTCATTTGGATCTCTGAATGATCCAATGTTGTCCTAAATGACTAATGATAAATATAATCCACCTGTGTGTAATCAAGTCTCTGTATAAATGCACCTGCTCTGTGATAGTCTCAGGGTTCTGTTTGAAGCACAGAGAGCATCATGAAGACCAAGGAACAGAACAGGCAGGTCCGTGATACTGTTGTTGAGAAGTTTAAAGCTGGATTTGGATACAAAATTATTTCCAAAACTTTAAACATCCCAAGGAGCACTGTGCAAGTGATCATATTGAAATGGAAGGAGTATCATACCACTGCAAATCTACCAAGACCCGGCCGTCCCTCTAAACTTTCATCTCAAACAAAGAGAAGACTGATCTGATATGCAGCCAAGAGGCCCATGATCACTCTGAATGAACTGCAGAGATCTACAACTGAGGTGGGACCATCTGTCCATAGGACAGCAATCAGTCGTACACTGCACAAATCTGGCCTTTATGGAAGAGTGGCAAGAAGAAAGCCATTTCTCAAAGATATCCATAAAAAGTGTTATTTAAAGTTTGCAACAAGCCACCTGGGAGACACACCAAACATGTGGAAGAAGGTGCTCTGGTCAGATCAAACCAAAATCGAACTTTTTGGCAACAATGCCAAACGATATGTTTGGCATAAAGGCAACACAGCTCATCACCCTGAATACACCAGCCCCACTGTCAAACATGGTGGTGGCAGCATCATGGTTTGGGGCTGATTTTCTTCAGCAGGGACAGGGAAGATGGTTAAAATTGATGGGAAGATGGATGGAGCCAAATACAGGACTATTCTTGAAGAAAACCTGTTGGAGTCTGCAAAAGACCTAAGACTGGGACGGAGAGTTGTCTTCCAACAAGACAATGATCCCAAACATAAAGCAAAATCTACAATGGAATGGTTCACAAATAAACGTATCCAGGTGTTAGAATGGCCAAGTCAAAGTCCATACCTGAATCCAATAGAGAATCTGTGGAAAGAGCTAAAAAAATGGCTGTTCACAAAAAATCTCCATCAAACCTCACTGAGCTTGAGCTGTTTGCCAAGGAAGAATGGGCAAGAATTTCAGTCTCTCGATGTACAAAACTGATAGAGACATACCCCAAACGACTTGCAGCTGTAATCGCAGCAAAAGGTGGCGCAACAAAGTATTAAGTTAAAGGGGCGAATAATATTGCACGCCCCACTTTTCAGTTTTTAACTTTCCACAAAAATTTTAAATAACCAATAAATTTTGTTCAACTTCACAATTGTGCTCCACTTGTTGATTCTTCACCAAAAATTTACATTTGGTATCTTTATGTTTGAAGCATGATATGTGGGAAAAGGTTTGAAAAGTTCCAGGGGGCCAAATACTTTCCCAAGGCACTGTACAATGACCAAATGATAAGTCATTACCATCCCTTATCTCTTATTGAAATCTTTCAGACTGCAGAGTGCTATCGCAAGTTTACATTTGTCTGTTATATTAATCTGGCAGTGTGTTGTACAAGGGATTATCATGGGATTGTGTGGACGGCCCAGTTGTGAGCAGGCATATTAAATTTTATATTTTTAGCCTTTGCCACAGGAGGATTTTTTTTGTTTTTGGGTCCACAGATAATTTTGAGAACGTGATTTCTTGTCTTTGTAGATCATTTTGAGTTCTATTTTTTTTTTTGTTACCTATCATCACACTTTACCCTATACCATGATTATCATAAGATTTTCACCTTTTTATATAAGATATATTAGTTTCTTGTTGGGGATAGCCTTCTCATGATATTGTTATGGCTACATACCATGTGGTCTTCTTGACTTTGCCCCAGGGTCTGTGGTAGGGCCTTGCAGGAATATTAGGGGCAGCCACCAAGGAGTGGGGGCGCCATTATCGTTTCTTTTAGGGTGCCAACCTCCGCTGGTAGGTAGGTGACAGAGAAGGATTTGTGCAGGGTAACATCAGTGGTTAGCACACTATAGGGTTCTGACTTCATTGATTATACCCCTACCATAATTATTAGTTTCACTTTCCTTTTTGACTGGTCCCATAGAGATTATTTTTTGATTATCTGTCATTCCCTTGGACACATTAGAATCAAATAAATAGGGTGTTTGTCCAGGGAACGGGTTGTTTTTCTTTTGGTTTATTTGCCTAGGTCTGCACACATTTATATCCCTCTTTATATCTAGGGTCATCTAGGGCTAATAGGGACCCCACCAAGGAGTGGGGGAGCCACTATCATATCCCCTTAGGGGGCCAAACTCCGGTGGTAGGTAGGCAACAGGATAGGGTGTGTGTAGCATTTTTCGGTTCCCATCTATATATATTTTTAAGATATTTTTTTCTGTGTATGTATGTCTGCTATCGGATGTTATTCATCCTTTTATCGCATATCTAATAAATAGTGATTTTTAGGTCTTTTTTCGATGTTAAGTAAAATTTATTAGAGATCATATGTTCATTAATTTTTTCACCAGTCCAAAATCGAAAGAACAAAAGGATGAGCAGTCCAAAATGGGAAGAACAAAAGGATGAGCATGATTGGAGACGCCGGATCCTTATCTCCCCCGAGAATCATCTATTTGGGGCCTCCATACTTATTAGATGGTGGGACAAATTGGCGGGTTCAGCAGAGGTTATTAGAATCTGAATGGGTGGCTTAAGAGGCTGCATCACAAGTTCCATCATTCTCATCAGAAGAAAAATCGAAGTATACTCTGCTTTTTTCAGTAATATTGCTGACACCATAACTGAAACTCAACAGACCCTATTATAGTTAACGAGGTTCATCTGGTGCATCTTGTGTCCGTCGTGTGACGATTTCATTTCCTGTATGAATTCTGTTATTGTGTTCCTATAAAAAGAACAGAAAAGAAATTCCTATTGCTGGTGTGAGCATTGCCTAATGTGTATGTAAGTGTGTCCACCCCTATAGCAGATGTTTGGAGAAAGAAGGGTCAGGCTTTTGGATGATTTGACCTAATCTTTTTGTTCTCATGCAAGATAATCTCCCCCCCAGAGATGTCTAGCAGCAGTCTTCTTCCCATTGAGAACACATTGCACAGCTCGCTGAAAAATATACGGTAAGTGTTTCCCAAATATATAGACAAAGAGCCTAAAAAACCTTACTACAGCAAATAAGATTCTAACTAGGAATATTTATTTAGCATAACCCACATTGTGTTTCTACAGAACTGAAATTTCATATATTTTCAAGAATCAACACATGATCATTAGCCACAATTAACAGAATTTGACCCAATACCCTATCTTTTGTATTAGAGCATCTTATGCGTGGGTGCAAAGTTTATTGTGAAGGGAGGGGGAGCAGGAGATCTGTGACATCACCTATGGTGATTGGTGGATCCTGTGTTATCACCTGTCTATACTGTCACCTATCATCGTAATCCTGCCCCTGATGATAAGCCTTACTGAAAACTATTCCTGGAAGTACAGGAAGTGTGAGTCTATAAAAGCCCCAGGGGCCACTGTCAAAACTGCAAGATTACTAATTTTGTTTTGTAATAAAGACCATGATATGGAGGGGAAAATACATGTAATACAAAAAACCTCATTGAAACAATAGGTCGTTATCTGATGACTACCTTCTGCAAAAAACAGCAAGGCCTAGGTATTCACATGCCGGACAACACTACTTCAGCTACTGTATTTTTAGGCACCAGCAGGTCAAACATATATACATGGTAATTTTCTTGTACATCTACCATAGATTATTGCGGATTTAACTACCTATCACCAAAAACACATAAACTAAACCAAAAGAAAAGGTGAACACAAGGCCATGATAACGTATAAAAAATACAATTTTATTAAAGCATCTAATAAAACCAATCGACAGGTATGTATGGGAACAATGTAGGAACAATTTAGTTTATGTATTTTTAGGCAGTCAACCCAACTAGTACAGCACCATGGTAGCTCTGCCTTTTTATTAAACACAATATATTTAGCCTCATAAAACTCATTTCATGCAATTTAGTTTAACAGCAAATACGTTTAAAGGGGTTGATCCCCTTCATAAAACTTTTTACCATCTGCTGAATTTATTAAAAAAAAAATTCCCAAACTGAGCTTTACTCACAGTCCTGCTCATCATTATTGGCATCCATAAAGTTTAAGTACATAGTGTGGAACAGCTCCTGAAAAAAAATGAATCAAGTAAAACAGGTTTTTGTAACGAACACTCGTGTTAAATACAAAAGAGCAAATGATAAACAATAATTTAAAACAAAAAAAAAAAAATGGGAGCGGAAAAAAGGAAAACCCAAAGCTTGCTGTGACACTGACATTGGCACCCTTTACTTTAACTTAGTATGAAAACACATTTTGACTCACCTGTGATTGTCGGTGACCATGTGACATGAATTAGCCAATGAATGATGACATTAGTGTTTTAAAAAGCAACATGGTAGGCCCTGTTCCTTTGTCACAATGGTGAAGACAAAGAAGCTGTCTGAGGACATCAGAACTGCTATTATTAGCAAACACAATCCTTCCAAAGGGTATAAGGCCCTCTCCAAAGACCTTGGTATCCCAGTTTCAACAATGCGCAATGTTACTAAGAAGTTTGCCAAGGAGGAAAATTGACAAGAGATGTTTTCGAAGGTTGGTGCGAATGGTGGAAAAAACACAGCGCCAGGCATCCAAAGACCTGAAGGCCAACCTGGAACAGTCTGGGATCATGGTTTCCACAAGTACTGTATGTGGCACACTAAAATAAGCAAAGCTTTATGGGCAAAGGCCAAGGAAGAAACCATTGCTGAACAAAAGAAATAAAAAGGAATGACTGATCTTTGCCAAAGAGTACTTTTACAAACCACAATCCTTCTGGGAAAATGTTCTGTGGACAGATGAAACAAAAATAGAGCTTTTTGGCAATGCAAAGCAACAGTTTGTTTACAGACGGAGCAATTAAGCTTATAAAGGAAACGAACACCCTACCAACAGTTAAGCATGGTGGATGATCCATAATGTTGTGGGGTTGCTTTGCTGCGCCTGGTATTGGAGTCCTTGACCATATCACAGGAATCCTTAAATCAGAGAATTATCAAGAGATTTTAGAGCTAAATGTGCTACCCAGTGTAAGAAAACTTGATTTGAGTCAAAGATCATGGGTCCTCCAGCAAGACAATGACCCAAAGCACACATCTAAAAGTACGCAGGAATTATTGAAAAAGAAAAAAATGGACTGTTTTAAAATGGCCAGCAATGAGTCCTGACCTCAATCCCATTGAAAATCGTTGGGGTGAGCTGAAATCTGCCATGGGGAAAAATAACCCTGCAAACATTCAAGAGGCTGAACAGACTGCATATGAAGAGTGGGAGACAATGCCAGCTGAGAAGTGCAAAAAGCTTATTGATGGCTACAAGAAACATTTGGAGGCTGTCATCAATGCCAAAGGTTGTGCAACCAGATATTAATTAGGGGTGCCTTTATTGCTGCACATGCTGTTTATTGTTTTCAAATTCCAACATGCAAGTTGAAAAACAATGCTTTATTGTTGTATTAATTTGGACCACTAATTAAAAAAATCCTGAGGATATAACTTTGGTAAATTTCCATTTATTTGTGAAGATTTTGTACAGTCTATGAAAAAAATGAGGGGATGCCAATAATGGTGACCAGCACTGCACTCTGCTCAGGTGCAGAGTCTCGGCCACTGCCACTATCTATGATTGTCTGCAGTGATGACAGCACACCACCAATCACTGAACACAGCAGCTTGTGCTTTGTACATCGGTAGAGCCGCTGAGCTCAGTGATCGACTGCAGTGGTGCCAACATGTCATCACTGCTGCAGCCAAACACAGACTGGTACAGCGGTAGACACTCAGCTCTGGACAAGGGGAGGATAAGTAGAACTGGTTTTTTTTTTATTTCAAATGGTTTTTATTGAAATGTTTATAATTGAAAAGAACAGTACACTGTAAAACACATTCCCTCGCAGGAGAATTTTAACTTTTTATGACATACATAGAGTCTATAAAGGGAAAGACAAGACAATTACAACAAAAGGGTAACACAGTAGGGAAAAGGAGCATTGGATCCACAGTGTACATTATTATAACATTAATATCCTTTTGATAGCCTAGCGATTGTGATTATTTCAGTCCAATCTCATCTGAATTACCATCTATGAGCAAATACATAATGAATAAGTACCGTATATATACTCGTGTATAAGCCGAGATTTTCAGCCCATTTTTTTGGGCTGAAAGTCCCCCTCTCGGCTTATACATGAGTCATATACCCTGCTTGTTCCATGTTCTCGGCACTGCTCTTCCTTCCTGCTTCAGCGGTCACGTGGTACCTCTCATTAAACTCATGAATATGCGCATATTTAATGAGTGGTACCACGTGACCGCTGAAGCAGGAAGAGAGCAGTGCACCGAGAACATGGGAAAAGCAGGGGCTGCGCTGCAGAGACAAGCGCCATGACGGGGGTGAGTATGAACAGAGGGGGAGGCATATTCACCTGTCCCTGCGCGTCGCTCTGCTGTCTTGCGTCCTCTCCAGTGACATTCAGGTCAGAGGGCGCGATCGCGCTCTCTGCCTGCACAGTCACTGCAGAGCCCGCAATGCTGATGAGCAGGGGGCAGCGACGGAGGTGAGTATACAGATTTTTTTTTTTTTGCAACGGAGGCTGCAGCAGCAATATAATGGGGCCACACACTGTGCAGCATAACTGGTGCCACTCACTGTGCAGCATAACTGGTGCCACTCACTGTGCAGCATAACTGGTGCCACTCACTGTGCAGCATAACTGGGGCCACTCACTGTGCAGCATAACTGGGGCCACTCACTGTGCAGCATAACTGGGGCCACTCACTGTGCAGCATAACTGGTGCCACTCACTGTGCAGCATAACTGGTGCCACTCACTGTGCAGCATAACTGGTGCCACTCACTGTGCAGCATAACTGGGGCCACTCACTGTGCAGCATAACTGGGGCCACTCACTGTGCAGCATAACTGGGGCCACTCACTGTGCAGCATAACTGGGGCCACTCACTGTGCAGCATAACTGGGGCCACTCACTGTGCAGCATAACTGGTGCCACTCACTGTGCAGCATAACTGGTGCCACTCACTGTGCAGCATAACTGGTGCCACTCACTGTGCAGCATAACTGGGGCCACTCACTGTGCAGCATAACTGGTGCCACTCACTGTGCAGCATAACTGGTGCCACTCACTGTGCAGCATAACTGGTGCCACTCACTGTGCAGCATAACTGGTGCCACTCACTGTGCAGCATAACTGGGGCCACTCACTGTGCAGCATAACTGGGGCCACTCACTGTGCAGCATAACTGGTGCCACTCACTGTGCAGCATAACTGGTGCCACTCACTGTGCAGCATAACTGGTGCCACTCACTGTGCAGCATAACTGGGGCCACTCACTGTGCAGCATAACTGGGGCCACTCACTGTGCAGCATAACTGGGGCCACTCACTGTGCAGCATAACTGGGGCCACTCACTGTGCAGCATAACTGGTGCCACTCACTGTGCAGCATAACTGGTGCCACTCACTGTGCAGCATAACTGGTGCCACTCACTGTGCAGCATAACTGGTGCCACTCACTGTGCAGCATAACTGGGGCCACACACTGTGCAGCATAACTGGTGCCACTCACTGTGCAGCATAACTGGTGCCACTCACTGTGCAGCATAACTGGTGCCACTCACTGTGCAGCATAACTGGTGCCACTCACTGTGCAGCATAACTGGGGCCACTCACTGTGCAGCATAACTGGGGCCACTCACTGTGCAGCATAACTGGTGCCACTCACTGTGCAGCATAACTGGTGCCACTCACTGTGCAGCATAACTGGTGCCACTCACTGTGCAGCATAACTGGGGCCACACACTGTGCAGCATAACTGGTGCCACTCACTGTGCAGCATAACTGGTGCCACTCACTGTGCAGCATAACTGGTGCCACTCACTGTGCAGCATAACTGGTGCCACTCACTGTGCAGCATAACTGGGGCCACTCACTGTGCAGCATAACTGGGGCCACTCACTGTGCAGCATAACTGGTGCCACTCACTGTGCAGCATAACTGGTGCCACTCACTGTGCAGCATAACTGGTGCCACTCACTGTGCAGCATAACTGGGGCCACTCACTGTGCAGCATAACTGGGGCCACTCACTGTGCAGCATAACTGGGGCCACTCACTGTGCAGCATAACTGGGGCCACTCACTGTGCAGCATAACTGGGGCCACTCACTGTGCAGCATAACTGGTGCCACTCACTGTGCAGCATAACTGGTGCCACTCACTGTGCAGCATAACTGGTGCCACTCACTGTGCAGCATAACTGGGGCCACTCACTGTGCAGCATAACTGGGGCCACTCACTGTGCAGCATAACTGGGGCCACTCACTGTGCAGCATGACTGGGGCCACTCACTGTGCAGCATAACTGGGGCCACTCACTGTGCAGCATAACTGGGGCCACTCACTGTGCAGCATAACTGGTGCCACTCACTGTGCAGCATAACTGGTGCCACTCACTGTGCAGCATAACTGGGGCCACTCACTGTGCAGCATAACTGGTGCCACTCACTGTGCAGCATAACTGGTGCCACTCACTATGCAGCAAAGCTGGGGCCACTCATTGTGCAGCATAACTGGGGCCACTCACTGTGCAGCATAACTGGTGCCACTCACTGTGCAGCATAACTGGGGACACTCACTGTGCAGCATAACTGGGGCCACTCACTGTGCAGCATAACTGGGGCCACTCACTGTGCAGCATAACTGGGGCCACTCACTGTGCAGCATAACTGGGGCCACTCACTGTGCAGCAAAGCTGGGGCCACTCACTGTGCAGCATAACTGGGGCCACTCACTGTGCAGCATAACTGGGGCCACTCACTGTGCAGCATAACTGGGGCCACTCACTGTGCAGCATAACTGGGGCCACTCACTGTGCAGCATAACGGGGGACACTCACTGTGCAGATAACGGGGGACACTCACTGTGCAGATAACGGGGGACACTCACTCTGTGCACCCTCGGCTTATACGCGAGTCAATCAGTTTTTTGTGACAAAATTAGGGGGGTCGGCTTATACGCAGGTCGGCTTATATATGAGTATATACGGTACTGCAGTTTTGAGTCCAGATCTCAACTCCCCACCCTCACAGTCCGGGGGTATTATGGTGATATGCGCAAGATCTGATCCAGTTGTATATTTGACTCCATCTCCATCCACGGCCCCTAAATCTTACAAAACTGATCCCACTTGTCATTTCTGGTAGCCACAATGTGTTCATAAAGCATAATACTATTCATCCTCTTTAACAAGTAAAAATGACAATGTTGGGGATTTCCATTTCGCTGCTATAGGGATTTTGGTGGCCATGAAAATATAATTAACCAATCTGTGAAGGCTTCTAGGAAGGGATGGGTGTTTCACCCCAAGGAGGAAAACTGAAGGGTCTAGAGGGATTTTCCTGCCTGTCAATCGATCCATCACGAGTCCCACTCTATGCCAGAGGTCTGAGACCCCCGGACATGTCCACAAGATGTGTCTCATGTCCCCCGGTTGGCCACAGCCACTATAACACATGGCTAATATATTTGGGTATATACTGTGAAGTTTGGTTGGGACTAGATAAGTTCTGTGGAGGACCTTCAATGAAGTCTCCACAAGAGATGATTGGTGGCTTCCCCTGGACAACGTGTCACAGCAAAACCTCCAATCTTTCAGTGCTAAATCAAATCCCAACTCCTCTTCCCATTGTATCATAAATTTCAATTTTTTTTTCATCGTGAGATGGGTTAATTATTGAGTATATTAGAGATATTGTTCCTCTGCCCATTGGATCATTAATGCATTTGTTTTTTGTTTTGTTTTTTTAATAAAGAATGGAGCATATAGTAAAAAGTTTTCTAAATGGAAGCACCTCCCAACCCTCTTCCCCAAATTCAGCAAAATGCCAGTGTTCTCTATGAGAGAGCCTCATCTCAAGGCCACGTTCACACATTCAGCATTTGGTGAGTTTTTTACCTCAGTATTTGTAAGCCAAAACCAGGAGTGGAAGAGGAAGAGTATAATAGAAACATGTCACCACTTCTGCATTTATCACCCACTCCTGGTTTTGGCTTACAAATGCTGAGGTAAAAAACTGAACATGTGAACATGTCCAAAGCCTGAGAGTGGCAGATGTTCTTGCCCGAGAATAAGAGAATTGGAATTTTGAAATTGGGCATGCTACATCCTTTCCTTCTCCTATCCTATCCATGATATCATCTGTCGGGTGGGTGGTGAGAAGTCGGGAGGCACGATATTGGTGGATTCGGCTGGTGTTAGGGGCCTGTACAGAACAGTCTATGTTGCCTGAAGCAACCTACACTGCTCTGGTGAAGTGAATGCTGAGTTGTGGTAAGAAATTAACGATATCGTTCCCCTCCGGTGGAGCAGGAGCGAGCGCATTCCACATATTATGGATACGGTTATTGGTACATTGATTGTAGGCCCAGTATCCTTTGACAAAAAAATAAAAATAATGACACCTCTGTGTACATGAATATATTAAATCAATTATGTGCACAACTCACCAATGTGGGGATGGTTTCTGTCAGCAATAAAACAGGGTCCCCCCACTCTGTATAATGTTAAGACTCCAGGCTGAATAAGGTTGGTTTTGATCATTATATTTCTGCACCAACTTTTTGTGTTGCCATAATGTAGATCTCAATCATTACATCAACGTAACTAACTGTATTTAATTTAAAGGGGTTCTCTGGTTAGAACTTTCTGTACTCCATGGATCTAGCACTAGGTTAAAATAATCAAGAACCGTTACTCCCACCGGTCATTGCTTACTGAGCTAATGACAACAGTGCAGATCAGTCAGTCAGCGGTTTTGTTCATTGTAGTCATGATTTAAATGCACATTCCCACTTGTGATGCAATCGGACAAGTGCAATCCGATTAAAAAAAGAAATTCGGATTGCACTCGCCCAATGTTTCTCTATGGTGCAGCTCACATCTGCTATTTTCTCATGTCGATTTGGCACACGAAAACCATCGCAGCATGCTGCCATTGCAGCAGAAAATCGGATCGCACGCACCCATGCAAGCTTATGCCAAGTGCAGAGCCATTCCTGCTGATGCCGGCAGCAGAGGAGATGGAGAAATTACTTTCTCAGTCTCCTACACAGCTGTGCTGCGATTCTCCAATGCGAGAGGATTGGAACACAGAGCACTGACACTCGGCTCACACTCGCAACAGCGCAGGAGCCGAGGGTCATTAGTATATTATCGCATCCAATGCGCTCACATGAGAGAATCATCGGATGACATACGCTAATGGGACCCCGGCCTTACTACTGCAATCAGTAAGGAAAGACCGGATAAGCAGCACTGGACCTGGGGAGGGTAATAGCTCTTTTGATTATTTTAGCCCAGAGTAAGCACATACCGGTATAGAAAGATATAATTATAAAAACAAACACATTTTTTCCCCTAACCTTTCGTAATCTATGGGCCTACTTTAGGTTAAAATGAGCAAGAGAGCCGTTACCCTCCCTGGGTCCACTGCTGTCTCTCCAGTCTTTGCCTAGTCACAGTAGTGGTAACTCATTTATCATGGCTAATGCACAGGAAAAAAGTTTTTATCATCGAACTTTGAGCACTGTCGATACAGGCTATTGCAAAAACATTTTTTTCTTTATAATTATTCTTATGCCAATTATCTTTATATAAAATTACTGATAGTCCTGCCTTAAGTTAGACAAATAGCAAAATTGAAAAAAAAAACTTCAGCCAACCCAACTGATTGGTGGGCACTGCGCCATTCCCCTTGCCAATAGGGTAATGTTCCTCCACAGTCAATGTCAACACTGTGGTTACAGACAAAGTTGTCAGTTTATTCAGGCATTTCCAGGAAGAACAACTGAGCATCAATACAGAGCTAAATAGACAAATTATATATATATATATATATATATATATATATATATATATATATATATATATATATATATATATAATGTACAGTGGGGTAAAAAAGTATTTAGTCAGTCAGCAACAGTGCAAGTTCCACCACTTAAAAAGATGAGAGGCGTCTGTAATTTACATCATAGGTAGACCTCAACTATGGGAGACAAACTGAGAAAAAAAAAATCCAGAAAATCACATTGTCTGTTTTTTTTTCATTTTATTTGCATATTATGGTGGAAAATAAGTATTTGGTCAGAAACAAGCAATCAAGATTTCTGGCTCTCACAGACCTGTAACTTCTTCTTTAAGAGTCTCCTCTTTCCTCCACTCATTACCTGTAGTAATGGCACCTGTTTAAACTTGTTATCAGTATAAAAAGACACCTGTGCACACCCTCAAACAGTCTGACTCCAAACTCCACTATGGTGAAGACCAAAGAGCTGTCAAAGGACACCAGAAACAAAATTGTAGCCCTGCACCAGGCTGGGAAGACTGAACCTGCAATAGCCAACCAGCTTGGAGTGAAGAAATCAACTGTGGGAGCAATAATTAGAAAATGGAAGACATACAAGACCACTGATAATCTCCCTCGATCTGGTGCTCCACGCAAAATCCCACCCCGTGGGGTCAGAATGATCACAAGAACGGTGAGCAAAAATCCCAGAACCACACGGGGGGACCTAGTGAATGAACTGCAGAGAGCTGGGACCAATGTAACAAGGCCTACCATAAGTAACACACTACGCCACCATGGACTCAGATCCTGCAGTGCCAGACGTGTCCCACTGCTTAAGCCTGTACATGTCCGGGCCCGTCTGAAGTTTGCTAGAGAGCATTTGGATGATCCAGAGGAGTTTTGGGAGAATGTCCTATGGTCTGATGAAACCAAACTGGAACTGTTTGGTAGAAACACAACTTGTCGTGTTTGGAGGAAAAAGAATACTGAGTTGCATCCATCAAACACCATACCTACTGTAAAGCATGGTGGTGGAAACATCATGCTTTGGGGCTGTTTCTCTGCAAAGGGGCCAGGACGACTGATCCGGGTACATGAAAGAATGAATGGGGCCATGTATCGTGAGATTTTGAGTGCAAACCTCCTTCCATCAGCAAGGGCATTGAAGATGAAACGTGGCTGGGTCTTTCAACATGACAATGATCCAAAGCACACCGCCAGGGCAATGAAGGAGTGGCTTCGTAAGAAGCATTTCAAGGTCCTGGAGTGGCCTAGCCAGTCTCCAGATCTCAACCCTATAGAAAACCTTTGGAGGGAGTTGAAAGTCCGTGTTGCCAAGCGAAAAGCCAAAAACATCACTGCTCTAGAGGAGATCTGCATGGAGGAATGGGCCAACATACCAACAACAGTGTGTGGCAACCTTGTGAAGACTTACAGAAAACGTTTGACCTCTGTCATTGCCAACAAAGGATATATCACAAAGTATTGAGATGAAATTTTTTTTCTGACCAAATACTTATTTTCCACCATAATATGCAAATAAAATGAAAAAAAACCAGACAATGTGATTTTCTGGATTTTTTTTTCTCAGTTTGTCTCCCATAGTTGAGGTCTACCTATGATGTAAATTACAGACGCCTCTCATCTTTTTAAGTGGTGGAACTTGCACTATTGCTGACTGACTAAATACTTTTTTGCCCCACTGTATATATGTGTGTGCATGTATCAAGCGAAGCCCACTCCGTTTAGCCCTTCCCACTCCGCATAGCCACACTCACTCCACACGCAAAGCCCCGTCCACACGGCCCACATTGTTAGCGCAAATGGACGGATACACATTCACCTCGAAAGCCACCTTGCAAAACTCTCCGGCTGCAACGTCCCAGGCACTGCGAGCTACAATCAGGGCCGCCTTCAGAGTATCAGTGCGTGGCAGGCACACAGGCCACATCTAGCTCCGTCGTGTCTAGAATGGAGTTGCTCCTGTGAGGCATGACGTCAAGAGAAAGGGAGGAGCCTCATGGTTTACACTGCTGTGCTCATATTAGGAAGTTGCTGTGCATATGTGAGGTGAAAATGAGAGGAGGGGAAAATGAAGAGGTGTTGTCATGGTCCAGTCAGGAGTTTATCTTCTGCTGTCTTCACTCCGGACTGGTCATGCGGGGGTTAATCTTCTCAGCCTCGTTCTAGAGCTAGCTGGGCTATTTCAGTCTCTCACAGCCTGCTGACCAGTGTTAGTGATAGCTCAAGCTTCCAGTTTAGAGCCTCTGACTCTTGTACCTTGGTGATCCTCCTGCCTTTGACTGATATTCACGTGTATGACCCGGACTGATTTCTGACCCCGTCTCTTGGTATTCGTCTCTGCTCTTACGTTCCCTCTCTGGCATCTGACTCCCCGGCTTGTACCCCGACCACGTATTTCGCCTCACGTTTTGGACCCTGTGCTCATGTTCTGGCTTTCTGACTCTCGGCTTGGTATTTTGACTACGTGTATTGCTGCTCCTTCTGGTACGTCTGCTCCTGCTAGTTTCTGACTCGGTTCATCTGACTATTCTCTCTCGTTACCTGTGCTGTTGCTCAGGATTGCTGCTCTTAGGCTATGTGCACACGTAGTTTTTTTTGGTGTGCGGATTTTGGAGAGAAAACCACATGTAAATCCGCAGGACAAAAGTCCTGCGGTTTATCTGCGGTTTTACACCTCATAATGGATGAGGTGTAAAACTTCAGCGTTTCTGCACCAAACAATTGCTGTGCAAAGGAATATGTGGATTTCGTCCATGCTGCCCAAATGATGAAATTCTAGAAGGTTGATAAAGTTTGACAGTGGTTTATTCTACACGTTTCAAGGTTTTTTGCAACCTCTTCTTCAGGAAGTACCTGGAATTTCTTATGCCGGGCAGTGGTGGTCGGTGGCGCTGCCTCCCCTCCTCCATGCTGCTCCCGTCTTCTTAGAACATGCAACTTTCCTGGCCCACCTGCGCTCCCCTAGGGGGAGTAAAGCGGGCCAGTGATCCCTAACCGGAGGCCTCCCGCAGCTCTCCGGTCTCTCCTCCTCCTGCTGCATGCCATGCGGTAACCCGGAAGTGATATCACGTGCGGGTCACCTCCGGGGTTATTATGACGGTTTCCTGTCATGGTGGCCCCCATTCAGCTGCCGGTGTGTGGAGCTCGCCGGCGCTTGCTGTGCCTGCCCCGGGACCCAGGAGGGGAAATGAAAAGACTGCGCTGAGGGCGGGGTTAACTCCTTATTAACCCGCCGGAAGATGCCGACAGGTAAGACAAAATCCCCTGTCAGCATGGATGGTTCTTCCTGCCCTGCGTCTGCAGAGCCCAGCGCTGCCCCAGCCACAGTGAGTGTTACCTGAGGTGGTGCGATCCGGGTATAGAGGTCCACAAAATGCTTCTCCCCCTTCCTTTTTAGGGAGAAAAGTCTGCCCACAAAAGCACCAATACCACCAAGAAGTCGGCCAAATGTGCCATATGCAGTGTAAAACTTCCCTCAAAATGGGTGAAAAAATTGTGTCAGCTTGCACGGACAGGGTGGTCAGGGCTGAGCACCCGTCACTGATTGACGAAATCCGCAGCCTGGTTACTCATCAGGTCCAGACCTCTCTGGCTGCCCTGTCTCCCCCTCCACCACTTCCACTTCCTCCGATTGTGGGCTCATCACCCCAAAAAAACGGCAGATTCAAATAGAGGACTCAGAGTCCGAATCAGAAAGGTCATACAATTCAGGCTCTGAAAATTGGGAACAACCGGGAACCTCTAAATCAGCCGAAACTAGGAGATACCTCCTTTCCACGGAATATGTGGAGGAGCTGGTCGGTGCAGTACGTGCCACCATGGGCCTAGAGGAGGAACCCATTGCACAGTCAGCACAGGACCGCATGTTCGGGGGAGCCGTAGTTTCCCGACAACCATTCCAGGGGTTGTGGAGCCAGAAAGTGAGTACAAAATCCTCAAACTTTAGGGAACTGAAAGCGGTGGAGAAGGCTCTCCTGGCAGCAAGACACCTAGTCCAGGGCCAGCATATCAGAGTCTACTCAGACAACATAACAACAGTGGCCCATCTCAGGCACCAAGGTGGCACAAGATCCAGCAGTCTAGAGAGCCTTTCGGGACGAATATTTTGCTGGGCCGAAAGACACCTCCGTTCTCTAACAGCAGTGCCACCTAAAGGGTACCTCCAATCTTCAGGCAGATTTCCTAAGCAGAAAATCCATCCAGCCTGGCGAGTGGAGCCTGAATGAAAGGATCTTTCAGAAGCTGGTCAACAGATGGGGCCTCCCAGAGGTGGATTTACTAGCCTCAAGAGAGAATGCTCAAGTGAGAAACTACTTCTCCCTGAACCCCGGGGACAGATCCCTAGGGGTAGATGCCTTTACCCACAAATGGAGGTTTCGTCTGGCATATGTCTTTCCGCCAGTTCCGATCCTTGCCGCAACCCTGAGGAAAATCCGGGAGGATCAAACCCCAACCATCCTAGTAGCTCAGCTATGGCCAAAGAGGAGCTGGTTCTCTCTAATTACAGAGCTACGGGTAGATGGGCCACTCCTCCTACCCCTGGAAGACGACCTTCTCTTGCAGGGCCCTCTACATCACCCAAACCTCCGGGGAATGAAGTTAGCGGCCTGGTTACTGAAACCCAGATCTTGAGGGCCAAGGGGCTATCAGAGGCAGTAATTAAAACCCTTCAGAAGTCTAGGAAACCGGTCACCAATGCCATATATAACAAAATATGGAAGAAGTTTTCCTCATGGTGTCTGCCAGATTTGCCTGACCCAGGAAACCCTAACATTTCCCGTATCCTGGATTTCTTACAGAGGGGTCTTGAACTAGGTCTAAAGCCTAGCCCACTGAAAGTACAGGTATCAGCATTAAGCTCTGTTTGACTGTGACTTGGCCAACCACAGGTGGATAAGAAAATTCATGACATCAGCCACTAGACTACATCCAAAGAAGCTAGTTGCCATTCCACCATGGGACTTGAATGTGGTACTTATGGGACTCACTCAATCACCCTTTGAGCCCTTGGCATCCTATACTTCTCAGCTCCACTCCTGTAAGGTGGCCTTCCTTATAGCAATAACCTCGGCAAGGCGAATAGAAGAGCTCCAAGCTCTCTGTCAGGGAACCCTACCTAACCAATAGAGATGATTCCATAGTTTTCTCCCTTGATCCATCGTTCCTACCAAAGGTTGTTTCTGACTTCCATAGATCACAGAATATAATTCTTCCCTCATTCTGTCAAAACCCAGCGAACCCTAAAGAAGAGATGTTTCATACGCTTGATGTAAAGCGCATAATTCTCCACTACCTGGAGTGTACCAAACCCTATAGAGTCGACCACAACCTATTCGTCCATACGTCTGGTCCAAACAAAGGAAAGAAGGTGGCAAAGAACACCATTGCCAATTGGATTAAGAAAGCCATCTCTGAAGCATACTTAGCGCAGAACATCACACCCCCTATGGGGATCAAAGCGCATTCAACGCGATCTACCTCTACTTCATGGGCTGAGAGGGCAGGCGCATCTTCAGAGCAGATTTGTAAGGCAGCAACCTGGTCCTCCTTACATACTTTCACTAAACACTACAGGTTGGACCTTGTGTCCAACAGGGATTTAGTCTGGCCGAAAAGTTCTTCAGGCTGTTGTCCCCCCCCCCCCCCCCGTCCCCCCCCCAGTGCAGTATAGGTTGTTATGCCTCCTATGCTGTCATGGAAGGTTGCTAGAGAAAATAGAATTAGACTTACCGGTAATTTGGTTTCTAGAAACCTTCCACGACACCACTATTTCCCTCCCTGTATTCTTGGACAAAATTCTGAGAATCTTAAGGTAACCGGTGCTATGGTGATCAGTTATAAGTCACTGGTGAGAGGGAGGTGGGAGGGACCTTTTAACCTCTCGTGCATCCTGTCCCCCATTAGGGCGTGGAGACAACCTCCTATGCTGTCGTGGAAGGTTTCTAGAAAGTCTAATTCTATTTTCTGTGTGTGGATCCACTATTACTCCCCAGCAACATGCCCGCTGTCTTGGGGTCATACTTGATTCTGAGCTTTCCTTTGCCCCCCACATTCGATCACTGGCTCACTCTTGTCATCTGCACCTCAAAACATTTCTAGAATTCGACCTTTTCTTCCTTTTGACTCTGCAAAAACTCTTACTGTTTCTCTTATTCATTCTCGTCTCGACTGTTGTAACTCTCTTCTAATCGGTCTCCCTCTTACCAAACTTTCCCCTCTCCAATCTGTCTTGAATGCTGCAGCCAGGATCATATTGCTCAACAATCGTTACACCGATGCCTCTACCTTGTGCCAGTCATTACACTGGCTACCCATCCACTCCAGAATTCAGTATAAACTTATTACCCTCACCCACAAAGCCCTCCATGGCTCAGCACCACCCTACATCTCCTCCCTTGTTTCAGTATACCACCCTACCCGCGCCCTCCGTTCTGCTGATGACCTGAGGTTAGCTTCCTCAATAATCAGAACCTCTCACTCCCGTGTCCAAGACTTTACACGTGCTGCGCCAATTCTTTGGAATGCACTTCCCAGGTCAATACGATTAGTCCCCAATCCCCACAATTTTAAGCGTGCCCTGAAAACGCATTTATTCAGACTGGCCTATCGCCTCAACACATTAACCTAATCTATCCCTGTGTGGCACAGCCAAAAGTTTTACCATAACCAGGTTCCCCGCATCATGTTCCCACTTGCTTTATGAATCCATTAGCGCTCTGTGTCTGTACTGTTACACACTTAACATTATGGCTGGTCCATACAATCAGGGCAACTGTTACCAAACACCTTTTGTGTCTACCTCTTTCCTCATAGATTGTAAGCTTGCGAGCAGGGCCCTCACTCCTCTTGGTATCTGTTATGATCTATGTGATTATTGTTATGCTGTAATGTCTATTGTCTGTACAAGTCCCCTCTGAAATGTAAAGTGCTGCGGAATATGTCGGTGCTATAGAAATATAATTTATTATTATTATAAGCCAAAACCACGAGTGGGAGAAAAATACAGAAGTGGTGACGTGTTTCTAATATACTTTTTCCTCTGGTTGTTTTACTCCAAGTTTTAGCTTACAAATACTGAGGTAAAAATACTGACCAAATAACGTGTGAACTAGGTCTAAAGGAGAAAAATGTGGCGCTGCAGAAAAGTAGGCTGTGTATACGATACATTTTATTGCAATTAGTGAAATTTCTTTCGGGATCAAGTGTTTCCAGTTGTATATGGAAGAGGAGTGTGAGGTGCTGCCGGAGGAGGTGACTATAAAGGAGAAAAGCTGTGCTGCAGAAAAATGCTGTGTATAAAGGAGGAGCGTGAGGGGCAGGAGGAGGTTGTGTAAAAAGAAGGAGCTTAGGGTGCAGGAGGAATAAGGCCCCTTAACTACCGCCATTAAAAGTCGTATTGGCAATTATTAAGGAGTTAATATTGTGTTAAAAAATTTTTTGCTTCAACAAAATGGCGCCGGTTGTATTTCATGTACGAGTGGGGGAGCGTTTCTATGTTCAACAGCGACAATTTATGTGCAATATAATCATTATAATTTGTTATAACTAACCACAGTTAGTTACTATGCCTGGGCCTGGAAGAATGGCAGAGGATCCCCAAATCCAGGTGTGAAAAAATTTGTTGCATCATTCCCAAGAAGACTCATGGCTGTACTAGCTCAAAAGGGTACTTCTACTCAATACTGAGCTAAGGGTCTAAATACTTATGTGATATTTCAGTTTTTCTTTTTTAATAAATTCGCAAAAATTTCCACTTTTTTTTCAGTCAAGATGGGGTGCAGAGTGTACATTAATGAAACAAAAAAATAACTTTTTTGAATTTACCAAATGGCTGCAATAAAACAAAGAGTGAAAAATTTAAAGGGGTCTGAATACTTTCCGTACAAACTGATATATATATTATATACCCTGCTCAAAAAAATAAAGGGAACGCTTAAACAACAGAATATAACTCCAATTAAATCAAACTTCTGTGAAATCAAACTGTTCACTTAGAAAGCAACACTGATTGACAATCAATTTCACATGCTGTTGTGCAAATGGAATAGACAACAGATGGAAATTATTGGCAACTAGCTGAAGAGCCCGGTGCTGTCCGGGCATAGTAACTACCTGTGGTTAGTTATAACAAATTATAATTATCCTCCATCCCATAGTCCCGTGCCCATATACCCATCATACATATCCACGATCCCATAGGCCCGTGCCAATATACCCATCATACACATCCTCCATCCCATAGTCGAGTGCCCATATACCCATCACACATCCTCCATCCCATAGTCCCATGTCCATATACCCATCACACATCCTCCATCCCATAATCCCATGCCCATATACCCATCATACATATTCTTCATCCCAAAGTCCCATGCCCATATACCCATCACACATCCTCCATCCCATAGTCCCATGCCCATATACCCATCATACATATTCTTCATCCCATAGTCCCATGCCCATAAACCCATCACACATATTCGCCATCCCATAGTCGAGTGCCCATATACCCATCACACATCCTTTATCTCATAGTCCCATGCCCATATACCCATCATACCTATCCTCCATCCCATAGTCCCGTGCCCATATACCCATCATACATATCCGCCATCTCATAGTTCAGTGCCCATATACCCATCACACATCCTCCATCCCATAGTCAACCATTATGGCATCATAATGAGCGGCGGGGCTTGCAACCTATGATGACATCAGCGTCGCCATGGCAACCATTATGACATCATAATGAGGGGCGGGGCTTGACACACACACACTTTTTCCCCCAGTATGTAGATAGGGGCAAAATTGTTTGGTGAATTGGAACGCGCAGGGTTAAAATTTCGCCTCACAACATAGCCTAGGACACTCTCAGGGTCCAGACGTGTGGCTGTAGCTGCGACGGTGCGGATGCCAATCCCGGACATACATACATATACACACACACACACACACACACATTCAGCTTTATATATTAGATTATCAAGACACACTCAATAAAGGAGTGGTTCTGCATGTGGGGACCACATCTCAGTACCAATGCTTTCTGGCTGATGTTTCAGTCACTTTTGAATGTTGGTTGTGCTTTCACACTTGTGGTAGCATGAGACGGACTCTGCAACCCACAGAAGTGGCTCAGGTAGTGCAGCTCATCCAGGATGGCACATCAATGCGAGCTGTGGCAAGAAGGTTTGCTGTGTCTGTCAGCGTAGTGTCCAGAGGCGGGGGGCGTTACCAGGAGACAGGCCGGTACACCAGGAGACGTGGAGGGGGCCGTAGGAGGGCAACAACCAGCAGCAGGACCGCTACCTCCGCCTTTGTGCAAGGAGAAGTACTGCCAGAGCCTTGCAAAATGACCTCCAGCAGGCCACAAATGTGCATGTGTCTGCACAAACGGTTAGAAACCGACTCCATTAGAATGGTCTGAGTGCCCGTCGACCTACGATGGGGGTTGTGCTCACAGCCCAACACCGTGTAGGACGCTTGGCATTTGCCACAGATTGGCAAATTCGCCACTGGCGCCCTGTGCGCTTCACAGATGAAATCAAGTTCACGCTGAGCACGTGACAGTCTGGAGCCGCCGTGGAGAGCGATCTGCTGCCTGCAACATCCTTCAGCATGACTGGTGGGTCAGTAATGGTGAGGGGTGGCATTTCTTTGGAGGGCCGCACAGCACTCCATGTGCTTGCCAGAGGTAGCCTACCATTGGGTACCAAGATGACATCCTCAGACCCCTTGTGATGCTGGTGCGGTCGGCCCTGGGTTCCTCCTAATGCAGGACAATGCCAGACCTCATGGGGCTGGAGTGTGTCAGCAGTTCCTGCTAGATGAAGGCATTGAAGCTATGGACGAGCCCACCCATTCCCCAGACCTGTATCCGATTGAGCACATCTGGGACACCATGTCTTGCTCCATCCAACGTCATGTTGCACCACAGACTGTCCATGAGTTGGCGGACGCTTGAGTCCAGGTCTGGGAGATCCCTCAGACCATCCACCGCCTCATCAGGAGCATGCCCAGGCATTGTAGGGGGGTTATATAGGCACGTGGAGGCCACACACAATATTGAGCATCATTTTGACTCGTTTTAAAGGACATTACATTCCACTTTAACTTTGTGTGTGACTCCAAATCCAGGCCTCTATTGGTTAATAAATTTGATTTCCATTGATGATTTTTGTGTGATTTTGTTGTCAGCACATTCAAGTTTGTACAGAACAAAGTATTCAATGAGAATATTTCATTCATTCAGATCTAGGATGTGAGGAGTGTTCACTTTATTTTTTTGAGCAATATATATATACATACACACACATATATATATATATATATATATATATATATATATATATATATACATACACACACACTAGATGGTGGCCCGATTCTAGCGCATCGGGTATTCTAGAGTCTCTGTTAAAATAGAAAATAGTGACATACTCACCTTCCGACGGCCCCCGGACTCTGTCCCTCCTCTCACCACGCTCCTGGCATCTTCCGGTCCCAGTAACGCTTTGTGCGAAACACTGCTGATGACGTTGCCCTCTCGCAAGAGTGACGTCATCTCCGGCCCTTCTCGCTAATCATTACTGGGACCGGAAGATGCCGGGAGCGTGGTGAGAGGCGGGACAGAGTGCGGGGGCCATCGGAAGGTGAGTATATAACTATTTTTTATTTTAACAGAGACTCTAAACTACCCGATGCGATAGAATCTGGCCATCATCTAGTGTATTATATTCATGTTACACCCGGAGCTGCTGTCACTGTTCTGCTTTTACCTAATGTATTGTAGTCCAGTTACACCCAGAGCTGCAGTCACCGTTCTGCACTTACCTAATGTATTGTACGCAAGTTACACCCAGAGCTGCACTGTTCTGCTCTTACCTAATGTCCTCCTGTTACACCCAGAGCTGCAGTCACTGTTCTGCTCTTATCTAATGTATTATACTCCTGTTACAGCTAGAGCTGCAATCACTGTTCAGATCTTACCAAATGTATTGTACTCCAGTTACACCCAGAGCTGCAGTCACTGTTCTGCTCTTACCTAATGTAGTGTACTCAAGTTACACCCAGAGCTGCAGTCACCGTTCTGCTCTTACCTAATGTATTATACTCGTTACAGCCAGAGCTGCAGTCACTGTTCAGATCTTACCTAATGTATTGTACTCCAGAATATGTACAGGACTGTGCCTGTGTAATGAGCGACACAGCAGTGATGCCTTTAACGACTGTAATGTGCCTGTACAATAAGCAATGCAGCCGTGCTGCCATGACGACTAAGCAACTGTCGCTGATTGGTCGCGGCCTAACTGCCGCGACCAATCAGCAAGGCCGGATTTCCATTACAGACAGAATTAGACAATTATATAGTAGATACATACACACATATATACAGTGGGGCAAAAAAGTTTTTAGTCAGTCAGCAATAGTGCAAGTTCCACCACTTAAAAAGATGAGAGGCGTCTGTAATTTACATCATAGGTAGACCTCAACTATGGGAGACAAACTGAGAAAAAAAAATCCAGAAAATCACATTGTCTGTTTTTTTTTTCATTTTATTTGCATATTATGGTGGAAAATAAGTATTTGGTCAGAAACAAGCAATCAAGATTTCTGGCTCTCACAAACCTGTAACTTCTTCTTTAAGAGTCTCCTCTTTCCTCCACTCATTACCTGTAGTAATGGCACCTGTTTAAACTTGTTATCAGTATAAAAAGACACCTGTGCACACCCTCAAACAGTCTGACTCCAAACTCCACTATGGTGAAGACCAAAGAGCTGTCAAAGGACACCAGAAACAAAATTGTAGCCCTGCACCAGGCTGGGAAGACTGAATCTGCAATAGCCAACCAGCTTGGAGTGAAGAAATCAACTGTGGGAGCAATAATTAGAAAATGGAAGACATACAAGACCACTGATAATCTCCCTTGATCTGGTGCTCCACGCAAAATCCCACCCCGTGGGGTCAGAATGATCACAAGAACGGTGAGCAAAAATCCCAGAACCACGCGGGGGGACCTAGTGAATAAACTGCAGAGCTGGGACCAATGTAACAAGGCCTACCATAAGTAACACACTACGCCACCATGGACTCAGATCCTGCAGTGCCAGACGTGTCCCACTGCTTAAGCCTGTACATGTCCGGGCCCGTCTGAAGTTTGCTAGAGAGCATTTGGATGATCCAGAGGAGTTTTGGGAGAATGTCCTATGGTCTGATGAAACCAAACTGGAACTGTTTGGTAGAAACACAACTTGTCGTGTTTGGAGGAAAAAGAATACTGAGTTGCATCCATCAAACACCATACCTACTGTAAAGCATGGTGGTGGAAACATCATGCTTTGGGGCTGTTTCTCTGCAAAGGGGCCAGGACGACTGATCCGGGTACATGAAAGAATGAATGGGGCCATGTATCGTGAGATTTTGAGTGCAAACCTCCTTCCATCAGCAAGGGCATTGAAGATGAAACGTGGCTGGGTCTTTCAACATGACAATGATCCAAAGCACACCGCCAGGGCAACGAAGGAGTGGCTTCGTAAGAAGCATTTCAAGGTCCTGGAGTGGCCTAGCCAGTCTCCAGATCTCAACCCTATAGAAAACCTTTGGAGGGAGTTGAAAGTCCGTGTTGCCAAGCGAAAAGCCAAAAACATCACTTCTCTAGAGGAGATCTGCATGGAGGAATGGGCCAACATACCAACAACAGTGTGTGGCAACCTTGTGAAGACTTACAGAAAACGTTTGACCTCTGTCATTGCCAACAAAGGATATATCACAAAGTATTGAGATGAAATTTTGTTTCTGACCAAATACTTATTTTCCACCATAATATGCAAATAAAATGAAAAAAAAAAAAAAAACAGACAATGTGATTTTCTGGATTTTTTTTTCTCAGTTTGTCTCCCATAGTTGAGGTCTACCTATGATGTAAATTACAGACGCCTCTCATCTTTTTAAGTGGTGGAACTTGCACTATTGCTGACTGACTAAATACTTTTTTGCCCCAATATATATATATATATATATATATATATATATATATATATATATATATATATATATATATACACATACACACACACACACTCTATAATCGTCTAATTCTGTCTAACGGAAATCCCGCGTCGTCCCGTGCCGCATAGCTCAGCCACGTTTACTGGACAAGTTCTGTCACTCATAGTGCCACGTAGTTCAGTCACGTTTACTGAAGACGTTCTCTTAGTCATAGTGCCACGTAGTTTATACTTCATATTTTACCTGGAAAATCCTGTGTATTCATTGCATTATTCTTAAATCTTCGTAAGTAAACTGCATACATATTCTAGAATGCCCAAAGCGTTAGAATCGGGCCACTATATACATATATACACACACACACACAAAACACACAGTACAGACCAAAAGAGTTTGGACACACCTTCTCATTCAAAGAGTTTTCTTTATTTTCAGGACTATGAAAATTGTAGATTCACTCTGAAGGCATCAAAACTATGAATTAACACATGTGGAATTATATAATTAACAAAAAAGTGTGAAAACAACTGAAAATATATCTTATATTCTAGGCTCTTCAAAGTAGCCACCTTTTGCTTTCATTACTGCTTTGCACACTGAACAAACTGTTAGCATTTGTATTATGGCAAAAAAAAAGTTCAGTAGGATTATCAGCTGTGTATCCACCAGACTTCTGCACAACGCAAATGATGGTCCCAACCCCATTTATAAGGCAAGAAATCCCACTTATTAAACCTGACAGGGCACACCTGTGAAGTGAAAACCTTTTCCGGTGACTACCTCTTGAAGCTCATCAAGAGAACGCCAAGAGTGTGCAAAGCAGAAATCAAAGCAAAAGGTGGCTACTTTGAAGAACCTAGAATATAAGGCATGAAAATAAAGAAAAGTCTTTGAATGAGGTGTGTCCAAACTTTTGGTCTGTACTGTGTGTGTGTATATATACACACATACATATACACACACGGGCCCTGCTAATACAGATTATATATGGCAATTATGTATATGAAAAACAGATTTGAGACTCAAATGCCGATTAAAGCCTTTTATTGTGATACCTCAAATTGTATACAACAACGTGAAACAAATCACACAAGTGTTGTACAATATAGCTAGGACAAAAACTGCAAAGCTATGACATCTCAAAAAAATAAAAATCAGTGTAAATGGTGTAAAATAGTGAGTGAGGTGTCGGCACTAGGCATCACATTGTGTGGCAGCAGCATGTCCCATTCATAACAGTGGCTCTGTCTGTAAATCCTATCGGTCTAGAAGGTCTTCAGGGATGATCATCTAGAAGCTCTGCTCAGCAGACTTCCAACACTGAAGTGGTCCAGGCTAATAATATACACAGTGAATAAAGCTTAGGTCTGTTAAAACCATTATCATACACTGGGGTAACGTGACTCGTCACTGGGATGAAAACTTCACAGTTTGACAATTAATTTCTAATCCTTGCCATGAGACAGCTAGATTGTAAAAAATAAATAATAATAATTGGAGGACTGCGAGAAGCATAGACTTACAAGAATATTTGTCAGAAAGATCAACTACCATTAACTGTACAGACTGGCATGTAGGTCTTTGAACTGAAAATCAATTGACACCTTTACATCTTTTAACTGTTGCTGCATTCCTGAGAAATTGGTTTAATCCATATAATCTTTGCTCATTACCAGCCTCTTTAGATTGTCTTACATCAAACTGACAGTGAGGAATCAAAGTTACCCATCAAACTAAAGAGGCTGGGGCTAGGCAGGGAAATAACCTTAGGAGGTAGAGGCCTGGGAAGTGCTTTGTCACACCTAGTGCACTTAACATCTCCTTAGCATATGAATTAAAATGCTAATCTCTTGGAAATGTAGTAACCCATACAAGATATAAAAAGTGTAGATGGATTTACATTTCAGTCCATTACTGCATTCTTGATAAATTAGCGTTTTAGTCCATATGCAAATTAGGCGTTGTGTTCTAAGTGTAATAGAGCACTTCCCATGCCTCTGCCTCCAGATGTGGTTTCCCTCCTAGCGCCAGCCTTTTCAATGACTCACTGCCTGACTTTCTTGCTTTAACTCCTCAGTTTGTCAAGTCAGCCACCATGGGTGGGGAAAACAACGGTTTAAGTGCTCTGTCACACACAGAGCACTTAGCTATTTTATTAATACGCAAATGGGGCGATGATTTCTCAGGAAGGCAGCAACAGAAGATATAAAAGGTGTAAACTGATTTAAGACTTGCATGCTCATATATGCAGTTTGGTGGATTGGGAGGGATTGATCTTTACTGACAGATTTCCCTTTTAAGTCACAGCTGCCATAAGCATTACTTCTTATCCTAACAGTGAAAGCGTTAAACACAGAAATGTAACTCTCAAGACTTAGGTCACATGACATACTTGCGAAAATGTCAAAATATGAAACAAATGTGAAAGATTCAACAAAAACGTTCCAGGCGTTCCTCCCTCTACTACTTAGCTCCATAATCAGCCATACACAGAAGTAAAATAAGTGCACTTTACAATGAACTATGCGCACCTGGTGGTGAAAACGTCAAGTGGTCATTCTATTACTGGACATGTAACTTCTAGAAACAAGAGGTAGACCATCTCTTCATATGGACAGGCAAGACTTCACGTACCCCACATGGCTCGTAGATGGCGGCTAGCTGGTGGCCCCTAGTATCTGGCATGAGAATGCTGTAAGGATGACAGGTGAAAACATTCTAGGAATCTTATCTGTAAACGCTCAAAAGGGACCTAAAGGAGTCATAATGAGGTCAACTGTTTGGACTCAGATACTAATCCGCTCAGGAAAAGTAAAGCACAACGATGCAAGCGTCTCTAGATTCTATCAATATTAGATCCTAAAAGTCACATCAGGCAGGAGTAGAGTCTCATCACTGTTGGACACCAAGTGAAACAGCACTGGATCAATAAAAAGTTACATCAAGTCCTATTAAACTTCTTCACCTTCATCGGGACTTGTAGAACAGAGCAGCTGATCAAGTACAAGCCCCCTATAGTCACCTTGGACCCAGGGCAGACAAAGTGGCTAGCCTACCATCAGAGTTTAGGGACAGTTTTTAGTACTGGAACACAAAAATCTCATGAATCCTAATGACTTTCCAAACAGTTAAAAAAAAAAAAAAAAAACCATATAAAAACACATATGCACACACACAAATGTTTTAAGTAGCTATCGGAATCATAAAAAAAGTATTTTTGGAGAAAGGAAACCTTACCATAAACACAAAACGCTTAAATATTATCCATATTATATACAAAAAATTGGTTAGATGGAAAATGTTTTTTTATCATCTTTTTTGTTTTATACATATATTTTTTCAAGTTTATGCAAACCGCTGTAAAACAAAAGACAAATCAGGACCAGTAACCAGACTGTCCTATACATTTACCATATATATCTCCATAGCCACAACCTGGGAGCCATTAATAATTGGTGGGTGATTTGTTCACGAGGCAAGAACAGGCAACTGATGGTGGCTGTTAAATTTACTTCTTTCGTAAATTATGCTTTAATATAAATTTGGAGGCCAATAAATCACCTTTGAACTGTGCATTACTTCTTATCTGAGCACGCGCTCAATGGATACATAGCAAAGTGCATAGCAAAATATATAGGGATTTAGATGATATACAGTCATGGCCAAAAGTTTTGAGAATGACACAAATATTAATTTTTACAAAGTCTACTGCTTCATTTTTTCTAATGGCAATTTGCATATACTCCAGAATGTTATAAAGAGTGATCAGCTTAACAGCAATTACTTGCAAAGTCAATATTTGCCTAGAAAATGAACTTTATCCCCCAAAACACATTTCAACATCATTGCAGCCCTGCCTTAAAAGGACCAGCTAACATCGTTTCAGTGATTGCTCCATTAACACAGGTGTGGGTGTTGATGAGGACAGGGCTGGAGATCAATCTGTCATGATTAAGTAAGAATGACACCACTGGACACTTTAAAAGGAGGCTGGTGCTTGGCATCATTGTTTCTCTTCTGTTAACCATGGTTATCTCTAAAGAAACACCTGCAGTCATCATTGCACTGCACAAAAATGGCCTAACAGGGAAGAGTATCGCAGCTAGAAAGATTGCACCTCAGTCAACAATCTATCGCATCATCAAGAACTTCAAGGAGAGAAGTTCCCTTGTTGCCAAAAAGGCTCCAGGGCGCCCAAGAAAGACCAGCAAGCGCCAGGACCGTCTCTTAAAAATGTTTCAGCTGCGGATCGGGCTACCAGCAGTGCAGAGCTTGCTCAGGAATGGCAGCAGGCAGGTGTGAGTGCATCTGCACGCACTGTGAGGCGTAGACTCTTGGAGCAAGGCTTGGTCTCAAGGAGGGCAGCAAAGAAGCCACTTCTCTCCAGGAAAAACATCATGGACAGACTGATATTCTGCAAGAGGTACAGGGAGTGGACTGCTGAGGACTGGGGTAAAGTCATTTTCTCTGATGAATCCCCTTTTCGATTGTTTGGGACATCTGGAAAACGGCTTATTCGGAGAAGACCATGTGAGCGCTACCACCAGTCTTGTCTCATGCCAACTGTCAAGCATCCTGAAACCATTCATGTGGGGGGTGGCTTCTCAGCCAAGGGAATGGGCTCTCTCTCAGTCTTGCCTAAAAATACAGCCATGAATAAAGAATGGTACCAGAATGTCCTCCAAGAGCAACTTCTCCCAACCGTCCAAGAGCAGTTTGGCGATCAACAATGCCTTTTTCAACATGATGGAGCACCTTGCCATAAAGCAAAGGTGATAACTAAATGGCTCAGGGAACAAAACAGAGATTTTGGGACCATGGCCTGGAAACTCCCCAGATCTTAATCCCATTGAGAACTTGTGGTCAATCATCAAGAGACGGGTGGACAAACAAAAACCTTCAAATTCAGACAAAATAAAAGCATTGATTTTGCAAGAATGGACTGCTATCAGTCAGGATTTGATCCAGAAGTTGATTGAGAGCATGCCAGGGAGAATTGCTGAGGTCCTGAAGAAGAAGGATCAACACTGCAAATATTGACTTGCTGCATTAACTCATTCTAACTGTCAATATAACCATTTGTTACTCATAATATGATTGCAATTATATTTCTGTATGTGATAAAAACATCTGACAAACACACATAAAAACCAGAGGGCAGCAGATCATGTGAAAATATAATATTTGTGTCATTCTCAAAACTTTTGGCCATGATTGTAGGTTAGGCCGGGGTCACACTTGAGTGCAATGCGAGAAACTAGCCTCAACACCCGTCACTGCCGCCGGCGGTTCGGACCGGCACGCTCAGCTGCAAAGAAAGACATGCAGCCGCACACTCAGATCCCGAGTTTCTCGCGCAAGTGTAACCCCGGCAATAGGCTGCATTTACAGATCAGGGTTTCATGATCTATGTACAGACAGCGATTTCCAGAGCAGCGGACCCTATTAATATCTTCATATATGCCTATGAGGCTGTTGAGTTTGGGTCAGGAGATCTAAGAATGGTCCAGAAATCGGGGTCCACACAGACTGTGAAACACAAACATGTTAATGCCGCTTTAGCACAGCTTTTGAGTATATTCAGATGCCGAGGTAACAGTGTGGTAATTTCATAAGCAATAATGACTCCTTTTGGCTTTCTGCTGCACCCTTACCGATACATATGAATATACCATAAGTCATAGCTATAAATTAAAACTTTAGTTGGATACATATATAACAAGTTCTTTTCATCTTTAGAAGGTTGTCACTGCTGGACAACCCTAGTTTAATCACTTCAGGGTCTTATTTAAAATAAAACCAGTGTATACGTATATTCACAAACTGAAATGGTGCCATTCCAGGGATTTTGGCGCCGCTATTCCCTTGGGCCACATTACCCATTTCGTCAGAGCAGACATCCCTCTGATGCAGCAAAAGTCACGTGACCTACCGGGAATAGCGTCACCGACGTGACTGGCGGCGGGTATAACAGTTTTTATTTCAAAAGGAGGCCTGAAGTGATAAAGCAGAGATTACCCAGTTGTGGAGAACC
This sequence comes from Dendrobates tinctorius, assembly GCF_039654945.1. Taxonomy (NCBI): domain Eukaryota; kingdom Metazoa; phylum Chordata; class Amphibia; order Anura; family Dendrobatidae; genus Dendrobates; species Dendrobates tinctorius. The sequence continues at coordinate 11,877,110 of NW_027361932.1, forward strand.
CATTTAACGCAGGCACCTGTTTTGAAAACCCCTTTAAATGTTGGAGATTACCAAAATGGTAAACTTTCCAAGCACACGAAGATCTGATACACACAGAGCCAAGAGTGGGTATCTGTATGGAAAGAATGAACTGTAATTAAGGGGTTTTCTAGCTAGAGATTGTAGCAGTACTCTACCTTTTAGAACTTTCATGAAAGCACTAGCTGGTAGTGACATGAAGCATAAAGTGCAGGTCAGCCTAGCTCTACATAATGCATTAAGCAGCAGCATTGCGTCAGTTACTACAGAGTTAGCAGTACATAGAATATGTCTTTGCAGGACAGGGGATCGGAGCATTGCTATTGCATGGATTTCCATCGTATCATTCGATTCAAAGTGCCAACAGTAGTGGTAGTGTTATATAGAAAAATAAAATGGTCCTGCAAAAGTAAAATTTTCTTTTTTTGTTGTAAACCCCTAGCTTGTAGAAGGCTCATGAATACATTACTAGTGATGAGCGAGTATACTCGTTGCTCAGGTTTTCCCGAGCACGCTCGGGTGATCTCTCGAGTATTTGGATGTGCTCGAAGATTTGTTAGTCCACGCAGCTGCATGATTTGCGGCTGCTAGACAGCCTGAATACATGTGGGGAATTCCTAACAAACAGTCAACCCCCACTTGTATTCAGGCTGTCCAGCAGCCGCAAATCATGAAGCTACGGCGACAGAAAGTAAATAAACGAGCACGCCCAAAATACTCGGGAGATCACCAGAGCATGCTCGGGAAAACCTGAGCAATGAGTATACTCACTAATCACCAATTACTACCTTTCCAATAGGTTATGTGCAGAAGATAGGATCTTAAATTTCATGTAATTAAAAAGGGGAAAAAAACAACAAAAAATAAGCAATGGTAATGCAAAGCCCACATCAACCACAAAAGCGCAGAGCAAATACATTAAGGGCAGATGTCTATGTCTCATCTCTTTGAGGCCTGTAAAAAGGCAGGAAAAAAAATAGTAAAATGTACGAGTACTTTACAATTATCATAAGAAAAGCAGCCCCTTGGGACCCATACCGCATACAGGGCAGTGGCGGAAGGTTAGGCTCAGACTGTTCACAATTTCCTTCTTCCCTCCGCAGCAGCTGCACTGTGCAATGTAACATGGAAGGTAACATTTACTTATGTTGCTCAGGTTCATCATTTGATAAAAATGCAAAATATTTTGGGAGAGATTTAACCAGCAAACCACCCACACCCCAAGGCTTAAATACCTTACCTACACAAAATGGGGAATATACTATACAAACAAGAGGGGCCTTTACGCCAGAAAGATTCCCTACATTGTGAATGTGCAAAAAAAGCGGGAGCATGCCTAACATCAAATGCCCTCTTTATCCAGTGCATTAAATTAATGGTTTATGGAACCAGCCATAACACAGGTCTGATGTCTGCAGCACCAGCTACACAATAACTGGCTGCAGACCACCTTGCTCCCACATGAGGTCTGCAGCCGCTGTTCGACCACTCCGTCATTTTTTTTTTCTCTGCACGGGTTTCTGAAACGTTAGTATGGAGCAAATAATCTTTTAGGGCAGGAAATATTCTCACAATATTAGTTGGTTTTCTCCTTCACCACAAGAACCTTTCCCCATCCTTGGGATTTATCCAAACATGTGTAAACCAAAAAGGAACATCATTGGAAGCGGACACTTCTCTGTGCTTTGGGAAAAAAAAAAAAAACACCCTAATAGCAGCACAGAGTGAAGTCTTGAAGGCTTTGCAAACACCATCTTGTATTTCATGGCGTCTTCTGTCCCAGGACTGCAAGTCTTGTAAGGGTGTGGGTTCTTTTTCCTTGCGTATTCTTGTCCGATGCACACTCGTTTCTTCAGCTTTGGAACTGGGATGCCAAGATGTGTAGTGGGGGATAAAACAGAGAATTTAGGCATGCACAAAAACATAACTGCAAGCCAACACAGGTGAGTGAAGTCTCAAGGACACGTATGCTTACAAGTTGGAGGATGGGGAGGATCTATTCCAGTGTGCTACAGCAGCAACAGATAACAGCTGATCACACACAAGAACACGTTTACACAGGGGGAGGATAGGAAAAGGGAGAAGGAACCTTCATGTGGATATTCAAGTCCAGCCACAACGTGTCCATACGCTACTACTCTACCAATCCATGAGGTTACTGATTTTTCATCGAAAAGTTCAATATTTTAAATCGGTTGCTCTTCATCAAAATCCACAGTTCAGTTCTTACGTTGCCTGTAAGAAAGGTTTCAATGTGACGCAACCTGATCAGAGAGCAGAGGACAGGACTCACTCCCAGCCATTGTCTTTTATCATGTGAGCCAGTTCAATGATAAACTTTCCTTCCTTGTATTTCTGACTGCTTTCAAAGGCATGTTCCTGTGGGAAACAAGGAAATGTAGTTACTATATGAAAAGCCATAATGCAATGTTAACCCAAATTGTACTACCCGGCCTCGCCTCTACATTCCTGACATTAGTACGCCTTAGTTTATGATGAGGGGCACATAGGCAGGAAATGTTAAAGGAAATCTGTCTGCACGTTTTGGCTATTTAATCTGAAAGCAGTACGATGTAGAAGCAGAGACACCGATTCCAGCGATGTATCACTTACTGGTCTGCTTGTTGCAGTTTCAATAAAATCGGTGATTTAATCAGCAAGACAATATCATTATAGGACTAGGTGTCTCGTGGCATGTAGTCCTCCTCCTCTGTGTAACCCCGCCCCCAGCACAGATTGGCAACTTCTGTTTACATTGACAGAAAGCTACCAATCAGGGGTGTGGGTGGGGTTACACAGAGCTCAGCATTCAGAGCACTACTAGATCTGCAACAGAGAAAACAGGAATTGTATCACAACTGCAACAATCAGCTCAGTGAGTGACACATCGTTGGATCAGGGTCTCTGTCCATACGTTACAATGATGCTTTCAGATTACATAGCAAAAACAGGGTGACATGTTCCCTTTAACAGAAATGATTAGGAGTGGCATAGGTCTTTCTATGGTTGCACCAGTCTCTCATTTAGCAATATGACTGACTCCTTTTGTGCTTACTTTACTAGAGGAAGGAATTAAAGTTGATCGGACAATAGATTTCCCAACTCATTAATAAATAGATCTTAGACCTGATGAAACTGGTGTGTCCACTATGAAAATGTATGCAAGAATAGCTGTATAACCCTGACTAAAAGTTTGCCTGCCTGACAAAGTCAGCAATTTACTAGTTCAGCTGGACTTTTCTGGGAAAGCCCTAGAAAACTACAGGTTACAGCTAGAAAAACATAGCACACGAAAAGCTGTGTCAGCAACAAAGGAATTCTTCCTTGTAAAGTCCTTGAGATTTGTTTATTTCTACAACTTACTTTACAGTTATACAAGTCGCTATGAAAGACGTTCCCTAAATAATCAGAAACTGTCTTATGCCCTGAGCTCTGTTTTAATAACTTACATATTTCCAGCCGAGTGTGGTTTTACAGTTCTCACAGTATATATCAGCCACTGCATGCAACCCGGTTAGAAGGACCCGCTCTTCTGCTGGGCCACAGCCGACATTTACCCTGGAAAAGACAAAAGCAGGCAATTATCAGCCACAAGATCAAAAAAACAAAAAACAAACCACAAACATATATATAATTAATAATCATCGCCTCCGACCAAAATAAGTGGCATGTCGCATTTCTCCACGGCACATTTTTTTCTGCAGTGCAGCTGGAAAGTAGGTCAGAAGTTTAGCTGCATGACATTGGGGGTAGTAGAAACCCCATTCACATGTATGGGATGCAAATTTACACGGAAAACTGTGCCCGAAAACTGTTAGGACTAACACCAGGCTGCTACTTCCAACCTGACCCGAAACCCTGAAGGCATAGAAATAAGAGTGTAAGATGAATTTCTACTTGAAGTCTTATTTTTCTGGGTTATCTTGATTTCCAATGATGGGTGACATGCACTGATAGGGGAAAGTTTCGGATGCTGTGATGAGTAAGCAATGCATTGCTATGGCTGCCTCCAGGAAGCATTGCTCGTTCATTCACGTGTTGTATAGAGATACAAGCACCAAGCATGTATGTAAACTGGACCATAGTGGGCGAGGGATTGAACCATAAAGGGGTTAATACTTGCCGGCCACTTCTGTCTACATAAGGACACGGGGGTAGAGCTTAGTCAGATTCCAAAGCAGCAAATCTTGGCAAGTATTTCAGATGCTTTCCTAATCTGACTGTGTAAGACACACCGAACAAGCGGGTGACAAATCTTCTAGAATTTCCTGCTTGTAGGAGCCCTTGGCTTCGAGGATAAGACTAAACCCGGAAATTGAAGGATTTAGGTATGGGACATTGGAGGAGAAAGTGGCTCTTTACGCAGATGATATTCTTTAGTTCTTAGCGGACCCTGACAGACCACTGAATGGTGCAGTGTCACTTCTTACCTCATTTGGAGCTGTCTCGGGACTAGTTATAAACTGGGAAAAGTCTGCTATTCTCCCATTAGACCCAACTGTGGTCAGAGTTACACAAGTGCCGGTAGTGTCATGCCTTAAATACCTGGGTATTAATGTATCTAATAACATACCAGACCATGAGCGTTTAAATCTCTCACCGCTTGTAGCTAAGATTAAACAAACGATTAAGGCATGGGCTAAGTTACATCTGTCAATGGTGGGGAGCGTGAATCTGTTGAAAATGGTGATTATGCCACAACTTTTGTATGTTCTTCATAACTCCCCGATTTGGCTTCCTTAAAATAGGTTCTTTAAAATTAATGCACTATTCAGGGAACTTATTTGGTTAAAAAAGGGTGCGAGGATCAAGTTAAAACACTTACAAAGGGGAGGACGGAGGGCTGGCATTGCCTAACCCTTGGTTATATTTTCTATCTTCTCAGTTTCAGCATCTGGCAGGGGGATCGGAAGACACGTCTGTGGAGATGGGGGGAGGTCGAGGGATTCTCCAGTTTTTTGGGGGTCAGGAACCTCTATTGTCTAAGTTGGAGGCGAATAAATTCAGACCTTGGATAGCTAAACTTCCGACGGTAATGCTTATGGTTAAGGTGTGGGGAAAAATCAAAAGTTTAAGAGGAATTGCTGGGTTCACGAGGTATGCTCCCATATGGGATAATCCGCATCTGCCACAATTGAGGACATTGAAAGGGTACGCGCAGTGGTGACGTGTGGGTATCTGGTGGCTTTCACAGCTGATAGATGGGGGGGGGGGGTCTTCAAATCATTCGATGACCTGCGAAGAGATTTCCCACTTCAACACTCTACATTCTACCAGTATTTACAGGTGAGGCATGCTTATACAATGCAGACTCGCATGCACCCTATTATTATACATCATGATGCTGTCATTAATAGGCTCGGTCTGCTGACATCCACGAGAGGATTCATTTCTTTTGTGTATGGGGAACTCCTTTCAAAGGTGCTATTAGGTCACCCGATAACGGCTCTAGTGAGGTGGGAACAACAAGTAGGTGGGATTTCAGCAGACCAATGGGAATCAATAATGCAAATGATCCCTAAGTTGTCCCTTAGTGAGCCCAGTCGTCTGTCCCAACTATACATCCTCTACAGGGTTTATATAACTCCAAAGTGGTTGTTTGATTTGGGTTTGAGACCGGATTTAAAAAGTTACAAATGTGTGCTTGACAATGCAGATATTCTACATATGCTCTGGACGCGTCCGTGCATACAGATATTTTGGATTATGGTTCTTAACTTAATATATGGAGCCACTGAGCAGGACATTCCCAGAGATCCCACTGTCTGTGTACTGGGATGTGTGGAGGAGGTGAGGGGTGACGATCATCTACAAATATCAGTTGCTAGAATGCTCTTTATTGCTAGGAAACTAATAGCGTATCACTGGATCTCGGATAAAGTCCCCACGCGGAAAGAATATGTAAATAAGCTTAACCTTACATTGGCCTTCTCTCTGCACATTTATCTTAAACGAGGAAGGCCGGCGATGTTTGAAAAAATCTGGGCAGGATGGTTGAACATTCCAGGTTTATCGTCTAACTTTGTTATCGTAACAACATGTTCATGACACTCTGAATATGACTTATGTGTACATTATTATACTATGTGCCTTAGGATGTGTGCCTTATCCATGTATGCTTTGTATCTATTTTGGTATAACTTAGCATTGGACCAGGGAACGGGATGGGGGTGGGGGTGGTAGGGAACGGGGTAAGGAATGTGGGATACTTTGAAATAAATGATGTTATGTTTGAAAATTTCAATAAAAAATATCTGATTAAAAATAAATTTCCTGCTTGTAGAACCTACAAACACTCCGAGCAGATGCGGTCCCCGCCAGGTGCTCCATGGCAGGACAGACGAGACGCCGATGCCGACCTTTCTTTCTCACGCCCTCTATTTATAGCAAGCAGTTTGGACAGCTACTCGCAAGATTATAAATAAGGAAATGACCTGACTGAGAAAAGCATTGCACTCCCGACCAAAATAGCCGGGGCTAGGTGTGATCCGAATTCAGTTGGTGAAGCATTGTGGGAGGCAGCTATATTTACCAAGTGCATATTGGTAAATAAGAGGATACTGATGAAGAGAGAACACAGGTAAACCATTAAACAAGTCTCATAGTCTCCGAAAAAGATGTGTACCAGAAGGAAATGCACCATATGTATCCCAGTGGTGAGATCTGTCTGATAGATTCTGCCCACATCTTTTCTCTGCCGTACAATGTACAAAGTGTCTAAAACACGTTATTTATAGTAATGCGCAAACGTTTTAAGCAGTTTTAGGGAACATAAGTTACAAAGTACAAATTCTTCCAGATATAGAAGTGTTAATTGTTTACTTTTATCAAAATGTAACTATAACGAGCAAAAGGGAATTCTAAATCACATCATTATTTGGTGCCCCCACTCTTTATATCCCCTAAAATGATACTTTATTGTTTAAAAACCACGACTGTGGTATACACCAGAAAAAACGTGACAAAAAGATGAGAAAAAAGTAAAAAGAAAAAGTGTTCAAGCAAAGCCCATACTAAGGTGACACCTTGGAATCCCTCGTCCGTAACTGAGCTGTATCCTGCCTGGCCGCAGAGCTTGGCACCCTAGGGGGGGAACGTTGTGGCGCCCCCGCTCAACGATGGCTGTCCCTAGGGGCCCTGATAAACCCTACAGCCACTAGTGGTCCCTTCTACCCAATACATAAATAAGGGAACCCCTGCTTCTAGACAGAGACCAAACTGCTCTATAGAGGACCCTGTGTCCCAAAGAGAGAGGTTAAAAATAGAGTTAGAACACACATGGCTTTAGGTGGTCATATTAGATAATGTCCCACAAAGACCAACAACCGTGAGACATCATAATGGGATAAAACAATTGGGATAGTGCCTCAGTCTCATGTACAAAAGATCTATTGATATAGAAAAAAGAGGCACATTATTCTATTGAATTACTGACTCTGATAAGCCATAACCCAGAAATCGGCCATCAACAATATCCCATTGTTGTAAATATACAATAAACGCAGAACTGCCACAGCGATACTCATCTGCGTTTGTCGCCACCTGCCATCAAATAGTTAACGCCTCAACGCGTTTCGCTTTATTAGGCTCATCAGGAGGCCTGATGCTGCGATATCTTGTGTCCCATGAAGGTGCAAATAGTTTACCCGACAAACGCAGATGAGTATCGCTGTGGCAGTTCTGCGTTTATTGTATATTTACAACAATGGGATATTGTTGATGGCCGATTTCTGGGTTATGGCTTATCAGAGTCAGTAATTCAATAGAATAATGTGCCTCTTTTTTCTATATCAATAGATCTTTTGTACATGAGACTGAGGCACTATCCCAATTGTTTTATCCCATTATGATGTCTCACGGTTGTTGGTCTTTGTGGGACATTATCTAATATGACCACCTAATGCCATGTGTGTTCTATTTTTAACCTCTCTCTTTGGGACACAGGGTCCTCTATAGAGCAGTTTGGTCTCTGTCTAGAAGCAGGGGTTCCCTTATTTATATATTGGGTAGAAGGGACCACTAGTGGCTGTAGGGTTTATCAGGGCCCCTAGGGACAGCCATCGTTGAGCGGGGGCGCCACAACGTTCCCCCCTAGGGTGCCAACCTCCGCGGCCAGGCAGGATACAGCTCAGTTACGGACGAGGGATTCCAAGGTGTCACCTTAGTATGGGCTTTGCTTGAACACTTTTTCTTTTTACTTTTTTCTCATCTTTTTGTCACGTTTTTTCTGGTGTATACCACAGTCGTGGTTTTTAAACAATAAAGTATCATTTTAGGGGATATATGAGTTTACTTGAGAACCCTTATAGTATTACATTTGAGATTGTTGCCCCCACTCTTTACCCTCGGAGCATCAACACATCACTTCTAGGTGCACATGGTCATAGTTTTTGCAGAAACTCGACAGGAAGGTTGTTCCAAGCATCTTGGAGAACCACAGATCTTCTGTCGGTGTAGATTTCTGCAATTCCTGCAACGGGAGCTTGTTCACCGAAAGATCTGGAGAACGTCTGAACAGTGAAGCATGGTGGAGGTTCCTTCCAAGTTTGGGGTTTCATTTCAGCAAATGGAGTAGGGGATTTTGTCAGGATTAGTGGGGTCCTCAAAGGAAATACTTATCCATCATGCAAAATCATCAGGGAGGTGTCAGATTGTACTAACTGACAAAAAGGCAAAAACTTGGAGCCAATGACCCCAATCATACAGCCAATGTTATTAAGAACAATCTTTAGGGTAAAGAAGCACAATGGGGCCTAGAAGTGATGATATGGCCTCCATAGAGCCCTGATGTCAACATCATCAAGTCGGTCTGGTATGACATGAAGAGAAGAAGGATTTACGCATCCTAAATCCAAAAAAGATCTGTCAATACCTTTCCAAGATCCCTGGAACAACCTCCCTGCCACGTTCCTTCAAAAGCTGTGTGCAAATGTACATAGAATTGGTGCTTTAATGCTGTTTTGAAGGATAAGGGTGGTCTTACCAGACATGGATTTGATTTAGAGAACTAAAATATAAAAGTGGAGGAAAAAAACCCAAAACACCACCGCATAAAAATTCAAAAAACAAACGTAAAAAAATACCTATTTAGTAATGCAACATTTGTAAAAGTCAGAATCAAAATATAAAATTATCTACCCCGACTGGTAATCGCTTTTAAAATGGAAAGAAAATAAATTAAAAAAAAAAACACCAAAACTACAGTTTTTCAGTCACAGCTAAAGCACAAAAGAAAGCAGTGAGAATCGATGAAAACATTGTCTTATCCCAAAATGGTATAAATAAAAATAACAAACCATTTCAAAGCTCAATTGATGGGAAAAATAATAATAATAAAAAAAAAAAAAAAAAAAAAAAAAAAGGTACCACCATTTTTTTTTTTTAATTAAAAATTTTCCTAAGCCATCAAAATAGTAAAAGATGACCTTAAATTTGGCAGAATAGTAATCATGGTGACCTAGGTAACTGTGTTGATAGGCCATATTTTACAGCACAATTAACGGTGTAAAAATATAAAAACTAAAAAACTAGCCAGAATTGCAGTATTGCCATTTTACTGCAATAGGATTTTTTTTTTTTACATTTTCCCTTGCTATATATGGTAAAATGAATGGTGTCATTCAAAACTGCAAATCCTCCCTCAATAAACAAGCCCTCATACGTCTGTCAGTGGGAAAAAAAAAAAGTTAAGGCTATTAGAAAAAGGAGAGGAAAAAAATGAAAAAGCAAAAACGAAAATTGGTTGCGTCCTTAAAGGGACCATGTCACCAGGTTTTCCCCATATAAAGTATGGCCAGCATCGTTAAGCCCTATTTTACGGAATACTAGTATGCTATATACATGTCTGCAATCTGCTCTGAAAAGCACAAAAAAAGACCTTTTATTATACTCACAGACTCACGCAGTCTGGTCCGATGGGCGTCTCCGGTCGTTGTCCTTCATGTGGATGACACTTCTTGAGTTATCCAGTGTCCTCCATTGTGCTCCTGCGCAACCATACTTCTCTCTGCCCTGCCGAGGCCAGGGAGAAGTATGCCTGCGCAGGATCATAATGGAGGACACTGTGTGGATGCCATAGAAGGAGGCACCGGATCAAGACCAGAGATGCCCATCGGACAGGACTCCGTTGTCAGAATGTAATAAAAGCTCTTTTTTGTGCCTTTCATAGCGGATTGTAAACATACATACAGCATACTAGAATGCTGTAAAAGTGGTCTTACAGGTGCTGGCCATACTTTACATTGGGAAAATCTGGTGACAGGTTGCTTTAAAGGGGTTAACATATGGGGTTTTCAGTAGTGGACAACCCCATTAATAATTGATGCGGGTAATTTATGCTTGTGAACATGAAATAGGAAAGTTGCTCACAAAAAAAAAAAAAAAAAAAAAGTACAGAAAAATAGAATAAAAAGGCAGGCATGTCAGATTTTTTTTTGGTCTATGAAAATATAAAAAACATTAGCAAAACAAGGGAGATATTCACAAGCTTCAAGTTAAATACCTGAAATACAGGCAGGACTAAACTTGTTTTTCCTGCAACGTATCTGACCAGTAAAGAGTAGGGGGAAAGTTTTTAGAAAGCAAAGCTAGAGTAAGGTAATACTCACACAGAGTTGAAGAGGTAGGCTCGCCCTTGACTTCCCTGAAATGACTGCAGGGGAAAGAAAAATATACACAAGAGGGTTATAACTCAGAATAGACACAAATATATCTAGTAATATGCCTTTCTACCAACGATTTGTACAAAACACACCTTTACTAAAAATTACACCATCAAGAAAACCGGCATTGTAGGGCAGACATTTCCTTATGCCTATTTATTACCATATCATCGGCTATATAGTAATGTAACATAATAATCTTTATTTTTTAGATAGCGCTAACATATTCCGCAGCGCTTTACAGTTTGCACACATCATCATCACTGTCCCCGATGGGGCTCACATTCTAAATTCCCTATTAGTATGTTTTTAGAATGTGGGAGGAAACCGGAGTACCCGGAGGAAACCCACGCAAACATACAAACTCCTTGCAGATGTCGCCCCTGGAACATGGAAGCAAAGATGTCCAACAAGAACAACACGGGATTCAACTAGAAAAGTGACAGCAAACAAGACCCTTAGCAGGAATAGAAAGGGCTTAATAAGGTCCACAGACACTGAATGGGGCAGCAGGGTGCACACACCCTCCAACTCCACAATAAGGAACAATAGGGGGCACTGACCCCCATTGTAGCAGTCAGTCCCCCACCACCCAACGATCAGACATTTATGGAAAAGCCCACTAATGGACAGAGATGACTTTTCTTAAAGGGCTTATCTGCTTTGAGCTCATTTTAACCTACAGGCTTAGCAACATATAAAATAACAAAAAGAGCTTTAAGTACCCTCCCGGGGTCAGTGATCGGCTGCAGCACTGTTGGCGTGATATCACCACTGCAGCTGGTCAACGAAGACCTGAACAGCAGCAAATGAGGGATGTCAAGGACATTAAAATAAAAATATAACTATGGTACTAAACGACTTCTGAGGCCAGCAATGGTAGAAAAGATGTTTCCAGCACTCTTCCTGAGGTTCAATAAAAAATTGCCATTTATTAGATTGATTTTTAATCAAAGGAACAAAAATTTAAAAAAAAATACGTGTGTAGACTGTGATGCATTTCAAACCCTAGTCCATGGGTTTTTAATTAATCTAATAAATGGCAATTTTTTTTTACTGAACCTTGGGAGGAGTGCTGGACACATCTTTCCCACACTCTTTAGGACGACCAGCTACTTCATCCGTGCACAAGCTGGCTCAAACTCTGATTTTGCCTTACAAACAGGAGCTGAAATTGCATTTCTTTTGCTAGGAGGCCAGCGATTCCATGCAGCGGTCATGTGAATAATGGACACATCTTTGCAGGACTAATGCAGCAGTGGTGTTGGACCACAAGGGGACTGAATAGATATGTAAGGCCCATATTAAAACACAATTTAGGCGTCGTCCCATTTTTTTTTCTTTTTTTAAATCCCAGAAGAAATATTAACCTGGACTAAATGGCCAGGTAGTGGTGATGATTTGTGTTGTGTGTATCTACTGTCAGAGACCAATGAAGAAAGCTACTACATGCGGCAGGCGACGATAAGCTGCTTGTCTGTAGCATCCTGCCGGCAGATGACGCATGACAAGAGTAAGTAAGCACATCACTCATCACTGCCGCGTGTCACCGCGGCCTCCTAACCCCGATTAAGATTTCTTCTGATGTGCTTTGCGGCATATACAGTAAAACAGTACGGTGATGAGAAGATAATGATCACTTACCTTGGATATCAACTCATCATGATTGGCTAAATGTGCTCTACAGTGAATACAGCTGTAGGTTCTGTGACAGTTTGGCAAATAAGCCTGGAAAGTTTTGGACTTAGTCATTTTCACCATGTCTGTCTGGGGTTCCTCACTCAGCTCGGGGCTGGCACTGGAAGAATTACAACTTTGCTGCACTTTCTGACAAAAGAAACACTGGAAAATGCAAGCAAAAGCCGTTGTTGGTTTGGGGAGTGTGTGGCACTTCCCACACCGATGCCAAAGGAGAAAGTCAAGCTGTGGAGAAAAAGGAAGACAAAAAAAAGACGTGTAAGAAGACAGCACCAATATCAGTGAGAACAGATTAGTCTTTCTTTTTCAAGCTATGGCTACATGATCTCCCCATATAAACTAGTAACACATAGAATCCAGCAGATGTTAAGCGTGCATCCGCAAGTTTGGAAGTTATGTTATCCCCTTCCCGATCACTGTGACCTCCACTAATCCCAAAACCTGAGCTTGGGAATGAACGAGCAGCCACCCCATTCATTCTTATGGGAGTGACAGAGACCAGCCAAATGATATCATCTGCTATCTCTGATGGTCACATAAAGAATGAACTGATTCCACATTACAGGCCACGTTCAATACTCAACATCAGTATTTGTAAGCCAAAACCAGGAGTGGGTGATAAATACCGTAGTGATGACGTGTTACTAGTATACCTTTCCTCTGATTGCTTCACTCCTGATTTTGGCTTACAAATACTGAATGTGGCCATAGACCACTGTTTCATTCTCATAGGTTCAAATCCCCTCTTCTTGGGATCAGTGGGGGTCCAAACGGTCAGACCCCCAGAGATCAGAATGTGATCCCCTATGTCATGGATTTATGGTAGCACGGTGGCTCAGTGGTTAGCACTGTTGCTTTGCAGCGCTGGGGTCCTGGGTTCAAATCCCACCAAGAATAACATCTGAAGGAGTTTACATGTTCTCCCTGTGTTTGCGTGGGTTTCCTCCGGGTTCTCCAGTTTCCTCCCACACTCCATAGTGATAGAAAATTTAGATTGTGAACCCAAATGGGGACAGTGATGATGTTGTCTGTAAAGCGCTGTGGAATATGACGCTATATAAACAAGAATAAATAAATAAAAGAATAAAGCAGAACTTCCAAACTTGAGAATATCCCTTTAATTGAGAGTCCACAGTGGTCAATGTCATTCTGTGCAGCAGATACACTGCATGTAAATAGGCTTTACTTCTGTCTTCCATAACGTATTCAGCAAGCAGAAACATAAACAAACAACTTGCAAGCGCAGCAAACCAAATCCGTGTGTGGTGTCTAAGAATAGAAAGGCAAATATAGCCTCCATATTCCTGCCGATGCAGAGAGCGGGGCTACAGCCGGCCACCTTCCCAGGAGGGGCGGCCGGGTACAGTCTGCTCTACTAGAAGACAGCTTACATGTACAACAAGTCTCAACATTATGTAATAAACTCAAAAAAGTATAATGTAATAAGCCTGGGTAATCTAGGATTGGCAAAAAAAAAAAAAAAAAAAAGTCATTAATTTTCTCCTACTCCCAATCTGAATGCTCACATTATACTTTCCTAACAGGGTACGATTGGTGTATAATTCTGTAAAGCTCTTAGTAATCGCATTAAAAGTGGAAACACAAAGCAGCACATGGGACTTAAATGTGCAGCGAAACGGATTCTTAGGGGGGCTATAGGCTGAAGAAAACTTCTACTGCACTACATAAAGCCCCCGTAATACTCTTATCTATAAGAAGGTGCCATCATATTCCACCTGATCATACACGATTTACCAGCAGCCAGATCACAATCTGATGAAAACAACGAGCAAGCGAGCGAGAGACCGACCATCACCTTAGTGCAAATAAAGCTATTTTAAAGGGAATCTGTTTCCCCCTTTTTAGCCCTATAAGCTGCGATCACCACCATCAGGGGCTTATCTACAGCATTCTGTAATGCTGAAGATAAGTCCCAGATGCAACCTGAAAGATATGAAAAACACGTCACATTATACTCACCGGGGACGGGGTCTGGTGCGGTGTGTGTCGCGGTTCGGCGCCTCCCATCTTCATATGATGATGTCCTCCTCCTTGCTTCTCCCTCGGCTCCTGCGCAGGTGTACTTTATCTGCACTGTTGAGGGCAGAGTAAAGTACCGCAGTGCGCAGGCGCTGTGAAAGGTCAAAGAGGTCCTGCGCACTGCGGTACTTTACTCTGCCCTCAACAGGGCAGATAAAGTACACCTGCGCAGGAGCCGAGGGAGAAGTAAGGAGGAGGATGTCATCGTATGAAGATGGGAGGCACCAGACGGGACGGCGACACCCATCGGACCGAACGCCAGGGTGAGTATAATCCAACTCTTTTTTCTTATTTTTCAGGTTACATCGAGGGCTTAACTACAGCTTATAGGCCGCAGCTTACAGGCCAAAAATGGGGTGACAGACTCCCTTTAACAGGGGAGACTACCTGGGACTTCAAAACCAGGATGAGTCATCACAGATACACAAGACATTAAAAGAGGTTTGATCTAATCTACCAGTATCTAAACACTTTACAGGAATGAGACACTTTGAAAAAGATTTGAAATTTAGGATTATTGACCACATGTCCCCTGTTAGAAGAGGTGGTGGTAGAGTAAAAATGCTGAAAATCAGGGTGCTACAATGGATTAAAAAAAAACTGAATATATTAAAACCGTGCGGTCTCAACTCAGATTATAAATTAGGTGTTACTCTTTAGGGATGTTGTTTGCCTCCAATTCCCTTGATGTATTTCTTTGTCACCAATTGGTTTAATTAACCATGGATTTCTTCTTTCACAGACTGTGATGCTGCTGGGGATTTTTTTGGACACATGACTCACCCCATTATGGATTAATATCAAGAATATAATTGATAGCATGTCTAAATTTTCTTTTGTTATTTATCTACATTTTGATTTGTTTTTTTCTGAGCTATGTAAGCACCCTATATTGTCACAAAAATCTATAATAAAAATGACCATACTGTGATTATAAGACTCGTATTTTGCAGACAATTGGGCATTATATGGAATTTCCGTTAAGAGGGGAGGTTGAGTTTTGCGCCCCGTTAGGGTAACAGAACACAGAACTCACACTGACCTCCAGGTTAATAGGCTGCCAGTCCCAGCTCATGGGGGGGGGGGAAATGTTCCTATTCCATTAGGAATAATCCATTGCCCTTTTTATGAGTCTTTTCAGTAGATGGCCATGTATAGGAGGTCCTCTATGGCTGTATTGCTGAGTTGTCAGGCTTAGTTTTTAGGAGGAGAATGTGTGACTATTGCCCCTTACATAAAATTGTGCTTTCAATAGAAAAGACGTGTGTATATGTCCGTGGTGAACGAGGGAAGCGATTGCACATGCGCAAGTGAGATTTCCAATGACCAAGACGGCGATGTAATCGCCGGGACGCACCTGCGCTCACGCAAATTTTCAATTTTTTCAAACAAGGTTTTCACTTCCCGAGTCATCTTGGGAATGATGCAACAAGTTTTTCACACCTGGATTTGGAGATCCTCTGCCATTCTTCCTTGCAGATCCTCTCCTGCTCTGTCAGGTTGGATGGGGAACGTTGGTGGACAGCCATTTTCAGGTCTCTCCAGAGATGCTCAATTGGGTTTAGGTCAGGGATCTGGCTGGGCCAGTCAAGAATGGTCACAGAGTTGTTCTCTTTGTTATTTTAGCTGTGTGCTTAGGGTCATTGTCTTGTTGGAAGGTGAACCTTCCGCCAAGTCAGAGGTCCAGAGCACTCTGGAAGAGGCTTTCATCCAGGATCTCTCTGTACTTGGCCGCATTCATGTTTCCTTCAATTGCAACCAGCTGTCCTGTCCCTGCAGCTGAAAAACACCCCCATAGCATGATGCTGCCACCACCATGTTTCACTGTTGGGATTATATTGGGTAGGTGATGAGCAGTGCCTGGTTTTCTCCACACATACCGCTTAGAATTATCACCAAAAAGTTCTATCTTCATCTCATCAGACCAGAGAATCTTATTTCTCATAGTCTGGGAGTCCTTCAGGTGTTTTTTAGCAAATTCTATGCAGGCTTTCAAAGGTCTTACACTGAGGAGAGGCTTCCGTCAGGCCACTCTGCCATAAAGGCCCGACTGGTGGAGGGCTGTAGTGATAGTTGACTTTGTGGAACTTTCTCCCATCTCCCTACTGCATCTCTGGAGCCCAGCCACAGTGATCTTGGGGTTCTTCTTTACCTCCCTCACCAAGGCTCTTCTCCCATGATTGCTCAGTTTGGCTGGATGGCCAGGTCTAGGAAGATTTCTGGTGGTCCCAACCATCTTCCATTTAAGGATTATGGAGGCCACTGTGCTCTTAAGCTATGTGCACACGTTGTGGATTCTGCTGCGGGCCCGCAGCGGTGTACAGTACCATGTTAGCCTACGCAAAACAAAAACCGCTGTGCAGATGCTGCGGATTTTTCCACGGATTACAATCCACAGCATGTCAATTGTTTGTGCGGAATCCACAGCGGTTTCACACCTTATCCTTATGAGGTGTGAAACCGCAGGCCTTTTGTCCTGCGGATTTCACCAAATCCGCAGATCAATCCGCAGCATGTGCACATAGCCTTAGGAACCTTGAATTCTGCAGAAATTCTTTTGTAACCTTGGCCAGATCTGTGCCTTGCCACAATTCTGTCTGAGCTCCTTGGCCAGTTCCTTTGACCTCATGATTCTCATTTGGTCTGACATGCACTGTGAGCTGTGAGGTCTTTGGGTCCCGTTTCACTAAGTGACGCACCAGCGATCCCGAAAACGATACGACCTGGTAAGGATCGCTGGTGCGTCGCTAAATGGTCACTAGTAAGGTGCCAAACAGGCAGATCTCTTCAGCGACGCAGCAACGATCCGGCGATCCCTGTAATGACCTCACAGGTCGTTGGTACCTTGTCACACAGCAGCTTTTCAGACGATTCCCGCCTGCATCCCTGAGTTCAGCGTCGCCAATGTCAAACACAGCGATGCGCGCTGGCCAGCGGGATGCCGACGACGAAAAAATGGCCCAGGACATTCGAGCACGATCAGCGATATCCAGCAGGGGGGGCCGCGGTCGCCGCTGCATGTCACATGTAGCGAGATCGCTGGCGAGATTGCTGTTGCGTCACAAAATCGGTGACGCTTCAGCGATCTTGCTAGGTGAGAAAGGGGCTTTATATAGACAGGTGTGTGCCTTTCCAAATCAAGTCCTATCAGTTTAATTAAACACAGCTGGACTACAAAGAAGGAGTAGATCCATCTCAAGGAGGATCACAAGGAAATGGACAGCAATTGACTTAAACATGAGTGTTTGAGCAAAGGGTCTGAATACATATGGCCATGTGATATTTCAGTTTTTCTTTTTTAATAAATTTGCAAAAATTTCTACATTTGTTTTTTTTTTTTTTTCAGTCAAGATGGAAGAATTGAGACTGCAATGCTGAGCTTTTACATGTGGTGTAATCTATGATCTGTAGTGCAAAATTTGCAAAGAAACATACTTGACTTTTATGTTAATGGTAAATGTTTAGAGGTGAACATGCAATTTAACCCCCTCATCAACCAACTTTACAAAAGCCAGGAGCAAAAAAATGCCTCAAAATAGAACAGATATGTCAGAAGCGGTTCACAAGTCATATTAAATTCAGAACTCTTTTGTGCACTACTATTACAGGGCTATTTCCCCTACAACTGGGGTTACACAGCAGCCCTAGTTATCGGAGGGGATCTATAATTTGAAATACAGGAGCCTAGATTACGTCTTCCCATGGCCATTCCCCTCTGATGTGCCAATTTTACAGTGGAGACATGGGGAGGAGACTAGGGGGGGATATGCAGGTTCACACAGGCCACAGGGAATGGAGATTAAGCTTTGATGGATAATTCCCCTCCACCGCTTCACGGGAGCCCCAAACCAGCTGTGATGGCTATGCAAAAAACAGCATTTACAAAAGAAAGCTTCTGCTAGAAGTGTCTTTTGTGCACTCAGATTTTGCATTACAATATGCCCAGTAAACTATTGGGTTGTAGACTGATCACAGGTAGCCTAGGCATTCAGAAAATAAAGCGGCAATGCAAATAAACCACACAATGCTTCAGCCCAAACACCTGCCCATATAAACAAAGCATAGCACAAGGAGATGGGGCATCAGAAACACCCAACTACATCCCTAATATGACGTGCGTACAGGCTAGTCCCGCCTTACAAGCGACACTCCGTAGGGATCACTGTTTACTGGAGCTGCGAATCTACAAGTGGCGACGTTATAACTGCTGACAACACACAACATAATATTGTCTCAACAATCTATCCCCAAAATTCAGCTAATGTCTATGTGAAAGCCTCATCAATCACTCCTAGTGTAGGTCCCAGGCTTCTGTCCCTATTTACAGATGACACCAGTGTATACACAAACTATATACACAGATCAGCGACGCCAGTCTGGTAATGTATCTGACCGGGACGTCATTTGATGATGACGTGAAGATTTGGTTATAGCCTTCCCTTGAAACAAAGAAGAGAGGCACATGGCCGAGTACTCAGCAAGGAGCAGAAACTGGAGGAAACCACACGAACAAAGGATTCTTGGTTTCTCAGAAATCTGGACCTTACATGTACGAATAAATGTCATTTCATGGATTGTAAGATTGTGAGCAGGGCCCGAAATCATTCTGATTGTGTGTGTGTTTCTGTAATGTCTTTAATATCTGTACAACATAGAAAGTTCTGCGGAATATGTTGGCGCTACAGAAATAAACATTACTACTATTTACTATAATCTGTTTTGCCATCTTTATAGACAAATAACGCAAAGACTGGAGTCATAGAAACGATTGTGGAGATTGTACAAAGTCCATTGGATGTGACAGAGGCTTAAAGTGGATCTGGTCTATTTACATGATTTCCACAGGCACAAAGCGCGGCAGGATTACGCCTGCTGTGGACAGGGGCGACACACAAATGCAAGGTGCTCCGACACAAAGGGGCTTACTGAGAACAGTCACACAGGAAGAGCATTTGCATGGCTTTCTGGAACGAAGTCCGTCGAGATCATTGTTTTCCTGAGCTCAATAACCCAGGCATGAGGTCTACAAGCGAGACTGGAGTCAGAAAATCTCTGATGGCTTCCGTCTATAAATAGAAAGCGTTCAGCCAGCGAGGCAAGTCTTTATGATAGCTCAGGGGCAATCACTGGATAAGACACATACGGTCGTCATCCATACAGCCCCAATATAGAAAAACACACAAAGAACAACTTCTGGGAGCAGGGAGAGGACGCAGAGAATGGCAGACATACGGAGCGCCTACTACGCCAGGGAGCAGCCTTTGTTATACTGTACATACACTTTGGATCTACCCGAACGCCAGTTGGCAAGGTGTAGGAGATAACACAACCACTTTGCTTTTTTTTCACACACACTGGGAAGGGAATGTTTCTTTGTGCAGGGAAAGACAATGCACCCGTTTGCCCAAAACCAAGAGAAAACAAAAAAAATGTAACAACAAAGAAAACCACAACATTCTAGAGAAAAAGTCTAAGCATACAAAATACAGCGCAACAAACACTAAATATTGCCGCCATAACGTCAAATGAGTGAGCAGTTTGTTATATTGTTAACAGGTAGGTAAATAACATAATTAGCGACACTCCGGTATCACTAGGGGTGATAATTATCCCCAGCCTTGTGCAACTACAGGACACAGATCCTGTATTATCAGCTGTTTGTTGTCTACTCCAAGTTACCACAACACAAAGAAGAAACAGCTAATATTTATTATCTGGACACAATGAAGCCTAAATATTATGGCAGCTGGGAAACATGATCATATCACCAGGCCCAGCACAGAGTATGTGACCGCATCACACAGAAGATCAACTACACACACATTACATGTGACCGCATCACAGAGGAGATCACCCACACACGTGTTACATGACCGCATCACAGAGATCACCTACACACGCGTTACATGTGACCGCATCACAGAGGAGATCACCTACACACGCGTTACATGTGACCGCATCACAGAGATCACCTACACACGCGTTACATGTGACCGCATCACAGAGGAGATCACCTACACATGCGTTACATGTGACCGCATCACAGAGGAGATCACCTACACATGCGTTACGTCAGGGGTGGGGAATCTTTTCTCTGCCAAGGGCCATTTGGATATTTATACCATCCTTCAGGGGCGTACAAACTCCGCCCACAAATTACATCCTGACTCTGGCTCTGGTGTCCAGACGTAATCTTTCATTGCATGCCCTTCAGTGTTCTGTATTGAACACTGTGTGTGTGTGCTCACAGAGCAAGAAGAAATTAATGAGCTGGTGGCAATCAAAATACAACTCCCTGCCAAAGCACTGCAGTCCCTGAGAATCTGCCCAGGGGCCGGATAAAAGGTCATCGAGGGCCGTAAATGGCCCTGGGGCCTGAGGTTCCCCACCCCTGCGTTACGTGAACGCATCACAGAAGAGATCACCTACACACGTCACAGAGGAGATCACCTACACACACGCGTTACGTGTGACCGCGTCACAGAGGAGATCACCTACACACACGCGTTACGTGTGACCGCGTCACAGAGGAGATCACCTACACACACGCGTTACCGCGTGACCGCGTCAGAGGAGATCACCTACACACACACACGTTACGTGTGACCGCGTCACAGAGGAGATCACCTACACACGCGTTACGTGTGACCGCGTCACAGAGGAGATCACCTACACACGCGTTACGTGTGACCGCGTCACAGAGGAGATCACCTACACACGCGTTACGTGTGACCGCGTCACAGAGGAGATCACCTACACACACGTTACATGACCGCACCACAGAGATCACCTACACACACGTTACATGACCGCACCACAGAGATCACCTACACACGCGTTACCTGAACTCATCACAGAGGAGATCACCTACACACACACACGTTACGTGTGACCGTGTCACAGAGGAGATCACCTACACACACGTTACGTGTGACCGCGTCACAGAGGAGATCACCTACACACACGTTACGTGTGACCGCGTCACAGAGGAGATCACCTACACACACGTTACATGACCGCACCACAGAGATCACCTACACACGCGTTACATGACCGCACCACAGAGATCACCTACACACACGTTACGTGTGACCGCGTCACAGAGGAGATCACCTACACACACGTTACGTGTGACCGCGTCACAGAGGAGATCACCTACACACACGTTACATGACCGCACTACAGAGATCACCTACACACACGTTACATGACCGCACCACAGAGATCACCTACACACACGTTACATGACCGCACCACACAGATCACCTACACACGCGTTACCTGAACTCATCACAGAGGAGATCACCTACACACGTGTTACATGACCATACTACAGAGGACCTCACCTACATACGCGTTATGAGGCCACATTAGAGGCGATCACCTACAGTCAGGATGTGAAGTGACTGCTCCTGTTTACCCAAGGCATGCAGATCTTGGCCCTGTCTAGAGGGGGCGCTGACACAAGCTCTCAGTGTCCAGTGCCCCGGAGCACAGACCATCTTGTGCGGTCCCTGCTCCTGCCGGACACGTCCCAGTGACACATGTGCAGCAGCAGAAGCCCCAGTTCTCAGACTTCGTCCCCCCAGTCACCACCATGGTGCCCCTGCCAGAGGTGGTCATGTCACTCGCCAGCAGCCTGTGCTCCCCTCAGACACAATGGCCCCACATTTCCCCTCTGCCTCCCCCTTACTCGTTGCTTCTTGCTCCCTCTTCTCTTGCAGCTTCACCGGGTCGTACGTCGCTCATTCTCCGGGCGGCCTTCTCACCCCGCCGCCACCGCCACCTCCTCCCGCCGCTTTTGTTTGGGTACTGACTGGAAACCGATGAACGGCGGTTTAGAGAGAAGGGGGGGAGCCTACGTAAAAACACAGCCGTTAGGAGCCAATCAGAGGATGGATACATTTTACCGTCACCAACTCAAGCACCAACCATTCAGAAGGCCAGAGCTGTGAAACAGAACTAACCAATAATAGCAGGAATCCTTGTGCGTCACAGCCAATAAGATCGCATGTCTCGTGAGCATTGACCAATGGAGAGGGAAGATGGCTTCGAGACAAAGGATGTTTTGGTTGCGGTTGGGGAGGAGCCTAGCTCAGTGGGCGTAACCTCCAATGACAGCGGCTGCCTCTTAGAGGTACGTCTAGGATTGGTTATAAATTCTGACAAATTTGTCTTTTATCCAATCACGCGCTGGGGGAGGAAGTCTGGGACTGTTGTTTGGGTTCTTAACAACAGGCGCGGGCCCGGACAGCACGCGGCGATGGGGCGGAGCTTCGGGGTCGCGCCAAGTAGGGATAAACAACAGGAGGGTGACGGAAGCACGGCCGCTGCGGTAGCGTTAACCCGTGGCTGGCCGGGCCGCGGCCACTGTGCACGGGAAGTGAAAGTCGCATGCGAACTGCATGAGAATCATGGTCGCAATGCGACTATTGTTTACCTGTGTAGGGAGCGGGCTCGTGGCGTGGCCGGGGATGCGGAGCCTGTCCGGACACCGCGCGGGTGATTAACCTCTTCCCGCTGGAGCTTTTTTTTTTTCCTCCCTTTTATTTCCTTGTTGACGAGTTCTAGCCTTGGATGTCGCCATTCATTTCACACTCTAATAAACTGATAAAGGGTAAAAACACCACGATGGCCCTTTGTATAGTAATGAGGAATCTCCTTGGTGTGAGGATCTTGCAGCGATAGTTTGTTCTCGTGTTTATAGGGGAAGGGCTTGTTTTTTTTCTTGGCGAGCTGGAGTTTTCATTGGTACCATTATTGGGTTAAGTATGACATTTTGTTCTGTAGCCCCCAGTTGCTATGGCAACCCACTGATTGAGGGGCTTTATTGGGCAACCCAACCATTTGGGGTGCCATCTACATCATTAAAGAGTAACCAGCATTTTTGACACAAATCAACAGATGCAACCTTGTCATATCTTACGGCCACGTTCACACAGTCAGTATTTGGTCAGTATTTTACCTCGGTATTCGGTCAGTCTTTTACCTCGGTATTCGGTCAGTCTTTTACCTCAGTATTCGGTCAGTCTTTTACCTCAGTATTCGGTCAGTCTTTTACCTTGGTATCTGTAAGCCAAAACCAGGAGTGGGTGATAAATCCAGAAGTGGTGACGTGTTTCTATTATACTCTTCCTCTGATTGTTCCTCTCCTGACTTTGGCTTATAAATACTGAGGTAAAAAAACTCACCAAATACTGAACATGTGAACGTGACCTATCAGAGAAACGTGCTTCTTCCGGACTGATCCTTCATTCTCAATTCAAGGATAAAGTCCGTATTCACTGAAGACAGATTTTCCAATTAGTGAGAGAGGACACAGAAACCGTCCATATTTCATGCAGTGTTTTTCCTGCTAACGCATAATATTTTTCTCAAGGCCTGAATGTGTGCACATACCCCTTCAGTGCTCCATAGAACTTTACAACTGCCATCTCCTATCTCAGCAATGGGAAAGTCTGTGTTCACTGGAAGACAGGTTTTTTTTCCATGAATTGGAAATGAAAAATTAGTCCAGGAGGAGAAAGCAGCAGATTTCTCTGATAACAGATACAGTGGCTTATGAAAGTATTCACCGCCCCTCCCCTGGCATTTTGCTACTTTACAACCTGGAATTTCACAATTTTTTTCTCCAGGGTTTCCTTCAGTGCATGTAAAG
This sequence comes from Dendrobates tinctorius, assembly GCF_039654945.1. Lineage (NCBI taxonomy): Eukaryota > Metazoa > Chordata > Amphibia > Anura > Dendrobatidae > Dendrobates > Dendrobates tinctorius. The sequence goes on from NW_027361932.1 coordinate 11,901,185, forward strand.
AACATGCCTACAACTGTTCATCTCTTCTTCAATCCTTCCAATCCATCTCACCACTTGCTCAGATCTGTTTCTCAACATACAACCCTCTGTCTCCAAACACAGACAGCCCCCTCATGCCCTCTCATGCTCCCACCAGCTAACACTCTCTCTGCTCCTCACTGCCTGCACTATCTCTCCAAATCCTGGTCCTCCTCACCACATTCCCACAGTCATTTCTACCTCCCATCCATGCCCAATCACAACTTTCCGTAACCACTCCAACCTTATACACATTTGCCCGGCCCCAGCTTCCCCAGTCCCACTAACAGGAGCTCTGTGGAACGCTTGCTCTGTCTGCAACAAACTTTCCTTCATCCATAATCTTTTTATTACTAACAAACTTTCCTTCCTCGCCATCACCGAAACCTGGCTCACCCCCTCTGACACAGCCTCTCCTGCTGCACTCTCGTATGGTGGATTCCACCTTTTCCCCACCCCAGCAGCAAGCATGGTGGAGGAGTTTTCTCCTGTCAGATAACTGCTCCTTCACCCCAATCCCACTGCCACCCTCTGTTACCTTACCTTCCTTTGAGGTGCACTCTGTGCGCATCTACTCCCCCTCCAACCTCCAGCTAGCTGTCATATACCGCCCTCCAGGGCCAGCCACCACCTTCTTTGACCACTTCACCACTTGGCTACTTCATTTCCTTTCCACTGATATCCCCACTATCATCTTGGGTGACTTCAACATCCCCATTGGCACTTCCCTCTCAGCTGCCACTAAACTTCTATCTCTCATTTCCTCCTTCGGCCTCACTCAATGGTCTTCTGCAGCCACTCACAAAGATGGCCACACACTAGACCTCATCTTCACCTGCCTCTGCTCCCTATCTAGCTTCTCTAACTCACCTCTTCCTCTCTCTGACCACAAACTACTTACGTTCTCTTCCCTCTCCTCCTCAGGTCCACAATCCCCACCTCAAAAACTTGCACACCCTCGCAGAAATCTTCAGCACCTCGATCTACACTCATTGTCTGAATCCCTCCTCCCTCTTACAGACATAAGTTCCCTACACAATGGGGATGCCGCTGCCGCTCTATATAGCACCACAATAGCTGTAGCTTTGGAATTAGTTGCCCCTCTCACACATGCCAAAGCTTGCAAAATCAACAGACAGCCCTGGCACACCAGTCTGACTAAAGAACTGAGGCGGGCTTCCAGGGCTGCTGAGCGGAGATGGAAAAGATCCCACTCCAATGAGGACTTTATCGCATTCAAACAGTCCCTCACTACTTTCAAGGACACACTCGCTGCAGCAAAACAAACCTACTTCTCATCTCTTATATCCTCCCTGTCTCACAACCTTAAACAGGGTAAGTGCACACATAGTTTTTTGGTGGTGCGGATTTTGTAGTTAAATCCGCAGGACAAAAGTCCTGCGGTTTATCTGCCGATTTGCCTGCGGTTTTGCCCTGCGGTTTCACACCTCATAATGGATGAGGTGTGAAACCGCAGCGGTTCTGCACAAAAGAATTGACATGCTGAGGATTGTAAACCGCGGAAAAATCTGCAGCATGTGCACAGCGTTTTCCAGTTTACCATTGAAAACAATGGTACTGTACAACACACCTAAATCTGCTGCGGACCCGCAGGGCCAAAACCGCTGCGGATCCGCAGCAGAATCCGCACCATGTGCACATACCCTCATTCAACACCTTCGACTCTCCTCCCTCCCCACTCATCTCAGCTGAAGACTTTGTCTCATTTTTCAAGGAGAAGATTGATAACATCATAGACAGACTTGGTCAACAACCCCCAGTGCCCTTCCTCCTAACTGCCCTGCCCTCCTCCTCTATTACAGAAGATTGACTCTCCACTCTACTCTCAAGATCACATCTCACTACCTGTGCACTTGACCCGATCCCATCCCACTTCATCCCAAACCTCACCACAGTCTTCATCCCAACCCTAACCCACCTCCAACCTGTCACTAACAACTGATGTTTTCCCCTCAAGCTTTAAACATGCCTCAATCACACCTATCCTCAAAAAGCCCTCTCTTGACCCATCCTCTGTATCTAGCTATCGCCCTATATCACTTCTCCCCTATGCCTCAAAACTACTGGAACAACATGTCCATCTTGAACTGTCCTCCCACCTCTCTTCTTGCTCCCTCCTTGATCGATTACAATCTGGCTTCCGGCCACACCACTCCACTGAAACTGCCCTAACTAAGGTCACCCATGACCTACTAGCTGCCAAGGCCAAGCGACACTGCTCTGTCCTCCTCCTCCTGGACCTGTCCTCTGCCTTTGACACAGTGGACCATTCCCTATTATTACAGACCCTCTCATCTCTTGGTATCACAGACTTGTCCCTTTCTTGGATGGTGTAATACCTAACAGACCGGACATTCAGCATCTCCCACTCGCACATCACCTCCTCACCGCGCCCCCTGTCCGTCAAAGTCCCGCAAGGTTCAGTCCTAGGGCCCCTGCTCTTCTCCATTTACACCTTCGGCCTCGGACAGCTCATAGAATCTCATGGCTTTCAGTATCACCTCTATGCTGATGACACACAGATCTACATCTCTGGACCAGATATCACCTCCCTACTAAACAGAATCCCTCAATGTCTGTCTGCTATTTCATCCTCCGCTAGATTTCTAAAACTTAATATGGACAAAACAGAATTAATCATCTTTCCCCATCTCACGTGACCCGCCCAATGGACCTATCCATTAAAGTAAACAGCTATCTGCTCTCTCCAGTCCCACAAGCTCACTAACTCGGGGTTATCCTTGACACTGATCTCTCTTTCAAACCACATATCCAAGCCCTTTCCACTTCCTGCCTACTTCAACTCAAAAATATTTCACGGATCCATACATTCCTCAACCAAGAATCTGCAAAAACCCTAGTCCATGCCCTCATCATCTCCCGCCTTGACTACTGCATGTGACGAGCTTCAGCTTATGCTGAGTCGTTTCTTCTTTGCATGAGTGGACCCTCTGGGCCGTGGCACCCATCCACCTAGGGCAAGCTGACCTAGTGAGAAACCACCCCCTATACAGGGAGTGTCAGGGCCAAGACCATGGGGGTGAGCCACCACGGCTGCTGGACCAGATGGCCGGCTCAGGGAAACAAGAGAAGGCGAGACGTTAGTTCAAAGAAACTTCATTTAAGGAAGGCTTCAGGGATAACATCAGGTACAAACATAACCAGAACAGGGACAACATAGCAAAGTGCGTGCAAGGACACGCCAAAGTCCAAGCATGGTACGTGCAGATGGTAGGTGGAGGCACGATGACATCAGACTCCGGACAGCAAGCGAATATCAACCGGGACATCAGGTTCTGAAGCTCTGTAGGCAATCATCAGGATCCGGACATCCGAAAGTCAGCCAGGGTTCCATGCAAGGAAACAAGACAGGGTTAACGACATGATGCGTGTCAACGGACACGCCAGGTTCGGTTTCACAGGACGGAGGCCTGCGCATGCCAAGGGGCATGCCAGGGACGGGTACAAGGACGGAGACCTGCGCGTGCGAGGGCACGCCAGGGACGGGTTCAATGGCATCGGAATCCGGGGTGCTGGCATCGACCGACAGGGTCCAGGAAGCAGGCTACGGACATCAGCTCCGGACATCAGGCCGCAGTCATCTAGGTCCGGACCTCTGGCAGCGGTCGGCAAGTTACGGAATCCAGCAGGCAAACTAGGGTTCAGAGCAGAGCAAAGAGAGCAAAAGACTTTGTGCAAGAGTAGCACGAAAAGGCACAGTGCGAGAACCAGCGTGCATGCAAGGGAGCACGGACACCACAGCTGGGGGCACCGGCAGGTGGTACCGACGATGGCATAAGCAGGCCGGCACGACTAGAGGCGGCACCGCTGCGGCCACACAGCCGGAAACATTATAGCACTGGACGGGGACACGGCTGAGGCACACAGGCGAGCACGGCTAGAGGCGGCACGGCTGAGGCACACCAGGCAGGCACAGGCGACCAGGCACGTGCACGGAGGCACGGAGCCACAAGGCAGGGCTAGGCAAAGGTACAGGACAGAGACGCGTGCGATACCGCCCGGCAAAGCCTAGTACGAAAAATGCAAGAGCGCACGAAACATCAGAGGCAAGGCATAGAGGAGTAGACAGGACCCTGCGCATGCAAAGGACATGCCAGGGGCAAAGTACAAGGCGAGGGGCACGCCAGGGACAGGGCACAGAACGGAGACTTGCACGTATAGACAGACACGTCAGGGACAGAGTCTAGCAGCGGAGCGTAGGCCAGTGCCGGGCCAAGGGAGAACCTTGGGACTAGAAAGGGTACAGAGCGGAGGCCTGCACGTGTAGGAGACACGACAGGGACAGAGTCTAGCAGCGGAGCATAGGACGAAGCCCAGAGCCGGGCCAAGGGAGAACCTTGGGACTAGACAGGGTACAGAGCAGAGGCCTGCACGTGTAGACAGACACATCAGGGAGGGACAAGGCAGAGCAAGGCTAGGTACGGAACAAGGCATAGCAAAAACAGGCAAGGCAGGGAACATAGGAAGTACTACATGACAAAGCAAGGCACGGACAAACATGGCACGAAGGACAAACACTAGACAAAGCACAAGACAAGAGATGGAATACAAGCACGGAGCGTGTGCAAAGACGCACAACAGAGCAGTGTGCAAGGGCACAGAATAGAGGGAGAAACCCCACAGACCAAGCAGCCATGCAGAGAAGCAACACAATACTCAGGCCCTGAGCATAGGAAGGGGCGGTCTGATATAGGGCGTAGCACCACCACTTCCGGGTCAGAACCAGGGAAGAGTTTCCAGTTCAGATCCTCTAGGATCACAGAGCGCAGTCACATGATCAGGATTTCAGACCTGCAGAGACGATTGCAGAACCAGACAGTGTAGGATCCTAGGAAAGGTCACATGATCAGGGTGTAACAACCCTGCTGGCATCACTGCATGGCCTCCCATCCCCCGCACACCAACTTACTTTCTGCTCCAAGCCATGCTGTGAATTCTGTCTGTTGCCAGCTCTGTGCCTCTGCTCTCCATGTTTCCAGACTGTGTGTATAGGGGGGCGGCGCCTGAACTCTCTGGTTCTTATGCAGTCAGGGTGCACCTGTGTAATCTGTCCCTTACCAATCACCTAGAGCCCTTGACTATTTAGTTTCGCCACACCCACTGACCTTTGCCTGTGCAATGTCTATACTCAGTTAGTATCTTGCTGCTGAGGAAGCCAGGCCCTGTTCTGTGTATCTCCTCTGTAGGAATACTCTTTGTCTCGCTTTGTATCTTGTCCGCCTGCCAGGAGGCAGAATATCCTGGTCCTTGAGTCTTGTTCCCAGTGCCTTGTCTGTTCTCTGTCCGCCTGCCAGGATGCAGAATATCCTGGTCCCTGTGTCTTTGTCCCGGTGTCTCTGTCTGAACTCAGTCTTACCTCTGTCTGTCTGTCTGTCAGTCTCCTTGTTTGTGGTTCCTTCTCTGTCGTGTCTTTCCTTGTGTCCTCGCAGCTTTATCTGTGCATCTGCACCCTCGCAGCTTTATCTGTGCATCTGCACCCTCGCAGCTTTATCTGTGCATCTGCACCCTCGCAGCTTTATCTGTGCATCTGCACTCTCGCAGCTTTATCTGTGCATCTGCACTCTAGCCGCTTTATCTGTGCATCTGCACTCTAGCCACTCTGCACGGCTCCCTTGCCGCTCTGCCTGCTCTGCACTCCTGCGACTCTGCCTGCTCCGCACTCCTGCGGCTCTGCCTGCTCCGCACTCCTGCGGCTCTGCTTGCTCCGCACTCCTGCGGCTCTGCCTACCTGTACCTCCTGTGTGAACAGGTCCAAACCTGTTTCATCATATTCCACTCCTTCCTGCCTATATCCATACCTGCACCTCCTGTGTGAACAGGTCCAGATCCTGTTCCAGCATACACCACTCCCTCCGGCCTACACCTGCTGTGTGAACAGGTCCCTACCTGCTCCTTCTCCAAGCCGTGCCCGCCTGTCCTGTGTCTCCAAGCCGTGCCCGCCTGTCCTGCGTCTCCAAGCCGTGCCCGCCTGTCCTGCGTCTCCAAGCCGTGCCCGCCTGTCCTGCGTCTCCAAGCCGTGCCCGCCTGTCCTGCATCTCCAAGCCGTGCCCGCCTGTCCTGTGTCTCAGCCGTGCCTGTCGTGTCTACCTGCCTGCCTGTCTAGCCTGCTTGTCACTCGCACCTGTCCAGGTGTCCTGTTCCCGAGTGGGATCAGCAGCCACAGCCAGACACCACCCTGGAGTGGCACCCGGCAGCTACCTGCCGCACAAGCCTGACCTCACCATCAGAGGCTCCAGTGAAGACCAAGGTAGCTGCCGTAGTTATGCCCCTTCCAGGGTAGTCTGGTTTGTGGCACAGTGGGGCCACAACCCCCCGGCTCGTGCCATTCAGCCAAGGTGCGAGCGTGACACAGGGTTTCTAGACATGCAGAGACGATTGCAGAACCGGACAGTGCAGGATCCTAGGAAAGGTACATGATCAGGGTTTCTAGACATGCAGAGACGATTGCAGAACCAGACAGTGCAGGATCCTAGGAAAGGTCACATGATCAGGGATTCTAGACATGACGAGGTGATCACAGATGGCAGAGCAGAAACGCAGGCATCCTGCAGCTCAACAGACATGAGGTAAGTGTGCACACTGCTCTAGGGAACATGCAGGATAGCAGACACGAGATGCGCGTGCACACCGCTCCGGGGGTTCTTGAGGCAAAACAGACATGGCGGACATGACAGACATGGCGAGCGTAACACTGCAACCTCCTGCTCTGTGGCCTCCCCTCTACCACTGTCGCACCCCTCCAATCTATTCTAAACTCTGCTGCCCGACTAATCCACCTGTCCCCCCGCTATTCCCTGGCCTCTCCCCTCTGTCTATCCCTGCACTGGCTCTCCATTACCCAAAGACTCCAGTTCAAAACCCTAACCATGACATACAAAGCCGTCCACAACCTGAGTCCTCCAAACATCTGTGACCTCGTCTCCCGGTACTTACCTGCACGAAACCTCCGATCCACACAAGATCTCCTGTACTCCCCTCTTATCTCCTCTTCCCACAATCGCATACAAGACTTCTCCCGCTCATCCCCCCTACTCTGGAACTCTCTACCACAACATATCAGACTCTCGCCTACCATGGAAACCTTCAAAAAGAACCTGAAGACCTACCTCTTCCAACAAGCCTACAACCTGCAGTAACCACCGATCCACCAAACCGCTGCACGACCAGCTCTACCCTCGCCTACTGTATCCTCACCCATTCCTTGTAGATTGTGAGCCCTCGCGGGCAGGGTCCGCTATCATCCTGTACCAGTCGTGACTTGTATTATTTAACATTACTGTACTTGTACTGTATGTATTCTGTATACCCCTCCTCACATGTAAAGCACCATGGAATAAATGGCGCTATAATAATAACTGTGAACATTTGGTTTCTTTTCATTGTGAAACAAACAACAAAAAGGATAAAATAACGGAAAACTTCAGTGTGCATAACTATTCACTCCCCCACCTCTAAAGTCAGTACTATGTAGAGCCCCATTTTGTGGCAATTACAGCTACAAGTCACTTTGGATAAGTCTCTATGAACTTTCCATATGTGGCCACTGGGATTTTTGCCCAATTCCTAAAGGAAAAACTGCTCCAGCGCCTTAAAGTTAAGATGGTTTCCCATGGTGAACAGCAATCTTCAAGTCTGATATCAGATTGTCAATTGGATTAAGGTCTGGGCTTTGACTAGGCCACTCCAAAACATTTACAAGTTTCCCCTTAAAACACTCAAGTGTTGCTTTAGCAGTATGCTTTGGATTGTGTTGTTGGAAGGTGAACCTCCGTCCCAGTCTGAAATCACTGAAACAGGTTTTGCTTAAGAATGTCTCTGTATTTTGCACCATCCATCTTCCCTCTTGACTTGGACCATTTTCCCTTTCCCTGCTGCCAAAACATACACTGACATGATACTGCCACCTCCATGTTTCACTGTGTGGATGGTGTTCTTCGGGTGATGAGCTGTGTTGGTTTGGCGCTAGACACAGCATTTATCTTGTTGGCCAAAATGTTAAATTTTGGTGTCATCTAAGGACAGCACCTTCCTCCAAATATTTGATTAGTCTCCCACCTGTATCTTGGCAAGCACAAGACGAGCCTTACAATTTTTGGTGTGTATATGCTGACAGACTATGTGACACTTAGCTTGCACACAGGTGGACTTCCATTTGCTAAACATGTGACATATGAAGGTAATTGCTTTCACCAGAAATTTTTAAGGGCTTCATAGCAAAAGGGGTGAATACATATGCACATGCCTATTTTTAGCTATTTATGTCATAAAATAATTTTTGTCTATATATATCACATTTCCCCATCTTGGATTATTTAGTGCTGATGCATCACACACAAATCGGATTACAAAAATATTTAAACACAGGTTGTAATGTAACAAAATAGGTAAAACAACAAGGGGGTGAATACTCTTGCAATCCACTGTATTAAAACGCTTCTTATTTTCAAGAGTTCTACTGATTTATGACAAAAAAAAACAGTTATTCTTTAAGCAGCAGAGAGAGAGCTACTGATTACAGGTAGATTCTGGCTATTTAACACATCAGGAACCGGCTCTGAATGGAACAGACACCATGAGCTTCCTAGCCTGTGCATGTACTCCTAGTCTTGGCGTAGCTATATAGCTATCTCCATATGTGCCAAAGGGTTAAAAAAAAGTATAAAAAGGAATAGACTAAGGAATTGCTTATACTTGGCAATTATGTTGCTGCTTTCATTTTTAGGGTTTGTGCAGACGACCGTATTATTGGTCCACATACGATCCGACAAAACATCAGATCGCACCAGGACTGTGCAAGTCTGATTTTTTTTTTTCTTGAACAAGATTGGTCCAGGAAAAAAAAAATCATACTATGAACAATTTACATCAGATGTACAGATCGCTCTTGGCAATACAAGTCAATGAATCCGAGGAAACTATCGGACTGCACTCAGATTACATCTAAGTGCAGTCTGATTTTCACAGAATGGACAAGATGGTGCCATTTTTTTTCTCCATTTTCACCTCATCTGAGAAAATTGGATCGCGCTATGACCACACTATAGCAATATCTGCCTCATACTTTCAGATGAGAGAATACACACTCGTCTGCACCTGCGCTTAGGGAAATCTGTCACTGCTCCAGTTGAGTGACAGGTGTTTACCTATGTTCATACACTGGAGAGCCCTGTAATTCACCTGGATAGATTGCAGGGAAAAGCCGACCCGTCAATCTGTGTTTTCTCCGAAAAGTCAGAACATTTCAGAGTAAGGTATACCTGGTAGCAATCAGGCCGGTTTCACACGTCAGTGGCTCCGGTACGTGTAGTGACAGTTTTGTCATGTACTAGAGACACTGACACACATAGACACATTAAAGGGAACCTGTCACCTATTTTTTGGTATATAAGATGCGGCCACCGCCATCAGGGGCTTATCTACAGCATTCCGCAATGGGAATCAAAGAAGAGGACGTCATCGCTAGAAGAAAGATGGGAGGCGCTGGACCGGACCGCGACACCCCCCGGACCGCCCCTGGGTGAGTATAATATAACTCGTTTTTCTTCTCTTTCAGGTTACATTGGGGGCTTATCTACAGCATTCTGTAATGCTGTAGATAAGCCCCTGATGGCGGTGGCCGCATCTTATATACCAAAAAAAGGTGACAGATTCCCTTTAACATGAATGGTTCTCTGCACATATCAACGTGTTTTCACGGACACACAGAACATATGCAAAACACGGAGACATGTCAGTGTTTGTGGGAGCGCACGGTCTGCAAAACATGCTGAATACGGCACATGAAGAACAGTTCACACTGTCCGTGTTCACGGATGGCCGCCGGGGAAGAAGCCGCTGCTGTAAGCCGCTGTTCCCCGGCGGCTGGTGCTGAACACGGCTGTCATTCTCTCCTGCTGTGCCGGCAACAGTGTGCAGGAGAGAATGAATGAATGAAAACCCGACTTGGGCCCCCCCCTCTGTTTGTGAACCAACCTGGCAAAACTCACAGCTGGGGGCTGCTATTCTCAGGCTGGTAAGGGGCCATTGATCTTGGCCCCCCCAAGCATAAAAACAGCAGCCCACAGCTGCCCAGAAAAGGCGCATTAGATGCGCCTATTCAGGAGCTTTGTTGGGTTCTTCCCACTTGCCCTGTAGCTGTGGTAAGTGGGATCATAAGGGGTTAATGTCACCTTTCTATTGTAAGGTGACATTAAGCTCGGCTTAGTAATGGAGAGGTGTCAAAAAGACACCTATCCATTACTAATCCTAGAGTTATTCAAGGGTATACACACAATAAGAACTAAGTCTTTTAATGAAAGAATACACTACACACAGTGTTTAAAGCTTTATTATACTCCTAATTCCATATCGACACCATTGTTCTCCTGTAAAAAATTATAAAATAATAAACCAACAATATCCATATATCCATAACTGTCCGGTGCTCAGTCAAGTCCCACGGCGTAATCCATCTCAGGGCTTAATAAGTTTACAGGTGGAGCGCTGCTAATGCGACTGCTCTGACTGTAAACTACTGGGGAATGAATGAGAAGCAGCTGGTGCATGCTCAGCAACTAGCGGTGATGTAATCTAATAGATGCGCCTTTTTTGGGCAGCTGCGGGCTGCTGTTTTTAGGATAGGGGTGCCAAGATCAATGGCCCCTTACCAGCCTGAGAATAGCAGCTCCCAGCTGTGAGTTTTGCCAGGTTGGTTCACAAACAGAGGGGCACCCCACGTTGGGTTTTCATTCATTCTCTCCTGCTCGCTGTTGCCAGCAGAGCAGGAGAGAAGAATGACAGCGGCGTTCAACACCTACCGCCGGGGAACAGTGCTTACTGTAGCGATTCTTCCCCGGCGGCCATCCATGTGGTCCTGATGTGGCACACGGTTGCCACACGGTGCCACATGGATATACCACGTATCGACACGGATAGCTCCGGTACCGGTTTTTCCGATACCGGAATTATCTGGACGTGTGAGACTGCTCTCACAAAGCAAGGCCCTCCCACCCTCAATCCATCATCATTTACTGTCTCCATCCCCCAGTCTCAATACATCATTTATTGCCCCCACCAATTCATTTGCTGTTCCCCACCTTCAAATCATAATTTTCTCTCCTCACCTTGAATTCATCATTTGCTGCCACCCATCTTCAATACTTAATTTGTTGTCCCTCTTCATAGAATCATAGAATCATAGAATCGTAGAGTTGGAAGGGACCTCCTGGGCCATCTGGTCCAACCCCCTGCTCAAAGCAGGATTCGCTAAATCATCCCAGTCAGATGTCTGTCCAGCCTCTGTTTGAAGACTTCCATTGAAGGAGAACTCACCACTTCTCGTGGCAGCCTGTTCCACTCATTGATCACTCTAACTGTCAAAAAGTTTTTTCTAATATCTAATCTGTGTCTCCTCCCATTCAGTTTCATCCCATTGCTTCTAGTCTTTCCTTGTGCAAATGAGAATAAAGTTGATCCTTCTACAATGTGACAGCCCTTTAGATATTTGTAGACAGCTATTAAGTCTCCTCTCAGTCTTCTCTTTTGCAAACTAAACATTCCCAAATCCTGCAACCTTTCCTCATAAGACAGGGTTTGCAGACCGGTCACCATTCTGGTCGCTCTTTTCTGAACTTGCTCCAGTTTGTTGATGTCTTTTTTAAAATGTGGTGCCCAAAACTGGACACAATATTCCAGATGAGGTCTGACCAAAGAGGAGTAGAGGGAAATAATTACTTCACGTGATCTAGACTGTATGCTTCTGTTAATACATCCTAGAATTGCATTTGCCTTTTTTGCTGCTGCATCACACTGTTGACTCATATTCAGTCTGTGATCTATTAGTATACCCAAGTCTTTTTCACATGTGCTGTCACTTAGCCCTATTCCTCCCATTCTATATATGCTTTTTTCATTTTTATTGCCCAGATGTAGTACTTTGCATTTTTCCTGTTAAAAACCATTCTGTTTGTTGCTGCCCACTTCTCCAGTTTATTTATATCTTTTTGAATCCTCTCTCTCTCTTCTCTAGTATTAGCTATCCCTCCTAGCTTTGTGTCATCAGCAAATTTAATCAGTTTACCCTCAATTCCTTCATCTAAATCGTTGATAAAGATGTTGAACAATGCAGGGCCCAGGACAGAGCCCTGTGGTACCCCACTTGAGACATTCTTCCAACTGGATGTGCAGCCATTTGCGACCACTCTTTGAGTCCGATCACTAAGCCAGTTATGAATCCACCTAACAATTGCCTTGTCCATTCCATACTTAGTCATTTTTTCAATAAGGATTGTATGAGAGACTTTGTCAAATGCTTTGCTGAAGTCAAGATATACTATATCTACAGCATTTCCTTGATCCACCCAATCAGTGATACCGTCATAGAAGGAAATTAAGTTAGTCTGACATGACTTATTAGTTACAAACTCATGCTGACTCTGTTTAATCACTTCATTCTTATCCAGGTATTGACATACATGTTGTTTAATAATTTGTTCAAAGATCTTTCCTGGTATAGAAGTCAGACTCACCGGCCTATACTTGCCTGGGTCCACCTTCTTCCCCTTTTTGAAGATAGGAACAACATTTGCTCTTCTCCAGTCTTCTGGCACTTCTCCTGTTCTCCAAGAATTTTCAAAGATTATGGAGAGGGGTTCAAAAATTTCTTCTGCTATCTCCTTCAGTACTCTGGGGTGTAATTCATCTGGACCTGGAGACTTGAATTCATTTAGGTTAGCTAAGTGTTTCCTCACAATCTTTCTGTTTATAGATATCCTGGATTCTTCTATTCCCTTAATAGGACAGTGAATAACAGTTGATGTTACATTTCCTTTCTGAGAGAAAACATGCAAAATAGGAATTTAAAAGTTCAGCCTTCTCAACATCCTGTCTTACCATTTCATCATTTTCATCCTGTAAAAATCCTATAGCATCTTTGACTTTTCTTTTACTTTTGACATATCCCCAAAATCCTTTATTATTGCTTTTGACATCTCTTGCAAGCCTCAATTCATTTTCAGCTTTAGATAATCTGATTTGTGCCCTGCAGGTTCTGCAGACAGCATTATATTCTTCTTTAGATATGCCTCCCTCTTTCCATTTTATAAACATTTTTTTCTTCCTTTTTAGCATGTGCTTAAGTTCTGTGTTCATCCATCCTGGTTTCCTTAAATGCTTCCTATTCTTCCCTCTTTTCGGAATTGTTAACAACTGTGCTTTGAGAATTTCATTTTTCAAGATTTCCCATCCCTCCTGGACATTTTTGTCTTTTAGGATATCCAGCCATTGGATCCCTCCAATTCTCTTTCTGAATCCCTTAAAATCTGCCTTTCTGAAATCTAACCTTGACGTCTGAGTCTTCACAGGTCTTCCGCCTCTAGTTATCCAAAATTCTAAAATAGCATGGTCGCTACCTCCTAAGGTCCCAGCCACTTTTACCTCCTCAACCATTTCCTCCCTGTTTATAAGGATTAGATCCAAGGTAGCAGTTCCCCTTGTTTTCTCCCTTACCTTTTGGAAGATAAAGTTGTCAGCAAGAGAGGATAAGAATTTCCTTGACCTGTTAGTTTTGCCTGAGAAAGTTTCCCAACAAATGTCTGGATAGTTGAAATCTCCCATGACAACTATGTCATATTTTTTGGAGAACTTGGCCATTTGATGCATAAAGAGTTCATCCATATCTTCAGCTTGCACAGGCGGCCTGTAGTAAATGCCTACAATGGTGTCCTTTCCATTGTTCTGTCCTTGTATTCTTACCCAAACAGTTTCCACAGAACTCCCAGTCTCTGAAGATTCAATCTCTGTGCAGTTATACGCATTTCTAACATACAATGCGACACCCCCTCCTCGTTTTTCAAGTCTGTTTCTTGGAAATAAGTTGTATCCTTCTAGTCTTGTATTCCAATCATGTGTATTGTCCCACCAAGTTTCAGTGATTCCAATGACATCATATTTCTTTTCCTGTGTTAGTAGTTCCAATTCTCCTTGTTTGTTGCCCATGCTTTGTGCATTAGTATAGAAACATTTTAGTTTGTGATTGGTTTCTCTTTCTCCAATATTTTTATTAATTAGATTCTTTCGTCTTTGTTCTTCCTTTCCACTTCTAATAGCAGAGTTCTCAATAGCATTTGTCAGGTGTATGGCTTTTTCTGGTCTTTTGCTTCCCTTCCCATGTTGTTCTAGTTTAAAGCTCTCCTTACAAGTGTAGCAAGGCGACTTCCAAATACATGCTTTCCGGTCTTCGTAAGGTGCACCCCATCTCTAGCAAGTAGTCCATCGTAAAGGTAGTTCAGTCCGTGATCCAGAAATCCAAATCGTTGCTGACGGCACCATCGACGTAGCCAGTTGTTCACCTGCAGAATCTTATTCCACCTCCTTGTTCCATGGCCATCCACTGGGAGGATGGAAGAGAAGACCACCTGCGCTCCCAGTTCTTTCACTTTCTTGCCTAAGTCTTCAAAGTCTCTGCAGATGGTTTCCAGGTCGTTTCTTGCGGTGTCATTTGTCCCCACGTGTAGTAGCAGGAATGGGTAGTCATCTGTAGGTCTGAAGAGTCCTGATATCCTGTCAGACACATCTTTAATTTTTGCACCTGGAAGACAGCACATTTCTCTTGAAGTTATATCCGGTCTGCAGATAACGGCCTCTGTTCCTCTCAACAGGAAATCCCCCATGACCACCACTCTCCGTTTCTTCTTCACAACATTTTTCTTTCTCCATCCGGGAGGACTCTGAAGGCGTACAAGGTTGCTGTTTGTTGGCAAAGTCTTATCCTGATGTATTTCTTCATCGTTTTCCTGCGTGAGAGCCTGGTACTGGTTTCTGAGCAGTATGGGTGCTGACTGCCTCCTGATCCTCCTGCTTCTCTGGGTCACATGTCTCCATTCCTCTGTTTCTTCAGGTGCACTTTGAATTTCTTCTCTTTCTGTAACATGAAGAGATAATTCTGCTCTGTCTAAGAACTCTTCACCTTCCTTAATGATCTTCAATGTAGCTAACCTCTCTTCGAGATTTTGCAACTTTTCCTCCAACAGGGACACAAG
This sequence comes from Dendrobates tinctorius, assembly GCF_039654945.1. Lineage (NCBI taxonomy): Eukaryota > Metazoa > Chordata > Amphibia > Anura > Dendrobatidae > Dendrobates > Dendrobates tinctorius. The sequence continues at coordinate 11,916,262 of NW_027361932.1, forward strand.
CTTGCATTTGTGGCATGTGAAGTTTGGCTTTTCCACTGGTAAATCTGTGAACATGTAGCAAGAAATGCAGCTCACCAAATGGCTCCTGGCCTCTTCCATCTTGAGATTTCTTAGAAACGATGAAAGATGAGCCAATTCCGATTTCCTCTTTTCAGCTGCAACGGCCAAAACCCAGTGATCGTTGAGCTCGTGGAGACTCTTCACTTATCCCAGAAGGCACTGGGAATATGCAAATGATCTCCTCAAGACTCTTCCCCTGACTCTTCCCCCTCCCTCAATTCATCATTTGCTATCCTCCGACCTCCACCTTCAGTAAATCATTTGCTCTCCCCCACCTTCAATATATCATTTGCTGTCCCTCGCCCCCCACCTTCAATTCATTATTTGTTGTCCCCCATCCTCCACCCTCAATTCATCATTTGTTGTCCCTCACCTTCAATTCATCAATTGCTCTCGCCCACCCCCAATTCATCATTATTTGCGCTCACTCACCTCAATACATCATCATTCGCTGTCCCCCACCATCAATTCATCATTATCTGCTCTCCCCATACCCATTTAATTTAAAAAAGTTTTTCATACTTACCTCTTATAAGATCCCCTGCAGCTCCACTTCTGGACTGGTATGCTGGCATGAGTACATCATCATGTAGCCGTCATCACCAGCATGTCACAGAAGAGGAGGAGGGAACTGGAACTGCGTGGCCATTCTGTTTTGACTGCCGTGGAGCTCCAGGAAAGCTCCCAGCACAGAGATGTGCTTCACCGCGGCTGTGCACCGGGTGGCGCACATTGTATTATTATACTCTGGGGCCTGGTGAGCAGAAGCAAAAGAGGGGGGCCCTGAACTAACTTATGTTCACTGGGCCCCGTGCACCAGTAAGGGCAGTAATGCCCTGATGGAGGCCCTGTGATAGTACCATGAGAGGCTTCATGGACCCTTATTATTCCAATTTCAGTAGCTTTGTGTTATCTCTGTAAAAAAATTTGTGTGAAATTTAGCTAAACCTTGACGGAACCTGATGTTTCCCTTCATAGATCAATGGGATAGATCTAGTGCCTCTGATGTCCTTCGTGTGGTGGATTGAGCAGAGTTGTAGCTTCTCCTTGTAGAAGCCACATACAAGTATAGGGCACTGTAAAGACATACCTTTGTAAATACACTAAGGCTGGGTTCACATAACGTTTTAGCAGCCCATTCAACGCATAGCGTTGACGGGCTGCTAACGGTATAGCATAACGCGATCGCGTTATGCTATACCAGCTAGCGCAGATGAATCATCTGCGCTAGCGGTGACGGAGCCTCAGACGCTGCAGTCCGCATCCGAGGCTCCGTCAGCGAATGACGGCACATCGCGAATGCGTGCCGCTTTACGGCATGCGTCGCGATGCGCCCGACAATGGGGCTCAATGGCGGCGTTAACGGACTGCGTTACACCGCAGTGTAGCGCAGTCCATCAATGGACTGCCTAAAATGCAGTGTGACCCTGGCCTAAGCCTGATTTATTAACCCCTTTGAGACGAAGCCCTTTTTCGTTTTTGCGTCTGTTTTTCGCTCCCCTTCTTCCCAGAGCCATAACTTTTTTATTTTCCTTCAATATGGCCATGTGAGGGCTTGTTTTTTTATGGGACGAGTTGTACTTTTGAACAACACCATTGGTTTTACCATATCTTGCACTCAAAAATGGGAAAAAATTCCAAGTGCGGTGAAATTGCAAAAAAAAGTGCGATTCCATAATTTTTTTTATTACCATGTTCACCAAATGCTAAAACTGACCTGCCTTTATGATTCTCCAGGTCATCACGAGTTCATAGACACCAAACATGTCTAGGTTCTTTTTTTATTTAAGTGGTGGGAAAAAAAAATTCCAAAGTTTGTTAAAAATAAAATAATTGCGGCATTTTCCGAGACCCATAGCGTCTCCATTTTTCGTGATCTCGGATTGGGTGAGGGCTTATTTTTTGCACACCGAGCTGACATTTTACCATTTTAGTGCAGATGCTTTCTTTTGCAATGTCGTGGCAACCAAAAAAAACATAATTCTGGTGTTTTTACTTTTTTTCTCGCTACGTCGTTTAGCGATTGGGTTCTTTTTTGTTGATAGATCCGGCGATTCTGAACACGGCGGTACCAAATATGTGTATGTTTAACCTTTTTTTTATTGTTTTATTTTGAATGGGGCGAAGGGGGGTGATTTGAACTTTTTTAAAAAAAATTTTTTTTTTTACTTTTGCAAGCTTCAATAGTCTCCATGGGAGAGTAGAAGCTGCTATAATCCGATCGGCTCTGCTACATACAGGCGATGATCAGATCACCTGTATGTAGCAGAATTACTCACTTGCTATGTGCGCTGAACACTGGGCGGTTCTCACAGCAAGCCGGTAGTGACAACCATTGAGGTCTCCGAGAGACCTCTGGTTGTCATGCCAACCCACCGGTGACCCATGATCACATGACGGGGGTCACTGATGGGCGGATTTCTGGTCCGATGGCCGGAAACGCACGGTAAATGCCGCTGTCAGAGTTTGACAGCGGCATTTAACGGATTAATAGCCGCGGGTGCATTGCGATTCCACCCCCAGCCGTTCCTGGCATATGCCCACCGCCGGAGCCCACATCAAAGGGAGATAAGCGACATGTGCAGTACTAGTACTACTTGGTTGCCATGATCAACAGAAACCATTTTGATAAATGAAGCTCATTGCATCCTTTACCTTGCCCAGAGGCACAATCATGGCCAAAATTATTGGCACCCTTGAAATTGTCCCAGAAAATGAAGTATTTCTTCCAGAAAATTACTGCAATTACATATGCTTTGTTATGCACACATTTATTTCCTTTGCGTGTATTGGAAAAAACAAAAAAAAAACAGGAGAAAAAGGCAAATTGGACATAATTTCACACAAAACCTCCAAAATGGTCAGGACAAAATTGTTGACACCCTCAAATTAATATTTAGTTGCACACCCTTTGAAATAAATAACTGCAATAATTTGCTGCCTATAACCATCAGCAAGCTTCTTACACCTCTCAACTGGAATTTTGGACCTCTCTTTTGCAAACTGCTCCAGGTCTCTCATATTTGAAGGGTGCCTTCTCTCATCCGCAATTTTAAGATCTCTCCACAGGTGATCAAACGTGTGACAACACAGCATTTAATCTTAATTATCCAGACATCTGTTTTCAGTAAGCCAGGAGGCATAGACTTATCTTTTTGTTGACTCTTCTTGTAGATTGAATTGATATTTGTAAATTGATGAATGGTTGTTATTTACCTCTTATATCAGCTCTTACAGTTTATTGTACTGTTCTCTTTGCAAAACAGGGATGCAGGGTCACTGAACAATGATGTTTGCTGATATGTTGATTATAAATTATACCAGGCCATGTAGTTTGATGACTTGCAAATATTGAAGGATAAACTATGAATTAAAATGCAGGTTAACTTCATCATCCATTCACCTTGACCTGTGGGTGACGGCTTGAAGGACAATAGTTGTGAACTTTAAAAAGGGGATATGCCTCAATAACAGGACATCCAGAGATAGAAAGAACCAGACACTTTACAAAACCACAGCCATTAAGAATCTACAGGATGTCAGCTGTGGGGACCATGGCCCCAGCTGGAAGAACACAGATCTGTCCCATTGACCATATAAATCCTCATCAGAGACAGCTTGAAGAATCCAGGTTGGGACAATAAGGTCACCTGGCCACTCTCTGTGGTTGCCTGCCAAAAGCAGGGTGCCACTTGTGGGGGTAGTCAGCCCTGGAAGCAGCTCTAATCCTGGCGAGTCAGTGGAAGGACCGACACTGTTATTTGCGCCATCTTGGGTATTTGCTGGGACTGCTCTATATGTTATTGTTTGTTGGTGATTAAATAAATTATTGCCACACCGTTTTATCCTCACCCTGTGTTGTCTGAGTAGTATTATGCCTATGGTAAAAGGAGAGCGGGCGTTCAGTAGGCTGATCCCTGGTCCATGGCGACTAGAGCAACCTCTGACCCATTTCTCCACAAATGGGATTTAGCTCCAGACTCATTGCTGGTCACTTCAGAACTCTCCAGTGAATGTTGCCATTCATTTCTAGGTACTTCTTCAAGTTTGGGGTCATTGTTCTGCTGGAAGACCCATGACCTAGAAAGCAAACTTGGCTTTCTGACACTGTGCACTACATTGCGGCCAAAAATCCTTTAGTAATATACAGCTTTCACGATACCTTGCACACATTCAAGGCACCCAGTGCCAAAGGAAGCAGAACAACCCCAAAATATCTGTGAACCTACACCATATTTTACTGTAGGTGCTGTGTTCTTTGTAGGCGTTATTCCATTTTTGGTAAACAATAGAATCAGGTGCTTTACCAAAAAGCTCTATCTTGGTCTCATCAGTCCACAAGATGGCCTGTGGGACAGAGTTTTCAGCCCTTCAGCTTGCTCAGTTTGTGGACTAAACTGGAACAGTGAGAGGGCTGGATGTTGTCCAGGGGCCACACTTTGCCCAGTTCTGACCTAGATAAAGTAATTAACCCCTTACTGCCACTGTCAGTTTAAAAGTTTGCACTTTCGTTTTTTTTCTTTGCTCACTTTTCTTCCAAGAGTCATAGCTTTTTTATTTTTATTTCTATACAGCCACATGAGAGGTTTTTTTTCTGGGATAAGTTGTAATTTTGAATTGCAATATTCATTTTACCACAAAACATAATGGAAAATAATTCCAATTGCACTGAACTAGGAAAAGAAAAAAAAAAGTTATTTCACTATTGTTTTTTGGGTTTTGTTATTACGATGTTCAGTGTAGTATTGACCTAGCAATATGATTTTTCAGGTCAGCATGGTTATGGTGATACCAGACTTGTATTTTTGTTTTTTATTAAACTTTGCTTATGTTGGTACATTTTCCCCCCTGTATTCTGTATTGAGCCAGAGAAAATGAGTTCTTTTTTTAAGTGCAGAATCCCAATGTTTCTGTCCTAAACAAAAATGCATCAAAAACACATAAAAAAAACTTGAAAAGCAGAGAAGATTGCTATTGCATATTATGATGCAGAACAAAATTGTAGGATACAAACCAGCATTTTTTCACATGGAAACATGGTCTTACACTTAAATCACACTTGTATTTTTTTAAATCAGTTATTCGCCTGGTTCACAGTAAAATTTGGGCCAGTTACATCCGTAAACTGCAGACTTGACTGACTACATGTTCTTGTCTGCATAGTCGTAGGGTGAAGGAGCTGCCTGCTATTGATGCCATGAAAATGTTTGTTTTTCACATGTATCTGTCTAATATTTGTTTGTCAGAACGAACAGCAAGCAGCCTAGTAAGTGATACATCGCTGGAATCAGGGTCTCTGCACCTACATTATACTGCTCTCAGATCAGATAGCAAAAAACTGGTGATATAGTAAATGTTCTCCTTAAAAGAAATCTTAGATTGCCTTCAATGAAAGCCTCTCACCAAGCCCACTAGCTGCCTACCACACATGACAGCGGTCCCAGGGTTTTTTATTTCTATTTTTCATGACACCCACTAATAATGCTACACTAGTTCTGTAATCCAATCAGTTTAGGGATTATTCTGAATCATTTGGATACAAAGTGACTCAGTGGTTAGCACTGTTACCTTACAGCCAGGGGCGTAACTACCACGGTCGCAGCGCCCGGGGGGAGTCAGGGGCTCAGCAGGTCAGACCGTGATATCTCCCAACCGTGCCGATTTTCGCGGGATAGTCCCGTTTTTGCCACCCCCCCATGCACCCCATCCTCAACCCTCCCATATAGACACACTGCAGCCAGCCCCCTACAGCCTGCAATGAAGTCCTTTTCTGTGCGCACAGGACCTGTGATGAGGTCACAGGAGGGGAGGAGTCAGGGCTCACATGATCAGGAGCCTTGCTGTCTGCAGGACTCTGCTGTGCAGGTTGTCATGATGCTGAATGAGGTAAAGTTTCTGTGTGGGGTCAGTGGGGGGGGGTTACAGGGTGGATGTAGCAGAGCTGTGTGTGTACGAGGTGTATGGAGCGGAGCTGTGTGTGTACGGGGTGTGCGGAGCGGAGCCGTGTGTGTACGAGGTGTACGGAGCGGAGCCGTGTGTGTACGAGGTGTGTGGAGCCGTGTGTGTACGGGGTGTACGTAGTGAAGCTGTGTGTGTACGGAGTGTGTGGAGCGGAGCTGTGTGTGTACGGGGTGTGCGGAGCGGAGCCGTGTGTGTATGGAGCGGAGCCGTGTGTGTACGAGGTGTACGGAGCAGAGCCGTGTGTGTACGAGATGTACGGAGCGGAGCCCTGTGTGTACGGGGTGTACGTAGTGAAGCTGTGTGTGTACGGAGTGTGTGGAGCGGAGCTGTGTGTGTACGGGGTGTGCGGAGCGGAGCCATGTGTGTACGAGGTGTACGGAGCAGAGCCGTGTGTGTACAAGGTGTGCGGAGCGGAGCCGTGTGTGTACGGGGTGTACGGAGTGGAGCCGTGTGTGTACGGGGTGTACGTAGTGAAGCTGTGTGTGTTCGGGGTGTGCGGAGCGGAGCCATGTGTGTACGAGGTGTACGGAGCAGAGCCGTGTGTGTACGAGGTGTGTGGAGCCGTGTGTGTACAAGGTGTACGGAGCGGAGCCGTGTGTGTACGGGGTGTACGTAGTGAAGCTGTGTGTGTACGGAGTGTGTGGAACGGAGCTGTGTGTGTACGGGGTGTGCGGAGCAGAGCCGTGTGTGTACGGAGCGGAGCCGTGTGGGTACGAGGTGTATGGAGCAGAGCCGTGTGGGTACGAGGTGTACGGAGCGGAGCCGCGTGGGTACGAGGTGTACGGAGCGGAGATGTGTGTGTATTTTGGCATGGGGGGGGCCCCATTTGAAAGTTCGCACCGGGGCCCATAACTTTGTAGTTACGCCACTGTTAACAGCGCTGGAGTCCTGGGTTCAAATCCCACCAAGGACAACATCTGCAAGGAGTTTTTATGTTCTCCCCGTGTCTGCGTGGGTTTCCTCTGGGTACTCCGGTTTCCTCCCACATTCCAAAAACCTACTGATAGGGAATTTAGAATTAATGGCGCTATATAAGCGAGTAAAATAAACAAATACCCTGTTGATACAATGTAAAAAAAAGTATGTGGTATCAATAACAGTTCAATGCAATATTATTGTGGAATAGTCTTTATAATTTACAAAAACATCTTAATGTTTTGCGTCCTCGTATTGCAAACACAATGTATTTAGAGAACAGCACATGTTTTATAATTTATGATCCAACACACTGACAAGTGGAGACTCGGCGCCATCTCTGTTGTAGTCACAGATTACTACCACCCTCTAGTGTTCAGTTGCGGCACTTCATCTCTTCTCTTCTACCAATACATACGGAAGTGCCTTCTTTATGTACCTGTGCTATACCATGGGCTGGTTTTTTCCAAGATTACTAGTTTTGTAATAAAATAAGAGTATATCTTAGTAAAACATGTTAACATCAAATGTTTCTATACCCAGTGCCTAAATGATTTATTAAAGTGACCAATTGGTTGTGTATTACATACAGCTGGTTTTATTATCTCATGCATAAAAAATTAGTATACATACTTTATTTTTACTCCAAAATACGCGTAACAGGTTGCACAATATCTGAAAAAAACTAGCCAACTGCAGGGATTTTTTAAATAAGGCGATCCATAGATACTTGCCCACTGTCACCCTTGTGGATCCAGCGCAGGCTGCACATAGCAGGTGTCTCTCACTTTGGGTCCTGCCTGTACTGGGTATAAGAAGGCGATCGCAGCGGTCTATGGCCCATCTATTATTTTAGATGCATCACTGTGGTTGGCGAGGTTTTTGTTTGTTTTTTTAACATGTTATATCAAAACTACAGCAAGAACGCCAGTAAGTGACCCACCGATAGTTTCAGGGTTTTTGGGGCTGCTCTCAGACAGGGCAGCAAGTTCCTGCTGACTGATCCTCTTTAAACAAACTCCTTTGTATAAATTGTTATGATATGAACATTGTGAAGAAATTCCAGAGCTCACTCGCTCTCGGTTATTTTCATAGCTTTCAATTCATAATAGGGATGTCACTAGCAGAGCCACTGAAAATATACGCCTGTGAAATCTGCATGCTGCTGGGGAAGGTTTAAATCAAGTTTACACAGTTTAGAGGCAGAGTGCTTTTTTTTTAATTAATCAGAGGTCAGCTCAGGACATGACAAAGAATGGAGAGGTCTGTAATTTTTATTGTAGGTTAAACAAAAATCCAAGAAAATCACATTGTATGATTTTGAAATAATTAGTTTGAATTTTAAAGTATGACATAAGTATTTGCTCACCTACCAACCAGCAAGAATTCTGGCTCTCACAGACCTGTTAGTTTTTCTTTAAGAAGCCCTCCTGCTCTGCCCTCATTATCTGTATTAATTGCACTTGTACTCAATCACGCTCCAACCTCTCCCCCATGGCCAAAACCAAAGAGTTGTATAAGGACACCTGGGACAAAATTGTAGACATGCACAAGGCTGGGATGGGCTACAAGACAATAGGCAAGCAGCTTGGTGAGAAGGCAACAACTATTGGCGCAATTATTAGAAAATCGAAGAAACAAGATGACTGTCAATCTTCCTCAGTCTGGGTTTCCATGCAGTATCTCACCTCATGGGGTAAAGAATCTAAGAAAGGCCAGGAATCAGCCCAGAACTACAAGAGGACCTGGTCAATGACCTGAAGAGAGCTGGGATCACCGTCTCAAACATTACCGTTAGTAGCACACTACGCTGTCATGGATTAAAATCCTGCAGGGCACGTAAGGTCCCCCTGCTCATGCCAGCACATGTCCAGGCCCGTTTGAAGTTCGTATTTGGGAGGAAGAAGAAGGATGAGTACAACCCCAAGAACACCGTCCCAACAGTGAAGCATGGTGGGTAAAATGTCATACTTTGAGGGTGCTTTTCTGCAAAGGGAACAGGATGACTGCACCATATTAAAGGGAGGATAGGTCATGTATCATGAGATTTTAGCCAACAAACTCCTTCCCTCAGAGTAAGAGCATTGAAGATGGGTCTTGCAGCATGACAATGAGCCGGAACACATAGCCAGGGCAACTATGGAGTGGCACCGTATGAAGCATTTCAAGGTCTTGGAGTGGCCTAGCAAGTCTCCGAACCTAAACCCCATAGAAAATCATTGAAGGGAGCTGAAACTCAATGTTGCCCAGTGACAGTCCCGAAATCTGAAAGATCTGGAGAAGTGAGCAACAATCCCTGCAGCAGTGTGAGCAAACTTTGTCAAAAACGACAGGAAACATCTGACCTCTGTACTGTAATTGCAAACAAAGGTTTATTTGCCAAATATTAAGCTCTGTTTTACTATTGTACTATTGTATCAAATACACTGTAGGTCTATGGGTACAAACAAAACCTAAGATAGAAACAAAATGACTGGATACACCTTGGCTTTGGTGGGATGACTTTTACTTTTTTTTTTTTTATCAAAACAGTGTTTACTAAGTACCCTATGTTATTTATATGCACTATTGATTTTTACTTGCAGCAGGGTACATATATTTTCATTTTGTTACTGTCTTAGGTTTTGTCTATTTAATGGCCAGTGTGAACATGCTCCTCCTACACATTGCATGTATACCAACTTACCAACTTATCCTCCAGTTCATTTCTTTTGGTTTTGCTTTAAGTCTATGGGTATGCAAAATTGGAGCAAATAAGGAACATCAGTATTACATTCAATTTTTACCGATAAAGTACCATTATTAACACAGGAAGCTGTATTTGATCATGTACATTTCGATATGTTGATGTATCACTAATGGATGTCACACGGACGTAAAATATGAAGACACAGTTGTCACAAGGTTGAATAATATGGACTTTAATGACAATATGGATGAAAATAGGATGATTTTTCAACCGCTAGTCTGAACTCAGCCTAAAGTCAGATAGCTCAGACATATAGGTAGTCTAAGCCATATATATGTAGAAAATTCAGTCCATAAAAAACTGCCTAAGAGCAATGCATCCATGAGAGAATAACTCCACGCACAGAGTCCAATAGAGGACAGATGCTATACACAACCATACAGGCTCGGTGCAGTGGAAGCTTTTTAACCCATATAAATGTTCATGTCAGTGTTTGACATCCATATTCATCTGCAATTAAAATAAAACTAATTAAAGGCCCAATTCAGTTTCCTATGTAGTAGTAAATGCACCTATTTTCAGAATTGGATGGTTTAAAATTGTGCACTGTTTGGTTTCTACAGCCGCTCTGTATCACTGTACAATTGCTGGCTGCAGAATGAGTGCATTTGTCAGTAAGTTCCCTTTAAAAACAAATCAAAGTTAATTTTTCAACTGGTAATAAATTAGTTTAGAAAATCATTCAGAAACAAATTGCTAAGTGTTACAGACACTCAGCATCGGACTGGAGTACCTTGGGCCCACCAGAGAAAAATCATTCTTGGAGCCCACCATCATACCTCCCAACTTTTGAAGAAGGGAAAGGGGGACAAAGGTTTTGGGGTGCTGCGGCAAGTTTTAGGTCACACCCCGACCACACCCATTTCACAGCTAGTCACACCCATGGCCACGCCCCAACCACACCTATTTAGCACTGCTGATCACACTGACTGGCACTGAGGGCACAGTGGCTGGCATTATGGGCACAGTCAGTGGCTAGTACTGTGGGCACTCTGACTGGTACTGAGGAAAAGAACAGAAAGAGAAAAAAGAAAGGAGAGAGAGAGAGAAAGAAAAAAAGAGGGGAAAGAAAGAACAGAGAGAGAGGATGAACAAATAGAGAGAAATAAAGAGGAGAAAGAAAAAAGATGGGAAGAAAGAACAGAGAAAGAAAGATGAGAGGGAAAGAAAGAAAAGAGAAAAAAGAAACAAAGAGTAGAGAGGGAAAGAAAGAACAGAGAGAGAAAGAGGGGAAGAAAAAGAACAGAGAAAGAACAGAGAGAAAGAGAACAGAGAGAGAGAAAGATTAGAGAGAGAAAGAACAGAGAGAGAAAAAGGAAGAACACAGATAGAAAGAAAGAAAGAGGGGAAAGAACACAGAGAGAAAGAAAGAGGGGAAAGAAAGAACATAGAGAAAAAAGAAAGAAAGAGAACAGAGAGCAAGAAAGAAAGAACGGAAAGATTAGAGAGGAAAAGAAAGATTAGAGAGGGAAAGAGAACAGAGAGCGAAAGAAAGATTAGAGAGGGAAAAAAGAAACAGAAAGAAAGATTAGAGAGGGAAAGAAAGAAACAGAGAGAAAGAAAGAGAGAGGGAAAGAAAGAACAGAGAGCGAAAGAAAGATTAGAGAGGGAAAGAACAGAGAGAGAAAGATTAGAGAGGTGAAGGAAGAAACAGAGACAGAAAGAAACAGAAAGAAAGAAAGATTAGAGAGGGAAAGAAAGAAACAGAGAGAAAGATTAGAGAGGAAAAAACGAACAGAGAGAGAAAGAGAAAGATTAGAGAGGGAAGGAAAGAATAGAGAGAGAAAGATACTATAGCAGCCCGGCTCCCATTGTAATGCCCACCTGAGCCTCCCAGTGCAGGACATATCATGATCCGCTCACATGGCCGACATCCCCGATTCCAAGGCGATCCCGCTGTCCGCGCTGTCGGAGGAGGACAGTGTGATGGATCTGAAGCATTCCCTGAAGTGCCTCCATGGTTCCGTCACAATCTCCTCCCGAAATTACCTCATTTCCAGCTTCCAGCACGTCACATCCGGTGGAACGTCACGTGCGGGTTTTTTGCGTTTTTGCAGCGTTTAACGTGCGATTTTGCTGCGACAGCATCCCATGCAATCCTATGGGATTCTGCAATGCTGTGCTAATGCTGCGGATTTTCCCGCGGCGGAATCGCATCATGGAAAAATACCCAGCATGCTCATTTTGCGGAATTGCGGTGATCCCGCACCCATAGAATTGCATTGTTCCGCTTACTTCCAGCATGTGGCTGTGCCCACCGTACGAAAAGTAAGCAGAACATTTGCCTGTAAAAAATAGAATAAAAAATGGTGTTATATTCACCTTCCGGCATCCCACGCAGCCTTCCCGGGCCTCAGCTACGCTTCCGTTCCCAGTAATGCCTTGCGAGACTTTTGATGAATTCGCGGTCTCGCGATAATGTAGCGGTCCCTATTCCTCGCGAAACCGCTATATTATCGCGAGACCGCAACGTCATCAAAGGTCTCTCAAGGCATTACTGGGAACGGAAGCGTCGCTGAGGCCCGAGAAGGCTGCGCAGGACGCCGGAAGATGAATATAACACCATTTTTAAAAAAAATTTTTTTTTTAACATTATATCTTTTACTATTGATGCCGCATAGGCAGCCTCAATAGTAAAAAGTTGGTCACACTCGTCAAACACTACGTTTGACGAGTTTGACCAACCTGTCAATCAGTTCTCCAAGCGATGCTACAGATCGCTTGGAAAACGCTAGCATTCTGCAAGCTAATTATGCTTGCAAATCGCTAGTTTTTCCACGGGAAAAATCGCAGGAATTTAAAATGCGAATTTCCAGCGGAATGGAATTCCGGAATTCTCACGGTAACTTCCGCGAGAGTTCCGCTACGTGTGCACATAGCCTTAAAATGCTCCCCAGGGCTCCGCCTTGTACTCCTGTGTCTGCAGGAAAAGTAAGCTCCCGGCTGGGACAGTGGGGCAGACTCTCAAGATCGGGACAGTCCCACTAGATCTGGGACAGTTGGGAGGTATGAATGCTCCCCACCATACACCTTGTACACGCACGGCTCCGCACACCTCTTACAAACACGGTTCCGCTTTGCCTCGCACACACATGGCTCCACTCCGTAAACCTCATATACACATGGCTCTGCTCCAATCCGTACACACACGGCTCAGCTCCGCACACTTCGTACACACAGGGCTGTTTTGTACACCCCGTACACCTCTTACACACATGGCTCCGCTCTGTACTCCTACACACATGACTCCGCTCCGCACACCCCATACACACGTGGCTCCACTTCGTACACCCCATACTCATGTGGCTCTGCTCTGTACACCTCGTACACACACACACACACACACACACACACACACACACACACACACACACACACACACACACACTGGTCCGCTCCGTACACCTTGTACACATACAGCTCTGCTACATTCACCCTGTAAACCCCTCCTCTCCTGCATACACAGAGGCCCCTGATCATGTGACTAAAGACTCCTCCCCTCCTATGACCTCATCACAGGTTTTGTGCACACAGAGCAGCCCAGCGACGTCATTGCTGGGATTTATAGGATGATGTGGAAATGGCTGGCACAGTACTCTCAGCTGGATGAGGGGAGTTTGCGCATAGTCTAGGAGTTGTGCCCAGTCGCCGATGCGCCTGACATCTGCACACAACATGGCCGGTCAATTTTAGGCACTATTGACATGCAGGCAGGGCAGGAACTATTGAAGGAGGTAGGGGCTTGGGGCGAGGCCCACCGGAGAATCCTCTGGTGGCTCAGTCCGACCCTGCAGACACTGTCGGAATTAGATCACTGACTGATTTACTGTTAATTCATTCTGAAACCAGCTATGTACAGCGATACCCAGAGCCAGTAGAAGCAAATAATTTAATCAAACCCTATCACAAGGACGCTTTGTAGCTCAAAACAATTGCATTTTAAGAAAAAAAGTCCATATCCTTTAATTAAAATGACATTGTTTTTCTTCCGAGGCGTGAAGTTTTTCAGCAATGGCCAAACATGTGAGCAGAAATATTATATGCAGAGAACTGGGAATTCTAATATTAGCAAAGTACAGCACATTCTCAAAGAAGCGCTTACCTTTTTTATATGATTGTTCTCTAGCAAACTTTTTTTTGCCTTTGTGTCTGAATTCAAGATGATTGTATACTACTTATGGTGTCTGTCAGCATAAAAAGGTCTCACAGTGCTAAATTCTTGGTATCTGTGAGGTGAGCAATTCACCATACATAAATCACTGCTTCCAACTGTATAGTTTGTAACAATTTATATGGAACTAATCCAAAACTTGATCACAGTGGAAAAGGAAATAGGTGGAAGCAGACTTTCCATCTTGTGTTCGATCAGTTCTTTGTCTGATGTTCAGCCCCCAGGGGGCAGTAGCGGTACCTGACATTAAATTGGCTGTAAAATCTATAAATATGTTTTATTGCAGAAATAAACAAAAGTGTTAGACCACAGGCATTATTGAGTAGCACATCTTCTAAGGTAAGCAAAGACCTGGGTAATGTTGGCAGACTTACTGATTACAGTACATCGCACTGGGATTTACAATGCCATTTAACTCATTACATATTCAACTTCATATACAGTAATTTGGCTCCAGAATCTACTACAAGAGCTACATGGAATGATTAATTAATAATTAACACATTTTTATTTGGAGTTTATTTCTTCTGTATAAGCATCCTGTGGTGTAATACTCAGTATCCATAGACTCGTATGGGGCTAACATTCCAAAGTGTCACTTTTTGGTTTATTAATATTATAAAGCTGCATTCGAGCCATGGTGACTTGATGGATGAACACTCTATAGGAAGATCGATCTTGTGTAAGCCTAGATAGGTCCCCCAGGGTCTTCTCTGCCGTTATCTTGATAAGATCAAGCCATCTGGTTGCTGGTAGTGATGAGCGAGTATGCTCATTACTCGAGATTGCTGAGCGTGCTCGGAGATTTAGTTTGTGTCGCAGCATCTGCATGATTTGCGGCTGCTATACATGTGGGGATTGCCTGTTTGTTAGAAAATTGCCACATGTATTCAGGCTGTCTAGCAGCCGCAGATTATGCAGCTGCGGCTACACAAACTAAATCTCCAAGCACGCCAAAATACTCGGATAACACCCGAGCATGCTCGGAAATCTCGAGTAACGAGCATACTTGCTCATTACTAGTTGCTGGTCTTCCTCTTCACCTTGTTCCTGCTATTCGTCCGACCATGATGGCCTTCTCTGGTGATTGCTCTATTTTTATGATGTGTCCAAAATAGACAAGTCGTAGCTTGGTGATCCTTGTTCCGAGTGACATATCTGGCTTGATTTGTTCTAAAATTGATTTGTTTGTTCTTGCGATCGCTGGTAAATATACACACAGAAAACTACTTGCAAATAAGTGAATATAAAATGTTATCCGAAGCAATTACCTATTAAGCTACGGCACAGACACACATAGATAAGTATTGCAAATAATGCCTCTCCCAATGGTTCAGGTAGGTCATTCCAGGTAGCTACGGATAATAGCATGGACCAAAATCCGACAATTTTCAGAAACACGGTTACCTTTGTGGTAACTTTTGCTTTTGTTTATACAAAAAAATGGGCTCTGACATTTTTCAAAACAGAACAAATTAGTTAGGTTTAGAAATATTTGGGCAGTGACAACTTTTTGCACACTAGATGTTTACCAAATAATTTTCCGGATAAAGTCATATAATCAATATGGGCTTAATGTGCAGTCTCAACGATAATTTGAGATTATTCACATTCTAATTGAAGATTTTATGAGTTAAAGCTCTTTAACCCCTTCCCGACATTGGACGTATCCAAACGTCATGGTCGGATGGTACTTACCGACTTTTGAAGTATGGCCAGGTCATATCTTTAATGCGGCACAGTAGTTGCAGTGCTAGAATTAAAATTCTGTTGCTATCTTGGAGCTGGGCACATGGATTTGTCTTCTCCCCGGGGGAGGCATTTCCCACCATCTCCCGCAACTACAAGGGCTGTAATTGACTGTTCAGTTTCAAACAGCGTTTCAGGCAATTAGAAGCCACAGACGTGGTGTGACCCGGCATTGACCACCCTTTACTTCCTCATTCTAGGTGCGTATTTGAACAGGGTGGTCACTCTGTCCCTCTGTGCACCATGCTGGGCCTTGTGATGCCCCAGAAGCCTGTGACATTGCAGTTCTTGCTGCTGCCTGCCTGTGCGCCTGTTGATTCTGCTGAAGAAAGAAGAGTCCCTAATTCCTCCCTGCTGCTTTCCTGATCTTTCCTAGCCCACCCCAATCCTTGCACCTTTCCCTCCTCCCCCCCATCCCCACTCCCCTTCTGACTCCAAGCACTGATCAGTACTTGATTGCTCCATTTTTGGCAGTTTATTTTTGTTTGTGTGTCCTGCAGCCGCAGAGTGTTGATCAGTGATGCAAATCACTGATCAACGTCCATACTTGCTGTTATCCAAGACTTTTTTTTTGTGCCTGTCCCTCCATGCATGTGTCCTGCAGCCGCTGAACATTGATCAGTGATGAAAATCACTGATTTTCATTCATGCTCGCTGTTTTCCAAAGGGCTTTTTTTATTCCCATTTTTGCAACACATCCGTGTGTGCGACATACAGTCGTCGAGTGCTGGTCAGTGACGAAGATCACAGACAGGCCTCAGTTTGTTTTTGTTTTTTTGTAAATTAAAAATTAAGTAAAAAAATCATTTACGGTAGATTAGTTGATAGGATTAGATTAGGGACAGTAAAAATATACAGTAGTAATTGTCGTTTACTATAGTATTTTTATACTGAATTGAGTCAGTGTCAGAGTGGGAAAAAAGAAACACATCTGTGCATACTTCCTACGTCTGTTCTAAAAAACTAAAAAAAAAAAAAAAAAAAAGTTTTACACCAAAAACATACACAACTAAGTCATCCTGCTCGTCCCAAACACGGTTTTCAGTGGAGGTGGCATACACATTCCTTGCCTCAGACACTGACTGTGAGGGAGAAGATGCCACCTTTCTTTATTTTTCATCTTACTCTTCCTCAAGTGATGCTGAATCACCACACAGGCACCTAAGGGCAGAAACTAAACCAGTGACCACCGTTACTGACCCTGTATGGACCCCCCGCCCCCGAAGATTATGAGCCACTGATTCCTGATTTTTTGGTGCAATCAGGAATCCAATTTGACACTACTATTGGCCTCACAGTAATGGACTTTTTCAAAGTCTTTTCTCTGAGAATTTTGTAAACCTCATGATGGCTCAAACAAATTTACACGCCCAGCAATTTCTGGAACAAAACAACCCCTGTAGATGCATTAGAAATTATGACACTTTGGGGCCTGGTCCTTCACATGGGGATAGTGAAGAAGCCAGTGCTTTGTCAATATTGGAGTGTTGATGTTTTGTATAACACTCCAGTGTTCCGCATGGCTATGACCCATAAATGAATTGAGGCAATCCACAAATTCTTGCATTATAATGATAATGCACAATGTCTTCCCAGAGATCACCCCAATTTTGACCGACTTTTCAAAGTTTGGCTGGTCATTGAACACTTCAGCAAAAAGTTTGGTGAGGTGTACATGCCCCACAGGGACATTTGCGTGGATGAATCCCTAATCCATTTCAAAGAAAGGCTCAATTGCGCTGTACAAACTGAGTGAGAGTACCTTGGGGTGCACCCCTGTCCTGGGAGTGAGTGGGAAAATTGTGTGGGTTTTGGTGCACTGCTGGATCAAGGTTATCACCTCTATATTGATAACTTTTATACCAGTGTGGAGAAGGTGACTTGACGGACAAACTTGACTGGAAGTAGGAGGGGACGATTTGTGCACTACACACGGAGATTGGCAATGACAGAAAAGTAACAGCAGGGTAAGACAGAAAAGGGAGTGCAGTACCGAAATTCAACCACAATATGGCAATGGGGAGTGTAGTTCAGGACTTAACATCAGCTTACGGCTATAGAAACTGCTTAGTCATGGGGGGGCGGGGAGATAGGAACCCAGGAGGGGAATTCCCAGTGAGAGAGGGGATAAATAGGACTGGTTGGGGTTCCAGAGAGGCTAATCCCGGGAGGAGCTCAGCAGAGGAAGACTCAGGACAGAAGACGGAGAACGGTGAAGAGCTCGACCAGGGGACTGACAGGAGAAGACAGTCGGGGGTGGCCCTGACACGACGTACCGCAGGTCAGACGAGGCCCCGGGGGTACCGGTTGGACGACGACCTCGGGCAGGTGAAGCACTGGTGGTAGATTGGTCTAGGACAGCCCCAGTGAAAGATCCGTGAGAAACGTCATCACGACTAAAGGAAAGGTGAAAGGTACCCGGGCCTGGAAACGGAGAGCTGTAAAGGAACTGCGGTGCATGGCTAAGGTCGTCAGGAGGACGGCCAATAAACCCGGATCTGTTACAACTGACTTCTGCCTCCATCTCGTCTTTGCCGCGTCCGGTCGTAGTAAGCAGTGGACAACCCCCAATCCCGGCCCCTACCACATTTGGCATAGTCGGCAGGATACGCCGCCGCTAATACCACACCTTCCGCGGCAGGCCTGCGCCAGGAGAACTTAAAAGGACTTGAGCTGCCCTCCTGTGGACTACAAATTTACCCGCCTGTGGATTACAAATTTGAGACTCGGTTCCGGATCCTGGGCTATCATTGGGAGATCCGGGGTGGTACCAGAAGCCGGACAACATGGCCATGGTACTTCATCGCCGGGAACAGGCCCGGGTGTTTGTAGCTGCTCTGGACGGACTGGGACCGTCTCCAATTTACCCCTGGGGGAGCGGTGTATGTCTGGAGACCGCCACCCCCTCATACTGGACACGGGAAGATGGGTGGAAAAGCCGACCATCGCCCCACCCAGGAGCAGGAGTGGCACAGGTGGGAAGGCCGGCTGCTTGGCGCCATTCGACTGCTGTACACCGGACGGGATGCGACGCTGCAGCTGCCGTGGCCTCGGACGCCTGGAATGGCAGTGGCGTCAAGAGGTCGAGTCTCGCTGGGAGACCTGCTTTCTGGAGCCATTGACAGCCCCCTGGACATCGAGCGGAGAGGAGGAGTGATGACGGGCCCTATGGGAGCAGTTGCTGAAGACATCATCTGGGAGCCTCTCTGCGGGACCCACGAGCCTGGAGGCTAGCCCTGCCGGATGGCGGGGTGAAGACCGGAGGTTGCGGGAGGAGTCGTGGGGTGGCCTGTCGGAGGCCGCGGCGCCGGGGAAGGTGAGAGGTCCCCTGGCTCAGCCGGCGGCTCTGCGACCGGCCCCCTCCACCCGGCCTCCCCGCGCGGCCTCCTGCGTTCCTGTGGGCCCGGCTACAGAGGGCTCTGCGGCCTCCACCGGGCTGAGCGGCGCCTCTGTTCACGTCCCCGAACCACCCTGCCCGGCGGCACCACGTCCGGTGTTGCCAGTGCGGAACCCACCGGTGACCGTTCCTGCTGCATTCCATCTTGCGGCGGCGGCCTATCCACCGCAACCTGCCGCCGCTCCGGTCCCATCTGCAACTCCGGTTGTGGCCTGCTCCGCGGCCGCATCTATGTCATCCCCGGAGTCGGTTGCGGCCTGCTTGTCGGGCTCTGCGGCCTACCCGCCAGGACCCGTGGCCGCCCCTGCTCACCGCCCGGCCCCAGCATCTGCTGGGCCGCCGGAATCTGCGGCCGCCTCTGCCCCTCTCTCAACCCCGGCCGTGTCCCGCCCACCGGACTCCGAGGCCTACACCGGACCCTCCGTCTGGGTCACGGAGGTCATACAGAAGAAAAAGGCCAGGGAGCGGGAGGTCTGGAACCTGCTCCACGAGAGAGGGGAGGCTGGCATGGCGGCTTCCCAATCCACGGGGCGGCTCGTGTACACCATCCTGGAGAAGGGATACGGGTTCATTCGGGACCTCGCAACCGGCCAGAAGGTATACATCAACTTGACTTCCATCCGTCACGGCCGGGATTTGCGGGAGGGGGACTTGGTGTCGTACAACAAGGAGTACTGTCCCCGCAGCTACTACGCGGTAGCCTAAATCGCTGAACCCGAAGGTCACGAGCCCCCGTAAAAAGGACCCCTAGAGACATTCCCTGCATCCTGGGAGCTCCACGGCTGTGGAGTTCCCTGCTGAATTGGTGTAACATCGGCCGTCAGGAGATGGCCCGGACTACCGGGATATCGCTGCACCGTTGTGCAGGCCTAAAAGGACAGTTATGCGTCCAAGTTAAGGAAAATGTTTTATTGGTTATTGTTTTCTCCTGATATAGTGGGGGTGCGAAGGAGGAAGTACTAATGCTAAAGGAAGGGGGAGTAGTTATATTCTGTTTTAAAGATGCTGTGGGAAAATGTTATGTTGAAAGAGAAGAAAAAAACGGAAAAAAACAAGCAAACAAAAAAGGTGGGTTACTCCGGTTGAGTAACTCCTATTGTTATTAAAGTAATGGTAATTATATATACGGTATGTTAAAAGTTGATTTAATGAGTAGTGTGTGTAACCAAAAAAAAATCGTGTGTGTAACAGGTCCCGGGTACGAGGTAGATGTAACAAAGACGCCGACCATGACTCTTAAGTGAAGGACGAAAAGAGGAGAGATATCGAACCAGACAGTGGTCCATCAGTCAGGTCCCCGACACCACGGACACCCCAAAGGACGGGCGGGCGCCAATGATAACCCGGTAGGCAAAAGGCCTCGGTCATGGTGTTCCGGACAGCTGAAGGTAGTAGAAGGGGAGAGCAGTGGGAGGTACACGCCATAGAGTAGTCCGGGAGGCCCTCGCCAACCTGAAAGAAGTTGTCACGTGGCGTGCGTGCCGGCGGGTAGCAGTAGGCTGCTCGGAGCATGGTGCTCCCGGTTTGGTTTGGCCCCCGTGGGCAGCGGGTTGGCCCAACGACCGGTCCGACAACAGACTGTGGACAAGCTTTAGGACGACGTAGGTAGGGAGTATGATTGTCGGGATGACAATGGACAAAGGAAGGGGGAGTGTGGGGAAGGTGACTTGACGGACAGACTTGACTGGAAGTAGGAGGGGATGATTTGTGCACTACAGACAGAGATTGGCAACAACAGAAAGGTAACAGCAGGGAAAGACAGAAAAGGGAGTGCAGTACCGAAATTTGACCACAAGATAGCAGGGGGGAGTGTAGTTCAGGACTTAACATCAGCTTACGGCTATAGAAACTGCTCAGTCATGGGGGCGGGGAGATAGGAACCCAGGACAGGAATTCACAGTGAGAGAGGGGATAAATAGGACTGGTTGGGGTTCCAGAGAGGCTAATCCTGGGAGGAGCTCAGCAGAGGAAGACTCAGGACAGAAGACTGAGAACGGTGAAGAGCTCGACCAGGGGACTGACAGGAGAAGACAGTCAGGGGGGTGGCCCTGACATGACGTACCGCAGGACAGACGAGGCCCCGGGGGTACCGGTTGGACGAAGACCTCGGGCAGGTGAAGCGCTGGCGGTAGATTGGTCTAGGACAGCCCCAGTGAAAGATCCGCGAGGGACGACATCCCGTCTAAAGGAAAGGTGAAAGGAACCCGGGCCTGGAAACGGAGAGCTGTAAAGGAACTGCGGTGCATGGCTAAGGTCGTCAGGAGGGCGGCCAATAAACCCGTATCTGTTACAACTGACTTCTGCCTCCGTCTCATCTTTGCCGCGTCCGGTCGTGGTAAGCAGTGGACAACCCCCCAATCCCGGCCCCTACCACACCAACATCCCACTCTTCAAGTCGCTCTCTGCGCGAGCTACCACAGCCTGCAGTAATGTCCGCAAAAATCAGAGAGGCCTCTGTAAGACGCTAATTAGACAAAAGTGGCAACAACATAATGATGGTCAAGTACAAGGTCAAGAGGGATGTCCTTTTCTTGACCACTATATTTAATGATGGCAACACCCCTACCGCTATACGAGGTACAGTTAGGTCCATATATATTTGGACAGAGACAACATTTTTCTAATTTTGGTTCTAGACATTACCACAATGAATTTTGAACAAAACAATTCAGATGCAGTTGAAGTTCAGACTTTCAGCTTTCATTTGAGGGTATCCACATTAAAATTGGATGAAGGGTTTAGGAGTTTCAGCTCCTTAACATGTGCCACCCTGTTTTTAAAGGGACCAAAAGTAATTGGACAATTGACTCCAAGGCTATTTCATGGACAGGTGTGGGCAATCAGACGGTGTACTGGGCTATAACAATAACATGGGGGGAGTTGATCTCTCTGATCAAGTCCTCCAGCCGTACAGTGCCATTAGTAAAACCAAGGTGTGGTACAAGAAGCTGGACATGCACAGATGGCAATGTACAACTCTTTCATGCTATCACAATGTACTGACCAGACCAGTACATATCTTCAGTTCCAGGAGGTAGTAATCAAGGCCCTAATGTTTGGAGATCAGGAAGGAGCAGACCCCAGTACTTCTGGAACTGAAGGTGCTTGTATCGTACCAGGCCAACAGTTCCCTTGGGGAGGTCCCTCTAGGCACAAAAAAAGGAAGATCGCAAAAGCGGTGCAGAGTGTGTTACAAAAGGGAATACGCAAAGGCACCATTTATCAATGCGACCCCTGCCCTGACAAACCTGGCCTGTGTATAAAAGAATTCTTCAAACTGTACCACACACTCATGGACTACTAAGTTCCTTTCTGACTTACATAACTCATGTATGCCAACCTGACAAACACTACACAACTCACTTATGCCAACCAGATGCACTATACACAATTTAAGTATATGCCACCACATTAAAATTTTCACATACCAGGAAAACAATAGATCAATTCCAATATAGGGTCACTTGTGGTGGGTTGCTACTATTTAGGCACATCGGGGGCTCTCCAAACACGACTTGACGCCCACAGACCATTCTAAAACATCACTTAATCCCTTCCAAGCCCTGATGTGCCCCCAAATAGTGTATTTTTCCAACAAATGAGATATCAGCATACTCATGAGAAATTGCACAAAACATTTGGCCGTCCATTTTCTACTATTACCCTTGTGAAAATTAAAAAAATTGGGGGCTAAAAGATCATTTTTATGGAAAAACTTATTTTTTTATTTTCACGACTCAAGGTTATAATTTTCTGTGACAACTTGGGGGTTCATAGTGCTCACCACACAGCTAGATAAATTCCTTGCGGGGTCTAGTTTCCAAAATGGGGTCACTGTTGGTGGTGGTGGTAGTGGTGGGGTTGTGAGTTAAAAAGGCCAACCTGTGCTTCCTTTCAGGGCTCTGCCGTAGGCCCAAACAGTGGTTTTCAACCACATGTGGGGTATCTGCTCACTCAGGAGAAATTGCACAACAAATTTTGGGGTCCATTTTATTCTTTTACCCTTGTAAAATAAAAAAAATTTGGTCTAAAATAAATTTCTTGTTAAAAAAAGTTAAAATGTTCATTTTTTTCCATTCCTGTGAAGCAACTGAAGAGTAAATAAACTTGAATGTGGTTTTAAGGACTTTGAGGGGTGTAGTTTTTAGAATAGTGTCACTTTTGGGTATTCTGTCATATAGGCCCCTAAAGTCACTTCAAATATGATGTGTTCCATAAAAAAAAAATGGTTTTCTAAATTTTGTTGGAAAAATTAGAAAATCGCTGGTCATCTTTTAACCCTTCTAACTTCCTAACAACAGCAAAAAAAATATATTTCAAAAATTGTGCTGATGTAAAGTAAACATGTGGGAAATGTTATTTATGAACTGTTTTGTGTGACATGACTAATTTAAGGGGATGAAAATTAAAAGTTTGAAAATTGCAAAATTTTCTAAATTTGTGAAATTTGCATTTTTTTCATAAACGCAAGTCAAATCGAAGAAATTTTGCCACTAAGGCTGGTTTCACATTAGCGCTTTTTAAGCGCACGCACGGCCGGGGGTAGCTCCGCCCCCGAGCCGGCTCTCTGCCCGGCGTGCCCGCCCCTTGCTTGTAGCGCCGCCTCCTAGCACACAGCGGCGCACTTCTGACGGATTTTGGTGCGCACGGCGCACCGTCAAAAGCGCGCAGCGCAGGTCAAAGCGCAACTAGCGCACGGCCTGCACACGATCTGCGCACCCTATGCTAAAGATAGGGTGCGCCGATCGCAGGCGCCGCTGTGCGCTAGGAGGCGGCGCTACAAGCAAGGGGCGGGCACGCCGGGCAGAGAGCCGGCTCGGGGGCGGAGCTACCCCCGGCCGTGCGTGCGCTTAAAAAGCGCTAATGTGAAACCAGCCTTACATGAAGTACAATGTGTCATGAAAAAACAAATCTCAGAATCAGTGGATCTGTTATTACTACATATAGTGAGGCTACATTCACATTAGCGTCTGTGCCCAGTATATCATCTGCATGCGCAAACGCATGCCAAAACGCATTTAAACGCATGGTTATGCTGAGTTTTTTTATCCGCATCAGCTTACGCATGACGCAAAAAAAAAACCACTGCGTGTGCATGCTTTTGTATACGTTTTTGCATGCGTTTGTGTTTTTCAGCGCATGCGGTCGAATTTTGCAGGTTGTGAAATCATTTCCTGGACATGATTAGTGTGAAGAACGCATGCGTTTGCATGTCCTTGCTTACCAATGCGTTCCCATAGACAGTAATGCGTTGTTTTGACGCACACATCTGCATGCGTATGTCTGCGCTAAATTGACGCCTCAAAAAATGCAACATGTAGCGTTCGCCACACACCGCGTACGCATCTGCATGCAAATGCATGTCCCTGCATACGCAGTGTTAAATATATGTATGCAAGACACATGCGGATCAGTACTCTATGCACACATACGCTAATGTGAACCCGGCCTGACACTGGCCAGAATTGCAAAATTTGGCCTGGTCATGAAGGTGAAAACAGGCTTGGAGGATGAAGGGGTTAATATGCAGCTACCTCTTTTTCAAAAAACAAAAAGTAGTTGGACAATTATCTCAAAGCTCTTTAATGGGCTATCCCCTCATTAATCCATCATCAATTAAGCAGGTAGAAGGTTTGGAGCTGATTCCAGGTGTGGCAGTTGTAGTTATACAGTAAGTTGTTGCTGTAAACATGCGTTCAAAGGAGCTCTAAATGGAAGAGCTTCAAACTATCATTAGGCTGAAAACCCCCCCCTCCCCCCCAAAAAAAATAGTTTGTTAAATAAATCACATTGCTATATTTATACTGCAGTCACATACGTCCATCTCAATTGGGCACATTTTTCTGACATTGTAATACTGCAATTTTTTGGAGCAGTGAAATTTTATATAGCATTTATAGTGCTAGAGTTCGGCCTCAAAACCAAAACAAAAAGAAATTGTTTAAAAAAAAAATCACATTCCTATTTTTATGCTGCAGTCTCATATGTCCATGTGAGGTGTGCAAATTTGCAAGGCATTGTAATACAGTATTTTTTTTTTGAGTTGTGAAATTTTGTACAGCATCAGCGTGCTACAGTTGGGCCTCCAAACTGTTTACCTCTAAATAATTCTCATTGCTATATTTATACTGCAGTCTCATCCATCCATCAGAAGTTGGCACATTTTTTGGCCTTGTAATAATGCAATTTTTTGAAGCACTGAAACTTTATACGACATTTGTTGTGCTACAGTTCAGCCTCAAAACTCCTTAAAAAAGAAATTGTTATACGTCTGTTGTGGCAAATTTTGCTGGCATTATAATACTGTGTACAACAATTTCTCAACAGGGATATATCTTATGCAATTAAAAATGGATAGAGCACGTGGTAAGGGGCGGGGAAGTGGACCTGATGCTGATGGTGAGCGCAGAGGCCGTGGGCAAGGTGAAACTATGCCTGCTGCGGGAGCACAACAAACACACATCTTGTTGACCTAGCTTCCTGTCCCACTTTATAACAATATTCATAAAGCACAGCATATATTGCCAAATTGAGAACATATCCAAAGAGGTATATAACATTCTCCCTATTATTAATCCAAAAAAATTAGGATGGTGGAGTACTCCCAGACATATTGAAAACTGCACAGGCAATTAGGAGTAGCCATACACCACCAAAAGGTAAAAATGATAATGTAACTTAATTAGAAAAAATATATAATACAAACATATATATACGACTTGTTGAACTGTCAAGGATTATATATAAAGAGGAGACATGGATAGACATGCAAGGAGAGGTGTAGTCGAATAAGAAGTATGGGAAAAGCACTCAGACTACAAAAGGAGAGTCAGCAATTGTATAGAATACAAATACAGTGCCTTGCGAAAGTATTCGGCCCCCTGGAACTTTTCAACCTTTTCCCACATATCATGCCTCAAACATAAAGATACCAAATGTAAATTTTTGGTGAAGAATCAACAACAAGTGGGACACAATTGTGAAGTTGAACAAAATTTATTGGTTACTTTAAATTTTTGTGGAAATTCAAAAACTGAAAAGTGGGGCGTGCAATATTATTCGGCCCCTTTAACTTAATACTTTGTTGCGCCACCTTTTGCTGCAATTACAGCTGCAAGTCACTTGGGGTATGTCTCTATCAGTTTTGTACATTGAGAGACTGAAATTCTTGCGCATTCTTCCTTGGCAAACAGCTCGAGCTCAGTGAGGTTTGATGGAGATCGTTTGTGAACAGCAGATTTCAGCTCTTTACACAGATTCTCGATTGGATTTAGGTTTGGACTTTGACTTGGCCATTCTAACACCTGGATGCGTTTATTTGTAAACCATTCCATTGTAGATTTTCCTTTATGTTTGGGATCATTGTCTTGTTGGTAGACAAATCTCCGTCCCAGTCTCAGGTCTTTGGCAGACTCCAACAGGTTTTCTTCAAGAATGATCCTGTATTTGGCTCCATCCATCTTCCCATCAATTTTAACCATCTTCCCTGTCCCTGCTGAAGAAAAGCAGCCCTAAACCATGATGTTGCCACCACCATGTTTGACAGTGGGGATGGTGTGTTCAGGGTGATGAGCTGTGTTGCCTTTACGCCAACAACTGTAAAGCGCTGCGGAATATGTTGGCGCTTTATAAAGATTATTATTATTATTATTTACGCCAAACATATCGTTTGGCCTTGTTGCCAAAAAGTTCGATTTTGGTTTCATCTGACCAGAGCACCTTCTTCCACATGTTTGGTGTGTCTCCCAGGTGGCTTGTTGCAAACTTTAAATGACACTTTTTATGGATATCTTTGAGAAATGGCTTTATTCTTGCCACTCTTCCATTAAGGCCAGATTTGTGCAGTGTATGACTGATTGTTGTCCTATGGACAGACTGTCCCACCTCAGCTGTAGATCTCTGCATCTCATCCAGAGTGATCATGGGCCTCTTGGCTGCATCTCTGATCAGTTTTCTCCTTGTTTGAGATGAAAGTTTAGAGGGACGGCCGGGTCTTGGTAGATTTGCAGTGGTATGATACTCCTTCCATTTCAATATGATCGCTTGCACAGTGCTCCTTGGGATGTTTAAAGTTTTGGAAATCATTTTGTATCCAAATCTGGCTTTAAACTTCTCCACAACAGTATCACGGACCTGCCTGTTGTGCTCCTTGGTCTTCACGATGCTCTCTGTGCATCAAACAGAACCCTGAGACTATCACAGAGCAGGTGCATTTATACGGAGACTTGATTACACACAGGTGGATTATATTTATCATCATTAGTCATTTAGGACAACATTGGATCATTCAGAGATCCACAATGAACTTCTGGAGTGAGTTTGCTGCACTGAAAGTAACGGGGCCGAATAATATTGCACGCCCCACTTTTCAGTTTTTAAATTTCCACAAAAATTTAAAATAACCAATAAATTTCGTTCAACTTCACAATTGTGTCCCACTTGTTGATTCTTCACCTAAAGTTTACATTTGTTATCTTTACGTTTGAAGCATGATATGTGGGAAAAGGTTGAAAAGTTTCAGGGGGCCGAATACTTTCGCAAGGCACTGTATATCATCAGCAAAGATCATGCTATCAGAAACAGCCTTCAAACCATAATCAGATATATAAATGAGTACAAATGCTCAGTATAAGGCCCTGAGTCACACTAGTGTATATCATCCAATGCGAGAGCATCGGATGCAATATGCTAATGACCCTTGGCTCCTGATCTGCTGCGAGTGTGAGCCAAGTGTCATGCTACTGTGCTCCGATCTTCTCACATGACAGGATTGGAGCACAGTTGCGGAGGAGATGGAAAAAATAATTTCTCCATCTCCTCTGTTGCTGGTGTCGGCAGGAATTGCACTGCACTCAGGTGATATTCAAGTGCAGTGCGATGTGTCACTCGCACCCATACACTTGCCTGCTGCGATTTATCTCATGCTGAATTGGCAGGAAAAATAATCACAGATCTGATCTGCCCCAAAGTATAAAACTGGGCCGAGTGCCATCCGATGTTTTATCGCATAGCACTAGGCCGTTTTATACAGTAGTGTGACTCCGGCCTAAATCACAGTTGCTTACCCATAATGTGCCAGGACCACAAACAATCCTTTCCTTGGTCGGTTACCTAATGGCAAAACAACACAATGCCGATGGAACAGGGGAGAGAGAGGCCCTGACAATAGGGAATCAGGGATGACCACCCCCTGAGCTCCAACCTGAGCCTGTCCCTGATGTCACCTAACACCCTATGCAGGTCCTTCCCCCTGCCGAGGTCAGGATAACTCATCCCTATTTGTCACCTAGATCTGACCTGGCTAGTGAACCGGCCAGCAAGGAGCCTCTGCTGATATCACACACAGGGGGATGTGACAGACACCAAAGGGACAAGGTAACAAAAATACAACTTAGCCTTTCTCTGCTGCCAATCACAGCACAGCAGGATAGAGACACCAGATACATTTGAAGCTGAAACATCACTGTACCCAGGAAGCTCCTGTCTCCAGCTTGGTCGCTGTAGAATGAACTAACACACCAACAGTCAGCTGATGCATCAGGTGACCTTTAAAGGATGTGGGAGTCGTCACCACCCACATCAACTGACCCAGAAGCAATGCAATTACACGAGCAGGCCAGTGGGGAAAAAAACTGACATTAACTTGAGATGGCCTGAAAGGAAAAAAGTTTTAATCTGAGAACCAGATCTGCCACAGATCCAAAAATGGATCATGACAATTGATTATTCCGGTCATGCGCTCTGGTTACTGTCACCAATCAAGTCACTTCCTGTATGGCGCATGTCAGGTAAACTCTGACCCAGTGATGTGCGCATGGTGCTTTACAGGCAGTTTCCAGGAACATGACACAGTGCAAGATCATGGTGCGCATGCGAACAATCAGCGGCCATTTTCGAGCAGACCATAAGCGCAGCCATATTTGGGATACACAAAGGAACATTCTATAGTTCACACAATAAGAATGCCGCACGATCCCAGCAGGGGTTGCAACTCTATACAAGATCCGAAAATCGGAACAGATAGTGTGACTTACTTTCCACATAGGTCAGTTCATTTACATTGTAGACCACAATTGAGGCCAAAAATAATAAAAAATAAGACATGATAAACAGGTAAGAAGGGGGTATAGTGCGGAAAACGCAGATGGTACTAAAAATCGTTACCGCAGCCGACAGTGTAGAAATTCAAGCAAAAGCCAATGTCAAGTATAGGAAAGTGCAAGAGTGCAATAGAGTGAACAAGTGCCATATATTCCAATATCAGGATCAAGGACACCAATTAGTGCCAGAGAAATATATATCTCTATCTATATACAGCTCTGGCAAAAATTTATAGACCACTGCACGGTTTTATAAAAATCAGCTTCTCTACATGTCTGACAGCCATTCCATTCCAATGTCAGTTGAATTCCAACCAGAGTATCCCTCATTCTAATTAATGCGCTTCTGATTAGGTGATCACCTGAACCAAATCTTATTTAACGAAGGAAAGTATAAAAAAAACCCTGCTGTGGTGTTCACAATCCTCTTGCAGTAGGACAAGCTGAATGGCAAACAAGTGCTAGTAATATCTCAAAAGTAAAAGGAATGAAAAAAATATCTTAACCATGCCAAAGGAGATGAAAAGAAAAATCTTCAGTGAGGAAAAGAAGGGCTCCATTATGGCTTTACTAGCAGAGGGATACGGTGAGCGTCATGTTGCCTCCATCCTTAAAATTTCTAAGATGGCAGTCCATTACAACAAGGTCAAGCAGCAGACATTGGGAACAAAGCTACAGACCGTCAGTGGGCGTAAACGACTGTCCACTTGACCGGGATGACCATCATCTTATTCGATGTCACTCAGCAACCTCAGGATGACATCAAGTGACCTACAAAAGGAATGGTAAAATGGCAGCTGGGCATGGCAAGAACAGTTCATAACAGGCTCCTAGAGGCAGGGCTCAAATCATGTAAAGCTAGAAAAAAGCCTTTCATCAATGAGAAGCAAAGGAGAGCCAGGCTGAAGTTAGCCAAGGACCATAAGGATTGGACCATATAGGACTGGAGTAAGGTAATCTCTAATGAGTCTAATTTTCAGCTTTGTCCAACACCTGGTTGTCTAATGATTAGATGGAGACCTGGAAAGGCGTACAAACCACAGTGTCTTGCACTCACTGTGAAATTTGGTGGAGGATCGGTGATGATCTGGGGATGATTCAGCCAGGCTGGAATTGGGCAGGTTAATCTTTGCGAAAGACGTATGAATCAAGCCGCATACAAGGTTATCCTGGAAAAGCAGTTGATTCCTTCTGCTCAGGCAATGTTCCCCAACTCTGAGGACTGTTTTTTCCAGCAGGACAATGCCCCATGCCACATAGTAAAGTCAATCAATGTGTGGATGATGGACCACCACATCAAATCCCTGTCATGCCCAGCCCAATCTCCAGACCTGAACCCCTTTGAAAACCTTCTGTAATCAAGAGGAAGATGGATAGTCACAAGCCATCAAACAAAGAAGAACAACTTACATTTTTGTACCAGGATTGGCATAAGGTCACCCAAAAGCAGTGTGAAAGACTGTTGGAAAGCATGCCAAGACACATGAAAGCAGTGATTTAAAAATCATGGTTATTCCACAAAATATTGATTTCTGAACTCTTCCTGAGTGTAAACATTAGTATTTTTCTTTCTAAATGATTATGAACTTGTTTTCATAGCATTTTTTGAGATCTGCAAGCATTGCATTTTGTTCTTTTGACTATTTCTCATTTTCTGAAAATGAACACAAAATTTAGTGCTGGGAAATTCGAAGATATGTTGTCAGTAGTTTATAGAGTAAAAGGGAAATTTACATTTTACTAAAAAATATACCTAGAAAGAGAAAAATCAAACTGAAAATTTTGCAGAGGTCTCTTAATTTTTGCCAGAGCTATATATATATATAATATGTACAGCATTAAAAATAAGCAATATATGATTACTTGTCAAGTAAACAGGAGTGTAAAATCAGAAAAGTATATGTCTTGTAGTCAAGGTATGGTGAATAGTGACTATTGAAAAAAGTGACGAAAAAATTACATGATCTGACATCAGACAAAGCAAACAAGGAAATCAAAGGTGACTAGACATTGACATGCGGTATACCATGTATATATAGTGTGATGCAGTGACCCCTGTGACAGCTAGGGGGAGCTGTATGGCCTTCCCAGGACATGCATGCAGGCGTTTCCTTTATTGTGATGGAGAAATGACAAGCGGCAGGATTGTAAATGGCCGATATGTATCACAGGGTGGGTGGCCCTGTGATGGAAGCTGGAACATGTATTGATCAGCAGATCTACTGCTGAGGGTTTGTTACTGTGTATTAGGGAAGCATCCAGGTGACTTGGTGAGATGGGTGGGACCAGTCACCTACAAACCCACCCAGGGGCGTGTGTCTGAACGCCCCAAAGTAAAGCCTGTGTGTGTGTGTGTGGCTGTATGTGTAGAATAGGACCTGTAGTGCGGTCATGACCATGTGATCCATACCTCACCTGTGGGTGTTATGTACCATATAATGTGCCTGAGGTCTGGTCACATGGAGAGAGAATGTGTACCTGAATGGTTCAGGGTGCAAGGTCCTGAAGGGTCAGTGTTGGGAGATTCTGGGAGAAGGATCGGATCCCTGGAGCACGTGCTGCGACCTTGGACTTGGTGAGGCGTGAGTGTTGGACAGTCTCAGGAGGGGACAGACGTCCTGAATAGCACCCGCTGAGGCCCTGGACCTGGTGGCCGGTGTGTTGGGAGACCCTGGGAGGAGGGTCGGATCCCTGAATAGCACCCGGTGAGGCCTGTGTGTTGGACGGTTCCAAAGTGGGGACAGATGTCCTCAATAGCACACAGACAGGCCACATGAGTTTGCAGAGTCAGTGATGGCACTGCATTGGGGAGCTACTGTCCGTCTGTGGATCTGGACTGTCAGGTGGCCTGGTGAGCAAGGCGTTGTCCGGGACGGTGATCTCAGTTCGGCAGCTTCCCTGAGAGAGACGACTACCAAAAAGTCGGCATCTGGAGCAGGAGCTCCTTCGAGGTAACCCCGGACATGGGGATATAACTGTTGGTGCCCGTGATGTTCTATGGACACTAATGAACTGTTCGGCGGGCGGTCACCCACGGTAACTGGGCAAAGAGGTCCAGTGTGTTTCATGACAGCGTGATAAAGCCGTGTACCAAGGATTGTGATGGACTATGTGTAATCATGTGACGTGTAGCATGTTCCTCAGCAGTTTATGAAGGCATAATAAACTGCACTAGACTGTTTAAATGGAAAGTGTTCCTGTATGCATCAATATCACAGCCAAGTGGAGTGTTCCCCAACGCACTCAGTGAGCGCTACCTTACAATAGATGTAATAAATCTCATCATGTCGCCACAAATCTAGAAGAGATTTTTTGCATTAGTCCCATGCCAGAATACAGTATATGTCTAGAAAGGTAAAAAATGAATAGCGACAAATTACCCCAAAACGTCACAGAATCAGAGGAAGGAAATAGAAACTGAAGAAGATTATACTATGACATCTGCATATATTGGTACATTACATCCTCATGGTCAATCCAAATTCTATTATATTTACATTTAGTTCAATAAGTATTACATTCTATGGATCCGCACAAAAAGCTCTCATGGATGTGCGTAAGTCCAGCATGCATCCGAAATATCACAGAAAGGTCAGACTGCTCGAAAAAACAAACAAAAAAAAAACAAAATCTGTATTAAATCTGAATCTAGTGGGTTAGGCCAAACTTCGGAGCACGTTGGTTCCAATGGAATATAGTAATATAGGCACTCCAGGCATATGGTCAATTGTGAAGGCACATTAAGATGGCTGATTTAGGTCACCAACAGATCCCGTCGTGTCGGCTTCCAGGAAGAAGAGGTGACGATATAGATCAAATCCAAAGCATGCCCAAATACAGCGAAACATCTAACTGGCCGGGATGGGACATCAACTAAAAAGAGGATGAACAAGACAAAAATTAAAAATAGAAAAATGTACAGAAGACATAATACCATTAACAAGGCAGGACTCTGTGTGGAACAGGTCATAGAAAAGGGACAAAGCTCAGCATCTCATTGAGGCCCTTGTGTGCTATGGTGTCAAGTGTGACAATCCATCGACACTCAATGTTAGGCAAGAAATTGATTCATGTTGCCTCCACTAATGCCTCCCCAGATCCGATCTATACCTCTAATCTTCAAGCCACAAGGATAACCTTGAAGTGTCTGGGTAAAGTTTTTAGTGTTAGTACTGTAAATCAGACACATTCTTTGCTGCCACAATGTCACGTAAATGTTCAAGGGTCCCGGTTTTAAGTTCCTGAGATGCCAACCCAATATAAATAAAGGAACATGGGCATGTGGCATAATATACCATATGTGTGGTGTTACAGGAAATAAAATCATAAATCCTGTATTCCTTGCCCCCATCTGTGACGGATCGCACAGGGAAAGGGGGTATCGACTTCACTCACCTTGGGGGAGGGGAGAGAAGGACCCAGCAGGGATCGGCTATCTGATGCCACCACTTGCCCCAGGTCAGTCAGGGAACCGCACCAAGGGCAAATAGTTGCCGGAAAGGCTTCCCTTATAGGCATGAGTTATTGAGGCGCTCCCAGTGAGGGGGAATATACAGTGTGCCTGTAAAGTCATGGTGCACTTTTAACCTCAGGAAAGTATACAGTATACAATAACAAAGTCTATAAAAGTCGAGGGCGGGCACTTAAAGAATCAGTCAGTCAGTGACGAGTCTGTAGAGGCTATACGGGATAGCTACTTAAGGAACCCTAAAAAATCTGAGTGCGTGTGCTTGACAATTACACCTAAGCAAGACTACAGTTCATAAGGTGTTAAAGAAACGCCTCTGTTTTACAGGGTACAAATTGAGCCCGCATCGAACTGCACTGAATAGGTATGAAACTGGGAGAGTTTTTCTTTTATTTGGAGCAGATTTCACATTTCTATCGTTTTTTGTTGCTTTCCCATGACTGAATACAAACACGTGGGCCATGCACACAGTGGACAAGTCTGTAGTACAGTGTTCACACCACCAAAAGACTGAAACACAGAAAAACACAGTAAAACCAACGTGTAAAAAATACTCTGCTGTAAAAAAGTAACAGTAAACAGCAAGTGCTAGTAAAAAGATAACAAAACAGGGTATTTAGCAAAAAGAAAAAGGCAGTCAGCTTACCCCAGTCTCTGTAAATTGTATCCAAACCAACTCCTCGCACGGATCCAGGAAGAGCAACCAGAAAATGCAACAAAAAAGAAAAATCCAGCGTGGAATGGGAGGATAAAAAAATGCTTTATTGACTAGTTACTTAAAAATGGAAAAACATTTTCCAAATAATTATTCAGGCAGATACAGCTGAAGGGTGATTTAACCTTTATTTTACTTTTACCAGATGGTCCCTCAGGTTCCTGCTCCTCTGAATTTTCATGCATGGCCTAGATGGTAAGTGGGCATCCAGTGTATTGTCAGTCATAAGTACAGACCAATGTTTCTTAAGAGTCACAAATCCAATCCCAGTGGCAGTTAGAGAGGTAGAGACGACATTAACATCAAACTGTTTTTGATTGGGCTTCTTTGAGTGCAACAAAAGGCTGTCATGTCGGACAATGTTCGCACCAGGGTGTCCGGCAGACAGCGGTAATAACCCATCCTACCACATGGTTCTCAGCGGCACTGGTTGGTCTTCTGATCCGGCTTGGATTGGGTTAACCAGGAGGTCATTCTGGCTGAGGGCTTAGCCACGCCCTCTGTCTTTAGATTGCCCTGTGTGACTATGGGCGTTGCCGACTATAGCTCTTGCCTTGTGCTAAGCGATACCGGTCTGGAGTGGTGGTCTAAGGAGCATACGGTTGCTGGTGTAGTATATTCCATTGTTGCCATTTTGCCTCCCTGTGTTGTATTATTTGGTTGCCCTTGCACATTACTGTATTCCCCTGTGTGTATGCGGTGTGGTGCATTTCCGTTATCCCTGTCCATACTTATTTGTGGGGTCTGGTGTTTGGTCTCCTCACTGGGTGGAGGGTGGTGGGTTCAGCTTAGGGCTGGACAGGAGACAAGGACAGGGTGGAGGCCCAGGCAGGCACACCTTCAGTGTAAACCCTGGGTTGAGGGACAGACAGGGTTTCCCCTAGTCTGAGGGACACCGCAGGGGCCCCGGGGTTTCAGCCTAAAGTTACCTAGGCTTCCCATGACAAAGGCCCTCTTTTCGTGGACCTGGCCCGCCTGTAGCCTCCCTTTATGAAGTAAAACTATAGCCTCTCGCTCTAAACTTCTGAATGAGAGTAACTGACTGTCATTCGAATTGACCCATAGTGGAACAGACCCGTCTATTCATGAGGAAGTGACCAACTGGGGTGGCCTTGATCACTGGATATACAGTATGTGTGCCGATGACGTTTGCAGCAGTGAATTCACTACGGTTTCCTTTACATATAGGTCAGTTTGTAAAGATCCATCGTCATGATACATAGTTGTATATCAAGAAAATCAATCTGATTCCGATGCCATTTGTAAGTAAATTTAAGATTGAAGGAATTATCATTGAGGTCCTGCATGAATCGGGAGAACTGGATCTCATTGCCCTGCCAGATCATCAGGACATCATCATTGTATCGAAACCAGCTTAGTACTCCATCATCTTGAAAAATCTGTGACTCCCAGAAGCCAAGAAACAGATTTGCGTATGACGGAGCACACGCCGCCCCCATGGCCGTTCCTTGAATCTGTAGAAAAAAAAACCTGTCTTTAAACAGAAAAAAATTATATGTTAAAATACAAGTAATTCCAAAATAAACTCAGAAAAATGACCATCCCAGTCAGTCATCCTAAGGAAAAAAACGGACCACCCTGAGGCCATCGACATGCCAAACTGATGTGTATAAATATTCGATGTTTATCGTGGCAAGTATCATGTCGGTTTCAAGGTAGAGGCCATTGATCTTGGTAACATCATCAGAGGTGTCTCTGACATAGGAGGCCAACGTCTCAAAGGTTTTAAATAGAATGTGTCAACCATGAGGAATTTCGGCAACAATCCATTCAAAATCTTTTTTGGAATGATACTTTACTCAAACGCACTTTGTTGAATCACCTCCAATTTGTGGGTAAATATCTGAATCAGGTTCTGTGGCACTGTGCGATATGTATCTCTATTCTTCAACTGCCTGAATGCTTCCCTTTCATATTTTTTAGGCCAGATCTCCACATTCCCCCTCCCTTGTTCCCTCATGCCCATGACTAATGATGTCACTGGGATAGAGGTTACCTGACATGCGTATGGTGTGAAGACAGTCATACAGGAAGTGACTTGATTGGCGGCGGTAACTGAAGCACATGCGCCAGAATAATCAATATTCTCTGGCCGGTGTAGGTATATATAATAGGACAAGACTTTGCATATGACTCCCTTTTTAGAAAGCAGCTGCTTGAAACGCTCATTAGAGGCTGCAAGGAGAGGATTGTTTCTGGTCCTGGCACATTATGGGTAAGCAACTGATTTATACTGAGCATTTGTACTCATTTATAGATCTGTTTATGATTTGAATGCTGTTTCTGATAGCATGATCTTTACTGATGTGGTATTTTATATAATTGCTGGCACTCCTTCTGTATTCTGAGTGCTGTTCCCATACTCATTTGACAGCACCTCTCCTTGCATGTCTATTCACGTCTCCTCTTTATATATAAAAACTTTGATAGTTCTACATGTCATATATATGTTTTTATTATATAATTTTTCTAATAAAGTTACATTATCATTTTTCTCTTTTGGTAGTTTATGGCTATTCTAATTGTCTGTGCAACTTCCTGTTCCACATCGTAGGTTGACGCGGAATCCCACTCTTGAAGCCAGACCACTGTGAAAAGGTTGTTGGATGGATAACAGGTAATGCTTCCAGTCACAGTGCTAGCACCACCCTGTCTATCACATGGTCCAGTCTCAGTAGGGAACGTTAGGAGCATTAGGGACACTGACTCAGGGGAGTGCAGGAGGTCTCCACGTCCCCTTTCCCTATTGCAGTGCCCACCGTTGTAACTGTTTCCCCTTTCCCCATGTCTTGTTGTAGTACCGGCCGGCTGGCCATGTCACACAGGACAGTATCACGTGCAGCGTCTTGTAGTTTCAGTTACCGGCCTGCGGGTCGCATCACACAGGTCGAGTCATCGTGACATTATCACCAACCGACAACTTTTTTTTCTGCTGAGCCATGGACCCAGTTCAGACCTTTGCCCAAATGCTGCAGACCCTTACTGAGGAGATTATGGGGCTGCGCAGTGAGTTGGTGCAGCAACTGCAGCAGTTGGTGGGCTTTGGGGGCTTGGTTCAGAGACAGGCTCAGCCAGAACCCAAGATATCCCTCCCTGACAGATTTTCTGGAGGGAGAGATCAATTCTTGGTGTTTCAACAAGCCTGCAAATTATATTTCAGGCTGCGCCCTCATTCATCAGGGAATGAAGAGCAACGGGTAGGAATCATTATGTCCCTTCTTAAAGGGGATCCCCAATCCTGGGCCTTCTCCCTACCGGACGATTCTCCATCATTGGTGTCCGTGGATGAGTTTTTTGCGGCTTTGGCGCTTGTGTATGAGGATCCTGATGGCGTCGCCCTGGTGGAATCCCGACTCCGTAGGTGTAAACAGGGAACCCAGGTTGCAGAGGAGTACTGCTCAGAGTTTAGGAGGTGGGCCACTAACACTCAGTGGAATGACCCTGCACTTAGGAGTCAATTTGTGCAGGGTTTGTCTCAAAAGTTGCAGCATACTCTGGTGCAGTACACCGCCCCCAGGTCGCTGGAGGCCGCCATGTCCCTTGCCATCCTGGTGGATAGACGCCTCATGGAAAGACATATACAAAAAGTGCCCCCTGATGTCCTCGCTAGGGAGGAGGACCCACCAGTGCGGATGGAGGAACCCAGACAGCCCGGTGTTGTCGATACAAAAAAGGGGGTGCCTGCGGCTCGTTGTGGTGGGGGGGGTATGCTTTTCCTGTGGGATGCCTGGCCATTTTATGAGAGCCTGCCCAGTTCATGCCAAGTCTCCAGACGAACCTATGCAAGTAGGAGGAGCTAGTTTGTATTCGGAGCTGCCTACGGTTCGGGGAGTGGTGTCGGCATGTTTGTACTGTGGGCAGACTGGTCATGGCCTGAAAGCTTGCCCATTGCACACCAAATTATCTGTGCCATCTGAGGAGCCACATTCCCCTGGTCGCTTGGAGGGAGGCGACCAGGGAGTATACATTTCCTCCATTTTGCCCTCCCAAGGTACCATGTCAGCAGAGGTCTTGGCTGGCGGGGTACCGGAGGTGAACCGGTGCTTGTGGACAGTGGAGCAGGAGTCAGTCTGGTGGATGCTCACTTTGTCCAAACTCATGGTCTGAGGTGTAGGACGCTAGCCCAACCTATTAGCGTCCAGGCCATAAACTCAGTTCCACTGAGCCAGGGGAGCTTGACCCAAGTCGTAGAGAATATCCATCTACATATAAGACATCATGAGGAGTCCTTGTCGTGCTACATCTTGGAGGGAATGCCAGTACCTATTGTTCTAGGCCTCCCTTGGCTGAAAAGACACAACCCGGTAATAGATTGGCGGGCGAAGGAAGTGGTCAGCTGGGGGCAGTCGTGTGAGGGCTGCTGCCTAGGAACTACTGTCTCTGCCGTCTCTCCTCAACGGACCCCTTCCTCTCCTGTGAGAGCAGCAGGTGTGCTGCAGGAGAGTAGGGTCAAGTCTCAACCCTCGCCATTGGCCAACCCTGGGAGGCGCAGGCCTCGTGGGGAAGGGGTTGGAGGGTGGTGTACCCCTTTGTGAAGTGTGGGGGTGTGAGTGTGGTGACATGGGGACGCCTCTTGTTGTCGATCCCAGAAAGAGTTCTCCAAATGGTGACAAATGAACGAGTGGCAATAAACGTTCAGGTCTGGACCTTTGTATGAACGAGCATGTATGGGTGGCCACCAAAAAAACATCCAGTGGAAGTGTGTTGTGGAGTGTTACCAGCTCATACCAAACATACACATACACCACTCGCTCCCCAGGTCAGCGCTTCGGAGATGTGTGATGCCTCCAGAACATACGTTGCCAATTCCAGCGGGCTCGTTTCTCATCAACCTGACGTGCAGGTAGTTGATGGGGTGAACTCTGGGTCTGGGCGTCTCCGCTGTGGGTGGTTCCCTGATGAGGAGTGGTCTTGAGGGTCCAGAGGCCCCTCAATAAGGGGAGGGTACTGTCATGATCCATGCTGGATCAGGACTGATAAAAAGCACAGGTAACCTTTTTTTTTTCTTAAGCTTTGCTTAAGTTTGGTTTTTGCCCCCGGTGGCCTTTAGGATTTATTGCACTGTGGTGTCTTTTGTTCTAAATTTGCCCCCGGTGGTGGTGTACGTCATTGCACTCAGGTTTCTTTAGTTAGTGCACATGATTATAATGCAGGTGTGATTGATCTGGCTCTGCTATAAAAGAGTCACAGTTGTTGCAATCAGTGTTGGTGATAATGTTCATTTCAACCATCCTTGGTGGAGGAAGGAGCTGGAGAGCGTTCCTTGCAGCACTGTCTTAGCCCTGGCGTGGAAGGAGTCAGAGGGGATTTCCTTGTCGCTCTGACAGAGCTTGGTGGCAGCTATTCAGGAGGAGAGCTACATTCTGGTGGTGGACTCTGTTGCCTGGAGCAAGTGCAACAGAGTAAAGCTAAGTGGTGTTTCCCTGTTTGTGTTTTTCCTTAGTGTGTATTAGTACAGCGGTGGGGCCAGTGCCTGCACCACCCAGCTCCCTAGCAAGGGATAGGTGTAGGGTGTGCTAGGGCGACAGGTTCCTGATCGGCACCCGGTGCGGAACCGGCATAGGGAACGTTAGGAGCGTTAGGGACACTGACTCAGGGGAGTGCAGGAGGACTCCACGTCCCCTTTCCCTATCGCAGGGCCCACCATTGTAACTGTTTCCCCTTTCCCCGTGTCTTGTTGTAGTACCGGCCGGCTGGCCGTGTCACACAGGACAGTATCACGTGCCGCGTCTTGTAGTTTCAGTTACCGGCCTGCGAGTCACGTCACACAGGATGGGTCATCGTGACAGTAGGGCCTACCTTGTCGTGGTGGCGGCGTAAAAAAATCTTTTGGCCAAAACAAAAGCTGCTGGTTATATGTGTGATCTGGTGATGGGAACTGTTAATGTGTGATTGGTGAGAAGTGGAGTTTGTCATGAACTCATTTTCTGCTCCACCAGTTGAGAGTTTCCCTTCCGTTCTCCCTCTGGTGGTGACAGGAGGTAGTGCGGTTGGTTTAAGTGGTAGTGATCTGCCACCTGATGAGGAAGAGAACGATTGGACCTCTGGAGAATCAGACTGGATATAAGACAGCCGACGCCCTATCCGGGTGCTGGTGATTCAGTCTGCTTCTCAGGTCCTGGACTTCAGCTCTCTTCCAGTCTTCTCAAGTTAAGTTTGTTTTTTGCTATTGTTCACACTTGCGCTTGTTGGTCAATTCAGTTTTTTGTGTAATCAGCCTGCCCCTGCTGGGGCTATGCTGAAATTCCACTCCTATTAATCAGTATTTGCCAATCTGCTTTTTGTCCCTTATTAGATTGGCCTCTTTTTTGCTCTGTCTCAGATTATTTCAGAGTGCTGATATAGGTTTAGAAGTCTATTGACTTCAGGGTTAATTTTGCTATCAGAAGTGTTGGACAATATTTTTGTAGGTTTTTTTTGGCAGATTGCAGACAGTGTCGTTCATTTTCTCTCCTTTTTAGTTAGCCGGGCCCCATCGTTTGCTCAGCCTATTTTCCTGCCTTTGTTTATATTTTCATCTTGTTTCACCGTCAATACATGTGGGGGGCTGTCTTTCCTTTGGGGTCTGCTCTGGGGCAGTTTTCCTCTTTTCCTGCTTTAAGCTTATGTAGTTCTCTGGTTGTGATGAAGCGTCTAGGACCAACGTAGGAACGCTCCACGACTGCTGCTAGTTGTGCGGTTAAGATCAGGGATCTGCAATCTGCATAGTTACCAACTTCTCTGGTTTTCTGAAACTTAGCTTGTCTTTTTTCCTCCTCGGTTTCCCATTCATTACAGAATCACCAGCCATACCGCAGATTCTAGGGTACTCAAAAGCAGGAGAGAATTGTTAGAGAAAGAAGAAAGAGAAAGAAGAAAGAGAAAAAAAAAAAAAAAGCGTCAGAATTTTTTTTTTATTATGTATTTTTTCCTCTTTTTCTCTGGGGCCGTAGGAGGATTTTTTTCCTAATGGAGATTAGGCAACTGTCTGATCGTGTGGAGCAGCTTGCTGCTGAAGTACAGGGAATTTCCACCTACCTTATTCAGTCACATGCTGCTGAACTCAAGATTCCTACTCCTGATGTGTTTTCTGGGGATCGGTCTAAATTTCGGAATTTTAAGAATAATTGTAAATTATTTCTTGCTTTGAAGCCTAACTCATCGGGGAGCTCTGTGCAGCAGGTTAAAATTGTCATCTCCTTGCTGCGCGGCGATCCCCAAGATTGGGCTTTTTCTCTGACACCTGAAAATCCTATTCTGACTAATGTGGATGCATTTTTTCAGGCCTTGGGGTTGTTGTATGATGAACCTAATGCCAATGATCAAGCTGAGAGAACCCTGTTGGTATTAAACCAGGGTCAGGATCCTGCAGAGTTGTACTGTCAAAAATTCCAAAAGTGGGCGGTCCTTACTACATGGAATGATAGTGCATTGGCAGCTCTCTTTCAGAAATGTTTGTCAGAGACCATAAAAGATGTTATGGTGGGATTTCCTGCTTCCTCTGGTCTGTATGGCTCTATGTCATTAGCCATTCAAGTTGATCGGCGTTTACGTGAATGTAAAACTACATGGGAGGCACTGCCACCTTTTGAACAAATGTCTGAACCTATGCAATGTGATGGGGTTTTGTCTAGGGCGCAACGTCGGGAGTTTAGAAGGCGTAATAATCTGTTTTTTCTGTGGAGACGCCTCTCATACTATTTCTGTCTGCCCTAAACGAGAGAAACGTTTTGCACACACATTTGCTGTGGGCAGTATACAACCTAAGTTCCTTTTGGCAATTACTCTGATCTGCTCCTTGTCCACATTTTCCACTAAGGCTTTTGTGGATTCAGGAGCAGATCTGAATCTGATGGATTTGGACTTTGCTAAACGTTGTGGTTTGTCCATGACGCCTCTGCAGACGCCCATTCCTTTGAGGGGTATTGATGCCACGCCTTTGGCGGAGAGTAAACCTCAGTTTTGGACCCAGGTGATAATGTGAGTTGCCCCAGACCACCAAGAAAATTGTAAATTTTTGGTGCTGCATAATTTGCATGATACTATTGTCCTGGGGTTCCCCTGGTTGCAAACTCATACCCCCGTTTTGGATTGGAAATCTGTGTCTGTGGTGAGTTGGGGTTGTCAGTGTGTTCTTAGGGACCCTCCTGTTTTCTCCACCTCTCCTCAGTCTCATGATATTGGCTGATTTCTCTGATGTTTTTAGTGAGAGTAAGTCTGCGTCTTTGCCTCCTCATAGGAGTTATGAATGTGCAATTGAGTTGATGCCTGGGTGTAAATCTCCCAAGGGTCGGCTTTTCAACTTATCTGTACCCGAACATGATACTATGCGATCCTATATTAAGGAGTTGTTGGAGAAGGGTCATATTAGACCATCCTCATCACCGTTAGGCGCTGGGTTTTTTTTTGTGGCCAAGAAAGATGGTTCATTAAGACCGTGTATTGATTATCGTTCCCTTAACAAGATGACTGTTAAATATCAGTACCCGTTACCTCTGATGTCTGATTTATTCTCCAGAGTTAAGAGTGCCTGCTGGTTTACTAAGCTTGACCTCAGGGGGGCGTACAATCTTATTCGCATTAAGCACGGGGATGAATGGAAGACGGCGTTTAATACTCCGGAGGGACATTTTGAGTACCTGGTGATGCCTTTTGGGCTCTAATGCCCCTTCTGTCTTCCAATCATTTATGAATGATATTTTCTGAGACTTTGTGGATAAGTTTTTGATCATCTATCTGGATGATATTTTGATCTTTTCTAGTGATTGGGATTCCCATGTGGAACATGTCCGGACTGTGTTCCGGATTTTGAGGGAGAATTCCCTGTTTGTTAAGGGATCGAAGTGCCTCTTTGATGTACAGAGGATTTCATTTTTGTGATTTATCTTGTCTCCATCGACTATTGAAATGGACCTGGCAAAGGTACAGGCCATTTATGATTGGGTTTAGCCTACTTCTTTGAAGGCTCTCCAGAAGTTTTGGGGTTTTTCTAATTTCTATCATAAATTTATAGGTAATTTTTCTAGTATTGTCAAACCACTGACTGATCTGACCAAGAAGGGAGCTGATGTGCTGAATTGGTCTCCTGAGGCTGTCTCAGCATTTCAGGAGCTTAAGCGGAGATTTACTTCAGCTCCAGTTTTACGGCAACCTGATGTCTCACTTCCATTTCAAGTGGAGGTGGACGCTTCTGAGATTGGTGCAGGAGCTGTGTTGTC
Source organism: Dendrobates tinctorius (assembly GCF_039654945.1). Classification (NCBI taxonomy): domain Eukaryota; kingdom Metazoa; phylum Chordata; class Amphibia; order Anura; family Dendrobatidae; genus Dendrobates; species Dendrobates tinctorius. Next base: position 11,959,765 of record NW_027361932.1, read on the forward strand.
CCAAAAAGACCCTGTGACTTCTAAGATGAATCCTTGTGCCTTCTTTTCTCGAAAGTTTTCCCCATCTGAACGCAACTATGACATGGGGAATCGGGAATTGTTGGCCATGAAATGGGCATTTGAGGAGTGGAGACATTGGTTGGAGGGAGCTAGACATCAATTTGTGGTCCTCACCAATCACAAGAATCTAATTTATCTGAAGTCGGCCAAACGCTTGAATCCTAGACAGGCTAGATGGGCCTTGTTTTTCACGCATTTTAATTTTGTAGTCTCTTCTTCCGGGCACTATGAATGTTAAGGCAGACGCCCTTTCTAGGAATTTCTTTGCTGATTCTCTTAATATGACCGAGCCTACTACTATCCTAGGTGAGGGGGTAGCTCTTTCTGCCATTTCGCCCGATTTGAGACGCGCCCTGGAGGAATTTCAGGAGGATAAACCTGAGCGTTGCCCTATGGGAAGATTGTATGTTCCTGACCAGTGGAGAAAGAGAGTGATGTCTGAAGTCCATTGCTCCGCATTGGCTGGTCATCCGGGTATTTTTGGTACTAGAGATTTGGTGAGTCGGTCATTTTGGTGGCCTGCCTTATCTCGTGATGTCAGGAATTTTGTACAGTCCTGTGGGACTTGTTCTCGGTCTAAACCCTGTTCTCGTTCTAGTGGGTTGCTGATGCCCCTGCCGGTGCCCAAGAGGCCATGGACCCATATCTCAATGGATTTTATTTCTGATCTTCCTGTCTCTCAGAGAATGACTGTTATCTGGGTGATTTGTGATAGATTTTCGAAGATGGTCCATCTTGTACCACTCCCAAAGTTGCCATCTTCCACTGAGTTGGTGCCCTTGTTTTTATAACAGGTGGTTCGGTTACACGAGATTCCTCAGAACAGTGTGTCTGATAGAGGGGTCCAGTTTGTTTCCAGATTCTGGAAAACCTTTTGTTCCAATCTGGGAATTCAGTTATCCTTCTCCTCCGCGTTTCATCCCCAGACCAATGGGCAGACTGAGAGAACAAACCAGACCCTGGAGTCTTACTTAAGATGTTTTATATCTGCTGATCAAGATGATTGGGTCTCATTTTTGCCCTTGGCCGAATTTGCGCTGAACAATAGAGCTAGTTCTGCCACTCTGATGTCACCCTTTTTCTGTAATTTTTGGTTTCATCCCCGATTCTCTTCAGGGCAAGTGGAATCTTCGTCCTGCCCAGGTGTGGACACTGTGGTTGTGAGAATGCAGCAGATATGGGACCAAGTGGTGGATAAGTTGTCACTCTCTCAGGAAAAGGCCCAGCGTTTTTCCAACCGGCGTAGGACCATTGGTCCCCGGTTTAAAGTGGGTGATATGGTTTGTCTGTCGTCTAAGAATATTCCTATGAAGGTTGCATCTCCAAAATTTAAGCCAAGATTTATTGGACCTTATAATATTTTGGAGATTCTTAATCCTATTTCTTTTCGATTGGCTCTTCCAGTTACGTTCAAAATCCATAACGTATTTCACAAGTCACTGTTGAAGAGGTTTTATTGAGCCAGTAGTTCCTGTGGCGACACCTCCTGATCCTGTATTGGTTAAAGGCAATGTGGAATATGAGGTAGAGAAAATATTGGATTCTCGTTTGGTTAGACGGAGACTCCAATATTTGGTCAAATGGAAGCGTTATGGCCAGGAGGATAATTCTTGGGTCTCTCCCTCTGATATTCATGCCAATAAATTGGTTCATGCTTTTCACCGGGCCCATCCTGATCGGCCTGGTGGCATGGATGAGGGTTCGGTGACCCCCTCCTCAAGGGGGGGGGTACTGTCATGAACTCATTTTCTGCTCCACCAGTTGAGAGTTCCCCTTCCGTTCTCCCTCTGGTGGTGACAGGAGGTAGTGCGGTTGGTTTAAGTGGCAGTGATCTGCCACCTGATGAGGAAGAGAGCGATTGGATCTCTGGAGTATCAGACTGGATATAAGACAGCCGATGCCCTATCCTGGTGCTGGTGATTCAGTCTGCTTCTCAGGTCCTAGACTTCAGCTCTCTTCCAGTCTTCTCAAGTTAAGTTTGTTTTTTGCTATTGTTCACACTTGCGCTTGTTGGTCAATTCAGTTTTTTGTGTAATCAACCTGCCCCTGCTGGGGCTATGCTGATTCCACTCCTATTAATCAGTATTTGCCAATCTGCTTTTTGTCCCTTATTAGATTGGCCTCTTTTTTGCTCTGTCTCAGAATATTTCAGAGTGCTGATATAGGTTTAGAAGTCTAGTGACTTCAGGGTTAATTTTGCTATCAGAAGTGTTGGACAATATTTTTGTAGGTTATTTTTGGCAGATTGCAGACAGTGTCTTTCCTTTTCTGTCCTTTTTAGTTAGCCGGTCCCCATCATTTGCTCAGCCTATTTTCCTGCCTTTGTATTTTCATCTTGTTTCACCGTCAATACATGTGGGGGACTGTCTTTCCTTTGGGGACTGCTCTGGGGCAGTTAGTTTTCCTCTTTTCCTGCTTTAGGCTTATGTAGTTCTCCGGTTGTGACGAGGTGTCTAGGACCAACGTAGGAATGCTCCACGACTGCTGCTAGTTGTGCGGTTAAGATCAGGGATCTGCAATCTGCATAGTTACCAACTTCTCCGGTTTTCTGAGACTTAGCTTGTTGTCTTTTTTCCTCCTTGGTTTCCCATTCATAACAAGAGTTTTTCCAAGAGAGCGGTGGGACTGTGGACAGTTCGAGGCATGGAGGTGGGGCTAGGATGGAACCTGGATGGAGTCTCAAGGGAGCCCCGAAAACTTTGCCAGTATGGGGCCCCAAAATTCCTAGTGGCAGCCCTGTCTGTGTATGACATCACTTCCTCTTCCCCTGTTCTACGGGCACGCCCATCCCCTTTCCACGTAGGCAAAGTTGCCTCCCATCCTGCACCTGTCGTTGCACACTTGCAACCACTGTCAGCAACCACATCCTTGTCACAGCGCAGCGTTCAGTTGTGCCCGCCCCATTTCTTGTAACACAAGCGTAAATACGCAGCCACCCACCCACAGACTACAATGCTAAATGGCCACATTTCCAGACTGCTTGCCCTGGAGATGTTGCCATTTAGGTTTGTAGAGGCAGAACCTTTCCACAACCTCATGGCAGTAGCCGTCCCTCAGTACTCGGTCCTCAGCTGCCACTATTTCTCTCGGTGTGCTGTCCCTGCCTTACACAAGCATGTGTCCCATGGCATCAGCTGAGCCCTAACCAATGCTGTGACTGGGAAGGTAAACTTAACCACGGTCACCTGGAAAAGTACTTGTGGCCAGGGATGTTACATTTCCCTGATGGCACACTGGGTAAACATTGTGGATGTTGGGACTTTGGGACAGAACATGTACTTCCAACACTGAGGATTGCAGGCCCTGGTTCACTCAGTGTTGCCTCCATTTTCTACAGCAGTTCCTGCACCACCTCCTCCTTTTCACCTTCCATCTCACAAACGTCAACTTCAGTCACAAGCTGGAAACACTGCGGCACCTGCTTGTCCAAGCGTCAACTAGCTCTGCTGAAGCTAATCTGCTTAGGTGACAAACCGCACACCGCCGTGCAGATACGGACTGGGGCTGGAATTCAGCCCTGGCATTTGAACTCACAGGCCCATGTTGCCCCCATCCGCAAGGACCAGATGGGATATATTACCTTGGATGGAGGAAAGGAAGATTTACTACAAGACCAATATTTCTAATGATACCCGTGGCCTGCTGGGGTAAGTTACAGAATCAACGAGTTTGTGCTCTGTCACAATTCTTAACAGTATGGGAGTTTGGAGAACACCGATTCTGTTGACAACATAGCAGACAAGGTAGCCCACAAGACAGGCCCTTCTGGCATTTGCCAGATGGCCAATCTGATCCTGCCGCCGTGGAGTTGTTGAAAGGTCTAACAGACAAGACTGACCTGTGGCCATTGCCACTGAATCTACAACCAGGTATGGTCATGTATGACAATGGTTGTAACCTGATGGCAGCTCTGAAGCTTGGTAACCTCACACCTGTATCCATCTGGCACACATGCTTAACTTAGTGGTTCAGTGGTTTTTCAAAACCTACCCACATCTGCCTGAGCTACTTGAGAAAGTATGCCACGTGTGTGCCCATTTCTGCAAGTCAGCTACAGCAGCGTTTGAAGCTTCCAGCTCACCAACTGGTATGCGATTTCAGCACGCGTTGGCACTCACCATTACATATTGGTTAGGCTTTGTAAGCAGCAGAGGGCAGTAGTTGAATAACAGCTACACCATGCACATCGGTATTCCGGTGAGCCTCTGCTCATTAGAGCTGATGAGTGGACATGGATGTCTGACATCTGTGTGGTTCTCCAAAACTTTGAGGACTCAACCAAGATGGTGAGTTGCGATGACGTCATCTTCCCGCTTCTGTCTACTGAAACGCTTGCTGTTCACAATTAAAGAGGATTTGCAGTCGGAACAAGCTGAGATGGAGTAAAAAACTATACTGGGTGATACTACACAGTCCAGCCCAGCCTTATCTCATCTTATCAATGCATACTGGGAGATAATGAGGAAGCGGAACAGAAGTTGGTTGCCTGCACTACAGACAGTGGTACCCACATCACATTCATCCCGTCTGCTCAGCATGGATGGCCTGAAGATGAAGAGGAGATTAAACAGGACAACAAGGACAGTAGCCCTGTTGGTGGGGAGAGGGAAGTCTTGACTCTTGCCAGTCTGGCATATATGGCTGAGTTTATGTTCTGCTGCCTTTCTCATGACCCTCGCATTGTATGCATTTTAGCCAAGAAATTACTGGTTGGTCTCCCATCTAGAGCCACGCTACAAGGATAACTTTACATCTCTCCTTTCTGTGGCAGAGAGGTCTAATAAAATGTTGCAGTATCAGAAGGCCGTGTCACAGCACCATGCACTTCTGGGAAGCGCTCTGCTCTTGGCCCACACACGTTCCAGCATGCATTCCAATGAGTACAGACCCAGAAGTGGAATTTCATAGGGGAGTGATGAGTGCTGCACATGCTGGACAGACCAGAAAACTGATTCGCCAGGCACACCCACCTGAACTAAGTCGCTAACTACCTTCACTCCAGCTGGATAGCGCTTATATTAGTGGTCGATTCCCCTCACCCAAACATGCCCACAGAAGAAGCTAAGGGGAAAACGTACATCGGGGTCAGGGGGGATGCCTCATCCATCCAGTCCAGTGGCACCACGCTTCTACCCAGGTATGATGACCTTGGATTTACTTCTATTATTGCATCTATCATGGTAGTACTCGACTTACCTTACATCCATTGACCGGGCAGCACGTATAACATTGAGCAGTATTGTTTTTTTTTCTTTATTTTATACATAGGCTATATTGCCATAGATATAGTTTTCCTTATACCTCTCTTGTTTAGTGGCTATTGGATTCTATGCATTGGAATTGTTCCACATATATATTTTTTAGATCATGTTACCGTATTACTTTTAATGGACTGAGTTCATATCTATGGCTACTTTTTAGTGGCACATTATTGGAAATCTCAATTGTCTTGGATTGGTGTTCTCCCTACTGGGCACCATATACTTATTTACCTGTTGTGTATTATTTTATATGTATTTTTTTTTTAGCTATTCTTTAATAAAACTCAACTTTTTAACTCATGTATGGATCTATTCTATCAGCAAATTATTAATAATATAAGTCATATATATGTATACCTGCCAGTGGTAAATGGATTTCAGCCCTTGCACTTAATGGGGGAAAAAAAAAACTTTTTCTGAGGCCCCCACTCCGTATTGGAGTGCCTCTTAATTTTTAACATCCTTTGCACTAAGTGAATATGTTATACCAGTGTAGGAGACCCACTCCTTAGTAATGGGGAAAAAAAATGCATTTCTGTGGATCCACCTTCGAATTGTGGGAAAAATTTTTTTTAAACCAAGAGAGCTGATTAATATATGATCCAGTGCCTTGTTGTGGGCTGTCAGGTGGTAGTCATATAGAGTTCTCACACTGCATACAGGATTTCACAGCCAAGACAGTAGAGTTTGTATACTAAGTACAGAAGGTAGTGATATCCTCCATAACAGGCTGAGTAGATGCAAAAAATGCTCCACTATATTCCCCTGCAAGGTGAATCAAATAACATTCTTGATGCTGCTACATTAAACAAATCACTTTTTTTCAGGCATAATTCAAATAGCTTCTACTCTGTCTTAATACCACTTTAATCTGCAATTCATGAAGGGTGAGGTGTGGCAGTAAGGATAGCTAACGACAGGCATCTAGTCAGGGATTATTGCCTTAGAAATTCTAAGCCTTACTGTGAAAATTGCCTCTTCAGAGAAAAAGAGGACTTGAACTCTATAGCGCCACCTGTTGGTAGTAGCGATCCTACAAGTCACAATCAACCCTTTAACGAGTTTTGTAATATGACTTAGGATAAAAGCCAAATCAGAATCTCAATTTCAGTCTGCAAATTGAGATTCTGATTTGGCTTTTATCCTAAGTTATATTACAAGACTCATTAAAGGGTTGATTGTGACTTGTAGGATCGCTACTACCAACAGGTGGCACTATAGAGTTCACGTCCTCTTTTTCTCTGAAGAGGCAATTTGCATATTATTTTCCCAGAGGAGCATTACACGGCAAATAAGCATCCTTACCTTGACAAGCCAGAGCTGGCATGTCACTCTCCACAAAGAGAAACCTTACCCCTTAGACCTAAGCCATGCTGTTACTTTGTCCCATTCACTCATTGATCGATTCATTTTTTTATGGTAATCTGTATTCAAATTCATCAAAGCTGCCAGTGTTACTTGCATTCCTCCAGACTTTGTTGCTTTGTTATATTCTACAATAATACTGCTCTTATCTGCAATTCATGTAGAGTGAGGTGTGGAAGTAGGAAAAGCGTATGACAGACATCTAGTCAGGGATTATTGCCTTATAAATTCTAAACCTTGCTACTGTTTTTTTCTATGCAGTCATTGGCTGATATTTGTTTTTTATGGTGTTCTGTACTCAAATTCATCAAAGCAGGCAAAATTAAACAATTAAAATGTGTCATTACCCAGTTTCTCTGTAGCATCTGTATGTAAGAGGTAGTGATGGGAGACTTCATGGTACTGGAGCTGGAATTACCACTTCTGAACTCTCCAGTGCTTGGTTTCCATCTATTTCTGGGTGGCTCTTTAAATTTGTTTGAGGGTCATTGTTCTGCTGGAAGACCCATGACATACTATGATGCAAACCTAACTTTGACCCTGAGCACTACATTGTGACCAAAAAGACCTTTGGGGATCTTCACATTTTAAGGCACCCAGGTCCACAGACCACAAAACAACCCCAAAATATCTTTGAAGCTTCACCATATTTGACTAATTATTGTGTTGTTTTATTTGTATGTCTCATTCCATTTACAGTAAACAGTAGAATTATGTGCTTTACCAAAAAAAACTGCCTCATCTGTCCACAAGACACCTGCTGGCCTTCTAATAGAAAGGGCCGCCTGATGGCCCTCTAGAAATAGTGATGGGTGGCTGATGGCCCTGCAAAATTTAAAAAAAAAAAAAAAATGACTGCCTGGTCATGTTTCACACACCACATGACCAGATAAGGTATTTAAATTATAAAATTACATTTCCTGTTGAATGTTTATTTTTCACTATAGATATCAATGCAAACGCGCCAAAACACTAAGTGCGAACTTAGCCCAAGGTGTGGAGGAGCATTTTTTCCTCTTTTTTTGCCTCATGTACAATTCTTTATCCTGGAAAGAATGTTTCTTAACACTTTTTCCAGGTAAATCCATTTTAAGTATGGTTTTGTATGTCTTATTTTCAGTCCTTACAGGTGGCATAATGCTCCGACAACATTGTTCTCAACATCAACCTGGGATCCAGAGCGGCTTCCAGGGGTCTTATCCATGCTGTTCCCATGCCATTACTACTGTAATGACATCTCTACTTTGCAAATCTGATAACAGTACATGTGGGAATAACGTCCTAATGATTTTATTAATAGCCTTTTTTATATTTGTGATAAATTTTGATTGATGCTGACTGTTTATATAAAAAAATCCCATATAAATAGTTTGTGTCCATTTGTCCAAAGGACACCAATTCAATATCTATTACCTTGGTTCTGCAAGTTTATAAAGAGCCTATATATTGCTTGTAGTGGGGAGCATTGAAAGGCATAAAAGTCTCCCCACCTTGACATGTTACTCTCCGCAAGGAGAAAAGTTACGCCATGGATCCCAGTCAGATGCCTCTCGCCCAGCCAAACCAGATCTCACACTTTGCACTGACTAGAGCAGTATCCCAAATCACAATGTCTACAAACTGAGTGTCTGGTTTGGCTTTTATACCAAGTCATGTGACAAGGCTCGTTATTGAGTCAATATTGACTTTTAGGATTGCTACTTCCTATAGGTGGCACTAGAGTTCTAGACCTCTTCCTCTCTGAAGAGAATTTGTATGTTTAAATTTCAAAGAGGAGCATTGCAAGGCTTAAAAGTCTCCTCACCTTGACATGTCACTCTCCCTAAGGAGAAACTCAAGCTTTATTTTTTTTATTTCAGTGGTGGAGTGCCACTAATCTAAGTTCTCTGTCCCTAGTATTTTACTTGCCAACCACGGTCTTTAGCTCCTCCTGGCACCGCATCAGTCCCGTGCCACCATCTTGTGACCATAATGTCTAACTCACTGGAAGTCACAGGTAACTGTCACAAGCTCTCACCGTCTTTAAGATCCTCGTTCTAACTCTCAGATTACATTGAGTTGTGTTTTCCGGATCACCCAGTAAACACTGAAGCGATCAGGCAAGTCACAACTTAACTACAAAAGATGAGGGGCACGGAAAATAGATGAAGGCAGTAACTGGTAAGTATGATACTAGGTACCGGGAACTTATATTAGTGGCACTGCTCCAGCGGTAAATTAAAAAAAATAAAGTATACCATGGTGTAAATAATGTCAGGGTAAGAAATAAATATCCAGCATCAATGATTATACCCAAATGTATGCCACAAAAAAACTATAAGGAGCAAATGCGAAAGGATGTTAAAAATTGACCTCCTGCTTGTTTCTACATAGAGCTTAGAAGGATTCAACTAGTCAGTCTTTAATCATGTGAGGTCATAGACCTAATGGAAAACAGAAGAGTTAGCCGGGTAGAAAGGCAAAATGAACAACTGTATGTACACAGAGCTATATAATATGATGACTGCAATATATTAAGAGGATACAAACATTGATGGAGATGCTTCTTTAATGTAAATTGCCACTCTAAAAACTGAAATAACAAACTATGTGAAAACCAACTTTTGTCTGAGTCTCAAAACTTTTGGCCACAACTGTATATGCAGAACACAGTTGTCTTTCTGTCTGCAACCAACTTTAACCACCAAAAATCACAATATATTTGTGCTACTAATAGTGTGTGTGTGTGTGTGGGGGGGAAACAAAACCTAATTGCAACACTTTAAAATGTGTTACACCAGAATTCTGTCAAAAACTGTTTTATGAATCAAGGCTGTAGAGTAGTTATCAGCAAAATTTTTCTGTGGTGGGTAAGCAAACGTACGCCATGTATTGGTATAATACTATTGCCTTGGCACAGAATCTTATAAAACTGCATACCCGCAATTATCCTCCCACATGATAAATAATATTTTCTGTTAATCACTATGTAAATGTGTGACAGCAATCGATAGAAAGGAGTTGTGACGTGTTCATACTGCTTAACCAGGAGATTAAAGCTGCATCGGACCTACACTGTAAATGGATAGAATACAACAGCTGATGGGAAATATACGTTTATTCTTACTCAACTGCGCATTAATTTATTCCCCAATAGCTGTGAGCTTGCAGTGTTACTAACGGGCAGCAGATAGCAATTGAGAATAAGCAGCTTTAATGAGCAGGTTACAAAGCACTTATTACGTTACAGAGCAGCTTCCCACATATGGTGGGTTAGAAATCGTGTCTGAAAGAAGGCGGATGAGAGATTTCTGTAAGAGCAACCAAAGAACAATTTGTATAACATAGTGCACATAGCAAAGACATTGTCTTTTAAAATATTGTGTGCTTAGTACGTCAGACTGAGCTTTCCATACTGAAATGTTTACACTACTCACCACACCTAAACTAAGCTCATCCTTCCCATTCCGTAATTTTCATAAGTCATTTCGTCATCACAGGAAATCGCTGACAGTCAACACCTCTATAGATAATGCAAGCTCTGCCATTCATAATGATGTCACATCACACCTTATACCCCTTCCTGCACGATGACCACTAAAGTATTTTGAGCACTATGGCTAGGATAATGGTGGTGTGTGATGAGCATGGAGGCACGTATTTAATGAGAGTAGGGGGTTGGCAGAGCTCAGAGGCGCGGTGTGCTTGTAAACTTTTTTTTTCTTCTAACTTTGTGTGTGCACATTGCGGCTAGCTAACCAGGGCGCAGGAAACATCCACCATTTCCTGACACAATGGCTTGTGTCATTGGCTGCTGAAATCAAATATAAAGAGCGGACATCTTGTTTTAGTGCCATTTGACAATGTAAAAGCGCAGAGAGGCTGCTCTAGGCGCTGGTCCTGAGTGCTGATAGATTTTAGCTAGTTAGCTAGGCAGTTGTTTCCAAGTCAGATAGTTTAGATAGCTAATGTCCTGTGTTGGCTGTGAAAATGACCTTTCAGCATTTTTTTTTTTTACCATTACTGAAGGTCCACAGACAAAGCTAACAGGGCACATTTCATAGAAGTGTGTTGTGCACTGCTTCTAATGTGCTCCATGCATAAGTAGACCTTTCTAAATTTTATTTTTTCAGTTGCTAAATGAGATACAGCAAGGCATATGTCACTTTGTAATTTAGTGGTGGTGTCATTGTTCTGTGATTTGAGCTGTCGGCCAGGAAAAAATTTTTTGGGGGGAAGTTGCTACCATGATTCAGCATGTCATATCTCACCTTGTCATTTATTGGCGATGAAATTCAACTGTCTACATAGCACTGGAATGTTAGATACCGAGGTTTGTCCTGCAAGCCCTGGGGATTCCAGGACTTGGTGTCTAGTGCCAAATTTGTGTCTAGTGCTTTAGCTCTCTATCCCCTGGTGTGTACTAGTTTAGTTCTCCAACCCAAACTGTTTAGTTCTCCAACTCCTATAGTGTAGTAGTTTAGTTCTCCATCTTATGGTGTGTAGTGGTTTAGTTCTCCATACCCAAGCACCCTGCAAACCTTGGGGATTCCAAGACTTTTGTAGCGGCCCCTTCCCAAACTGCCCCCACAGCCACCCAGTGCCCAGTCAGCGAGATATAATGCCCCTGTCCATGCTTGCTCGTCCAGGTGTCAGTGTTGAAATGCACACTGGCAGACAGAATTTTTCTGGGAACGGGTGATGTGGTCTGTGACATGCTTGTGTAGCACAGGCATATCTTTCTTAGAGAAGTAATGGTGACTGGGCAACTCGTATTGGCGACTGTGATGGCATCAGCATTCGGAAACAGTCTGTATCCACAAGGCAGAAAGGCTGCATTTCCGTGGCTAACAGATTGAATTGGCTATCCAATTATCACAGGCTGTGAGCCAAGCAGAACCACACGCTGTGATCTTTGTAGTGAAGAGCTCTCACCTGGCACCTATTGTCCAGACAATTACACGATTGGGTGACAATCAACCAAGGAGGCCACAGGCTGTTCACAATAACTAGGTCTCAGAAAACTAATTGTGAGCGTACGGCATATCCACCTATGGATGACAACGCATGGAATGTGTATATACCACCGTATGATCATTGCTAACTCCACAATAACCACATACTCCTTGCTGCCACCACTAATCCGTTTTGAAAAAAATAAGTGCAGGCCCATTGGACGCAGTTTTTCTTTGGAGGTTCACACCTTCAGGGTCTTCCATCACCTCTCCCTCCAAGTAGCAGTCATATACCCTTCCCCAGGCTCACCCACCCTCTTCCTTGACCACTTTTGTGCCTTGTTGCCACACTTCATGTCCTCAGATATGTCCTCAGAATTGCCAACCCTTATCTTGGGAGACCTCAACAGCTCCACTTCCCCAACTGCATCCCAGCTTCTATCTCTAGCCACTTCTTGTGGCCTCTCACAACTTTCAACCTCTGAAACACACAAAGACGGTAACACCCCTGATCTAGTCTTTGTGCATCACAGTTCAATCTCCAACCTTGATAACTCACCTCTTACCCTTTTCTCCCCCATGAAATTAGGAGTATAACTACAACTTACATATTTTTAGGCGCTCACTAAAAACACATCTATTTTAGGCACGTTCCCTATTCAAAGTCCTTTTTAGATAAAGCCTATTCTCCACTTCTCTGAACATAATTAACCATCAAACTCAACTGTACCCAAAAGCCTCATGCAGCCTTTATCTACCCCCCATTTCTTCAAGATGGTTGGACCATCATTGTAAATAAGCACCTGCACTTTGTGTCACCCCCACCTCAGTGCAGATTGTTATCTCTGAAGCGCAGGGTCGTCATTATTTTAGTTTTAATTGTTTGACTATCATAAACTTTGTCACTTTTGTTATATGAACTGCTGACTTGTAAAGCTCTGCAGAATAGGTTTGCGCTATATAAATAAAAGTTATTAGATTGAAGATGGTGAAGTTCAAGCTCTTCGCTTTGGCATGTGTAGGAGGAAACAATGTTTTACGTGAACACAACTGCACAAACAAGGTCTGGTTGCTGTGCTGACAGAGGGTGGAATAGGGTGAACACGACAAGCTGCTAGACTGGACTGTGAGAGGTGCAGGCAGAGATGCTACGGTGGATTGAGAAAGATGGGATGTGCTTGGTATGCAAGATCAGTCAAAAACAACAGGCATGTCCAGTTCTGTATCAGCTGATTAGATTAGATTAGATTAGATAAACTTTATTGATCCCGGAGGAAATTACAGTATTACAGCAGCAGAACAAAGATCAAGAACATTACAAGAACAATACACACTTTACAAAATAAGTCTATATGGACAGCAGATGCGGATAGACTGGTACTTGTAACTCACCAATTCCCCCCATACACTTTGAACTTCATTTAGTCTTGGGATGCTTTACACTTATACATTTGTTAAACATCCCCACAGCTGTCGGAACAAACGATTTTCTATATCTTTCCTTTTTACACATTAGTTGGAGTAGACGCTTGCTGAATGTGCTCTTTTGCTTCGCAAACAGTTCATAGAGCGGGTGTGTATTGTTGCTCATTATAGCCTTGCATTTCTTAGTAATTCTATCCTCTAATACCTCCTCGAAAGTCCTGAGTTGTAGACCCACCGCCGCACTAGCCTTCTTGATAAGTTTATTCAGCTTATTCGCGTCAGCTGTGCGCACACTACTACCCCAGCATATAATTGCATCAAAGATTGCACTCGCCACAATGGATTGGTAGAACATTTCAAGCATTTTGCTACACACATTAAACGACCTTAACTTCCTTAGGAAGTAAAGTCTACTCATCCCTTTCTTGCAAACCTTCTCCATATGGCACCTCCAATCAAGCTTGCTGTCCAGGTGAACCCCCAAATATTTGAAATTCTCCACCATCTCCACATCCTGACCATCAATAGTGATAGGTAAGCAATCCTTCATGCACCTTCCATAACTCAACACCAGCTCCCTGGTTTTCTTTACGTTGAGTTCTAAATGGTTAGCCTGGCACCAGTCAACAAAGTCCAAAACCACCCTTCTGTATTCCTCCTCCCCCCGGTCTCTCTCAATACCTCCGACTATCACTGAGTCATCAGAGTACTTCTGAAGGTGACAAAGGTCTGATTTATACTGAAAATCAGCTGTGTATAACGTAAAAAGGAATGGCGACAGCACCGTTCCCTGAGGGGCTCCAACACTACTCCGCACACTATCCGATACGGCCGCCCCCAACCTCACAAACTGTGGCCTGTCCGACAGATAATCAATGATCCAATTCACTAGTCCCTCATCAACCGCCATTTCAACCAGCTTTTTACGTAATAATAGTGGCTGTAAGGTGTTGAATGCACTGGAGAAATCGAAGAACATGGCACGCACAGTGGTTCTATCATTGTCCAAAAAGGAATGTACTGTTTGTAGTAGATACGCTACAGCATCGTCCACCCCCAGACTCTGCCGATACGCAAACTGAAGGGGGTCCGTAAAAGCAGACACCCTCGGACACAAGTAGGCAAGTACAATTCTCTCCAAGGACTTCATCACATGCGATGTTAAGGCCACCGGTCTATAGTCATTATGGGAGCTCGGGAAGGTAGTCTTGGGAACCGGCACCAGGCAAGAAGTCTTCCATAGAACTGGTACTCTCTGTGATTGTAAGCTCCAGTTAAACAGGTGCTGGAAGACAGTGCACAACTGATTCGCACACACTCTGAGGACACGTGGACAGATACCATCAGGCCCTGCTGCTTTACCCATGACCAGCTTACTAAACTGTTCCCTCACATCATTTTCGGAGATCAAGAAAGACTCCGACTTCCTCCCCCCAGTTGATATTGCTCGTCTCTCCCCGACCCTCTCCTCTGTTGACATGGCACATTTATTGTTGAATCTGTTGAAAAAAACATTCATTTCATTAGCCATGATCAGCCCCCCACCCCCCTGATCTGACCTTGCCTTAAACCCAGTCAAAAGCTTCATTCCAGCCCACACTTCTCTGGAGTTGTTATGTGACAATTTATTTTCCAATTTAATTCTGAATGCTTCACGGGCAATCCTAATTTTCCCCTTTAAGTCTCTCTGAACAATTTTCATTTCCTCCTTGTCCTTCCTTTCAAAAGCTTTTTTTTTCCTGTTTAGTAGATGTTTCAATTCTTTTGTAATCCAAGGCTTATTGTTTGCAAAACACCGAACCTCATGAATAGGTACAATATTGTCAGTACAAAAGTTGATGTAATCAGTAACTCTCCTGGTAACCTCATTAACATCATCATTAGGTTCCCTGGCACATAACACCTCCCAGTCTGTGCATTCAAAGCAGTCTTGTAAAGTCTTTTCAGCTGCCGGAGACCATTTCCTTATCCGTTTAATTGTCGCTGGTTGTTTGCAGACAACTGGTTGATAAGCTGGAGACAATAGTATGAGATTGTGGTCAGATTTCCCCAGGGGGGGCAATGCAGATGATGAGTAAGCATCCTTAACACTGGCATAGAGGAGATCCAATATATAATTGTCCCTTGTAGAACATTTGACATATTGATAGAATTTTGGTAATGAGATCTTGGCTCTATTAAAATCCCCAGAAATGACAGTTAGAGAGTTAGGGTGTTTCGTCTGAAGCCGGGCAATCACCCCAGACAGTACATCCCCAGCTGCCTCTGGATTTGCAGATGGTGGTATATACGACACCACTGCAATAACAAGAGAGAATTCTCTAGGCAGATAGTAAGGCCTGAGGCCCACTGCTAATAGTTCAATGTTTGGGCAACAATGTCTCTCCTTTACTGTTACATGCCCCTGATTACACCATCTGTTGTTAATGTACAGTATCACTCCTCCACCCTTCTTCTTACCGCACTTCACTCTGTCCCTGTCAGCCCGAACCATTTGAAACCCCGGTACCGATATACTTGAATCCGGGACGTCCTCATGCAACCAGGTTTCTGTAAAGCACATGAGACTGCATTCCCTGAACTCCTTCCGGGTCTTACTCAGAGCCAGCAGTTCATCCGACTTGTTACCAAGCGATCGTACATTACCCATGATGATGGATGGGACTGCAGGTTTAAACCTTCTCCTCCAGGACTTGGTCTTCTTGCCTGCTCTGCAACCTCTGAAAGGTCTCCTCATTTCCCGTGGAACATGTGGTATTGCAACTGCTGGAGAAGACTTTGTCCTGCGCATTTCCAGAAGACGACTCCTTGAATACACTACTCGATTAGCGACAGACCTAGGGACAACCATCCGATCAGTGATTCCATCCATCCCGGGAGACCTCTCCGTGGCATACTGTATACGGTGCTCTCCGCTAAGCACATATGGCTGTATCACTGACACAGGCTGTGGGCAGCAGCATACATCCGTCGGTAGTATTAGCTGAGATGGACCATATTGCGTACCCCAAAGTGGCCATGCCAGCAGGGGACTTGTGGGTGGTAGTGGAGGATCCGGGTAAAAACCATATGCAGTGTGCCCGGCAGCAGTAGAAAGTGTGGGGGTGTGCTGCATTTTCCATCCCACAGCAGACCAGCGTGCAGGAACGTCGCAATCCACGAGATGAAAACGTTGCATAGATCCAAGGTTGAAATTAGAGGTCCAAAAAGACATCAGGAAAGGTATAAAAGACTGTAACAAACAAAATAAAATAAAATAATAGCTGCTGCAATGGGCTGCCACTAGCAAGGCGCCCTATTGTCTCCACAGTCTGGCAGAGAGCAGACAGGCACGTCTGCACACCTCTGAGTCCAGGAGGTTAGGATAGGCTCCCACTCACCCCAACTGTAGCAAGTAAAAAAGTGGAGGCTCTGCGGAGACCTGTTTGACAACACTTGCCATGGTGAGGGAGGAGGGAGAATCAGAAGATGCAGTTCCTGGGGTGGACAGTGGTTGGCGAGGCTTGCTAGTCTGCATTTTAGCACAGTAAGATTCCCAGATTAACATATGTTCATCGCTAATGTGCCAGTTCATGCATGTAGTAGTCAAATTATTGCATTTTTTTTTACTCTACTCTGACGTTTTTAACAAAGTTGGCAGAAAATGTTATTTTTGTCATTTTTGGCAGTCTGAAAAAAGACCCAAGCTATGCAATTGCAGACGCACAAACACTGCTGGCCACTGACAAAGCCTGTTTGTGCTCTCCTCTGAAGGGAGTAGTACACACCGTTGTAGGAAAGCTTCAGTTTCTTGGCAATTTCTCGCATGGAATAGCCTTCATTTCTAAGAACAAGAATAGACTGTAGCGTTTCACATGAAAGCTCTTTTTTTCTGGCCATTTTGAGAGTTTACTGGAACAAATGTAATGCACCAGATTCTCAACTAGCTCAAAGGAAGGTCAGGTTTATCGCTTCTCTAATCAGCCAAACTGTTTTCAGCTGTGCTGACATACTTGCACAAGGTTTTTCAAGGGTATTCTAACTATCCTTTAGCCTTCTTACACAGCTAACACAAAGTACCATAAGAACACTGGAGTGATGGATGTTGGAAATGGGCCTCTATACACCTTTGAAGATATTGCATTACAAACCAGACATTTGCAGCTAGAAGTCATTTATCACATTAACAATGTATAGAATGTATTTCTGAATCATTTAGTGTTAACTGCTTTTCTTTAAAAAATAAGTACCCTAAACTTTTGAACGGTAGTGTATTCTGGCTGATAACCGGTTCATGCATTACATGAACACCCAATTTCCTACATTATGGCTGGTTCAAACAACAAAAGCAATTGTTACCATCCACCTTTTGTGTCTCCCCTATTTACTTATTGATTGTAAGCTTGTGAGCAGGGCCCTCGTGCCTTTTAGCATCTATTGATCTATGCATTTGTTATACTGTAATGTCTATTGTCTGTACAAGTTCTCTCTAAAATGTAAAGTGCTGCGGAATATGTTGGCGCTATAGAAATAAATCATTACTAAAGAAAGGAAGTGGAGGAGCCTCTCCAGTAACAGAAGTTGAAAAAATGCTGTACAATTGCTCACATTGGTGGTGTCTGCCACAAATTTTTGGAAATGTGTAGACTCCTGGTTGGGTTTCCTTCATGTGCATTGCCTGTAGCAGTGGGCCTCTGAGACAGACAGGCCTCTACTACCTTTGAGTCAACTACCCATGTTACTATCCTTAGATTTTTCTGACAATAGTAGTTTACAAAACTGATTTGTGCCACCTGATTGTGGCTGAGTATCAAAGCAGGTTGAGCTGTTGCACATGGTATCAGGGCTCCCAGCAAAGCAGGCCTACAATGGTCCCTCAGCCACCTCGTCTTAATTTGATGTTCAATTCAAAGCTGTAAATGCTGGCCCAGACTCGGATACCTCATGCATGGCTGATTATTGCCATGTCATTCTAAAATTTGTACTGTAGGAGAATTGAGTCCATTTTCTTGGTGTCTGACCCTAAATGATGTTTTGGAAGCTTTTGGGCTCATTTGAAGGTGTTGCGTATGAAATGGTTTTTGCCTCCCGTTGTCTCCAATGGCATTCAGCTATGTTCAGCGAATATTGCTAATTTGGCGAATGTAATCCAAGCCTAACATTGAAATATTCCCTCATCGCTACTCACAAGCTTCAAGTTATGTTTGGCTGCTGTATCTAAAAGCTGCTAAGAGTAGATTAGGCAAGATGGCTTTTCCCATAATCATGTAAATAAAATAAAAACCTGCAATCAAAAAAGATATACATACTGAGATAAAAACTGCAGCCTCCAATTAATCAAGATTGGCATTATTGGACACAGAGTGCATAGAAAGAGGACCTAAGGTCCAATGTGAGCAGTGCCGCATTCTAGAGTGTCACTGAAGTGAGAGGAGACCGAAAAGGAAGAGATAGCAAAATCCAGAACAGAAATGACAAAGTGATCTACTGAAAACGAGTCCTGGGAGAGGACGCCTAGCTAAAAGGCCCAGAGCTTATAACTCTTGAAGGTAATGGGCCTAAACAGGGCTGAGTACGTGAGAGCAATAAAATGTCCTGGGCAGGAATTTGAGTGTCAGCATTAGATAAGTACTCACCCTACTGGAACCCTAAGGGGCATGAAGACACAAATGTAGAGCAAGTAATTGATTCTTGCTAAATAGTACAGTAGTGTCGAGCAGTGTTGTGGTGAGGAACAGTAGAAACAGTGGACAGGTAGAGAAAGTAAAGAGGAAAGGCTAAAAATAGAGCAAAGGAGGAAGGAAACTGTGGAAAATGCTTCAAAGTGTAAAAGAAACATTAATAAGGCTGTGTATACGCTACCGTGTATATTCTTTACCAAGTTCCGGTTCAGTAAAAAGTTTATTTTTAAATGGTAGTCTCAATGAACCACCCAACACATGGTCCTGGCAAACCAGCAACATCAGTCACATGTGACCTGCACAGACAGTGCCCTCACAGCACAGTCCACACACCCAGCCAGGACCCCCCACCGTCATGTAAACGTGCCAAGGCGAAAGAGGAGTACCTTGTCCACGGCTACTGCTTGCACCATGTTACACTTTGTGTAGCAGGCAGGATTGATTCTTGCAGTTAGAAGAGCAGAATGATGTGGGGGAAGACTCAAGTTTCTGTGGAGGATGGTGCCGCACATAAACTTAGTAATATCGGTTAATGGCACAGAACAACAAGCTGGTCCCATCCATCATGGATGTAGAAGGAACGAATGGTTGTGAAGAGTTGCCCAGTGCTCCAGAGGGAGTGTCGGAACTGGAATTGTCAGTCTACATCGAGGAGTGGTCACAGCGATAAAATTAAGTGGAAGGTCGAGGATCTATTAATCTGGGACTCCGGATTCGAATAGCTGAAGTGTTTTGCTCCCCTTTTGTGTTTGTTGTGCATTCCCCTGATTGATTAAAGAGCAACTACACCCTCAGTCAAGAATTGAGTCTTACCCAGTAAGGACAGTCTTTGAGGGACTGTGTGCCTGTCTTGTGGACTTGAAAGACTGTGTCCCCATCTTACGGACTGGTTGAGGACAAATGGTCTGTGCCTGCAGTGAAAAAGGCTACCCTTACAGGGAAGGACTGTATGGTTGGCTTCAGAGCCCTTGTCAAAAACGGAAAGAAACACAAATTAAGTAAGTAATGTGCAGAAGAGTGATTTGGAAACTCCACTGGTAACTGGTCTAAGTAATGAACAGGAGAATGGGCCCACGTTCGTCACAAGTATCTAGTGATAAGTTATGTGCAGGAGTGTGTTGATGTATTACAAGTTTCTGGTTGGTTGAGGACGGCCATTAAAAGGGGAAATGTAAGGAGATGGACATGATGCCACATTCCACCTTGAGGCTAAGTGCAGACGTACTTTTAAGCCCTGCGGATTTTTCCGCCCAGAATTGAAGAAATCCGCAGGTCAAATGACCTGCATTTTTCCTGCATATTTCTTCCTTTTTTCTTGCGGTTTTCCCCTGTGGATTTGGAGAATGGAGCAGGTGGAAAACCGCACAAAAGAAGTGACATGCTGCATATTTTGAACCACAAGAAAACCACACGGAAAAATCTGCAGCGTCTGCACAGCGTTTTTTTCTATTGACTAACATGCTACTGTACATCACAATGCGGATATGCAACGTTTCTGCGCGGTAAAATCCGCTGCGGATCCGCTGGATATCTGCATCGTGTGCACATGGCCTGAAGAAACAAGTATAATGTGTGATATAATGTGAACTGTGATGCATTAAAGGTGTTAGTGATATTGATAAATGTGCTTGACAGTAGGGATAGTGAAAGCTAATGTTTGGGACTAGCCCAGAGTGGGAATGACTAAGTTAAAGGGAAAGTGACATTTTCCTGGTAGTGAAGCAGACAGGGCCTGGAGTGCATAGAAAGAGGACCTAAGGTCCAACGCGAGTAGTGCCGTTTTATGAAGTGTTCCTGAGGCGAGAGGAGACCGAAAAGAGGAGGTAGCAAGATTTGGAGCAGAAGTGACAAAAATACAAAGTGATCTACCTGAGATGGGTCTTGGGAGATGACGCATTACAAAAAGGTCCACTCACAGTATGTCTTTAAAAATGGTAAGGAGATACTGGGAGTTGATAACAGTCATCTTCAGACTGTGGAACATACAAGAGCCACAGCGCTGATAAGGTGCAGGAAGGATCACAAAATCAACAGTTATATCCACGTACCTTATATTTGACATTCTCTGATTGAAGTCGTCCCCATCCAGTTGGTCTCCATGTAGCACAGATACCATGATGAGATTTTATGCCCAGAGCTAGTATCTGCAGACTTCCCTCTTCATCAGACCCTACTGACATGGTGCCCTTAATAGTATCATTATACTGTCCCATAAATAAAAAATACCATCCATGCTGTGCCTGAGTAAATTGCTCTTCACTGTGCTGCCTGCCCAAAGTATCCCCTCCCACACTGCCCTTCTCCAAAATATTCTCGCACACTGCCCCTCTCCATCATATCCCCCATGTACATGTCCCCCACATGGTACCTCTGCAAAATATCCCTCGCACATAGACCCCCTGTAAAATATACCCCCGCATACTGCCCCGCTCTAAAATATCCCCTCACCCTGTCCCCCCCACATACACACTGACCCCCCCTCTGAATAAAGTACCCCACACTGCTTCTCACAAAGCACTATTTCTACAATTGTTCCCCATTATGTGACCTCACAAACATTAACCTTCTCCCCACTATCCACAATGATTTGCAGTGAGGCTTCAGCACCTTGATGGAGTGCTTACTGTTGCCCACACCAACTCTGTTCCTCTGTGTGTGGTGCTGGCAGAAGTGTGCTGACCTTATAACGCTGCTACACGTCTGGGCCGAGGATGACAGGCACCACACTATTCACGTCTGAAAGTCACAAATACGTTTAAATACAAAAAGGGAGCGGCGCTTCCCAGACAGCTGTGCAGGCAACATGTTATGTAGGCCAAATTCTATTGGTTTCCTTTCCAACTTGTTCAGCATATATATACGGCGCTGTGGGAGCGGTGTTCCTGCAAATCACCGTGTGTGTATAAACACCGTGATGATCGCGCGGCTTCACACTGAGCACCACCACAATCAAATACGTGTGTCCACTCTATTTGAGAGCTGACACCCTGCACCAATGCCCATAATCGGTTCAAGCACCGATCGCAGGAGTTTATCTCCTCTGATGTCGCTGTCAATAGTGACAGCAACATCACAGGGCTCCAGAGGGAGCTCCCTCTGTGCTCCCATTGGCACAATTGTGTCAATTGTCTCCATGGTGACCCCTAGGCCGAAAAATGGCAGAAGGGTCACGGAAGGACAGTGGCCCGCATGCTCCAGCTCAGAGCAGGAAATGACACGCCTCCTCCCTGCATGTGAGCCACTGATCTAATGCCCTGCAATGCTGAAGCATTGCAGAGTACTAAATGAGTGATCACTGTAAAGTTGATGTCCCATCCTAGGACAATATAAAAATGTAAAAAAAAAAAGTTAATATTGTGAAAACAAAAAAATTAACCCCTTCAGTGAAATTAAAAATAAAAACCAAGGCAAATAAAACTACACTATCATACCGCTGAAAAAAAGTGGCGTAAAACACGATGAGAAAGATGGATGTGAATAAAAATGATCTCTGAAAATGTCAGTTGTCCCTCAAAAAACAGCCATCATACAGCTGTCAGTAGAAAAATACAGTTATAGCCCTCAGACTAAAGCGATGCAAAAATAATTTTTTCTATAATAGTTTTTATTGCATAAAAGCAACAAAACAAATACATTACTATACAAATGTGGTATTGCTGTAATCGTACTGATCCAAAGAATAAAGTTGCCTTATTATTCATTTTATGGCGCTTTAATTATTCATTTTACCACATGCGGAACGGCATGAAAAAAAAAAAAAACAAAAAAAACCACAAGTCAGGAATTGCAGGGTTTTTTTTTGCTTATTTTGCCCCCAAAAAATCAGAAAAGCAATAAAATGTGTGCTCAAAAATGGTACCAATAAAAACGTCAACTCAATCCCGCAAAAAACAAGACCTCACGTGACTGTTAGCCAAAATATGGAAAAATTATAGCTATCTAAATATGGGGATGCAAAAACTTTGCAATAAAAAGTGTCTTAGTGTGAGACAGCAGCCAAACATAAAAACCCAATATAAATCCAGTAATGCTGTAATCGCACCAACATGAAAAATAAAGTCATCTAGTCACTTATACCACAAGAATGGCATAAAAAATAAAACCAATTCTTCACATGTTGTTGATTTTTTTCATTCTACTTGCCAAAGATTGCAGTAAGGCTTGGCTCACAATTATCCTGCACTCTGCGCTGAATTCTCTGAAATACGCGATTCAGATGGAACTCCCTGCAGATGGAGGCACTGTGGACACTGTCTGACCTGTGATTCGGCTATAGATGATAGATTCTATTTGCCCACATAAGGGAAGGTAGAAAGTACAGGCATAGCAAAGTAGATTAGAATTGAACCAACAACGGGCATTAAATTGAGCAATTCTAGCCAAGTCGTCACAGTTTGCGACGGGATGTGCATAGTCGAGCGGATCCATTTTTCACCTATACCGGGACTGTTCCTTAAGGCTACGTTCCCCACAATCAGGAAGAAGCAGCGTTTTGGATGCAGTGTATTTTCGCTGCGATCTAATCATGCAGGTAAATCCACATGTGTTCCCTGAACAATGCGGATTTACCACAAAAATACATTCTATTGTGGAAATTTCTGTTGCGGAGACGCTAGTAAATTGACATGCTGCGGCTCGTAGGATTCCTATAAATCCCATCCACTGTGCTTGTATTGTACAACGCAGCGTTTTGAAGCAGCGCAAGTGCACTGTGTCCAAAACACAGCGATTGTGGACATGTACCCTGATAACTAATTCTGGACTAATGTACAAACTAACCGAACAGGTCTTTGATTTGACCCTATTAGAACTTCAGCTCTTCTAACTTAATGTCGTTCCACAGAATATATCCAGGATATATATATATTTGACCTTTACACCAGGATCAGAGATAGAAATTGCAACTATCATACCACTTTGAATGATCAAACGGTTTAGAGTTTCAAACTCGTTTGGTCTCCTTGGGATACTTTTTGGACACTCCTGAATATCTAAGGCTACTTTCACACTAGCTTTTTTTGCGCTGCGCCTCGTGCGCATTCCAAACGCATGCAAAAAATGCATTAAGCGTTTTGCATGCGTTTGCTTTTTTTTGCGCATGCGATTTAACCAGTTTGTCGCCATGTTAACTCTAAAAACGCATGCTGTTTTAAACTCACGCGTGCGATCTCATAGACTTTTTCCGCATTCCGTGCACTAACGTGTGCATGCGCTTTTTGGCAGCAGTTGGGCGCACAAAAACACAACGCCTGGGCGCACACCTGGAAAAAACGCAGCGCACAAAAATGCACATGAACGCGTACAAGCGCTATACCATGCGCCTGCCATGTTAAAGATAGGGGAGCAATGCGCATGATAGCGCACGAGGCGCAGCGCTAAAAAACGCAAGTGTGATACCAGCCTAAGAGCCTTGTTAACTGGGTCATTCGTTTTCCCTTCCTCTTCATTCCCCAATACCTATACCTAATTTTAGCTATCATAAGTCACTACACATCTATTATGTATCGTATCCAGTTTAAACTAAACCAAAAATCTTTCAATAAAACAATTAAAAAGACCATATAATCTTACTGATATTTTAAAGTACCTGCAGGTCTAGGTAAAGTCACCATTGAAATAGTATGGATAATTCCTTTCTAGGAAAAAATGTGAACCATCTAGTCTTCTGAGCATGTATCCAAGACTGATATAATTTAGGGGGATTAACGATGCATAATTTAGAAAGGACAGTCAAACTCCTATGTAGGTTAAGCATTGCAAAGAATTATGAATCTGTAAATTAAGTTCAATTAGTTTCTGGGTATGAAGTGGAGTAGTACAATAGAAAACTCTGATTTGGTTTTGTTTGTATGTATATATATACACACACACACACACACACACACACACACACACACACACACACCTATACATACATATACACACACACACACACACACTACTGTTCCAAATTTTGGGGTCACCCAGATAGTTTTGTTTTCCATGAAAAAAACTCATACTTTTATCAAATTAGTTACCAAATGAATTTTTGTAAAAAAGATTTTTATTTCAAATAATTTTCTCCTTCAAACTTTGCTTTCGTCAAAGAATGCTTCCTTTGCAGCAATTACAGCATTGCAGACCTTTGGCATTCTAGCAGGTAATTTGCTGAGGTAATCTGGAGAAATTTCACTCTATACTTCCACAAACCCCTCCCACAAGTTGGTTTGGCTTGATGGGCACTTTTTGCATACCATACGGTCAGGCTGCTTCCATAACAGCTCAATGGGGTGGAGATCTGGTGACTGTGCTGGCCACTCCATTACAGAGAGAATACCAGCTACCTGCTCCTTCCCTAAATAGTTCATGCATAATTTGGAGGTGTGCATTTTCAGCATCTTCTCAGTTGTTCTGCATCTCACAAATGTTCTTCTGTGATCCAAAACACCTCAAACCTGGATTCATCTATCCATAACGCTTTTTACCCCAATCTTCCAATGTCTTTTTTTGCCCATATTAATCTTTTCCGATATGGCTTTTTGTTTGCCACTCTGCCCTGAAGGCCAGCATCCCGGAGTCGCCTCTTCACTGTAGAAGTTGACACTGGCGTTTTGCGTGTACTATTTAATGAAGCTGCCAGTTGAGGACCTGTGAGGCGTCGATTTCTCAAACTAGACTCTAATGTACTTGTCTTGTTGCTCAGTTGTGCAGGGGGCCTCCCACTTCTTTATACTCTGGTTAGAGCCTGTTTGTGCTCAGTAGTACACACCGTTGTAGGAAATCTTCAGTTTCTTGGCAATTCCTCACATGGAATAGCCTTCATTTCTAAGAACAAGAATAGACTGTTGAGTTACACATAAAAGTTCTTTTTTTCTAGCCATTTAGAGAGTTTAATGGAGCAAACAAATGTAATGCTCCAGATTCTCAACTAGCTCAAAGGAAGGTCAGGTTTATAGCTTCTCTAATCAGCCAAACTGTTTTCAGCTGTGCTAACATACTTGCACAAGGGGTTTTCAAGGGCATTCTAACCATCCATTAGCCTTCTTACACAGTTAGCAAACACAAAGTACCATAAGAACCCTGGAGTGATGGTTGTTGGAAATGGGCCTCTATACACCTATGAAGATATTGAATTACAAACCAGATGTTTGCAGCTAGAATAGTCATTTACCACATTAACAATGTATAGAGTGTATTTCTGAATCATTTAATGTTAGCTTCATTGGAAAAACGGCTTTTCTTTCAAAAAATAAGGAAATTTCTAAGTGACCCTAAACTTTTACACGGTAGTATATAATCACAGGAAGGAACCCAGGATATATATATATATATATATATATATATATATATATATATATATATATATATATACATACATACACATACATACACACATACAGCTCTGGCAAAAATTAAGAGACCACTGCAAAATTCAGTTTCTGATTTCTCTCTTTATAGGTATATCTGAGTAAAATGGAAATTGCTCTTTTATTCTATATACTACTGACATGTCTTCGAATTTCCAAGCACTAAATTTTGTATTTATTTTCAGAAAATGAGAACTGGTCAAAAAAATGCAGTGCTTGCAGACCTCATATAATGCTAAGAAAGCAAGTTCATAATCATTTCGAAATAATACTAATGTTTTAATTCGGGAAGAGTTCAGATATAAATATTTTGTGGAACAACCATGATTTCATGCATCTTGGCATGCTTGCCACCAGTCTTTCACACTGCTTTTGGGTGACCTTATGCCACTCCTAGTACAAAAATGTAAGCAGTTCTTTGATGGCTTGTGACTATCCATCTTCCTCTTGATTACATTCCAGAGGTTTTCAATGGGGTTCAGGTCTGGAGATTGGACTAGCCATGACAAGGATTTCATGTGGTGGTCCTTCCTCCACACATTGATTGACCTGTGTGGCACGGTGCACTGTCCTGCTTGAAAAACCAGTCATCAGAGTTGGGAAACATTGCCTGAGCAGAAGGAATCAACTGTTCCAGGATAGCCTTGTATGCAGTTTGATTCATACATCCGTCGCAAAGATTAACCTGCCCAGTTCTAGCCTGGCTGAAGCATCCCCAGATCATAACCAATCCTCCACCAAATTCACAGTGGGTGCAAGACACTGTGGCTTGTACGCCTCTCCAGGTCTCAGTCTAACCATTAGATGACCCGGTTTTGGGCAAAGCTGAAAATTAGACTCAGATTACCTTACTCCAGTCCTCTATGGTCCAATCCTTATGGTCTTTGGCAAAATTTAGCCAGGCTCTCCTTTGCTTCTCATTGATGAAAGGCTTTTTTCTAGCTTTACATGACTTGAGCCCTGCCTCTAGGAGCCTGTTATGAACAGTTCTTGCAGTCCACTTCACTCCAGCTGCTATTTGCCATTCCTTTTGTAGGTCACTTGATGTCATCCTGCGGTTGCTGAGTGACGTTCGAATAAGATGACGGTCATCCCAGGGTCAGAGTCGTTTTTGCCCTCTGCCAGTCTGTAGTTTTGTTGTCCCCAATGTCTACTGCTTGACCTTGTTGTAATGGACCGGTATCTGAAAAACTTTAAGGATGGAGGCAACATGACGCGCACTATATCCCTCTGCTAGTAAAGCCAGAATTAAGCCCTTCTTTTCCTCACTCAAGACTTATTTTTCAACTCCTTTGGCATGGTTAAAAGTTATTTTTTCATTCCTATTACTTTTGGGATATTACTAGCACTTATTTTGCTTGGCCCATTGCAAGACGATTGTGAAAACCGCAGTTTTTTTTTTACACTTTAAGATTTGGTTCAGGTGATCACCTAATCAGAAGTACATTAAGTAGAATGAGGTATACTCTGGCTGGAATTCAACTGACACTAGAATGAAATGGCTGTCACATGTAGAGAAGCTGATTTTTATAAAACTGTGCAGTGGTCTCTTAATTTTTGCCGGAACTGTACACCAGGATGGAGAATGTGCACATATATTATATTCAGGATTGGGGCGTGTATGGTTCTGAATTTAGAGCCAATCACACTCGTTACACCACAGCCTACATGTATGTGATTGCAGGGCTCAGGAGCCGAGCTCTCTTCACATGCAGTATATACATAGTCGACATCTGTGTCCAACAGCCAAGGTCAGAGCAGAGCTCGGATTGATGTTTATCACTTAAACACCAAATGTCTCGAGATCAACAACGGCATTTAAGTAAAATGTGCACTGGCAATCGTAGGGAACCGATTGATTACCATGGAAGCTGAAGGCCTACTGAAGACATCCATTACTTACATCTTTGCGGGGGTGGCGCTGGTCTCTGAACACTAAGTACCCTGACAACACACTGACAGTGCACTCTCCCTTGTATTGCATTCTAATCACAGCTGGCAACATTGTTTTAAACAGTATAAAAAAAAAACGCTCTCAGATGACACCCGAACGCTCCTCTTTTCACTTAAATTAGTTAATTTGATACACAAAATAGCTGATAAATGGACATGTGAACATGTCCATATACTTTAATGGGAATGGATATGAGGCCTAAGTGCTACAAAGTCTTTTTTTTTTTTTTATAAAGAATTGGGCACAAAAAGGTGTAGAGGTTTAGATAGTCAATGATCCTCGACTACTAGGTCACGTGCACACATTGAGTATTTGGTTAGTTTTTTACCTTGGTATTTGTAAGCCAAAATCAGGAGTGGAATACTCAGAGGAAAAGTACAATAAAAACACGTCACCACTTCTGTGTTCATCACCCTCTCCTGGTTTTGGCTTACAAATACTGAGGTGAAATACTGACCAAATACTGAAAGTGTGAATATGGCCTAAGAATTAGAAAGCAGACTTGAGTTAGCTATGATGTATGCTTTGTTTCTATACCAACAGATTTGCTTTCCGCTGCATTTAGTCCATCTGCTGCCAGCCACCCGTTTCATTTCTGTTCTATATAGTGAAGCTCCAATGCCACTTTATGGCTTCATTGCATTACTTACAGGAATTGTAAACATAAAACCCAGTGAAGATCCACAGAATTGTTACATAGAAAGGCAAATGAAATCTCCATCTTTCCATCCACTTCACACCTTGTTTTGTGCAAATAAAAAAAGGGAGTGATGCAGAGAAACACTTATGAATTTACACAATTCCCTGCAGCAGACAGTATCCAAGGACATGATGCTGCCACAGCAACAAGCTCCCTGCTACAGCCTTTAGCAACAAAGGCCTTTAACTCAATGTGGTGCAGAAAAGCCACCAGTATATCACTGCTATAAAATAATGGATAAACTGATGGCGACAGTTAATCCATCCACAGGAGACTGGGGAGGTGGCTTTTCTTTTTCTCATGTGACAGTTTTTTTCTGCAGCTTGTTACCATGACAGCAAACCATTTGCTGAAAGTAGCAGTATTTGGTGCAATTCTGAAACCTGCAAAGCCATTGTGTTCCAGGACACCCCCTCCCTACTGCTCTTTAAAACTACTCAAGCTGCTGCCTCACAGATTTCCCAATGAAATCTACATAAAACACATACACAAGTCTATGCTACAACCCACATAGAATAGATGGACAATATCGTGGGCCATGTATCATACACAATTGTTACCCATCACATGGTGTTTAAACATGGTGTAAATATGGCTCAAATATTGAATATTCAACAGCACATTTCCAAACATCAGCATAATGCAAGAGGATTAACGATCTACTGCACCTAGAAGTTTTGTAAATCAGATCACATGTGATAAAGGATTTAGCCTTAAAAGGGACATCATCAGAAAATGACCTAATGTTCTAACCACTTAACCCCCAAGGGTGGTTTGCACGTTCATGACCGGGCCAATTTTTACAATTCTGACCACTGTCCATTTATGAGGTAATAACTCTGGAACGCTTCCATGGATCCCGGTGATTCTGACACTGTTTTCTCATGACATATTGTACTTCATGTTAGTGGTAAAATTTTCATATAACTTGCATTTGTGAAAAAAACGGAAATTTGGCGAAAATTTTGAAAATTTCGCAGTTTTCCAGCTTTGAATTTTTATGCCCTGAAATCACAGAGATATGGCGCACAAAAAACTTAAGTAACATTTCCCACATGTTTACTTTACATCAGCACAATTTTTGAAGCAAAATTTTTTTTGTAAGGAAGTTATAAGCGTTAAAAGTTGACCAGCGATTTCTCATTTTTACAACACCATTTTATTTAGGGACCACATCACATATGAACACTCACTGTGAGGAGTCTATGTGATAGAAAATACCCAAAAGTGACACCATTTTAAAAACCGCACCTCTGACGTTACTCAAAACCACATTCTAGAAGTTTATTAACCCTTCAGGTGCTTCACAGGATTATTTTAAATGTTTACAAAAAAACAATGAACATCTAACTTTTTTTCACAAAAAATTTTTTTTTTTTATTTGACCAAGGGTAACAGGAGAAATTGGACTGAGAAAGTTATTGTGCAATTTCGGAGTACGCTATGATATGTGGGGGGGGGGGGGAACCACAGTTTAGGCGCATGGCAGAGCTCAGAAGGGAACGAGCACCGCTTGACTTTTTCAGCGCAAAATTGGCTGGAATTGAGATCGGGTGCCACATCACGTTTGGAGAGCCCCTGATGTGCCTAAAAAGTTGAAACCCCCACAAATAACACCATTTTGGAAACTAGACCACCCAAGGAACTTATCTAGATGCGTGGTGAGAACTTTGAACCCTCATGGGCGTCACAAGTTTATAACAGCTGTAAAATAAAAGAAATCATTTTTTCCACAAACATGAACTTTTAGACCAATTTTTTTTTATTTTCCCAAGGGTAACAGGAGAAATTGGACCACAAAAGTTGTTGTGCAATTTGTCCTGAGTAGGCCGATACCTCATGTGGGGGCAAACCACTATTTGGGCACATGGCAGAGCTTGGAAGGGAAGGAGCACCGTTTGACTTTTTCAACTGGCTGGAATTGAGATCAGACGCCATGTTGCGTTTGGAGAGCCCCTGATGTGCCCAAACAGTGGAAACCCCCCAATTCTAACTCCAACCCTAACCCCAACACACCCCTAACCCTAACGGGAAAATGGAAATACATTTTTTTAATTTTACTACTTTTCCCTAACTAAGGGGGTGATAAAGGGGGGTTTGATTTACTATTTCTAACAGGTTTTTAGGTTTGGCAGCTGTCATACGCTAAAAGACGTTTTTTATTGTAAAAATAGTTTTTGCATCACATTGAGAGCTATAATTTTCCATATTTTGAACCAGAGTCATGTGAGGTCTTTTTTTTTGCGGGACGAGTTGACGTTTTTATTGGTACCATTTTCGGGCACGTAACATTTTTTGATCGCTTTTTATTCTTATTTTTGGGACGCAGAATGAAAAACCAGCATTTCATGAATTTCTTTTGGGGGGCGGGGACGTTTACACCGTTCTGCGTGTGGTAAAATTGATAAAGGGGTTTTATTCTTCGGGTCAGTACGATTACAGTGATACCTCATTTATATTTTTTTTATGTTTTGGCAGTTTTACACAATAAAAACGATTTTATATAAAAAAAATTTTTGCATCGCTTTATTCCTCGAGTTATAACTTTATTTTTTGCCGATGGCGCAGCGTGTCAGCTGTGATAATCAGTTGACACCCGGCCACGATCAGCAGCGCTCCCCCTGTGAGCGCCGTTGATCGCGTTTGACGTACTATTCAGTTATTGGGACTTAGGTCCCAGGTCACATGGACGGAATAGTACATTCAATGTAGGTAAGGGATTAAAGCAGGGTTTTTATATTTTTTTACATATCTGTATTAAACTGTGTACACGTCGCGGATTTTGATGCGCTTCCGCAGCGTTTTTGGACACGCGGAATTGCATCAAATTCACAGTGTAGTGCATAACCAATGTAAGTCAATGGGAAATTAAGAATTGGTGTTCACATGAAAAAATAAATAAGCGTGGATTTGCCGCGTTTTATTTTCCGCCGCATGTCAATTCTTTTTGCGGATCTGCAGTGTTTCTGCACCCATTGACTTCTATTGAGTCAGGCAAATCCACAGCGGATGTGGGTGCGAGAAACGCTGCAAATCGGGATGAGAAAGTGTGTGGGTGGAGACTATGTGCGTGTCTGTCTGCGTGTATGTGTGTGCGGGTCTGTGTAGCCAGGCATCGTGTGATGGGACTACTGCTCCCACCCAGCTATGAATGCTGTCACATATGAGAGACAGCATTAGCCGATGGTGGGGCAGTAGCCACATCACACGATGCATGTGTTCAATTGTAAAAAACAAAAAAACAAAAAAAAACCAAAAACAGTACAGACAGTACATACATATAAGAGAACATACTCAATCACCTAGTCCCCGATGCCCTCGATCTTCTGTAACCAAAAGTAAAATAAACCAACCTATACATACCTTTTTGCCATAGTCCAGTTAATAACGAGTGTCCCATGATGGATCTCCCGTGTAGAACAGTGACATCGGGTGAAGTCAGAGCTCTACAGGGCCTCCCGCAATGCACTGACAGGTGGAGGTAATCCTCCGCGTTGTATCCCTCCACTGCCGGGAGAGGTCACCTAACTTCATTCTCTCACCAACAACACTGAGAAAATTCTCACACAGCATTGCCATAAAGAGAGAGCCTGAACTCTGGTAACCTCTTCAGTGAAGCACTGCAGGAGCCATTATCTCCTGTCAGTGCATCGCGGGAGGCCCTGTAAAGCAGTGACATCACCCGATGTCACTGTTCTACAGGGGAGCTCTTCGTGGGACACTCATTAAATGGATTACGTTGGAACAGGGAGCATTTGTGTTTATTTTTATTTTTTTTGCAGGAGATCGAGGGTGTAACATGGATTAGCAGTATAATAAATATGGCAAACTGTGTGGTGTTTAATTTCATTAAAAGACTTTTCTGGCTGTCTTTTTTAACCCATTACCAACTATAGGATTAGTAATGGATAGGTTATCTTATTGACGCCACTCCATTGCTAAGCCGGGCTTGATGTGACCTTACAATACAAAAATTTTTTTTTTTTTTTTTTTACAAAGGGTGACATCAACCCATTACCCCATATGTCACCTCTACACTCCAGTGGAAAAAGAGAAGTGCCGGAATTGGAACATCAGATGCGCCATCTCTGGGGCCGCTGTGAGCTGGTGTTTGTAGCCGGGGAAGGTGCAATATCCATGGCCCCTTCCTAGGCTATGAATATCAGCCCGCAGCCATCTGCATAGCCTTTCTGGCTATTATAGGGTTATAGGGGGACCCCATGTCATTTTTTTCTTGGGTCCCACCATTTTAATAGCTAGTAAAGGCTAAATATACAGCTGCAGGCAGATATTCATAGCCTGGGAAGATCCAGGCTTCCCAGGCTATAAACATCGGTCCCCAGTCGCTGGCTTTCCTTCTCTGGAGCAAAAAATAGTGCGAGAGCCCACGCCATTTTTTTTTTTTTTAATTGAACAGATATTGCGTTTAAGGCTGGGGTCACACTTGCAAGAAATTCACAGGAGTCTAGCACCTCAATACCCGACACTGCCGCCGGCACTCGGACCGCAGCCACACACTCCTGTTCGTGTGCCGGCGGCAGTGCTGGGTATTGAGGTGCGAGACTCGTGTGAATTTCTCGCAAGTGTGACCCCGGCCTAACGCAGATTTTGTGTGTGTCTCTTTATTTAACTCTTATGTACCATTTTATTATGTTTATTACTAAACATCAGGCTTGGTATAATCTATAGATAGCTATAGATCTATTTATATCCACCTACTTATCTGTGTGTAAACATTCCTCAATGGAGTATGCAAAAGTCATAGTTACTCACCGGTTAACGGTATTTTTCGGAGTCCATGACAGCACCACCTGAGAGAGGGGATCCGCCCTTCAGAAACAGGAAATCCTACAGATACATAAGGGCGGCACCTCTCCCACACATCAGTTGGTTTACAGAGCACAAGAGGACCACCAAGGTTAATAGCATAATTTATGTACAATACTTTACACAACTATTCCTTACATATAAGAGGAAGTGCACACCCAAACTAAACTAAAGTGAGGGAATATACGGGTACTGTCATGGACGCCGAAAAATACCGTTAACCAGTGAGTAACAACTTTATTCGGTCGTCCATGACAGCACCACCTGAGAATTACAGAGAGTAATAATTACTTTAGGGAGGCACTACAGCCTGCAGAACCCTGACACCAAAGGAGAGGTCTGAGGAAGCACCCAGGTCTAGTCTATAATGGATGTAAAAGGTGCTCGGAGAGGACCAAGTAGCTGCCTTACATATTTGGTTGATCGAGACTTCCGATCTCTCTGCCCACGAGGTTGCCATGGCCCTGGTGGAATGCGCCCTCAGCTTGCCAGGAGCCGTTTTGCCATTTGAGGTGTATGCTAATGAAATGCCCTCCCTAATCCACCTCGCTAGCGAGCTTTTTGAAGCCCTAAGGCCCTTTTCTAGTGCCCTGATAGGGTAATGCCTTGTTTATTTCCTTTTTCCAGGGGTCGGTAACTGCCAGGTACTCTAGGAGACATCTTCTAACATCTAGAGTGTGTAGTTTCCTTTCCTTATTGTTCGTGGGATTAGGGAGGAAGGATGGAAGGACTATCTCCTGAGTTATATGGAAACTGGAGGCTACTTTAGGCAGGTATGCTCGATCGGGTGTAAGAATTACCCTGTCGTCCCTGAATTGTATGTAGGGAGGAAGTCTAGATAACGCCTGGATGTCAATTACTCTACGGGCTGATGTCAACGCTACCAGAAGAGCCACTTTAAGAGACAGGTTGTTCGTGGAGGCTGATGAGATAGGTTCAAATGGGGCCGCCGTCATGGCAGTGAGGAGTAGGTTTAGATCCCATGGCATAAATTTCTTACTACCGGTCTGGACCTGCCTGTTGCCTTAATAAAACCTATTGATCCAATAGTTACTGGTGATGTTGCAGTTAAAAAGTGCCCCTAAAGCCGACACCAGTACTTTAAGGGTGCTGGTGGAGAGCCCCATGTCCAGACCTCTCTGTAAGAACTCTAGGATCTGCGCTATTGGTGTGGACTGCCCAACTACTACCCCTGAAGGAATCTTTTCCAGATCTGAACGTAGATTTTGGTTGTAATTGGTTTTCTGCTTTTGAGCAGGGTGTTAGAGTCGGGGAGAAACCTCTCTTTTAGTAGTGCCCGTTCAAAATCCACGCCGTCAGATGTAGGCCAGCCACCTGAGGATGGTAAACTGGGCCCTGGGATAGGAGATCTGGGATGTTTTGTAGGATCCAAGGGTCAGACACCGACATGGTCCTGAGACGTGAACCATGCCCTCCTGGGCCTAAACGGGGCGATCACTATAATCCTTGCCTTTTCCTTCCTGACTTTCCTCATCACCAGGGGTAGTAGAGACAGGGGAGGGAAGGCATATGCTAGCCCGAAGTCCCATTTGATCAGAAGAGCGTCTGCCAGAGGGCTTTCTCTGGGATTTAGAGAGCAGAACTGAGGCACCTTCCTGTTCTCTCTGGTAGCGAAGAGGTCCACTTCTGGCTGCCCCCATTTTTGTACGATCAGGTCAAAGATGGAGGTTTTTAAAGACCATTCCCCTTGCCTTAGAAGGTTGTGGCTTAGGAAGTCTGCTGTGGTGTTTTCTTTTCTTTTTATGTGCAGAGCTGTTAAAGACAGGAGATGTTGCTCTGCCCATTGAAACAGCCGCTCTGCTACCTTCATCAGGGGTCTGGAATGAGTCCCACCTTGGTGGTTGATGTAAGCCACGGTGACCTGATTGTCGGAGAATATTCGAACATGGTGACCCTGTAGATACACAAGGTTTTTAACCGCCTGTTCTACGGCTGTTAGCTCTTTCA
This sequence comes from Dendrobates tinctorius, assembly GCF_039654945.1. Taxonomy (NCBI): domain Eukaryota; kingdom Metazoa; phylum Chordata; class Amphibia; order Anura; family Dendrobatidae; genus Dendrobates; species Dendrobates tinctorius. The sequence goes on from NW_027361932.1 coordinate 11,995,265, forward strand.
GGTTGGAGGACATTTCCAACTGATGGTACTCCCATAGGTACTGGATTAAGACCTCCCCCATGTGGGCCCCCCAACCCGTAGGGCTTACTTCTGTGGTGACTATCTGGGTTACGTTATATTCCCAGGGAACCCCTCAGGCTAGATTGTTTTCGTCTAGCCACCAATCAAGGGATTTCAAAGTATGTTGGGACAAAGTCAACTGGCCTTCGAGATAGCCGCCCATGGTTATTTAATGACATAAAACCTCGCCCTGTTGCACCCTTGTATGGAACTTGGCCCACCGGACCGCGGGGATGCAGGATGAGAGAACCTAGGAGGGACATTGCCTTCCTAAGAGACATAGTGGGGTTCTAGGAGGCGTTCAGGACCTGATGACATAGGCAAACTAATTTTTTGGGTGGAAGACGACACTCCTGATTCTGCGAATCTAGGATTAAGCCCAAGAACTGCTGAACTTTCATGGGCTGTAGACAAGACTTCTTAATGTTTAGTATCCACCCTAACCGTTCCAGAGTTGATTTTGCTTTTTGCAATTGATCCAGACAATGGTCTGCTGTTCTGCCTACAATAAGGAAGTCATCCAGGTAGGGTGATTACCAGGATGTCTGCTTCTCGTAGATGGGCCATAACCTCCGCTATAACTTTAGTGACACCCGGGGGGCGACTGCTATACCAAAGGGAAGGGCGACACATTGGAAATGTTGTACCGACCCCTCTAAATGAACCGCCACTCTAAGGAAACGCTGAAGAGATGCATGAATGGGTACATGGTAATAGGAGTCTTTTAAATCCAACACCACCATAAAGCAGTTTTCAAACAGTAACTTTATTGTGGAATTGATATTTACCATTTTAAATGGCCGAATGACCAGGTATCTATTGACTGCCTTCAGGTTGATTATGGTCCTTAAGAATTATCCGGTTTACAGACCAAAAATAGGGGGGGGGGGGGGGAGTAGAAGCCTTCACCCTTCTCTGCCTCTGGTACCTTTATCAGTACTCTTATGGCATAGGTCATGGGTTTCGGTCTCTAGGGCAGCCTGTTCCGACAGGGAAGACCTGAGCGGGGTGACCTTAAAAGTGTTCCGGGGGGCACAGGCAAATTCTAGCCATAGACCTGAGGCTACCAACCCCAGGATCCAGTTACTGTTTGAGATCCGTGACCAGGCTTTGTAGAAGGCCGATAGTCTACCTCCCACTGGAGCGGCTAGTTATTGGGGAGGTTTCTTGGCCTCACAGGAAGCTTTCTGGCGTCCCCCTCCAAACATAAACCCGGTACCTTTTTTCTTTTTATGTTCCCATCTGCCCCGGTCTCTGGATGATCTTCTACAGAAAAATCTCTTCCTAGTAAAGGGACGTCTATAGGAAGGGGTGGCCAGGGAAGGGAATTTCTTTTTATCGTCGCTGGCTTTCTCCAGGAGTTCATCTAGGACTGGTCCGAATAGATATTCCCCCTCACATGGGATGGAGCAAAGCCAGGATCTGGCCTGGATATCCCCGGGCTAGCACTTCAGCCATATAGCCCTTCAGGCTGCATTTGATAGACCTGCGGCTTTGGCCGCCATTCTTGCAGAATCTGCCGAAGCGTCGGCTAAAAAGGCTGCCGCATTCTGGATGGTAGGTAGGGTCTTCAAGATAGATTCTCTCGAGGCTCTGTCCTCTAATTGTAATTCCAGCTGGTCCAGCCAGACCACCATAGATCTGGCTGTGCAGGTAGATGCTACTGCCGGTCTCAGGGCGCCAGCTGACATTTCCCCATGTCCCTTTCAGGTAGGAGTCTGCCTTTTTATCTAGTGGATCTTTTAAAGAACCCATGTCGTCAAAGGGAATAGCGGATTTTTTGGACGCTTTAGCCACTGCTGCGTCCAATTTCGGGGCTTAGTCCCATTTGTTTACCAAGGGGTCCTCAAAGGGATATCGCCGCTTAAAAGCCGGTGGTAGGGAGCCTTTTCTTTCTGGTTTCTTCCATTCCCTATTGATCAGGTTTTGGACTTTGTCGTTTAACGGGAACGACTTAAGTTTCCTGGGGTCTAAACCACCGAACATTAGGTCCTGCGCGGACCGTTCTGGTTTCGTGTCTGGTACCCCCATGGTGGCCCTAACTGCCTTGACTAATTTATCCACTTGTTCTAGACCCAAGCAGAAACGACTGGCGTCCTCCTCTGAAGAGGACGCAGACGAGGAGGTCGAGGGCTGAGGAATCTTCCTTCCCTCTAGGGTCAGCTGAGGAGTCTGACCCCGAGAAGCTTGCTCTCTTTCTTTTCTTAGATGACTCCCCCTGGGATACGGACTTTAGAGCTTTAACTTGCGTCCTGATAATTTCCCTCAGACACCCCCCCCCCGCTACCCGAGTCGGACAGCCGGCCTGGGGATTCCTCGTCCATGATGATACGATCTGTAGGGAATCCTGTCTTTCAGGAACTGGAAACCAAATGATGCGTGGGAGAGGTGCCGCCCTTATGTATCTGTAGGATTTCCTGTTCCTGAAGGGCGGATCCCCTCTCTCAGGTGGTGCTGTCATGGACGACCGAATAAATAGACAAATTATAGAAATCTACGAAAAATAAATCACCATATTGAATGCCTAATGTCTATAATGCCAAGTCCTCAGTTTAAGTGTGGTAGACAAATTATGCAACAGAAACAGCGCAATCAAGTGAATACATATTCCCTATAAAATTCAAATTTATTAGTCTCAATTTAAAAAAAAAAAAAACACCAACCCAGTGAAAAACTGGTATATAAAGAAATACCATAGGATAAAAACCCTAGCCTAGAGGATACCCTGCAATAGAACTAAGCTTTATTCCTGCCTAGCCGTGGAGGTTGGCACCCTAATAGAACAATTTTGGCGCCCCCACTCCCCTATTTCACCCTAGCAAGAAGGGTGGGAAAACAATGTCCAAAAAGGGCAGAGGTGAAGTGAGCCTTGAAACTAAAAGGGTACCCAATAGGTACAGCATAAACCATTTTTATGCTATATTGCTTGTCTATCTATTGACCATGGGACTGTTTTGGTGCTGTCAGCATATGAGGGGTTTGGAGGATGTCTGATGTGAGAACTCTTATAACTATACTAAATTGCCCAATAACTGAGGAATTCTGCTGACATTCTTTGCTTAATACATGTCTCATTGCTTATATGAAAAATTCTTTGCCATAAGGCCATTAATGAATTATGTATGTGCCTAGTAGATTCTAAATATATACATTACTGTGATTGAGCAGTCCCTCTGATCTGTTGGAAGGAAAATGGTCATGTACTTTGGTTTATGCTGTACCTATTGGGTACCCTTTTAGTTTCAAGGCTCACTTCACCTCTGCCCTTTTTGGACATTCTTTTCCCACCTTTCTGAAATAGGGGCGTGAGGGAAAGCCTACGTTGAGTGGGGGTGCCAAAATCGTCCTATTAGGGTGCCAACTTCCAAATATTGAAAACTGCTGTGAGGTAGCTTATTAACCGTTCAGGTGCTTTTCAGGAATTAATACAAAGTGGCATGATATGAATGGTGTATTTTTACCACCTAAATGTCGCTAATTTTTAACAGGTCAGTGTAGCCGGCAGACTCTAAAGATACTGTCACACTTAGCGATGTACCAGCGATCCCGACCAGCGATATGACGCGGTCAGGATCGCTGGTACATCGTTAAGTGGTCGCTAGTGAGCTGCCACACAGGCAGATCTCACTAGCGACATCGCGGGGGTCGCTATTTACCTGTCACACTAGGCAATCCTGACATCCTCCCGCCTGACTCCACGCTCGTCTCTCCACAGGAAGCGCCGCAGGAAGCTGACGACGAGAAACAGCCCAGGACGTTCTCGCGCGATCAGCGATAACCAGCGGGGGAGCGGGTCGTAGGTAAGTATCACACACAGCGATATCGCTAGCAATATCGCTATAACGTCACAAGTTGTAGCGATATTGCTAGCGATATCGCTTAGTGTGACAGGCCCTTAAGGCCGCTATTTGCTTGTGAATTGTCATGGCAAACATCTGGATCACACAATCATGATCTCAGGGTGCCCATGGGGATAAAGAGGAAGCCCCCACACTCAGTGGCGTACCGTCAATAGTAGCAGACCACGCAGCTGCAATGGGGCCCGGAGAGGTGAGGGGGCCTGCGATGGCCGCTGCGGTTTGGCAGCTGTGCTGACAGTACTATCTCCTATAATTAAATGTAAGCGACGGCCGACGTATACCCCCTGGCTGGGCCCCTTGAAGCTTTCCTTGTTTCCTGGTCAGCAGTTGGCTGAAGTCTCTGGCTGGATTTGCATAAGAACGCCACGCCTCCTAGCAGCCAGGGCGGTGGAGTCGGAGTCGTTATAAAATGGTCCGACTCAGACTCCTAAAATATATAATAAATTGTGTGCAGTAGTTCAATGCAGAATGTGCTGAATATTTTTTCATAGGAATTTGGGAAAGTTATGAAATGTCCTATAAATGGCTGTTCTATTCCTGTTCTAAGGCTACATTCACACAGCGTTTTGCTGCGTTTTTTTGAGGATACGTTTTTCAGCTGCAAAAGCAGATCAGCTTTTTAAAAAACCACATCACCTGAAAGGTTTGAGCTCATAGATAATGTTTTCAATAGCAAAAGCAGATTAGAAATCTGCTCTATCCATTTATCCATATCAGTCTATCCATATCTTATCTGTACCAAAAGGAATGAAAGCCAGGTAGCACACAGACTAACACTTTTTTTTTTTTTTTCTTTAGCACCAGTCAGGTACACCTCATAGCTGCCCAAAAGGACGCCCAGGACAGGCATTGCTCATCTTCAGTAACACATCAACATCAATTGATAGTTGGAATAAATAGACTGCATTCACATCTTAAGGTGCAGGCTTTATTTTCAAGTGAAGGGGTGTGCAGTATAAGGTTCTGCAGCAGCTGAGGTGTGCAGTATGAGGTTCTGTCCCCCTCTAGTTTTGATCCTGGCTAAAACAGTTTCTTATAGATATGGCGAACCCTCAGGTAACCCTAAATGAAGGTCAATGGACACAGGTGGCTGAATTGAAGGAATTGCTTAAATCACCCATTTACCGTGACTAAAAAATTACAAGCTGAGGATTTAACTCCTGGCATTTTCATAAGGGAGTGGAAGAACTTGCTATTTTGCCTGTCCCAAAGAGGAGATTTAATCACAGATGGCATGTCTGCTTCAATGAAACAGAGACACACAGCTATTGGAAAATAAAATTTTTCTGGCAGCTGTTAATGTGGACCCAAATCATCGTATACCGCTTGATGATCAACAGCTTACTAAAGGAAAAGAAGCTCTGACTGAGGTAGCAGTTAGGATGAGTGGCCTACAGGAGGACTGCCAGGCGCAAGAGGACTTGGGTCCTGACAGCGCTACTGCTGCCATATCTTCATCCTCATCAGATGAGGAGTTTGACAAGTATTTGGATGATATGGAGCAGGCAAAGCGTTGCCGCAAGGAAAAAGATTTCACTCCGTCTCCTATAGCAGCAGATTGACCATATTTCAGCAAAATGTTTCACTTGCTCTCAAAAGAAAAATTCAACCGTTCATCAAAACTGACTGTGCATGAGGCAATTCCTTTATACCCGGAAATTGTTAGAGATGTTGCCCATGTGCTTACGACTTTGCCTCCAACCCAAGTTAGTGTAGAGAGGTTGTTCTCTGGCCTTAAAATTATTAGGTCAGATGTGAGGTCATCTATGAAGGAGGATCTGATGGGGGCAGTACTATTTCTTAGGACAAATTCATAGACTGCACAAATGTTATTCAGTATGTTTGTTGAAAACTTTTTTTGCCACTTACATAGTTAAATTACATAGTGTTATATAATATACATATATATGTATACACATATATATATATATACACACACACACACACACACATATATATACACACACAATATACACTGTATATACACACACAATATATGTAATCGATATTACATAGTGTATTACATATTTACAATTTTAGTTTTGTGTGTTCTAAAGTTGTATACCAATATATATTATGTTCTAAATATCTTGATTATTGTATCATAAAAATGATTAAATGTCTGATGTTCACATTGTACTACAATAAATTTTTCCACTTAAATATAAGCAATATATGTGGGAGTCGGAGTCATGGAGTCGTTAGAAGGGAAATTGAGGAGTCGGAATTGCAGGTTTGGCTAACCGACTCTACAGCCCTGGTAGCAGCACACATGCATTGCAGAAAGCAGAAGGGACTCTGGTGCTGATGGGCTACATGTACAAGGTGATGTGTTATAGTGAAGGGTCCTGTCTGCACGTGTAGGCTCTGTCAGTGGTGGGCTGTGCTCGGTCAGGATGTAGCAGAGCGCTGTGTGTTCCCCCTGCAGAACATGAGCTCACAAGAAGGAGTTAAGATGTTGCTCCTTGTGAGGAGGGAAGAGACCCAGCAGTCTGCCAGGAGGTGGATGAGGTGTGTGAAGGACTTTGGCTTCCCCCTGTGAATTGTGACATAACATTGCTTCTTCAGTAGTGATGTGTGTTCCTGAACGATCCTATTCAAAGAGCCGGCTCCCTGCTGCGAACGAAATGAGCCGACTCTGCAGGGAGAACACTAGAGTTTTTTTGTTTTTTTTAAGTGCACGTGAGTTAACCCTTCAGTCCCAAATATATCGTGCCAGTTCCTCCATGGCATATATGGTATGTGACTAAGTGTAGTAGGAGGAGGGACTCAGCACATTGTTTGTCATCATCTACAATGACCTGTGCGTTACCGTTAGACCCAAATATATACTTCACTGTTCCCTCATCCATGGCATATACATACAGTATATGGTATGTGCAGGAGGAGAGGCTCAGCACATTGTTTGGTATATCATCTTCTCATAGTGTTAGGCCTGGTTCACATTGCGTTAATGGCCCTGTGTTCAACGAGATCATTACATAGCGGCTCTAACGCACCCATTGGCCGCAATGATACTAACGCATTCAAACGCATGATGCGTTACTACATGGCAGTCCCCCAAATGCTGCAGACCGCGGGACTGAAGCATGCGGCTACATGTATTTCCATGCAGCCGCCCCCTCCGGTCCGAGTGCCGGCGGCAGTGCCAGGTTTCCATGCGAGAAACTCAGACAAGAAACACGCGACTCTCTCGCAAGTGAGTATGAGCCCTTAGGGTAGGGTAAAGTAATGTAAAGTGTTTTTAGGTAAAACCTGTGGAGAGATCTAGGTCCAGCTCCAGTCAATATATAGAGTTCAGCTGGTTTCACACATGATATTTTGGCTGCACAGGGATCCGTTTTCGTCACCACTGACTTTCAGTGGTGACGGATGGGACTTGCATGTGCATCCAGTTGTCACCGTTTTCCCACAGATCTGTGTCTGCATATTTTTTCAGATGCACAAAAACGCAATTTGTTGCAGTTTTGTGTCATCTGAAAAACACGCAGGCACAGGGGGACGCACGGATCCGTGGCTACACATCTGGAATTAACATTGAGCTCTATGGAGCACGGATCCAGGATAACACGGATCCATGTGCAGGGATCCGTTTGGCAGCACTGAGCATGCTCGGAAGCGAGGGATGTGCTGTATGGGAAAGTGATGAAACTGTATGGGAACAGACTGCAGACATAATGTACCTCTGTATGCTGATCTGTCATACAGTGATCTTTCCTGCCTCACTAGAAGAGCTTGTGCCCTATGTTACAGTGTGGTAATGATAATAAAATGTATTGGGAGCATGTATATAACATGGGGGCACCTGGTTAGGGGCTGTACGAGTGGGGCTGCGTTCACACTAGTGTTTTGTTACGGTGTGTTGTGATGCGTAGCAATCCTGATGCATCCTGATCCAGATTACATGCTAACATAGATAAAGGCATTTCGTATCTATATGCAAAGATTTGGTCAAGGCGTGTAAAAAAATTGTATCCAAAAGTCGCCTTTTCCATGTCTCCTTGTTGTCTAATTGTATTTAGGTAACTTTAAATGGTCAGTTGGGGCCTGATTTAAATGCTATATTATCAGGTACCTTATTTGACTGCTTTTTTTATGTACTTGGGTGACACATCTTTTTACTTTTTATATTAGTAAAAGTTATGTTTTAATTTCACTGATTGCTTTATATCATGTTGAGGGCAGCCCAAAGTACTGCAGTGTGCAGGCACAGAGAAAGGTCAGAGACCCAGTGCCTGTGCACTGCAGGAATCTGCTATGCCCTCAACAGGACAGATAAGTATGCCTGCACAGGAGCGAGATGTCGGGGAGCCATGAAGCAAGCAGGAGTGCGGCGTTGCAAGAAGATGGGAGGCGCCAGACCTGGACCTGCGACACCCATCGGACCGGACCGCCTCCCGTGTGAGCATAATAAAATGAATGGAGTCATTCAAAATTATAGGTCAGACCCCCCCCCCCAAAAAAAAAAAATAAAATAAAAAAAATACCCTCATATGGCTATGTCGACGGATAAGGAAAAAAAAAAAAGTTATGGCTTTTGAAAGCAGGGGAAAAAAAACAAATGGAAAATAGCCATGTCTGGAAGGAGCTGAAAGTGGAATAACTCGCCACCTATGAGAATGTAATATTCATGACCAACATTTTGTGCAGATTCCATTTCTTACCAAAATGTTTGAAACATGGAGTCTCAATTTAGGTCTTCCAAAACATATCACCTATTTAAAATTGTTAGTAAATGGTTACTAGAACAAATGCAAGTTTGTGTACAGTATTTTTTCTGCTTAAATATATAAAATAGATGAGACATTATGATTAAATATTCAACTGATACTTACTGTAAAGGAGATGTTCATGTTGCAGATTGGAAGATATTCCAGCAGAAAATCTGTTGCATACATAGGGCAGCAGGAACATTCTTCAAGACCCATTCCAGTTTCATAGGGCAATCACAAATTTATGCAAAAAATCTGTAAGGCTATGTGCGCACATTGAATATTTGGATGCAGAAATTTCTGCATCTCTTGGCAGGAAAAACCGCAGCAAAAATGTACATTTTTGAACAGCAATGCAAGCTATATAGATATTAGAGATATACATACGAACATAAAAACAGACATACAATTGCACAATACCCCCAACATTATTAAATTGCACCATGTGGAGCTTATTGAACAGCTTTTTAAGAGATAAAAGAAAACTATGTTGCTTTCCTCCTTTTTGATAAACAAAGGTAAAGGAGACAGCCGATATCAGGCTGGGTAGAGCCCTGGTTATTGGGCACTTCCCAACCAAAAAAATACCAGCCCTCAGCTCCCCCATAAATGCACCAATTCTGGCATTTCAACTTGGCTCTTCTCGAATGGCCTTGCGTGGTGGCAATTGGAGTAATGGGTCTTGGGATTGATGTCAGCTGTGAATTGCGCAAAAACCAGGGCTGTGGAGTCGGAGTTAGTTTTGGTTGGAGTCGGTAGAAATGTACAGACTCCAGCTTTAAAAAAAAATGTATTAATATTTCATAATTGAACTTTCATATGAATTTTATAAATGTTACTCAAATATATACAGTGCCTACAAGTAGTATTCAACCCCCTGCAGATTTAGCAGGTTTACACATTCGGAATTAACGTGGCATTTGGACTGTAGATCAGCCTGGAAGTGTGAAATGCACTGCAGCAAAAAAGAATGTTATTTTTTTTTTAAATTGTGAAAAGTTTATTCAGAGGGTCATTTATTATTCAACCCCTCAAACCACCAGAATTCTGTTTGGTTCCCCTAAAGTATTAAGAAGTATTTCAGGCACAAAGAACAATGAGCTTCACATGTTTGGATTAATTCTCTTTTTCCAGCCTTTTCTGACTATTTAAGACCCTCCCCAAACTTGTGAACAGCACTCATACATGGTCAACATGGGAAAGACAAAGGAGCATTCCAAGGCCATCAGAGACAAGATCGTGGAGGGTCACAAGGCTGGCAAGGGGTACAAAACCCTTTCCAAGGAGTTGGGCCTACCTGTCTCCACTGTTGGGAGCATCATCCGGAAGTGGAAGGCTTATGGAACTACTGTTAGCCTTCCACGGCCTGGACAGCCTTTGAAAGTTTCCTCCCGTGCCGAGGCCAGGCTTGTCCGAAGAGTCAAGGCTAACCCAAGGACAACAAGGAAGGAGCTCCGGGAAGATCTCATGGCAGTGGGGACATTGGTTTCAGTCAATACCATAAGTAACGTACTCCACCGCAATGGTCTCCGTTCCAGACGAGCCCGTAAGGTACCTTTACTTTCAAAGCGTCATGTCAAGGCTCGTCTACAGTTTGCTCATGATCACTTGGAGGACTCAGACAGACTGGTTCAAGGTTCTCTGGTCTGAAGAGACCAAGATCGAGATCTTTGATGCCAACCACACACGTGACGTTTGGAGACTGGATGGCACTGCATACGACCCCAAGAATACCATCCCTACAGTCAAGCATGGTGGTGGCAGCATCATGCTGTGGGGTTGTTTCTCAGCCAAGGGGCCTGGCCATCTGGTCCGCATCCATGGGAAGATGGATAGCACGGCCTACCTGGAGATTTTGGCCAAGAACCTCCGCTCCTCCATCAAGGATCTTAAGATGGGTCGTCATTTCATCTTCCAACAAGACAACGACCCAAAGCACACAGCCAAGAAAACTAAGGCCTGGTTCAAGAGGGAAAAAATCAAGGTGTTGGAGTGGCCTAGTCAGTCTCCTGACCTTAACCCAATTGAAAACTTGTGGAAGGAGCTCAAGATTAAAGTCCACATGAGACACCCAAAGAACCTAGATAACTTGAAGATCTGCATGGAGGAGTGGGCCAAGATAACTCCAGAGACCTGTGCCGGCCTGATCAGGTCTTATAAAAGACGATTATTAGCTGTAATTACAAACAAGGGTTATTCCACAAAATATTAAACCTAGGGGTTGAATAATAATTGACCCACACTTGTATGTTTAAAATTTATTAAAATTTAACTGAGCAACATAACTTTTTGGTTTCTAAGATTTATGCATCTGTTAATAAATCCTGCTCTTGTGTGAAGTTTGAAGGCTCTAACTTATTTGCATCTTATCAAACCTGCTAAATCTGCAGGGGGTTGAATACTACTTGTAGGCACTGTATGTTCTATCAAACTATGAACAACAGTGATAAGCAGTTCTGCTGGAGATAGAGACATTTCTTACTTCTTGTGTGTCACTGTTCTCCACTGCCCTTATCTAATCTTATACTTGGTTAACCTCATGCTGCCCCAACCCCCCTACTTACAATGTATGAAACTGAAAATGTGTTGCAAATTCTTAGTAGTAAAGCTCCTCCTCTAGACTAGATCATACTAGGTGTGCGTCTTCCAAGCATCTCACAGCTGCCTGCTACTCAGAAGAGGAAGACTGTAAGAAGTATTATCCTTTCAACAAACTTTGCATCAGTTAACTGAGTACATGAGGAATAATAACAGTATTACTGACCACTATATCAGTTGTACGACCTGGCAATAATTTTGTACAATTGTTTTTAGGAAAAACAATTGTCATTTGGATTGTGAATGCAGAATTAAAAACCTGAGAATGTCAAAGAAGCATCACATTAAATCAGCTGTATTTGAACATTTCACCATCACTCAAGATAGAAAACATTATGTCTGTCAGTGTATGACAAATGATCCAGACGAAAACAAATGCTGTGAAGCCAAGATGAGTGCATATTCAGGCAAAGATAAAAATGCTCCTACCAGAGCTTCTAATCTAAAGAGACATTTACAGCGCTTTCATCCAGAAGTACTGAAAGCAGTGGATGAGAAAGACTGCATCCAAACCAATGAACCAGTGCCCAGCTCTTCCAGCCAAACAAAGGAGCAGAGAACTTTGCAGCCATCAGTTGCAAGATATTTTGTCAGTGACAAAGTTACTGTGACAATGACAGTAGATACACTTAAAAAACAGATCATAGAGCTTGTTGTAAAGGATAGTGTGCCTATTTCGTTATTTTCACGACCAGCTTTTGTGTGTCTGAATGGGGAAATGGACCGCAAGCTTGGTGTTTCTTTGGAGAGAGAGACTATTAGAAAATTAGTAATCGAAGAAGCTTTTAAACAAAAGGAAGAACTTAAAAAAACTCTCAAGGGACACTTTGTTTCTTAAAATGGATGCCTGCACACGTCACAGAGTGAACTATTTTGCCATCAATGTCCGATTTGTTTGTGACAAAAATGAAATAGTTACCAAGACATTGGCAGTAAAAGACACCAAAGCTCATCACACCAGTGAGTTTCTCCAGGTCTTGGTGGAAAAGGTTCTGCAAGACTATGAACTTAAAAAAGAGCAAGTTCTTTCTGTCGTAACTGACAATGCTTCAAATATAAGTACTATTAAGCTAATGAATGAGTGTAATGATGGTGACCAGCAGCTAGAACATTCTGGGTCCACAGACAAAGAAATGTTTGAAATAGAGGAACACAGTATTGTAACTGAGGAGCAAACTGAAGTTGCTTCAGATGAACAGCAACATGATAGTTTAGATGATCTTGTTGAAACTGTGTCAATATGTTCTTTCATTCATCACATGCGCTGTGTTGTGCATACGCTACAGCTGGCTATAAGAGACATTCTGCAAGAAGGACATGCTGCTGCACTGATTGGCAAGGTGAGAAAATTGGCTACTGTTGCCAGAACCCCTAAAGTTGACTCAATTTTGAAGAGACGTGCTGGAAAAGGGGCAATTATTGATCAAGCCACACGATGGGGCAGTACTTAATGATTCAGCGCTTGGTTGAACTGAAAACCTTTCTTGTAGACATGGCTAACCCTCAACTGACGCTAAATGAAAGTCAGTGGAATCAGGTGAATGAGCTGGAAAAATTGCTAGAGCACCCATTTACAGTGACTAAAAATTACAAGCAGAGGACTTAACTCCAGGTATTTTCTTAAAGGAGTGGAAGAACCTTATGTTTCACCTGTCCCAAAGAGGAGGGTTAATTGCAAGTGGCATTGCTACATCAATGAAACGGAGAGAGGAGCTACTATTACAAAATAACATTCTTTTGGCAGCTGTTTATGTAGACCCAATGCATCGGATTCTTCTAGATGATCAACAGCTAAGTAAAGGAAAAGAAGCTCTGTTTGAAATAGCAGTAAGGATGAAAGGGTTGCAGAACAGTCAAGAGGAACAAGAAGAATTTGGTCGTCCTGCCACATCTTCACCCTCATCAACTGATGAAGAATTTAATTTAGAAAAATATTTGGATCACAAGGACCGTGCAAAGCGTTCCCGCATAGAAGAGTCATCCCCATAAAGGAACACAGCCAGTACATTTCAGCAGAATTTTTCATGTGCACTAAAAGAAATTGAGAAATTTGACCGTTCATCAAAAATAACAGTGCAACAAGCGATTCCTCTGTATCCTGACATTGTCAGAGATGTTGCCCGAGTGGTTACTGCTTTGCCACCAACACAAGTTAGTGTAGAGAGGTTGTTCTCTGCTCTCAAAATAATTAGATCAGATTTGAGGGCATCCATGAAGGAGGATCTGACAGAGGCAATACTTTTTCTGGAGGACAAATTTATAGATTTCTTCTTATTAACTGCATAAAAGTGTTTATTGCATATTTACTTACAGTTTAGAAAAGTTTATAAAAGTTATTTGCTATATTCTAATTGTATTCTAATAAATGTAGTTTTTGCTCTAAGTGGTCTGATTACTTATATGATGGTGGGAAACTGAATAAGCACGATGTTTAATATTTTACAACAGTAAATTTGTTGTTATGAATTGGCCATTTATGAAGGAGTCGGAGCCGAAGCCTGATAAAATCCAGGAGTCGGAGTCGCAACTGTGGCTTACCGACTCCACAGCCCTGGCAAAAACACATCTGACATCAAGCTCTGGTGCTAGTAATTGAGAGCTGTCTAGCAGACACTCCCATTAACCCAGTAAGAAAAAATAAAATACTTTATTCAAATAAAAACACTCCCACATTTTCCCTTGCTCAGCAATTTATCAGAAAGAAAAGTTCCCACGCCGGTCTGCCATAGTCCAAGCGCAGAGTGAGCAAGAACATCTGAAGAGGATTGACGCTTTTATGAAAGAGGCGTGAATCGGTGCCTCTGAAGAGCGGTGATGCAACAACTTCACTGCTCCGAGACTTTCCTGCTCACTCTGGACTATGGCGAACCTGCGTGGGAATTTTTCTTTCTAATTGGTGAACGAGTGACAATGTCTTGTGTTTAAGTTTTTCAGGTTTCCATATGTGGACTACATCAGATTCAGTTGATGTTGGCAGATTTTTTTTAATAAATTGGTGAACAAGGGATAGTGTAGAGGAGTGTTTATTTTAATAAAGTATTTGCGTGTGTTTCTCTTATCTTAGTGGGCTAGTAATGGGGGAGTCAGACATTTCTCCATTACTAGCACCAGGACTTCATGTCAGTTATGTGTTTGGACACTACACAGTTAACATTAACCTCAAAACTTATAGCATTCATTGCTGTCTAAAAACACTACAAAGAAACACAGCAAATTAGCAATCATTTTTAGGCCTGCAATTTTGACTGACTTCATTGAAGTCAATGGGAGAAAAAAAACACTACAAAAAGGCTAGAAGAATTGACATGCTGAAGATTTTAATCTGCACCAAATCTACAAGTCACAAATAAGTAATGTATGCATGACACTTCAGGATTCTCACTTTACTGTTATCAGGAAACCCTTCAGGTTTTGTGACAAATCCGCACAGGGTAAAAACGCAACATGTCCACACAGCCTAAATATGCCATTTCACTTAGATGTAAATATACTGAAAACACAAGTTTGATGCTGGATTTTGGTCGCAATAGTTGTGTATAGGCAGAAGTGTTCCCAGGAAGTCTAAATGTTTTTAAATAGCCTCCTGAAAAGCAATGCAAGTCATTTTTTGTTACTTACCTGGCACAAATGTGTAAGCAAACTTTTTCTCCCTGGCTTTATTTTATTTTTGAATAAAGAGTAAGATCCAAGAGGTAACGTTTCACCTTGCAGAGAGTGACATTTCAAGCCTGCGCTTCTCTGGGAAATATGCAAATTGTCTCCACAGAGGAAGAGGACTAGAACTCTAGGACCACCTATTGGAAGTAACCACTTCAACAGGTGGCATTACAGTTCTAGTCCTCTAGTCTCACCTCTGAAGACACAATTTGCAAGTTGAATAAAGAGTGGAAATTTGTTGTCACAGTCATAACAGGGCCTGACATGCAAACCCATGAATTTTGTTCTGTGAAATTCAACTTTGTCTCAATTTTTATGACATTAATTTTACGAGACTATTTTGGTAGAAGAATTTTGCATGGGAATACCTAAAGTACAATCCTAGCTACCCTTAGGCAAATTGTCAACTAGTGGTATCCACATGTGGCTCACATCCCACTGCAAAGGTAGTTCATATGAACCCTCAGTTGTAGCTTTTAACACTGGTTAGTCTAGTGCACCCATACTGGCAACTCTGCAGACATTCTAACAACTAAACTTAACAGATGGATGAGACAAGACCAGTGTGTTAAAAATTATAATACAAAATCCTTAAACTTTTGCAATTTCATAATTTCTCATGTGTTTAAAGGTTTCCTAATCATTTTATTCGAATCTGGCTTCAAAACGGTCCAACCAAGAGACTCACAAAGTAGAAGAGATTGAGGGGGCCTCTTTTGCCGCCCATGCAAGTCAATATAAAAGAACATAAAAAGGTAGATAAAAGTAGAAATGTTTGGTAATACATGAGTACAATTTTAATGATTTTATCTGCATTTGTGGAGTCTTACAAGGTATTTTCTTTTTTTCCTTTTTTTTTTTTTTACACAATTTTAAGCCAGAAATATAGAACATCCAACCAATTGAGGAAAAAAAGTTAAATACATCAACAAAAAAAAAAACCCAAAAACCTTTTACAATTTGTTTCTTAATTAACCAGGCTACATCTCTTCCACAATAAAATACGTGTTCAGCTGTTACATTACATTTTAAAGGAACATACAGGAATTTGTTATAAAATATTATATCTTAATATATTCACTGCTCACAGACCAGATTAAAATCTCTCAAATGCTTTTATCTAAACCAAAATGAATCGTGGTCTGAGCAGTGAAGCCTCTAACTTTACAACCTATTTAAATCAGCTACACACATTTTGAGTACAAGACTAAAAAGGCACCAACAGTACAAAGCAAGTACAAAGCTCTTTTAGTAATCTGTTAAGAGTGTTTTTGTATGGACAACCCAAAAAGGCAATGTGGGAGGGAAAGGAAAAAATAAATCCGTTCTAAGGATTGGTGGCATTTTAGCCCAAAATTTGTAGAAAATGCCCTTTATGCAAGGAAAATCAAATTATAGCATGGCTAGGGTGTGAGCAACAGGGAAAACAAGAAAACCAAACACTGGTGTATGGTTAATGCAGGACTTTATAGGGACAAGAGCAGATCTGAAGGCAGTAGGTGAAGTGCATTTGTAGTGAGACATCTCCAAAGGGGGAAGCAGCAAGCATTTTTTGGCCATTTAGATGAATTATGCAATACTTAAAACTGGAATGGAATAAGTTTGCCAAAACCAAAAAAATTCTCATGAAAGTAGGCAACAAATTGAAGACTTATTAATTGAAGATATCACAAATAAAATTCACATGTAATTTAAAGGACAATTCTAGAATGAAATATATATATGTATATCTATCTACACACACGCAAGACATTTTTCGACATGCCTCGTAAGATTTGTATATGGCTTCTACTTTCCCTGATGCTATTGGCATGACTGAATGATTACATTACATTTCAGAAGGGGAAAATTTACTAGTGCATAGTACATTTCTTTCCCTGTTTGATGTGGTTTAAGCAAAACGAACAGTTTATCTTTATAGGTTTCTTATAGCATTTGGTGTCACGTAGAGTGTAGTTAAGGGTGGGGTGTAACGTGGAGGAAATGTTTCAAGACTCTTTTATAGATCTGATAACCAGAACCATTTTTATAAAACATTAGGTTCTTATAGTAGCCATGATATATTAACATTGACAGCAGAGAACTAGTTTAAAAAAAAAAAAAAAAAAAAAAAAAAAGAATTAGTTAATACCTGCAGTGAAGTATGGCTAATGGTTCCCTAAAATACTAAAAGAAGGAGGAGAGACTAATTCCGCCAACTCAACTTGATAGCAAAGCCATCCCTTTTTCATGTAATACAGCAGACTACCTCAGAAAGTTTTACAAAGATATTGTGCACAACCGTTTAATAAAACATAGCATCTTACCTTACAAGTACTATGGGAGATATGCAGGACAAGAATTAGCAGGTAAACCCAGTCACCAAGTTATGTGAAATCTTTACAAAACCCACATCACAGAAACTAAGCAAACAAAATATATAAAATAAATGAAAGACTTTTCCCAATTTATTTTGAAATACAAGTGCAATTTTTTGCTCATTTCCTAGGCAGTTCAGACAAGTCACTAGAATTTTTGCTAGAGGAAGAAAAAAAAAAAATCAGACATGAGGAAAATTAAACTGGGTTTAGAAGAGCTGATCCAGTCGTACGAAGGTCACAGGAGAATTTTTTTTTTTCTTACACAATTTAAAGGTAAGAGATCTCATTTCAACCAGTCATATGCATGTGGCACTTATACAATCTTTGCACAGAAAAGCTTAACAGTCATGCGAGGGCACGGTCATTTTCAACAAGGCAAGTCGTTCACCACAGAGAGCAGTGAGAGAGGAGGAGGCACTGCACAGCGACATAACATCTAGTAAACTCCACGGAATACAACTCCAGGAACAAATACCAGAAAGGAGAGAAAGTAATGGTTACAATGGAAAAGCGTTTAGTGCTTGCTTGATTACTGCTCATCATGATAGCTTCTTAAACTGTCAGGACTTGGTGTGGCAATCGTCAGGATAATTAAAGTTGCCATTACCAACACCATGAGCAATACTGCGATCATTACATAGCGATGCAGTGTATCGTTCTAGTTGTGTGAATTTATATAAAGAGGACTAATGCAAGGGCCTCAACAGTCAATGAGCACGGCACCATTCGAAAGAGCGCTAGCATGCTGCTTCACTGGGAAATATGAAGCTTTGTGTGAATCCTTGAAATGGATACGTACATTTTTCGAGAATTTCAGGTGTTGATTATGCGCATCCTGTGTTAAATGCAACTCCCTCAAACTGACCCATATAAGAAAAGCCAGTGCATGGCACATATTCACCAACTTAGAGATTTAGATTTCAGGTATTATATATATGATGTATTGCAGCAGCTTTTCATTGCTATGATTTAAACGTGATCTACAAACTAAGCATTATTTGATGTAGGAGAAATGACAGGTATCTCACACACAAATGGTTCAAATTGCTTACTCAGCTCAAAGTGCGAGAGAAAACCAGAACCTACCAGAATCTTTTAGTTCTCAAAGCTTTTCACTGCAATGGTTTAAAATGATATGTGTGAGTGGGAATTAAAAAAAAAAAAAAAAAAACTTAAAGTGCCCAGAGTAATAACATTCCCAAGTGGGGGAAAATAATTTTTTTGTTTTTTGTTTTACACAAAACAAAAATAATGCCAGTTACCCACAGTCATCAGTAACATGGGATTAGACACAATATGTAAAGCCCATGAAAATAAGTACACAATTTGTCCACTTAACAGGAGGGAAAGAAATCATCGGTTTTTATAAAAAGAAAAAAATAATATACAAGCAGTTAGTTAAGGTATCAGCGACTTTGCTGCTGCACCATACTGCAACTGGGCTTTACAAAAGGAGTGTCAAGAATACTTCTCCAGACTGAAAGAATTCATCATAAGCATAAAAAGCCACAACTACCAGGAACCGCCCTCCTTAATGGCTCAAAGGAGTTAGACTGGACAAGCTGAGATGGGTCACAGGACACGGCCAAGGAGGAAGAACTGCCAAGAACACAGATGTCGGAGTGCGAAGTCCTTCACAGCCTTTCCCTTTAAAATAAGCACACAAAAAACACAGTTTATGGTCACCAGAAGACAGTATCAAAATGTTCTTGTGACTGAGAAAAAAAATATACATATAAATTTATAGTATTCTAACTACATAAAACAGTAGTGCAATTAAGATTAGTTTGTACAAAATTGATCAGATTAACACATCCTCTTTAAGGAACACCTGCTGTCATATAGTTTCAAAGAGGACCTGTTATGTGAAAACTGGCCAATTTTTGCGCTTTTAGCTTCCCTGCTACCATGAGTATTCTCTGTTACTACTTCACCATACTGTCCCATACTGGGCCTTTATTAGAGAAGCTCTTTCATCAGATTTCACGTTACTTTGAACAGATCATGAAATACTGGCTGCAGACCTGAATAAAACAGATTGTATTTTTCAATTTCTTATCTCTGTTGCAGAGCTATTAGCTTGTAAAGTTTGGGTTCTAATTCATAAAGTTACAGGGCCATTACCAGAGATAAAGCTGTCTAATCATAAGCAAGAGGTGTCATGCAGGAGAAGAAAAAAAAAAACGCCCTTAGAAGAACATGCTATGATAGACAGCTTTGCTCTTATCCCTAATCTCTACAGCTAAAGTGTTAAGACCTAAAGCAAAGTTGAGGATAAATACAAAGTGGTTCAGTGGTTAGCGCTGGGGTCCTGGGTTCAAATCCCACCAAGAACATCTGCAAAGAGTTTGTGTGGGTTTCCTCCTGGTACTCCGGTTCCCTCCCACATTCCAGAGACTGATATGGAATCTAGGATTGTGAGCCTTATCAGGGACAGTGGGACAGTGAGGGACAGTGTCAATGGCTGTAATGCGATGTGGAATTACTGGCGCTATATAAATGAGTAAAATAAAAAATTTATACAGACATCTCTTGCAGCACTCAGTCAGGAAAAGTATAGCTGAGCCAATTCCAGTTACAACTGCCTCTGCAGCTGCACATCTCCTCCCACAGGTTAGCAGTATCCCTTTCCTCCAACCCTGACTGCTGTGAGATGAAAGTTGAAGGTGTAATCACATTTAGCTCTGCTCAATACTACATGGTAGGTCCAGTGATCAAGGCTGCATTTCATTAAATCTCACAAGAGAAGCCATGTTCTTCTGACCTTCTTTATGATTTTTTTCTTTTTACCCCTGCATGAGTCCTCCGGCTTATCATTGGTCAACATCATGCAGAGAAGAAGTACATGCCCCCAGAGACGGCTCTCTGGTAACACCCTGTTGGGCTTATAAATGATAATCTAAACCTTACAAACTAAAGGCTTGCGAGATCGCCGATTTTGTGACACGCCAGCGAGATCGCTGTGTGTGACATGCATCAGTGTGTGGCAACGGGAGACCAACGATCAGCGAGCTCCCAGAGCTGTAGGCAGACGCTGGGAGCTGGCATCCAAGGTACAAAGCGGGTAACTAAGTGACGCGCGCTTAGTTACCCGATATTTACCTTGGATACCAGCGTCCTCGCTGGTGCTGATCGCTGGCGAGTCTGCCTGTTTGACAGCTCACCAGCGTACATGTAGCGAGGCACCAGCGATCCTGACAAGGTCGTATCGCTGTCGGGATCGCTGGTGCATCGTTTAGTGTGACGGCATCTTTATATCACAGCAACGGTGATAAGAAATTTAGATGTATATTTTATTCCGCTTTGAATCCTTTTTTCCATGATGTGGCTAGTTTAACAAGCTAAAACGTGCTAATTTTTATAGTCATTACCAAGGTGGCATTTCTCACAAAGTATTTATGCAGATTAGTCTGAAGACATGTCCCCAGAAAGTGTTGGGTGCCATATCCCTTTGATAAACACAATAAAATTAGCACTAAATAGCGCCAATTAGTGATGTTCGAACATGCTCAGATAACAAGATTGCCAGTTTGTTACGCAATCCTCATGTGTGTTCAGGCTTTCTAAAGACCCTGTCACACACAGCGAGATCGCTGCTGAGTCACAAGTTTTGTGACGCACCAGCGATCTCACCAGCGATCTGTGTGACACCTATCAGCGACCGCCCCCCCCCCCCCCCACCGGGTATCGCTGATTGTGCACGGAAGCCCTGGACATTTTTTTGATCGTTGGTCTCCGACTGGCCAGCACGCATCGCTGCATGTGGCAGGCAGGAGACCAGCGAGCTGGAACCCAAGGTAAACCGCGGGTAACTAAGCGTGCGCATCACTTAGTTACCCACTGTGTACCTTAAATACCAGCTCCCTGCACCAGCACGCTAGTATCTAAGGTACTCCGCGGTAACTAAGCGACGCAGGTGCTTGTTACCCGCGTCGTGGCTGGTCCTGATCGCTGCTGAGATCTGCCTGTTTGGCAGCTCACCAGCGATCATGTAGCGACACACCAGCGATCCTGACAAGGTCATGTCGTTGCGGAATCGCTGGTGCGTCGCTATGTGTGATGGGGGACTAACACCCGCAAATCAAGCAGCTGCAGAGACTCGAACATAATATCCAATCACTCCTAGATGCTCAGATAACACCTGAGCATGCTCGGGATAAGACGCTATCTGAGCACGTTCGCTCATCAGTAGTGCCAAAGTCTCTGGAACCCTTTGGTCGATTTAAAAAATAAATTAGCCAGGGTAGCTGCAAGAATAAAAGAAAAGCAAATTCACTGTAGGGATTGTACACATTTAGAAAAATAATTTCTTGCGAGAATGTCATATTGGCAAAGTGCAAGCAGTATAGCTGCTTGGCCTTATTCACATCAGTGCAGATGAGATGCAATGACAGACAACCAGTGTACATTTATAAAATGTTTTATAAATTATATACAACAACCCCTTTACACCAGTGCCAATCCAGGCGAAAGAAAGCTGCCCGACACAACATAAGGGATCATATATTCAGCTATCCAATGTATTATGCTGGTGACTAGATACATGCGATGTATATTTAGGACACTTACAAAAAGCACGGGGCAGAGTCAACTTAAAAAACACCTCCCCCAAGCAAAACATCTTACTATGTGCCGCCATTCTGTGTATTTAGCGCTTACTTGCATCTGTGGACTGTCCTTCATTAAATGCACTGTCCACTTAACTCATCACATGACTTGTAATTCTGGGTGGGAACTACCCCCCTCCCTGCAGCAGTTCCAGCTCCTCTTTGGCGCATGCTCTGTTGCTGCCGTCAGCCACCTAAGCTGCACTTTAGCAACGCAGGGGAAAGAGGCAAATCAGAATTTGTTTCTTTGTGCAGGCTCACATTCTGTCCGAATACAGGAAAATCGTGCATGCACAATTTGCCTGTCAGGGACATTCAGTAGGGTACAACAGAGAAAGCACTGCGCATGGATGAAGCCAATAAGTGTAAACATGGGATTGGCTCAGAAGTTAAAAGTGTTCACTTTGACTAACTGATGGCTTCTGAAAGAATTATAATTTTAGGCTTCGAGCATAGAGAATCACTGATGTGATCTTGGAATACCCCCTTTGAGCAGAATGTTCATAATTGTTGCTTAATATGCAAGGTACTAACACCACCACATTAAAATAGCCTCAGGAAGTGTAATTTCTGAGACATCCTCGGTAGAACTTGAATTGTAAGAAATGTTTAAACAGGCAGCAGTTCAGATTCCATTTGGAGGTGGTCATTTGAATGGAGTGGTGGATGAGCAGGTGTACTGGCATTTCATTTAAAGTCAGCAATGGTTAGAGCTGTGATTGGGGAAAACCAATGCTCATATTTTGTGGTGCAAATATAAAAAGCCAATATTTAAAAAATAGCAGAATTTTTTAAATAAAAATTGCACATTTGGAAAATTTTCAGCCATTGATATTTTTCAAAATATGATTTATGGTTTGTGCTTTAAAAAAAAAAAAAAATAAAATAATAATGAAAAAAACACCACATGGGACAAGATGCTACTGCCAAACATGGTGTTTTCTACCCACACACAGATCAGACTGTCACTGAATCGCACATTTGCACAGATTTTAATTCTATTGGTGCCAAAGAACAAGACAACAGTTGGTGAACAACAAAATAAACTAAATATTTAATTCACAAAACAGAGCTGTATTACTAATCACACTGAAATGCTTAAGAATGTTAACAGCTAGGATATTAACCCCTTAACGACTGGGGATACGCCTTTTAACGGCGGTAGTTAAGGGTACTAAAACCACAGCGCCGTTAATTCACAGCACTGTGATTTAAGTGAATAGCGCCCCCCAGTGTCAGATTTTCTCCGGGATCTCGGCTGGCAGGGGTAGCAGAGACCCCAAAGAACATGAATCGGTCGGTTTTTACCGACCCCGCTTTTGCGATCGCCGTTAACCCTATAACGGCGACCACAAAAAAAAAAAAAAAGCTGCGATTATGCATTAACTTTCTCTTTCCTCTGATGTGATCGCACATCAGAGGAGAGAGAAATAGGGTCCCCGATCCCCCCCCGGTACCTCTCCATGGTCCTCCGTCCCCTCCCGGTGGTCCCACGTCCCGCCGGCGTCCTCCGATGGGCGCCGCCATCTTGAAAATTGCGGGCGCATGCGCAGTCCGCCCGCTGGGAATCTGTCGGCTCCGGCTGGCATATTCCATTCATTATTTTTATCACTATGATAAACGATCATAGTGATCAAAATAAAAAAAAAAGTACATAACCCCCCCCCCTGTTTATCACCCCCTTATATAGGCAAATATAGCAAAATAAAAATATTTTTTTTTCAGTTTTCGGGCTTGGCAAGGGTTAGAGTTAGGGTTAGAATTAGGATAAAGGTTGGGATTAGGGTTAGGGCTGAGATTAGGGTTAGGGGTGTGCTGGGGTTAGGGTTGGAGCAAGAATTGAGGGGTTTCCACTATTTACCAACTTTGGGGATCTAAAAAAAAAAATCACTTTTGTGGAAATAAAAAAGACTATTTTCACGGCTCTGCGTTTATAAACTTCTGTGAAGCGCTTGGGGGTTCAAAGTGCTCACCACACATCTAGATAAGTTCCTTAGGGGGTCTAATTTCCAAAATGGGGTCACTTGTGGGGGGTTTCCACTGTTTAGGCCCATCAGGGGCTCTGCAAATGCAACATGATGCCCGCAGACCATTCCATCAAAGTCTGTATTCCAAAATGGCACTCCTTCCCTTCCGATCTCTCCCATGCGCCCAAACATATGGGGTATCAGCGTACTCAGGACGAATCGCACAACAACTGTGGGGGTATGATTTCTCCTGTTACCCTTACAAAAATAAAAATTTGGGGGCGAAAAGATCATTTTTGTGGAAAAAAAATTGATTTTTTATTTTCACGGCTCTACGTTATAAACTTCTGTGAAGCACTTGAAGGTTCAAAGTGCTCACCACACATCTAGATAAGTTCCTTAATGGGTCTAGTTTCCAAAATGGGGTCACTTGTTGGGGGTTTCCACTGTTTAGGCACATTGCAACATGGCATTCGATCTCAATTCCAGCCAATTCTGCGTTGAAAAAGTCAAACGGCGCTCCATCCCTTGCGAGCTCTGCCGTGTGTTGAAAAAGTGGTTTACCCCCCCACATATGGGGTATCGGCGTATTCAGGAGAAAATGTACAACAAATTTTGTGGTTGATTTTCTCTTTTAACACTTGTGAAAATAAAAAAAATTGGTTCTGAAGTAAATTTTTCGCAAAAAAAAGTTAAATGTTAACTTTTTCCTTCCACATTGCTTTAGTTCCTGCGAAGCACTTAAAGGGTTAATAAACTTCTTGAATGTGGTTTTGAGCACCTTGAGGGGTCTAGTTTTTAGAATGGTGCCACTTTTGGGTATTTTCTCAAAATGACTAAATATGATGTGGTCCCTAAAAAAAATGGTTTTGTAAATTTTGTTGTAAAAATGAGAAATCACTGGTTAACTTTTAACCCTTATAACTTCCTAACAAAAAAAAATTTTGCTTCCAAAATTGTGCTGATGTAGACATGTGGGAAATGTTATTTATTAAGAAATTTGTGTGACACACCTCTGATTTAAGGGCATAAAAATGTAAAGCTTTAAAATTGCTAAATTTTCACAATATTTCAGTTGTTTTTTTTATAAATAAACAAGTCTTATCGAAGAAATTTTACCACTAACATGAAGTACAATATGTCACGAAAAAAACAATCTCAGAATCAGCGGGATCCATGGAAGCGTTCCAGAGTTATAACCTCATAAACGGACAGTGGTCAGAATTGTAAAAATTGGTCTGGTCATTAAGCTGCAAACTGGCTCTGTCGCTAAGGGGTTAAAGGTCCTCTTTCTATTTTGCCTAGATACACAGCATTACACACTATAAATAAGAGCATAGGGCTCTGTCTGCTTGGTTAGGCATGCAGGCAGGCAAGCAAATAGCTGGCACCAAAGCCATTGTGCCCAGGAAATCTTGTGTTACCGGTATAGCATTCACTGCCTTAGGAAGTGCTAAGAACAATGCTTTTTAATGGTGACTTTTTTTTCACTTAACACCATACTCTGTAAAATGTTTGTTTTTTGTGTTTTTTTTAAAGGGTACACTAGAACCTTAAATTTATGTTTGAGGTCAATGCCGTCTTTTTGCCTTAATTATAGAGCCAAATCCAGGGTCAGGAGCAAGATCAGCCAGCCTCTTTGGCATTTTCCCTACCATTCGTTTCATTGTACAATGCAGATCAAAAGTTGGCTTAACGTTTTAAAAAAATATGAAAATCAAAAACCAAGTTTTTCAAGTCACCCCCCCCATTAAAAATAAAGATATTGAAAAAAATACACATTTAGTATCGCCACTTTCAGAAAAGTTCGATCAAGACCAAAAAAATAATTTACCGATCCGCAAAAAATAAGCTTACACACAGCTCCATCGACCGAAGAATACAAAAGTTATGGCTTTAGGAAAAGGGGAGGTAAAAACAGAAATACAAAAGCCCAAAATAATAGCCAACTAATCATACAAACCAGTGGCCAATACGATTTACTACAGACAACTTTTACAATAAAGTTTACAATAACCCTGTTTAGTGCCTCTTACCTGTGGTCATATTACAGTCAGTACCCAGGCTGGAATCTAGCAGTTTCTTCAAAAATTAACTCCTTCAGTGTCTCCTTGGGCAAGTCATCTAACTCCATCTCAAACTTGAAGGGGGCTTCTGCAACAGGCTAAGCACAGGAGATAAAAATAAAAAAAATATCAATTTAAACACTGTGGTATATCAACTTTGCACTTACAAAACATGACTTTGAATTGTTTTCTGTACCCTTTTAAATAATTCACATGTACAAAGGGCTATGGTGTTGGCAAGCCAAACCATCGACTCAAGACTCCTCAGTTTCCCTGACTTCCGACTCCCCAGCCCTGCCTCACTACTGAGCGTGTGTGTACATAAAGTGCAGCACAGACTCATCGCCACTAAAAGCAGAGATCCTTCAATCAGGAACAGAACAGACATTTATAGGACATTTCATAACTTTCCCAAAATACTGAACCAAATTTATTATATATTTTAGGTGACAGGCCATTTTATACCGACTCCACCGCCCTGCATGTACACTAAATATTGGTATTTAAAACAGTTGATCAGGATTAGAGAACCATGGCTGCTTTCTTTCAGAAACAGCACCACCCCTAACCTCATTTTGCTTAGCTGCATTTACATCCAATGAGTTGCAATATCAGAGAACCCATGGTCAGGGGTGGGTTCTGAAAGATAGCTGACAAGTTTATTCTACTGATCTATCCCTTTACAAAAAAAAAAAAAAAAAAAAAAGGAAGTTTTCTTTCCATATAGCAATAAAGAGAAATGGTGGACACTAGTATTAGTCATTTATTACCTATTTAAAAGGTTGTCAACTACTAGGAAAACCCCTTCTCAATCTGAATGTTTTCTCCCATTAAAATAAAAACACTTGCCTCCCATGCCGGCGCCGTTCCTTGAGTTCCCGGGCTCACATTAGCCTTGCGCCCAATCAGCGCCACCATCACTGTCTTCGCCTTACGACGAATAAGTAATCCAGAGGAAGTGAGCGCCAGCCGCAGCCCTGACTTCCTGTTGACTACTTATATATTCAAAAAGTGAAAGCAGTGACGCCTGCACAGATTGTGCCCAGGGCTCACGTGAGCCCAGAGAACCCAACACTGCTAGAAGGGTGCTGGTACGGAAGGAGAGTATAGGTGTTATTTTAACAAGGGCAAACATTCTGAGTGAGAAGGGGGATGTCATAGTAGTGGACAACTCCTTTAACCCCTTTGCGACCTGCTTCCCTCCCTGTGATGTGAGCTCCGGCGGTGAGCCCACATCTTTCCCAGCACATCAGCTGTTTTGAACGGCCGACATGTGCCGGAACAGCCACAGGTGGTATCACAATCCACCTGCGCCTATTAACATATTAAATGCCGCTGTCAAACTGACAGCGGCATTTAATGCGCGCTTCCGCCCATGGGGCCGGAAATCCGCCCACTGATGACCCACGTGATCACTGGTGGGTTGGCATGACAACCAGAGGTCTCCTGGAGACCTCTATGGTTGAAACTGCCAGATTGCTGTAGTCAGCACTCATAGCAAGTCAGCAATTCTGCTACATACAGATGGTATGATCATCGCCTGTATGTTGCTGAGCCGATCATGTTATGGCAGCTTCTAGCCTCCCATGGAGACGATTGAAGCATGCAAAAGTAAAAAAAAAATGTTTAAAAATATTGAAAAAAAAAAAAAGACAAAGTTTAAATCACCCCAAAATAAAACCATTAAAAAAAAAAAAAAAATCATACACATTAGGTATCGCTGCGTTCAGAATCGCCCATCAATAAAAAGAGAAGGATTAACTTGATTGCTAAACGGCGTAGGGAGAAAAAAAAAAAAACTGTCAGTCAAATGCCAGAATTACTTTTTGGTCACCAGGACATTGCATTAAGGCTAAGTGCACACGTACCGGAACTCTCGCGGAAATTACCGCGAGAATTCCGGAATTCCAGTCCGCGGGAAAATCGCATTTTAAATTCCCACGATTTTCCCGCGGAAAAACTAGCATTTTGCAAGCGTAATTAGCTTGCAAAATGCTAGCGTTCTCCAAGCGATCTGTAGCATCGCTTGGAGAACTGATTGACAGGTTGGTCACACTCGTCAAATATAGTGTTTGACGAGTGTGACCAACTTTTTACTACTGAGGCCGCCTATGCAGCATCAGTAGTAAAAGATAAAATGTAAAAAAAAATAAAAAATAGTGTTATTCTTACCCTCCGACGTCCCGCGCATCCGTTCCCAGTAGTCCTTTGCGAAAATGCCCGCGATGACGTCAGTTCTCGCGGGATCGCGACGTCTCGCGGCAATTCGCGATGACGTCGCGCGAATGACCGCGAGACTTCGCGATCCCGCGAGATCGGACGCCATCGCGGGCATTTTCGCAAAGGACTACTGGGAACGGGAGCGTGAAGAGAAGCGGAAAGACTGCGCGGGACGCCGGAGGGTGAGAATAACAATATTTTTTATTTTTAAATTCTTTTTTTTACAGGGATATGGTACCCAAAGCCCGGAGGACAGTCTCCTCTCCTCCGGACCGTGGGTACCATCCGCAAATGTTCTGCTTACTTTCCGCATGGTGTGCACAGCCACATGCGGGAGGTAAGCGGAACAATGCATTCCTATGGGTGCGGGATCGCCGCGGTTCCGCAAATTAATGAGCATGCTGCGGTTTTTACCGCGAAGCGATTCCGCCGCGGTAAAAACCGCAGCATTAGCACAGCATTGCGGAATCCCATAGGAATGCATGGGATGCTTATTTTTCGCGGCAAAATCGCGCGGTTAAAACCGCCGCGGAAACGCGAAAAAAACACCACGTGTGAACCCAGCCTAAAATGCAATAAAGGGCAGTCAAAAGATATCTGAACCAAAATGGTAATAAAAACGTTAACTCGGCAAGCAAAAAATAACCCAACCTGGGATCACGAAAAATGAAGACGCTACGGGTATCGGAAAATGGCGCAATTTTTTTATTTGTTTTTTTAACAAACCTTGGATTTTTTTTCACCACTTAAAAAAACCTAGACATGTTTGGTGTCTATGAACTCATAATGACCTGGAAAATCATAATGGCAGGTCAATTTTGGTGAACATGGTAAAAAAAACCTTGTAGAATTGCACTTTTTTGAATTTCACCGCACTTGAAATTTTTTTTCCTGTTTTTGAGTACATGATATGGTAAAACCAATGGGGTTGTTCAAAAGTACAACTCGTTCTGTAAGAAACAAGCCCTCACATGGCCATATTGACAGAAAAATAAAGTTATGGCTCTGGGAAGAAGGGGATCAAAAAGCAAACGCAAAAACGAAAAAGGGCAAGGTCTCAAAGGGGTTAAGAAATATCAAGAAGTGAAAAGACTTAGATAAAAGCATAAAAAACTAATTGTTGATCAGAAGAAAGTTAGATAATTGGATACAATTTGTCGTTTCATATGTTATGTACGTTAAGTGTTGCAAGCATTAGTCAATTGCAATCACACCAATATTTACCCTTGGTTAGAAGAAACATTTGTTTTCTTGTACCGTATATACTCGTGTTTAAGCCAAGTTTTTCAGCCCCTTTTTTGGGCTGAAAAAGACCCTCTCTGCATATACACGAGTCATACAACCAGAAAGCCGGAGGGGGAGCAGGAGACATGATACTCGCCCTCGTCTGCATATCCGGCTCTGCTAGATCTCAGTCCCAGCGTCTGCATCTCTCTTCCTGTGCTGTCACATGGTACTGCTCATTAATGTAATTTAATACCTCACTTTTACCTCCTCAACCATTTCCTCCCTGTTTATAAGGATTAGATCCAAGGTAGCAGTTCCCCTTGTTTTCTCCCCTACCTTTTGGAAGATAAAGTTGTCAGCAAGAGAGGATAAGAATTTCCTTGACCTGTTAGTTTTGCCTGAGAGGGATTCCCAACAAATGTCTGGATAGTTGAAATCTCCCATGACAACTAGGTCATATTTTTGGGAGAACTTGGCCATTTGATGCATAAAGAGTTCATCCATATCTTCAGCTTGCACAGGCGGCCTGTAGTAAATGCCTACAATGGTGTCCTTTCCATTGTTCTGTCCTTGTATTCTTACCCAAACAGTTTCCACAGAACTCCCAGTCTCTGAAGCTTCAATCTCTGTGCAGATATACGCGTTTCTAACATACAATGCGACACCTCCTCCTCGTTTATCAAGTCTGTTTCTTGCAAATAAGTTGTATCCTTCTAGTCTTGTATTCCAATCATGTGTATCGTCCCACCAAGTTTCAGTGATTCCAATGACATCATATTTCTTTTCCTGCATTAGTCGTTCCAATTCTCCTTGTTTGTTGCCCATGCTTTGTGCATTAGTATAGAAACATTTTAGTTTTACTTTTATTTTAGTTTTTATTTTTATGTCTTTGTTCTTCCTTTTCACTTCTAATAGCAGAGTTCTCAATAGCATTTGTCAGGTGTATGGCTTTTTCTGGTCTTTTGCTTCCCTTCCCATGTTGTTCTAGTTTAAAGCTCTCCTTACAAGTGTTATAATATAAAGCAAATATGTTTTTTGCCTTTATTTTTCTGGATCAAATGAAGATAAAGTCTTCCTGCTTCCTCAGTGATACTGGGAGAGATTTGTCAGTCTGAGGTTAGGCTCACATATGAGCATTCATTTTCTCAACCAAAATAATGAGGCCAATTATGCAAATGACACTCAGTGATCATAGTGTGATACGATTCTTTTGGATGAGATGGAGAGAAAAAATGTTCTCCATCTTTTGAATTCTGTCAGTCCCTGGAAATTGGACTGCCTTCAGATGTTATCCAAGTGCGAGCTAGTGTTTTCCATGGACTCACTACTTGCATGACCGAGCGCGATCCAAATATCGGATCAAACTTGGACATGCTGCGACACTTTTCCTGGACTGGGTTTAAATCTGAAATGTGCACGGCCCCATAGAACATTGGTCCAAGTGCGATCCAGCGTTTTGTGGGACTGTACGAGCCCTTATAGTAAGAATGTTTTTTTGTTTCCCATAGCAACCCGTGCTTTAATTTATTAATGAGCTCTGGTAAAATGAAAGCTGTGCTCTAATTGTTTCCCATAGTAACCAAAGGACATTCTTACAATAAATCTCCCCCATTATCTTGTTCCGTTGTATGGCATGTCTACAGCAGTGTTGCAACTATAAGTTCCAAACCACGTAACATGCCTTTGTTTTTCGAGCTCATGAAACCGGACTAATCACTTTCTAATTTTAAATCAAATAATTTTTTATTGAAAAACTCCAAATACAAATTTTCCATCTTTCAAATAAACGACAATTCCATAATATGAAACAAAGTAACTCAACTTCAATTCACCAACCCACAAAACCCAAATCCCAACATTCCAGAGAGAACCATTATCATTTTCAGAGCAGTTCTAGAATGAGTATAAAATTCGTACAAGGGGGAGAAAGAAAAAAGAAAGAGGAAGGAAGGAAAAAAAACGAGAACCAACAAGGATTAGATCATAACTATGCTCTCTCTAATTAGAATCTTTGTGGGCAGCCCTGGAGGATCCAACCAAGGCCTCCATATCTTTTCAAATTTGCAAGAAGAGTTACATTCATGATAGACTCCCCCTTCCAACCAGGTTATATTTATCCTTCGTTGTAGTCCTGCCATAGTTGGTGGTTGTCTATCTAACCAAAGAAATGCAAGAAGTTTACGTGCTCAATATAAGATACGAGAGATACCTATGACTAGGGACAAGTCAGGATCCGCTTCATCTTCAAATAATCCCAATATACATATACAGGGATTGGTAAGGGTCTGTGCACACATTGCCGATTTTTCTACGGATCCGCAGCGGATTTGGCCCTGCGGATCTGCAGCAGATTCTGCTGCGGTGTACAGTACCATTATATCCTATGTAAATCAAAAACCGCTGTGCACATGCTACGATTTATCTGTGTGGATTTTCTGTGGATTTTCTGCGGATTTTAATCCGCAGCATGTCAATTCTTTTGTGCGGATCCACAGTGTTTTTACACCTGCTCCATTATAGAAATCCGCAGGTGTAAAAACGCAGGGGAAATCCGCAGGTCATTTTACCTGCGGATTTAGCAAAATCCACGTTGAAAAATCGGGAGCACAATCCACAACATGTGCACATACCCTTAATTTCACTCCATAGACCCCCTATCAAGGAGATTACCTCATTCCAAAATAGTCCTCTGTCTACATTCCCACATGGCATGCATCAAATGTGCCTCTTCAATCCCACACCTAGGACATTGCCAAAAGCCCTATCTTGTGTAAAAAAAAGCTTGTAGTGTTTACTCTGAATTAAACATAGTTGAGAGCCTTTGGGGCTCACAGGGAGATACTTGAGGAACAATTTCTAGAATCTCTCCGTTGTTCCACTGATATAGGGCCTACATCCGCCTCCCATTTAGCTTTAACTGTCAGAGGGTGATTATCTAGTTGGGATGAAAATAGGGACTTTTAAATGTTCGTAGAAATTAAACCCTTTGTATGACTTGCTGAAGCACTAGTATCTATTAGGGAATGTTGCATGCTAAGATCCATTAGACCCGATTGAGATGAAAAGCATGTTGGATTTGTAGGTATTGGTAAAAAGTTGTGTGATAAATTGAGTTCCTCTTGGAGCTGTTCAAAACTTGAGAGAGTTTGTAAATAATTGTTCTATCGACCAGATCCCTTTTTGCTCCCAATTAGAAAAACCCTTTAACTTTGATACTTCACCCAAATTGGGATTACACCATAGTGGTGTGTATTTGGTGAATCCCTTAATGCCTTAAAGTTTTCCTCTGGCCCACACTTTATACACTATACTTTAAAAAATTCCTCCAGCAATAATGGAATATCGTATAAAGATAAAAATGAACATTTATTGATCCAGTGTTAAAAATTAAACTGGCCACCAAGAAATCTGCATGGCAAACAACCGAAGCGTTTCAGCTAAAAGCTTTAATCATGGTATGTGACAATTTATACACCAACGCCAATGTTGGAGTAAGAGGACTCCCTCCGGGAGAAATCCAAGACTCCAAAACACATAGGGGTGAGTCCCTGTAATTTAAAAGTCTCAGAGTTGGCCATTCACTCGAATTTTAGCAACAGGTGAGTGGTTTAACATCTGGGTTAATGCAATGTAGTAAGGACCAAAGCCCATCTTTTTCTAAACTGCTCACAGATAACTCCATTCTACACTGTCAAACACTTAGGCAGCGTCCAAGGGTATAAAAGCCCTTGTGCCATCTTCCCTTCTTCCCTTGGAGCTCAATTGGAAGTTGAGGTATAGACGGCTCCGATCTATAGCGGTAGATGCATTTGGCATAAATCCATATTGATAACCATGTACAACTCCATTAATAACTTTAATCAATGTATTGGCCAAAACCTTAGCGAATAGTTTAATATCCACTCGGAGTAGAGAGATTGGCCGATATGAGTCAGGTTTTGACATCTTTCCCAGGCTTTAGTATTAAAACAATTATGGCTTCATTATAGAATATGGTAGGGAGTAACCCTTTGTAGTTACTGCTTAAAGGGATTTAAGAGCTTTGGCAATAGTACCTCTATTTAGTTTATAAACTTCTCCTGGGAGACCATCGGCACCAGGCACTTTTCAGTTTTGTTTGGATTGCATTGTCTAGTTCCTCCAAGTCCAGGGCTGATCTAAAGCCTCCCTTGTAGCGCCAGTTTGGGAAGAGCAACTTCATCTAGGTAACAGGCAATACCTGCCTCCAAAGCATTAGTCTTAGGCCTGTTTCACACTTCCGTTTTTGACCATCAGTCAAAATCCGCCGTTTTTGCAAATAAACGGATCCGCCTTTTTTTTTGGCTGATCCGTTTTTTTCCCCATTGATTTGCATTACCGGCGGATCTTGACGGATGGCCATCCGTTGGATCCGTTTGTTTGCGGATCAGTCAATTTTTTTGCGTCCGCCGAGATGCCTGGACGGACCTTGCAACGTTTTTTGTGCTGCAGGATCCGCATTTTTATAGTGCGCATGCCCAGAGGAATGAAGTAAGCCGGAAATGTAACCCTGAAATCATTTCTGGCAGACAGAAAAAAAAATATTCTCTCTCTCTGGCAGCGGTTCCTTTAAAATTCTTCATTCGGCGGATCCGTCAAAACAACGGTCCGGTGGCATCCGTTCACATCAGTTAGCAACGGATCCGCTTTCCGCCATTTTGGCGGATTTTAACTGACAAAAAAACTGAAGTGTGAAACAGGCCTTAGATGCGTACACGTTCGTATAATCATGGAGATGTTTAATAACCTCATCAGTGTCCATAACCACCCTCCCTGTTGTGACCAGTCTATTCATATAGGCTATTCTCGTCTGTTCTTTAAGTATAGTTGCTAGTAGGTGGCCTGCACTCTTACCCTCTATAAAATATTTTTGTTTAACGTTGTCCGGCCACAAAATCCAGATATTTTTTTAAAGCTGTTCTGTGCTATACTGCAATATACAACACCTATAAATTTAGTTTGGATTCTGCCCTTCGTTCCTCGTGAATTTCACTTCTTTCTCTGCAACCACTTTGCCTGCGGCTCTACCAAACTTGACAGCCGTACTACCTAACCTCACAGCCAAAACACCGCCCAGCCTGCCTCAGTGTCCAGCAGCACCCTATGCCCGCCCACTGACTCCAGTATTGGAAATAGCAGTGTCCTCATGTGTGGAAAGCGGCACAACCACTGGACTCCACATATATACCATATAATACACACTTCAGCTGCTGAAGAACCTGAGCTTACAGTAATGTGTGTATGGATGGATGCACACAGCATGCTATACACACCTATGTAGAACTCTTTCCTCCCTGGATAGTCCCATCAGCTGAGTCATAGCTCTTCTGACTCTGTGTGCTGCACTTTGAGAAAAGGCAGGAAAGGAGAGGGCCTTGAAGAGACTGGGGGGGGGGGGGCGGTGTTTGTTGTGACATCACTGACTAGTCTCTGCCAGACCGAATAACTTTAGGGTAGTGAGCAGCTCCTCAAGAATCAGGAGAGAGCTGCTCACATGACTAGGTGTGCCATCTAGGGCATCATGCAGAATGCTGACAGGGAGTAAATTACAAACTGTCAGCATTCTGCACGCTAGATACACACAAATTATACAGAAAGGCCGGACCACCCCTTTAACAAACAGTTGTTTCTGAAAAGCTAATGATAGCAAATTATCAGTCGATATTCTGTGCATTTTCCCATTGTATTCTACTTGCCACAGATATATCTGCTACATAATGTGCCTCCTTTTCCCCCCAAACATTATGTTGCAATTTCTGGGTGAACTCCTTTGTTTTGGATTTGATCTTATTGATATCCCCTATGAATATTCCCCGTACATATGCTTTCATGCCATCCCATAGAAATCTTGTAGATGACAAAGAATCATTAAAATATCTAAAATTCTAGAGCTACGAATAGGGCCAATTACCGTATATACTCGAGTATAAGCCGACCCCCTAATTTTGACAAAAAAACTGGGAAAACTTATTGACTCGAGTATAAGCCTAGGGTGGGAAATGCTCCATAGATTATTCCCCCATATGGTGTCCCCAGAAGAAGCTCCATAGATTGTTCCCCCATATGCTGCCCCCATTAGAAGCTCCATAGATTATTCTCCCATATGCTGCCCCCATAAGAAGCTCCATATTGTTCCCCCATATACTGCCCCCATAAGCAGCTCCATAGATTATTCCCCCATATACTGCCCCCATTAGAAGCTCCTAAAGATTATTCCCCCATGTGCTGCCGCAGCATGTAAAAATAAAAAAAAATGACATACTCACCTCTCCGTCGCTGGGTGTCAGATACTCACGTGTCCTGCGTCCATGGCTGCTCACCGCTATCTGCCACGTCATCAGTCAGTGACGTTCAGACTGCAGGGGGCGCGGCGCGCACTAATCACGTCACTGCGCCCTCTGCTGTCTCAAGTCACTGACCGATGAAAGACAGCAGCAAGCAGCCATGGACGCAGGACAGGTGAGTATCGCTATACTTACCCGTCCTGATGCTGTCGCTTGAGCCCCAAGCTTCTCCGCGCTCTCTTCCTGCGTTCAGCGGTCATGTGATACCGCTCATTAAAACTCATGAATATGCGCATATTCATGAGTTTTAATGAGCGGTACCACGTGACCGCTGAAGGCAGGAACAGAGAGCGCGGAGAAGCTGGGGGCTCAAGAGACAGCGTCAGGACGGGCAAGTATGACCTGACAGCCCCGCCCCCTCTCCCCCTCCGACCCCCCGGTGTATATGACTCGAATATAAGCCGAGAGGGGGACTTTCAGCTCAAAAAAACGGGCTGAAAATCTCGGCTTATATTCGAGTATATACGGTAGTTACAGCCAAAAAGGATTGAGGAGCCATGTATATCACCCCAGAGACCTCACAACACCCATGTGCAGTTGTATCTGTATCAGAAATTGGTTAGAGACACTCTTTGGCAGATACCTCACAGATTTAATATAGGGTATGATTGATTCAGAACCATTGGCTATTCCTGACCAAGAATAATGAAACGTGGAATAAGAGGAATATTGTCTGACGACAGGGTGCCGTATTCTCCATAGGTCCACCATGCCGACCTCCTCTAGCAGATAATGTAGAGATATTTATATATATTGCACATTGAGAGATATTTCCCGTATGAAATTTATCCCTGAAAAGGTGTAGATAGGTGTTTAAATCCCCTACTATAAAAACCGGTGTCTCTGCAAGGGAATTTATAAAAGAAATAATCCTTTTAACCCCTTAACGACCAAGCCATTTTGTAGGTTAATGACCAGGCCTTAATTCTGAAATCAGACCACTGTCACTTTATGAGGTAATAACTCTGGAACGCCTCAACGAATCCCGCTGATTGACACTTTTCTCGTGACATATTGTACTTCATGGTAGTGGTAAAATTTCTTCGAGATAACTTGTACTTATTTATGAAAAAAACTGAAATATGGCGAAAATGTGTAAAATTTTGCAATTTTCAAACTTAATTTTAAGCCACAGAGTTATGTGACACAAAATAGTTAATATATAACATTTACCACATGTCTACTTTACATCAGTACAATTTTGGAACCAAAATTTTTTTTTGTTAGGAAGTTATAAGTTAAAAGTTGACCAGCGATGATCTTTTTACAACTAAATTTACAAAACTTTTTTTTTTTTTTTTTAAGGGACCAGCTCACATTTGAAGTCACTTTGAGGGGTCAATATGACAGAAAATACCCAAAAGTGACACCATTCTAAAAACTGCACCCCTCATGCTGTTCAAAACCACATTCAAGAAGTTTATTAACCCTTTAGGTACTTCACAAGAATTGAAGCAATGTGGAAGGAAAAAATTAACATTTAACTTTATTTCCCCAAAATTTTTCTTTGGACACAATTTATTTTGTCAAGGGTTTCAGGAGAAAATGAGTCAGAATATTTGTTGTGCAATTTCTCCTGAGTACACCGATACCCCATGTGTGGAGGAAGACCAATCTTTAGGCGCACGGCAGTGGTCAGAAGGGAAGGAGCATAATTTGAGATTTTGAATGTCAAATTGGCTGGAATCGAGAGCAGACGCCATGTCGCGTTTGGAGAGGCCCTGATGTGCCTAAACTGTGGAAACCCCCCAAAAGTGACCCCATTTCAGAAACTAGACCCCCCAAGTAACTTATCTACATGTGTAGTGAGAGCTCTGAACCCTCAAGGGCTTCACAGACATTTATAACAAAGCCGTAAAATTAAAAAAAATTTTCCATCCCCAATTTTTATTTTCCCAAGGGTAAAAGGACCCCAAAACTTGTTGTGCAATTTTTCCTGAGCTCGCAGATACCCCATATGTGGGGGTAAACCACTGTGTGGGTGCATGGCAGAGCTCAGAAGGGAAGGAGTGCCGTTTGACTTTTTCAACGCAAAATTGGCTGGAATTGAGATCGGACGCCATGTCACGTTTGGAGAGACCCTGATGTGCCTGAACAGTGGAAACCCCCCACAAGTGACACCATTTTGGAAACTAGACCCCCCACGGAGCTTATCTAGATGTGTGGTTAACAGCTGGGGGCGCCGCTGTCAGTGCAGAAGCTCAGCCACTGCAGCGCTGAGCTCCTGCACGGAGATCGGGCAGGAGATGCTGAAATTCAGCCACTCCTGCTTGATCGCTGCTGTGTTTGGTCGGTCAGATTGACAGACCAATCACAGCGCTTGGGGTGCAGGGACCGACTGCACCACTTGCCGTGCCTGTCAGCCAGCTGTCGGCACTGAACTGTCACTGCGTGTTTACACGCGGTGACAGTTCAAAGGCAGGACTTGCAGTCTGTCCTGGTGCGGGAAGTTACCTCTTGCCATGACGGACTGTGCATGTCCATAGACTTTAAGGTGTTAAGGATTTCCACTGAGGGTGGAATATACAAAGCTATTATAATAGAATATTGTATATGGTACAAGACAAATATTCCATCGGTATCCATTTTAGAGGAGAAACAAAAATGGAATCGATCTAAAATGTTTACTCCCCATGCATGAGTAGAAAAAATAAAAAAATAATACAATGGTACTCTGGCCCCACCCACGACCTCCTTAGTAAACAGTCTCTCACAGGTCATACGAGTTTCGGAAAGACAAATAAGAGGCTGAAATTGTTGGATCCAAGAGAACACAGCACATCTCTTGACCAATTCCCCCAAGTCCCTGACATTCCAGGCTATCACATTAAGAGATATCCAGGACTTTAAAATAAAAAAGGCATGCAGTTTCTAACAGGCAATTGTCTGCTATACCTGGAGCCAGTCATTGACTGCTCCTGCTCCCTGTCAGAGCAGCAGTTTCTCTTTCTGTTGACAGGGCAGGAACACTGGTATCATGCTGATTGACAGCAGGCTTCCCTCAATTAGGCAGTGGAGAGCAGGCTGTCAATCAGCATCACACCATTAGTGCCATCCTGTCAACAGGAAGACAAACTACCGCTCTGTTAACATGTCAGCGGAAATCTGTGACCGCTCTGTGGTGGTGGTGAACGGCGCCAGGCACAACAGGCAGGCAAGAAGCAGCTACCTCTGTTAGTACTTAAGCAGTCCCAGATATCTTTAATTATATGCACCATATTAAGTAGTATGTAATTTAAGGACAGGAAAAATGTTGAAAAAAAAATTCTTTAAAACAATTCCCCCCCCCCCCCCCCCCCTTTGAATTGTTTATCTCCTCATAAAAGCCAGAGACCATTCAAACAAGAATATTGACACATTTGTCTCAACTTGAGAAGATGGTAAGAGTGGTCCTTGCCCTTTCATAGGATAAGGTCTCCATGTTTAAGATTTAGTAATTTGATTTATAGGTGTCAGTGTAGCCCATCGGGGGGGGGGGGGGGGGGGCACAAAGGAGATATAGGAACTCTGAGCTCTTACAATTACAAAAAAAAATTGAGAGTGTCTTTGCTGAACATCGTAATCCGCCAGGGTAAATAAATGGATTCCTGAAAAGCGGAGATTCTTAATTCAGCTGATTTCCCTGATTAAGCATGTTATTTTGCCGAGGCCTATTCTCTAGGTCATCAGCTTTCTTGAGAAGGGCATTGATATTCTAAAGACCTCTCCTGAGATAATGTATAGTAAGCATTTGTTCCTCAACAGAACTCGCTCTTTCCTCAGACTTCTTGACTCTGCTGTTTATTTTCTGCATGTCTTGTCTGAGGAGACTAATGTTTTCTCTAAGCCCTCCCATGTGTTTGAGAGTTTGTAATGAGAGACTGCAGGATTTTACAGCAGAAAAACTTGTAGTGTAGGTTCTTGCCCACAATCTTTGGCAAGATTAGCTTCTCCAAAGGCATTAATGCTGTGCATTTCCTGCACTTCTCGGTTTAACTGTTGCTGTGAGCAGTGCCATATTGCCACATTTCCTCCCCTGCACAAACTGTATCTCTCCCCCCTGAGAGTATACCTGATCAGGTTCTAAATCATCTGAAGAGTTGTCAGGGTCTAATGGCAGTTTGGCAAATCTCCCAAGCTTTGCTGCAGAACCTCGGCTGCTCTCATTCTGGCTGATGTGGGGGAGGAGGTGCCATGTTGGAAAGCATGCTCTCATCTCGACTCTGTTCCGTCTGATGCTTGCTTCTCATCATACCCGAGTCCACTTTATCACTCCTCCATATATTCCAGGAACTTTCTCCTCATCCTTCGGTGTGAAGGAATCACTATTTCGTTGCCATTAGTCGTGGAAATGACAGGATGCAGATCAGAGTGAAGCTCAATGCGTCCTCTTCTCATGGCCTTCAGGATCCCCCCCCCTCACAGCTATTCACTCTCAAACAATCTGAACAGCGAAAACCACAATCAACCTCTGGGTTGGATTGTTCTTTTACAACACTGATAGCTATACTTGGAAGTGTGTTAACAAAAAGCGTTCATAATCATTGAAATCCATCTTTGATATGTCGTACAGCTCTCAAACTGGCTACACATCACTTACCTCTGGTGTTTGTATGGATATTATAAAATAAAAGGAACGCTTATTTTGGTTTCTTTACAGGAAGATGATGTAACCTTACCTCATCACTTGGGTCATAATATTGCTCCAAATAGGGATGGGCCAGAGCCGCCTCTACTTCAATTCGTTTGTGAGGGTTAAAAGTCAACATTTTGTCCAACAAATCAAGGGCTGCAATAAGGAAAAAAAAAAAAAAAAATAAGCGTTTTTTGTGCATTATGAGGTGTTAACCCCCTCACCTTGTGGTGCCTTCGCACTGCATTTTAGCAGCCGTTGATTGGCTTTGTCGGAACTGAAGTATGAACACCCCTGCAAAAAGGGATTCGGACGTGTGCACTGATAGAGTAAAAGTGCAGACAGAGCGAACACGCATCATTTTTGGGCGTGTACACCTACCAGAAGCGGTCATAGTAAACATGCCCGAAAATGATGCAGGTCAGACCACACACTCACTGTCGGCACCATTTTAGTCTATGGCCCCATCGACGCATACGTCCGAATCCTGTTTTGAGGGGGGTTCTTACGCAAGTCCCAACAGGGCCACAGAATGGGTGGCAAAATGCAATGTGAAAGCACCCTAAGGCTATGTGCCCACGTTGCGTGTTAAAACGCACACTAAAAACCAGACTCCTTCCCAGAATTCGCTCGTTTTTTTCAGCGCGATTTCACCGTGATTTTACCGCGATTCTGTTCGCGATTTTCTCAAGCACTTTCCAAGCGATTTGAAGCATCGCTTGGAAAGTGATTGACAGGTTGGTCACACTCGTCAAACAGTGTTTGACAAGTGTGAGCAGCTTTTTACAATTGAGGCCGCATATGCGGCATCAATAGTAAAAGATAACATGTGAAAAATGATAAAAAAAAATTAAAAAAAAAAAAAATCGGGGTATATTTACCTTCCGACATCCTGCGCTGCCATCCCGGGCCACAGCGTTCCCAGCGATGCCTTGCGAGACCTGTGATGACGTTGGTCTCGCGTTAATATAGCGATCTCGCGAGACCGCTAGAGTCACACGAGACTACGTCATCACAAGACCTTGCCGCAAGGCATTACTGGGAACGCTTGGGCCGGGAATGCAGCACGGGACGTCGGAAGGTAAATATACCCCGATTTTTTTTATTTTTTTATCATTTTTCACATTTTATCTTTTACTATTGATGCCGCATATGCGGCCTCAATTGTAAAAAGCTCCTCTCCTCCACACCGTGGGTACCAACCGCACATGAGACGCTTAACTTCCCGCATGGTGGGCATAGCCACATGCGGGAAGTAATCGATTCTCATGCATTCCTATGGGTGCGGAATCGCGGCAATTCTTTGCGATTCCGCACAAAAGAATGACCATGCTGCGATTTTTTCCGCGATGCGATTCCGCCGCGGAAAAAGCGCAGCATTAGCACAGCATGTGCGGAATGCCATAGGAATGCATGGGGGGCGCTCTGTACACGATTTTTAAACGTTTTCGCGCCGAAAACTGCGGCAAAAAACGCTTAAAAATCGCATCGTGGGCACACAGCCTTACAAAGCATATATAGTATTTTAGATTTAGGTTTTACAAAACAAAGGCATCTAATGTTGTAACTCCATTGTATTTTACTACAATCCTGGAGCATGAATCACAGTGTACAGGCAAGCCATTTAAATACCATCATGCACACTTGGAAATATCAAAATTGTCCATAATACAATAAAAATGAGAGGAAAAAAAAAAACAGACTACTACTTTTTTCCTACTGTGTATATGCATTCAAGGTAGATAAGTCCAGACGATTAGGAAAACGAAATCAGCGTGACCACAAAGAAGTTCCCTGTTTATCGAAAATCATTGTGTCAAATTCGTTAACAAGTGCTAAACAATTCCAAATACAAAACATTAACTATTTTGGTGTACCGCTGGTACTGCATTAATATGTCAGTTTTCATGACAGTGGATGCATTCAATGTCACTCACTAGTAGCAATAAGGGCATAAGCATTTGAGCTGCTGACGTCCAGACTCTTCACTGATACACTTCATGTTAAATGCAGCTTAGTGTGTAGTTCATGATTAAATAATGACGATATAGTCGTTTTACCTTTGGGGTCTGCATTTGGGAAGAGTCTATTCCAGGGCACCTTATTTTTGTGTGGCAGAGAAAGCAGGTAGTTTCTAGCTTTCAAATTGATTATACAGTTCAGATCTTCTTGAGAAGGCGATCCGAGGATGCCTGCAAAAACAGATAAGTAAATAAAAGGCTAAACTCGGATACATTTGGCTTAATCTGCTTGCATAGGTTTTCCATCTGCCCTTACCAAGGATATGATTAAGTTGATCAAGGTAATGCTTTCCTGGAAATATGGGTCGATTAGAGAGCATTTCTGCAAGAATGCAGCCAACTGACCAGATATCAATTGACTTGGTGTAACCCTAAAAAGACCAAAACAGACCATTACAATACATCCCAAGTAGGCTGTAAACAAATGCTTTTTGGTTAAGTAAAATTTTTTCAAAAAGAATAGTTAAGTAAACCTACATTGCCATTAGTATTCTTAAATGTCAATGCCATGTCTGTAAAGGTCATCTCTAAAACACAACATAGATTTAAAATAAAAATAGCTTAAGGAAATCTACAGAATTCATACCATCTACAGAATTCACACCATATAACTAACCTCAGGACTACTATTTA
Source organism: Dendrobates tinctorius (assembly GCF_039654945.1). NCBI lineage: Eukaryota > Metazoa > Chordata > Amphibia > Anura > Dendrobatidae > Dendrobates > Dendrobates tinctorius. The sequence continues at coordinate 12,038,227 of NW_027361932.1, forward strand.
GGCAGGCACAAACTATGGCATGTCTATTGAAACTATGATGAATCTGGTACAGCTTTAGATTGTCTTGTCTAAAGCCCGAATAAAGACTGTTAGGGCCCCGTTACACGTATAAATGTCCCAGCGATCCACCAACGATCCGATGTGGATGGGATCGCTGGGACATAGTTAGCTGATCGCTGGTGAGCTGTCACAGACAGACCCAACAGTGATCAGGACCAGCGAGCAAGCTGGTTTCCAATAAACAGCGGCTCTTAGTAACCTGCTGTTTACCTTGGAAATCAGCTCCCAGCGTCGCTGATCGTTGTTCTCCCGCTGCCACATGCAGCGATGCGTGCAGGCCAGCGGCAGACCAACGATCAAAAAACGGCCCAGGACGTTCCAGCACAATCTGCGATACCCAGCAGGGGGGCCAGTCGCTGATCCATGTCTCACACAGCGATATCGTTTGAGAGATCGCTGTGACGTCAAAAAATCAGCGATCTCGCTGTGTGTGACGGGGCCCTTAGCCATACTTGTAGATAAGAATCCAGCGTGTCTGAATTCGGACTGACGAACCTCTTGTTCTCCCGACAATGACTGACAATAGCTCTCAGAGAATACAATAGCACTCAAATGAATAATTGCTGTGTGTGGAAGAGTTGGTCGAGATGGGTGCCACCAAACCATTGTTACAACAGACATCAAATGTGTATGGCGGGCTTAAACTTCCAGCACTCAAAATTAATCTAACACTATTAAGAATATCAAAAAGACATACAAAAAAAGTCTTATTTACTTATAGGTACCTGAATTTTTCGGAACCATGACACCACGAGAGGGGAACCACCCTTTAAGGACAGGAAATCTACAGGCATAAAAGGGCAGCACCTCTCCCACACAACAGTTGGATTATAGAGCACAAGAGGCTCTCCAATGGTTATTGCAATAAATACAAAATTTTACCCATATCACCAATCACAAATGTGACTTTATATACTTTTGAAAGAAGTGCTCACTCACACCTGACGGGAGGTAATATATAAAGGTGCAGACATGGTTTCAGAAAAATCCCGTTACTAGTAAGTAACCAAGACTATCGATCACCCATGACAGCACCATGAGAGAATTAGAGAAGTAAGAATTCAGGGAGGAACCATTGTGGAGCATCCCAATTCCAAAGGTGAGGTTGGAAGAGGAACCAATATCAAGTCTATAATGCTTATAGAAAGTGGATGGAGAAGACCAGGTTGCTGCCTTACAGATCTGCTCAATTGAAATGTCCGATCTCAGCCCAGGAGGCTGCCACTGACTGTGTGGAGTGAGCTCTCAGACCTACTGGAACAACCTTGCCACTTGCAGAATAAGCTAAAAAAAAATGGTATCACTGATCTACCTAGCTATTGTGCAGTTTGAAGCTTTAAGCCCTTTTCTGGGTCCCTGAAAGGACAAAAATAAGGACTTCTCACTTTTCAGGAATCAGTATCAGACCAGTATTCTAGTAGACCCCTTGTAACGTTCAGCGTATCAAATTTCTCATCCTCCTGATTCTTTTGGCTAGTACAAAAAGAGGGAACAACTCTCTCCTGTAACCTGGCAGGCAAGATTGATCAGGCTTCAAAACAACTCTGTCTTCTAGATACTGAGTGTATGGTGGGACTCAGGAAAGGGCCAGATTGTCAATGACCCTTCAGACAGATGGTAACACCACCAGAAGGGCAGTGTTAAGGAAAAAAAAAAACAAACAAAAAAAAAAAAAAAACACATTACCGACAATAACTCAATGGGCTCAAATGTGACCGTCATGGCTGTCAAAACTAGATTTAAATCCTATGGTTTAAGGATGGGCCTGGAATTAGATGAAGCCCTAATAAACCTAGATACCCAATAATTCCGTGCCAGATCACAGTTATAGAGGGCCCATAGAGATGACAATTGGATCTCAAGGGTGCTGGTGGATAAGCTTAGCTTAAGGCCCTTCTGCAGAAACTCCAGAACTTGACCTACTGGAGCCCCCTCAATTTTTGATCCCGAAGTGGACAGGAACTTCCTCCATGTTTTAGAATAAATTCTATTTGTGGAAACTTTTCTACTTTGAAGTAGAGTGGATGACCAAAGTGGGAGAAAAACCCATTTAATATTAACAGTGCCCTCTCAAATTTCATACCATGAAATAAAAGGTTGGATACTCGTGGATGGTAGACTGGTCCCCTAGAGAGGAGATTCGGAACCTCTGGAAGGACCCACGGGTCAATGATCGACAGTCCCTAGCCATGAGAACCATGGCATTCTTGGCCAAAAGTGGACAAATTAAGATAATCATCACTTTGTTTTCTCTGACCTGTCTTGCCACCATTTGGATCAGGGCTATTGGGAGGAAAAGCATATAACAGATTGAACTTCCATGGAACAAGGAAGACATCTACCCCCTGGTGACCTTCTCTGGGATTCAGAGAACAGAACCGTGGCAACACCACATTTAATCTGGATTATCCAAACATTTCAGTAGGCCAAGGGACATAAGCTACAGTTCATGTGAGGATGACTGTTGACCCTTATTGAATCACTGGCTTATTGTTCACTGGCTGCAGAATACCTATTATACAGTATATGTCCTTTTATTGCAGTACTAGTATTGTTCTTTGGGAAACAAAGGCACAATGTTTGTTAATAGGTTGATGACCCATTCGTGCTCTGCAATATGAAGGACAATCTATGCATGTTGTTTGAACGCGCAAGCAGTGAGGGATGGCCTCCTTCCACCTTCCCCCAAGCCTGTGGTGAAATAACAATGAGAAGTTGTGACCTATAAAAAGGAGGATCTGCCTGTGTTCAGAGAGTCTACATTACAGAAGTCACGGCATCAACACTCCAAATGAAGAAATACAGAGCTGCCTCATTGACAATCACTGAACCCTCAAAGACGTTTAGAGAATCGAGGTTGGGACAACCAAGTCACTGGGCCTCGTACCTCAATGGACTGTCAGATTCCTAAGCGTGTCGTTATCGCCTCTCTGTTCGTACCACAGGAGGGGTAGCCAGCCCTGGGAACTCTGAAGTAACAACTGCCAGTGTTTAACGAGTCCAACACAGATTGATGATCATCTGCAAGGTTTTGAGACCCTAATGATGATGCACCAGGTGCCCACAGCTGATTGGGCCAAGTACTTGTGGACTAGCTGGGCACAGGATGCTGTTCGGTCTCTAGGGCGTCAGGACTGTCTACACTATTATACCATTAAGGATACCCTTTTGTCCCTTTTTACTACCATCCCCAAAAGATATCGCAACAAGTTCCAGACAGTCTCTCCAGGGGGTCTCCTATGTAGAATTTGGCAGTCACTATGACGACCACTGCAACCGCTGGCTCAACGGTCGGGCTGCCCACTCACCTGATGCCCTCAGGGACGTGACTGTACTCAAGCAACATATGGAGAAAATGCCTCCAAAAATATGAGAGTGGGTAGCGGACCGGACGCTCGAAACCCCAGAACAAGCAGCCCGATTGGCTGATGAATTTATAGCCAATCGACCCCACTGGAAACCCAGGGACTAAAATCATGATTTAAGGTTTAATAGCCACCCCAATTGTTTTAAAGTTGTGTATGCAATGTGGGGACAAACTGCTCACCACTAGAAAATCATCCAAATAGGGGACAATACAACTTTTTCCTGTAAATGAGACATGACTTCTGTGACTACCTTGGTAAAGACCCAAGGTGCAATAGAGAGGCCAATTGGAAGAGCTCTAAACTGGAATTGTCTAACTGCATCACCAAGGACTACTGCAGCTTTGAGGAACTGGTGATGATCTACAAATACAAGCACATGGTAGTAAGCATCTTTCAGGTGTAAAACTGCCATAAAGCTTTTTTTTTTTTTAATAAACGGTCTTTAGTGAACAATAAACAAAGTACAAAAGTTGTATAAGAACATCAGAAAAGAGCCAACAGATTTTCACTGTACTTTGAGCACTCGACAGTGTATTATAACTATAACCAACTTCCCCTCCCACCCAGGCACATATCCATATCTTCATAAAGTAACAAGCCTAACAGGAGTTCTACCATCAATTTGCTCTCATGTACCAGTCTGTAAATTGGAAGCAACCATGAATCGCCTGGCGTATCAACACTGTCTGGGTATTAATAAAAGAAGACCAAGTAAGGAAAAAACATTTAGTGTATTTCTCTTTATTCATAATACTCAAGGAGGAGATCCCAAGAGGGAAAAAAAAAAAAAACACCAGATTCCCACGCTGCTATATTTCAACCATCAAATAGAGGAAATCCAGTAGATTGTAGAAATTGGTTCCAATATCTGTACTTTATTTATGGTACATACAGAGACAACACGTTTCGAGGTCCATTCAGTGACCTCTTCTTCGGGTCAAATTTCTACAATCTACTGGATTTCCTCTATTTGATGGTTGAAATATAGCAGCGTGGCCATCCGTCAAGATCCGCCGGTAATGCAATGGGGGGAAAAAAGGGATGCGCCAAAAAAATAAATAAATAAATAAAAAAAAAAAAAAATTGCAGATCCGTTTTTTTGCAAAAACAGCGGATTTTGACTGATGGTCAAAAATGGAAGTGTGAAACAGGCCTAAGGACCTATGAGCGCGCTTTTGTGGTTTCTTTTTTCTTTATTCAAAATGGATTTCTTCTGAACAGAGAGCCTCACCAACTGATCTTGTGGAAGAATATTGAATATGGCTCACTCCGGAGAAAGAGAAAGATACACCAAAGGTATTAGTGGGATGTTCCGAGAGTGCATGAAGCAATTTTTAAAGAGTAATTTTATTGCAGATCTTACAGATTCCATCTTGAAAGGGCATACTCTAAGGAATTTATTCAGAATTTTTAAATTTATTATGGTCCTAAAGGAACCATATCTTGTTTCTTAATCACAAAGAGGGAAATAAAATCCCATGCTGCTCTAATAAGGGAACCTCTAACAGGACTGCTTCCTGTATCAGCTCCAAGGCTATGTACCCACATTGCAGAAATGCTGCGGAAATCTCCGCAACATTGCCGCACTCCCGCCGCGGGTAAAACGCATGTGAATTCGCATGCGTTTTTCCCCGCGGAAAACAAGCGTTTTCCGCTTGCGGAATGCTTGCGCATTCCAAGCGATTAGCATCACTTGGAATGTGATAGGTAGGATGTTAAAATATATATATTTTATCACCTTCCGATGGCCCCCGATTTGATCTGCGGCGCTCCCGGCATCTTCCGGTTCCAGTAATGCTTTGCGCGAAGGACCTGAGATAACGTCATCGCGGTCATTCGCGCAAAACATTACTGGGACCGGAAGATGCCGGGAGCGTGGTGAGAGGCGGGAAGGACTTCGGGGGCCGCCGGAGAGCGAGTTTATCACTATTTATTTTTATTCTATTTTTTAGAAGATTATGGTACCCAGGGCCTGGAGGAGAGTCTCCTCTCCTCCAGGCACTGGGTACCATCCACACATGATCCGCTTACTTGTGCATGGTGGGCATAGCCACATGCGGAAAGTAAGCGGATCAATGCATTCCTATGGGTGCGGAATCACCGCGATTCCGCAAAAAGAATGGGCATGCTGTGGATTTTTCCGCTATGCGATTCCGCAGCGGAAAAATCTGCAGCATTAGCACAGCATTGCGGAATCCCACAGGATTGAATGGGATGCTTTTTTTTGCAGCGATTCTGCAGCGTAAAAACGCAGCGAAAACGCAAAAATAAACAATGTGTGCACACAGCCTAAGACTTCTGCCTTTAGGGGCTGGTGCTCTGCTGTGTAGTACCGAGAGGGAGTTACCATGAACCTCTTGCAGGATTGATATGAACTCCATCTTTAGCCAAGATCCCATTAGGCTATGAATCCAATTACTCCGCAATAGCTCGTACCTGGAAGCGAAGAAAGACGAAAGCCAGGGGATTTAGCTTCTCTATTCTTTTGTACCCTATGGACATCTTCCTGGGAAAGTGATTTAAAGGAATCTCTAACCTCCGCTCTGATAGAGCTCAAGTTAGTGGCAAAGCTACGGGTTTTCCCCCCGCTTCAGTCTGTTCAATACACGACTGACAAAAGTCTCTTCTGGTAGGAGTCAGGTAACAAGGACCGGCAAAGCGCACATTCTTTATGTTTATACTACGCTGTACATTTCTTTTACTAGCAAAAAATTGGGAGAAAGAAGGGGCATTGCGCCATGCCCTAGTCGCCTTTTAAATCCCGGGCCGCCCTCCAGATCCGGTACCCCCGGAGCTTCTGGTTCAGGTCAGATTACATGGCTTGAGTCTGGACACGCTCCACTCCTAGCATGCCCTATTCTCATCCATAGCCCCTATTCGGCATCATTCCGACACGTCACCGAAACACGCCCTAGGCTGCGCGACGCTAACAAAACACATCGGTGGCATCCAAGTTACCCGAAGACCCTTCAGCGCCTGCAGAACACAACCGAGCCAGCTAGCCTGCCAGAATACCGCTCACTATCTTGAAGTCCCCCTGGACCCATTGTGGCAGTTCCAGGGACCCCACTTGCCTGAACCAACCCTCCAGGCCTGGGAGACAGCTCCATCTTCTACAGGTGTTTGTGAGAACTTCATGTCAAGAACAGGAAGCCAAATGATGAGTGGGAGAGGTGCCACTCGTGTCTGTACGTTTCCTGTCCTTAAAGGACAGATCCCTTCTCTTAGTGCAGTCATGGGTGATGAATAAACCTTATATGATTAAAATGACAAGAAAAATGTCATGCAGAAAAATGACCCCAGTGGTCTAATATCAGATAATTAACATGTCCAGTACATATTACGTTCTATACCATAAAAAAAACTGCTGAATTGCCTAAGAGGCTATAATGGACATTAGGATCTCATGGATCATATTGTACACCCACGTCGCAAGGGAAAGCTCTACAAAGCTCAAAGTGCAAAGAAAATTCCTGTCTAAGGGTTACAGTGCAATGGCATCCATATAATAAGGTGCCAAATCTAAATCTGGCCTACAAAACGGAAATACCATATACAATAGTATACAGTTAGCCGGCATCCAGATATAGATTTCAAAGCTTAATACACACATTACTAAGAAGATATACCCCAGAATAGGAGAAGTTTGTTTTGAAGGGGTTGTCCACTGAGAGATTGACTTCCTCTTGATGTTCCATGATGGGGGACAGTGACGCTGGAGCCGATTGGGCAGAGGGCTCACGTGACATAACGTCACGTGAGCACCAGGAGAGAACATGCAGACTCTGCTGGAACAGCCCTGACACGGGAGGCAAGTGTAAGGCAATGTGCACACATAGTGAAAGGTGATGCGGATTTTTCCGCTCGGATTTGGAAAAATCCGCAGGTCAAAAGACCTGCATTTTATCTGCAGATTAGCCTGCGGTTTCACACCTCTACAATAGAGAAGGTGTGAAACCGCAGTGGAATCCGCACAAAGAATTGACATGCTGCAGATTTGAACCCGCAGCAAATCTGAGCGGAAAAATCCGCAGCATGTGCACAGCATTTTTCAGTTTACCATTGAAAACAATGGTACTGTACAATGCACCTAAATCTGCTGTGGTTCCACAGGGCCAAAAAAAGCTGCAGATCCGCAACGTGTGCACATAGCCTTAGGCTATGTGCACACACTGCAGATTCACCAGCAGATTTTTCTGTGCGGATCTGCAGGTAAAACCGCAGGTAAATTGACCTGCGGTTTGACACCTGGACAATGGAATAGGTGGCAAACCGCAGCGGAATCCGAAGAATTGACATGTCATTTATTTCTGCGGATTCAAAATCGCAGCTTTTCTGCAGTGTAAAAACAGCAGCATGTGCACAGCGGATTGTAAATCCCATAGACTTACATTGTACTGTACACTGTCCGCAGAACTGCTGCGCATCCGCAGCGGCCAAATCCGCTGCGGATCCCCAGCGTGTGCACATACCCCAAGTGCTTTTATGGGAACAGAGGCAAACGCACAGATTGAGAAGGGGTTATCAAAGTAGTGGCCAACCCCTTTAACACAAGCTTCTATTCTGGGGTATGATAACCGCACATTGTATATATTATAGACTGAAATTATCTGGATGCCCAATAACTTATATTTTCTACAGCATTTGTGATATTTCCATTTTTCCTTTTTGTAGGTCAGATTTGCATTTATCACTTTTTTTATAGGGGATATCATTGAACTAATAAACAAAAGAAGAAAAAAAGACTATGCATATGTGTGGGATCACCACGCATGAAGCAATTATTAGCGAATATAAATTTTTATTTATTGCACAAAAGCAGCAAAAAACACCACACATTAAAAATTAAAACCATCTAGTCAGCATGTAAACCGCTGGCTGCAGAATATACAGGCACTAATATAGATCAATCAAGCTATTAGTAAAGCTCCATATGATACAGACAATACAGTGGGAGTAATAAAGGGAGATAGTCAAAAATGACTGGACATATTATAATAACTCTATAGTGATAAATTGCACTAAATGCATAACAAGCAGCAAGGAAAAATAATCGACAATCCCCAATAGGAACCCTGCAGTGTTTGGTAAATACCGGATGGAAAAAGGTACAAAAAACCTAGGAAGCAAATGAAGCTCCTCATGGGGTAAAGTCACTATACAAAAGAGCCACTAAAGCTCCAAGTGAAAAAGCTGATAATATGCGATAATTTCACACCCCAAACTGGAGTGCAATACATCACCAGTTGGTTACTGTATCCCGCTGTGACTGCTGGCACTCTACACAGACGCTGGGGCGACTGACTGGACTTTGACTGTTCTGCTCCTGGGTGATGTATTGCACTCCAGTTTGGGGTGTGAAATTATCGCATATTATCAGCTTTTTCACTTGGAGCTTTAGTGGCTCTTTTGTATAGTGACTTTACCCCATGAGGAGCTTCATTTGCTACCTAGGTTTTTTGTACCTTTTTCCATCAGGTATTTACCAAACACTGCAGGGTTCCTATTAGGGATTGTCGATTATTTTTCCTTGCCGCTTGTTATGCATTTAGTGCAATTTATCACTATAGAGTTATTATATGTCCAGTCATTTTTGACTATCTCCCTTTATTGCTCCCACTGTATTGTCTGTATCATATGGAGCTTTACTAATAGCTTGTTTGATCTATATTAGTGCCTGTATATTCTGCAGCCAGCGGTTTACATGCTGACTAGATGGTTTTAATGGTTTTTAATGTGTGGTGTTTTTTGCTGCTTTTGTGCAATAAATAAAAATTTATATTCTTTAATAATTGTTTCATGCGTGGTGATCCCACACATATGCATAGTCTTTTTTCTTCTTTTGTTTATTGATCCAGTTTACTTGCATGTGGTGATCCCTGCATTAGTATACTCTTTAGGTATAGTTGGATGGTGCCTACTCATTTGATATTTCATATGGATATCATTGAACTGTAACTTCTAGTCAGGAGTTTAATGCACCTTAAAAGGGGTTGTCCTTGTCCTGTCCATATCGATAAGTCTACAGTCACAGTATGTCTTGAGTTATACATACTCCCAGTGACACTAGATGGCCACACCCACTGGACAGCCGAATAACTAGACAGGGGGCGCAGCCTTTCTCCATACAAGCGTATGGAGCGAGGCCACGCCCATTAGATTGGACCAGGACAGGAGGAGGTTTAACTCATACAAACCCTCCTTTCCAGTCTCCAGGCGAATTTCTACAGCGTGAGTATTGGGGAGGGGTGGGATTCGGACTGGACAACCCCTTAAGCTTTCTATTGGTCTTCCGTATAACATGGGTGACCAAAGTCATCAATGAGATCCAAATATCAATCATATCCTCACAGGCAATTATTTTGATACTATAGAACTTGATATCAACTGGATAAGTTAATTGTCTGAAATTATACCAATGGATTTTTTTCCCTCACAACAGGTCTTTCATCATACAAGTTATATCTGCATGTCTTTGATAGTCTCAATTAAAAAATAGTGTATTAAGAAAATCAAGAAAGAGAAGGACAGACATTGTGGGATTCTAGTTAGTAAGGTGATATTGGGTCCAGAAAGATAGATCTGTATATCATTGTAACGATGATGCAAAATATCATGTATGATTTCTCCAGAACATTCCAGAATCTTCCATTCTCTACACTTTCTAGAAGGATACATAGCTGCCCAGAGATAAGTGACCCCCCTCCAGTTCTTTTCCCCTTGTCACACATTGCAGCTTTGTAGTCTCCCTCTGCCTAACGTGAGACTTCAGTGTGTGATCCACTCACTTTCCTGTCCCCCCTTCCTTCCTCGGGAATGTCTTAATTAGCAGAAAGAATTTCCTTTGTCTCTTTTCCACCACGTGAAGAAACTCTCAAACAATAATGAGAATCTAATCACTTGGTCATAGAACGCCGCCAGATTATAATAGAAATATGAAAATTACAAATTGGGATGTGCTCCGATCGGGTTTAACTACAGTGGTTCTTGCTAAATTCTAGCACCAACAGAGCCAGAGAAATAGATTTCTCCTGAACAGAGCGGAATAGACAGCTAGTGTGATGTCATTACAAAGCTAATTTCAATATTTTATTTATTTATATAGTGCCATTAATTCCATGGTGCTGTACATGAGAAGGGGGGTTACATACAAAGTTCTAGATATCGTTAACAGTAAACAAATTTACAATTGACTGACTGGTACAGAGGGGAGAGGACCCTGTCATAGACTTACATTCTATGAGATAGTGTGGAAGAGATAGAAGGTCGGGGGTGTAGTAGCTCTGGTGGTTTGGGTCATTCCATGTCAAGTGAACCAATGATTTTTACCTCTATTTTTAATTCTTTTGAGATTTTGTTATTTGGTAATAGTGTGAAGGAAAAAAAAATTCTAGATTTTTTTTATATTTATTGATTTTCAAAGTTCAAAAAAAGTGCGCATTTCGGTGTTGCCTGCCTTAACATTTCTCCTCATAACTCAGGCTAGAAAAAAGATAGACAAACAAAATAAACACCAGTCTACCCAGAACTGTACAGGCTTTGACCAGATATGTCACAAGAGTATCTTTGTTAGTATTTTACCCATGCGAATGCAAACGCAAAAGTTTAAAACACATTTCTGAAAAAAATGTTTAATTTAGAAATTTCAAAAACTGCACATGTACCCGCTATGCTCCTAGCCACATCTGTACCAAAATTCAAGTTGGGATCATATTTTAAAAAATTAAGCTATACAGTGTCAATTCCAAAATCTGTAATTCAGATCTGTTCAGCCTGTGGTCTAGAAGTGTGGGGTCTATATTTACCAAATAGTCCATGATTTTTAGATATTACTGTATTTTTTTATGTTACAGCTTAGAAGCTGGAGCGCAGATTTGCGATTAACAATCACATTCACAAATACTCAAAAAAATGGAAGACCTGGAACAACAAATTTCATATCAAATAGACTTAACAAGAGGCACTATATTTTGAAGTTTACACATGGGCACTTTAGTACTGGAATGCTGTATCTCCTTCCAAGAATGTTACCCCATAATAAGGATTGTCGATTTTTTTTTTCTTTTATGTTGTTATTCGATATATGTTATTCTATGCCTATTTGTGGGTTCTCTAGTTTTTAAATTTTTTTTCCTTACCTGTACAAGGTTGTTTATTCCCCACTCCCTTCCTACCTTCCTTTCCCTACCCTGTTTATTTCTAAAAACCAATAAAAATATTTGAAAATAGCTTAGAAGCAGGAGAGGACAGAGGAGAAAGCTTTGTTAGGGCTCAACCTGAGAATGAACAGGGGTAGACAGTGAATGCAGAGCAAATGACAGGCCAGCAGCTCTGTCAATCGTGTTGAGTATCTGCCCACTGCAGAGTCAGGAAGTAAAACAGAGCTTTCATGTCCTGACATGTTCACTCTTTGACAAACAATAGTCTCTACGGCATCAAGGGAGTCTGTGTGCTACAATATTGGTGAGTGTGTTTAAAGTTTAAGTAAACTTATATTAATAGTTTAATGCTTTTCTTATTAAGGGCTAATACACACAGCGCTATTCTGAGTGATCGTTCAGAAAAATGCCCCCCCATTGATTTCAATGGGGATAAACACATGCAGTGTTTTTTGAAACACAGTGAGTAAATCACTGCTTGCACTACTTTTTGATCTGCAATAAACGCATTTATCACTATATAAAAAGCTTCCATCGTTTTCACTAGCGATTAAAAAGACTAAAAAAAACCCGCAGCGTTTATCCGCAGACAGAAAAAGCTGTGTGTGCATTAGCCCTAATACTCACTTTATAGTAACAGTTATATCTCAAGTGTACTGTAAATCTTTATTTTTATTACCCATCTTCCTTACATAATATTAACTATTTTTCTCACACAGCAATGGCTGCTACTTCTCAAAGAAAAGCATTTTATAATATATGCTGTTGCAATCCTTTTGAAAAAACTGGACACACAACAAGAAAAAATCTTAGGCCGGTACAAGATTGGATGTTTCATATAAATCCATCAAATCAATGCAGGCATGAAAATTTGTGACAGTTGTAGAAAGCAACTTGCAAAAGAGAAAAATGCTGTAACCTGTAACTTCCAACACAGAGGATTTTATCAATCCTGATTTAACAATAGAGTATTTGAATAAATCACTTTCTAACATTGAATAATCACCCATTGCAAAAAAAAAAGAATTATCCAGGTTATTGCCAAAAAAAATTAGAAAAAGTTACAAAAAAATTGACCCTTGAGCTGGCAGGTGAAACAGTAGAAGGTGAAGGAAAAAATGACACTGATTCAGAGATCATTCTGCAGCTTAAAGATACATTTAAATCCACCCACAGCAGAAGTGAACAGTTCATGATACTGACTACACTACCGAAGAGTTGGACATGCAAAAGAATAGAAAATGAATTTAACATTAGCAATAGAATGGCTAGAAAAGCCAAATCTCTAGTTGAACAAAAAGGTTTCATGTCTTGTCCTGATCCTAACAAAACATTAGATGAAGCTATAGTGGGTAAAGTGAAAGATTTTTACAATAGTGATGAAGTGAGCCGAATTATGCCTGGCAAGAAAGATTGTGTGTCTATAAAAGTGAACTGTAAGAAAACTCATGTCCAGAAGAGGTTGGTTATTACCAATTTGAAAGAAACCTATGAACTTTTTAAAGAAAAAAATTCCACTTCTGCCAAAAACAGGATTTTTAAGTTGCTTACCGTAAAATCTGTTTCTCGGAGCCTTCATTGGGGGACACAGAGACCATGGGTGTATGCTGCTGCCACTAGGAGGCTGACACTATGCACAAAAAAGGTTAGCTCCTCCTCCGCAGTGTACACCCCACCGACCGGCAGGGAATTCCTCAGTTAGTGAGAAAACAGTAGGAGAAGCAACAGAATAGATTGAAAAACAGAACAGACAACTCAACTGTAAATAACCAACAAACATAAGGACAGGAGTTGTAGAACTTGGGAGGGGGTGCTGTGTCCCCCAATGAAGGCTCTGAGAAACAGATTTTACGGTAAGCAACTTAAAAATCCTGTTTTCTCGTTCGCCTTATTGGGGGACACAGAGACCATGGGACGTCCCAAAGCAGTCTCTGGGGTGGGAAACAAACTTCCATCAGGCCAGCGGACTCACCACCGCCGCCTGCAGAATCCTTCTACCTAGGCTGGCGTCCGCCGAAGCGTAGGTGTGGACTCTGCAGCATTTCACAAACGTGTGAACCGATGAGCAGGATGCAGCTTTGCAAAGCTGCAGCACAGAAGCTCTGTGGCGTACCACCCAGGAGGCACCCACTGCCCGAGTAGAGTGGGCCCTGATCCCGGAGGGGCTCCGCGACGCTTAACTCGGTAGGCTTCCAAAATTGCCGATTTGATCCAGCGAGCAACAGTGGCCTTTGACGCCGGGAGACCTTTCCGCGCCCCGTCTGGAATAATGAAAAGCGTCTGTCTTTCGGAAGGGAGTCGTCCTAGACAGATAGACCCTTATCGCCCTAACCAGATCCAGCTTGTTGAAGGACCGCTCTCGGGAATGAGCGGGACTCGGACAGAAGGACGGCAGAACGATCTCCTCCTTGAGGTGAAACGAAGACACCACCTTCGGATGGAAAGAGGGCGGAGGCTGTAGAACCACCTTATCATGGTGAAGTACCAGGAAGGGAGATTGGCAAGAAAGAGCTGCCAATTCCGACACGCGCCGGACGGAAGTGATGGCCACCAGAAAGGCTACCTTCCAAGAAAGGAGAGAAAGGGAAATATCTCTGATAGGTTCAAAGGGAGGACCTTGCAGAACCCCTAGAACCAGATTAAGGTCCCATGGATCCACGGGCGCCCGGTACGGCGGAACCGTGTGAGCCACGCCCTGAAGAAAGGTCTTGACCTGAGGACAGGAAGCCAACGTCTTTTGAAACAAAATGGACAGTGCCGAAACCTGACCTCTCAAGGAACTGAGGGCAAGCCCCGCATCCAGTCCTGCCTGAAGAAACGCTAGGATTGAAGGGAGCGAAAAAGACATGGGCACGAAGCCATAGGACTCACACCAAGTGAAATAGGCCTTCCAAGTACGGTAGTAGATCTTGGAAGAAGATGGCTTTCTGGCTCGGATCATGGCCTGAATTACTTGGTTGGAAAATCCTGCTTGTTTCAAAACCTCGGTCTCAACAGCAACGCCGTTAAAATGAGTGGCCGAGAATTGGGGTGGCAAATCGGACCTTGAGACAGCAGATTTGTTCTGTCTGGAAGCTTCCAGGGGGCGTCCGCGAGAAGGTTGACAATGTCCGCGAACCAAGACCTTCTGGGCCAATTCGGGGCAAGGAGAATGACTGGAATTCCTTCTGCCTTGATCTTCTTCAACAGCTTGGGCAGAAGAGGCAGGGGAGGGAACAGGTAGGGGAGTTCGAACTGCGACCAAGGAACGGCCAGAGTGTCGGCGCCCACTGCCAGAGTGTCTCGAGACCTGGAAACAAACTGTGGGACTTTCCTGTTGAGGCGAGACGCCAGGAGGTCTACGTCCGGGGTGCCCCACCGACGGAAGAGCAGAAGAAACACCTCCGGATGTAGGGACCACTCCCCCGCCGCGAGGCCCTCCCGGCTGAGAAAATCGGCGGTCCAGTTGTCTACGCCGGGAATGTGTACCGCGGAGATTGTCGGAACGGAGATCTCCGCCCAAAGAAGAATCTTGGACACCTCCGCCAGAGCTGAGACACTCTGTGTCCCCCCTTGGCGGTTGACATACGCCACCGCTGTGGCATTGTCTGTCTGAATCCTGACAGGCAGTCCCTTGAGGAGTTTCTCCCAGTGAACGAGAGCCAGATGGATCGCTCGAATCTCTAGGACGTTGATCGCCAGAGCTTAATCCCGATCCGACCATCGGCCCTGAACCGTGTGGTTGCGGAACACTGCCCCCCAGCCGAGGAGACTGGCATCTGCTGTTACTATCTGCCAGTGAATGGGAAGAAAGGAACGACCCGATAGAATGAGAGGCGACGTCAACCACCAGTTGAGGGACCGCTTGATCCGGTATGAAAGATGAACAGGGCAATCCAGGGACAGAGGCGATCTGTTCCACCTCGACAGAATGGCCTGCAGGAGAGGTCTGGCGTGAAATTGGACAAAGGGAACTGCCTCTATCGCCGCCACCATCTTTCCCAGGACCCTCATGGCTTTACGGAGGGACGGGAGTCGTGTGATCTGCAGCGATCGTACTTCCTGCTGCAGGGAGAGAGAATCTTCTCTTGTGGGAGAAAGACCCTTGACCGACGAGTGTCAAACCGTAGGCCGCCTAGAAAGACCAGAGGTTGGGTAGGAATCAGAGAGGACTTTTTCCTGTTGATGATCCACCCGAAATTGGAAAGAGTGTCCAGGACGATTGACAAACTTTGGTGAGCCTGTTGAAATGAGGGAGCTTTGATCAGAATATCGTCGAGGTACGGGAAAAGAACGAGACCTCTGACCTTCAATGAAGCCAACAACGCAGCCATGATCTTAGTGAAGACTCTGGGAGCGGTGGCAAGACTGAAGGGCAGTGCGACGAACTGGTAGTGGTGCTGCCGAATCGCGAGACGCAGTAACTTCTGATGTCCGGAGAAAATTGGAACATGTAAATAGGCATCTTGGATGTCTATTGAGCACATGAATTCCTGCTCCTCCATGGAAGCGATGACCGAGCGAAGCGACTCCATGCGGAAGTGGCGAAGGCGGACCCTCTTGTTGAGCGGCTTGAGAACCAAGATGGGTCGGAGCTGCGCCGTTTTTTTTTTTTTGGCACTACAAACAGGTTCGAATAGAACCTTGTGAAGCGCTCCGATTCGGGAAAGGGCACAATCACCCCGGAACTGAGGAGAGAGGCGATAGCCGTAGAGAACCCCGAGATCAAGGCTGGATCTTTTGGAGGCTGGGATTCGAAGAAACGATCCCGTGGAAGAGAGACGAACTCTATCTTGTATCCTGAGGATACGACCTCCCTGACCCAAGCTTCCTCTACGGAGGCCAGCCAAACGTCCCTGAAGGAAGCCGATCTCCCAACTGGAAGGACCCCTCGAGTGCCCGACGATAGTCATGCTGAAGTAGACCATCCAGATCTAGATCTGGACGGTCTGCCCTGGGAAGAGTGGGATCACCAGGAAGGAGTGGGTCTGAAGGAAACTTTCTATCCTGGCGAGCCTGCGGTCTCTGTTGGCTGGAGTTGTCTGCCGTATTGAAACGGCGGAAAGCCCGAAAGGGTCGAAACTGACGCCTTAGTGGAGGACTGCGAGGCTTGGACTGAGGGAGGAGTGAACTCGTGCCTCCAGAGGCGTCCTTAATAATCTGGTCCGATTGGGACCCAAAGAGGCGCACCCCCTGAAAAGGCAGGTTAGTGAGGGACTTTTTAGAAGACAAGTCCGCTTGCCAGGCCTTTAGCCAAATTGTACGTCGAATTGCAACTACGTTGCTTGACGCCTGAACTGTGCAGGATGCGGCATCCAAGGAAGCGGAAAGAAGATAGACCCCCGCATGGAAGATCTGATTGGCGAGATCGGCCAAACGCTCCGGTTGCGCTTTATCCAAGATGCCCTGACGAAGGTAGTCTGCCCACGTGGCTATGGCCTTTGCTGCCCAGGAAGAAGCCAAGCTTGGACATACCGCCGCTGAAGCCGCTTCGAAGGCAGACTTCGCCAGGGATTCTATAATCCTGTCATTAGAATCCTTTAGGGACGCCACACCTGAAAGCGGGAGAACCGTATTATTGGAAAGCCTGGACACGGGCGGATCCACCGAGGGAGAAGCAGACCAGTTGTCCGTGAGCTCCTTAGCGAATGGATAGAGTACGCCGAGACGCTTTCCTCTTTGAAAGCGTCTGGTCGGATCCTCTCTTTCCCTGGTAAAAATCTTTCCAAACTCGGAATGGAAAGGAAATACCCTGGAGGGAGTTTCTGCCCGTCTGAACGAAACCTCCTGATCTGAGGATTTCGCAGGGGAGTCAGCAATATCAAAGGTATGATGGATCGCTGCAATGAGGTTCTGCACTGTGAACTTCATGTTTGCATCCTGGTCTGAATCCAGCTCTAAAATCCCCTCAGATGACCTGTCCGAAAGCGCTTCACCTGACTCGGGAGAGGAGGCCCGAGTGGGAGGCTGCTGAGAAGGGCTATGCGGTGAGATGGGGCGAGGAGAGGATTCCAGCTGGGTCTTTTGCGACTAATGCTGGCTGACTCAGATGGAATAACTTGGGACCTGCTTGGCCCTGCCGAAGAGTCCAGGGGCAACGTATCCAGAACGGTCACCAGGGACTGAGACACCTTGGTGAGGTCTGCCACTGATTGAGATAGAGAGGAGGCCCAGCCAGGCGTGGGGGGGGTTCACCCTCACCTGGGGCAGTAGATGGCCCCTGGACGGCGTCAGGCTGAAGTTAGACATAGTGAAAAGCTGAGGTAGTGCCGGAAGGTTGGGGGACAGAGGGCGGAGAAGGGTCAGTCTGCAGTGCAGAGCTACTCACGGTCCGGTGTCCCCAGAAGCGATGCTCTGCGACCTGTCAGTGGATGCGGGTCAGAGCGAAATCCGGCCGACAGACCACCTGAGCGAAAAACCAGCTGGCAGATGGTGATATCCGGTGACGAGCTGGTGTCCGGCTGACAGGCTGGGAAAATGGCGCCTGCCTGAGAAAGAGCGCGCGTCCAGGAGAGGAGGGAGGGCGGAGCACACCACAGGGTTAAAACTCTCTGCCCTCTGGCCAATAGCAGGCTGGGCAGGTGAAGGACAGGCGGTGGGAGGGCCTGGGAAGAGCGGGAGAGAAGCCCGCTTAGAAGAAAGGGGCGGGGGGCGTGGCCGCGACGCTGCGGTAGGCCCAAACTAAAGCCAGGGCCTAAATTAGTTGCGGCGGCCGCCTGTCAGCAGGGGGTCGGCGCGGAGGTCGGAAAAAGGACGCCGCCGCCGCCGGAAGCCGCGTCCAAGGGAAGAAGGAGAGGAAGAGGCCCTGTACTCCCTGTCCCCAGAAAGGGGGGAGGGAAGGGGGGGGGAACGCGGGGGCCAGCAATATGGAGCATGGTGTGCCTATGGGCGTAGGGCGACTACGAGCGACCGCAGCGCCCGCTCCCTGTGCCATTGAAGAGGCGCACCCCCTGTCCGTCGGGAATGGGCAGCCAGGTAAATAAAAATAAAAAATCCATACTCACCCATCCCCGATCCGTTACCTGGGACTGAAGAACTCCTGCGTCTCATCCAACCGACAGGCTCTGGTAGGCGAGTGGGAGGGAGACTGGAGACAAGGACCCCTGGAGTCGCTGGCACGTCTTGGTGTCGGCGTCCGTCTGGCTGGTCCTGCCGCGGAGAACTGCAAGGATACGGGGTGGCAGTACACGCCGTACTCGCAGACTCCATGTGGGAGTACAGATGTGACTTTTCACTCTGTATCCCTCCGTAGAACCTGTAAAGGAACGACGCACGACGAGGTAGATATGGGTCTAATGAAAGACCCGTGTCCACCTCCTGACACTAAGCTAAACTGAGGAATTCCCTGCCGGTCGGTGGGGTGTATTCTGCGGAGGAGGAGCTAACCTTTTTTGTGCATAGTGTCAGCCTCCTAGTGGCAGCAGCATACACCCATGGTCTCTGTGTCCCCCAATAAGGCGAACGAGAAATAGGATTTTCAAAATTTGCTGACCTGCGACCGAAGAATTGTGTCCTGGCTGGTGGTAGTGGTACACACTCAGTATGCGTATGTACAATACACCAGAACACTAAGCTCAAGATTGAAGGGGGTAAGCTGAAAGATATTCAGATTGGCGAGTCCAACCTTGGCGATTACAAAGTATGTCTGTCTCAAATATTGTGTCCAGAAAAGAGTTGGAGTTGTTATCTCAAAATTTGCAAAAAATGTCCTTCAGTATTGGCTCTCAAAGAAAAAATTATTTTGAAGAGGCTATGGTAGATAATATAAGTTATAAACAGTGGATATCTGTTGACAGAGATGTACTTTTGACACGGTTTTTAAAAGTGCAGAACTTTTTGTAGAATTTTTTGTGAACAGCTGATAGTCCTTAAGAAACACTCATTTATAGCTCGCCAACAGTCTGACTACTACAATCACCTCAAAGAAAGCATCAAACAGAATGAGGCAGTAATAAGCTTAGACATTTCAGAGAACTATTCCTTCGTTGTTCAGGATGAAGCACAGTCATTTCACTGGAACAATGAACAAACAACTGTGCACCCTTTTGCGATTACAATGAGAATGGAGAAATAAAGTACAAAAGTGTAGTTATGATATCTGAGTGCTTACTTCATGATTCAATAGCTGTTCACTTGTTCAAAAAAAATTGATTTCAGTGATAAAAACAGACATCCTACCAAGTTTGAGCAAGGTCTACTACTTCTCGGATGGCTCTTCTGCACAGTATAAAAACAGGAAAAACGTTATAAATGTATGCCATCACAAGAAAGACTTTGGAGTGGAAGCTGAATGGCACTTTTTTGCCACTGCTCGTGGCAAAGGTGTAGGTGACGGGTAAGGAGGCGGCACCGTGAAACGCCTTGCAGCCCGGGCTAGCTTCCAGAGGCCATATTCAGACCAAATCTTAACACCCATGCAACTTTTCAAATGGAGTGAGAAAAATATTCTTAACATCCAGTTCATGTATTGTACAAACCAGGACTACAAAGAGGAGGAGAGTTTGTTAAAGCATCGGTTACAGGAAGCAGAACGCATCAAAGGGACTCAGCAATACCACACTGTCATTCCATGTAGTGAAACAGAAATAAAAACAAGGATTTTTTTCATTCAAAGACAGTGAAGTGGTAGAAGATTGGCAATGGATGACTTAACTGGTTATGTGACCTGTGAATATGATCGGCACTGGTGGCTGGCTACTGTACTCTCCAAAAATTGTGAAAATGAAGAAGTAGAAGTGACTTTTTTGCATCCTTCTGGCCCAGCGCCATCCTTTGTGTATCCAAGAAAACCAGACATTTTAAAAGTTAACAAAAATCAGATATTAACTCAGGTGGAGCCCAACACCATGACCGGCCGCACATACTCTGACACAAAAGGAAATGGCCATTGCTAGTAAGCGCTTATGGACCAGATTACATTTCACCCACTAGAAGGGAGAAATTGATGATAAAAGGCCAGTTTAAAAATGTACTATTAATTGTTTGATTAGTTCATATTTTATAGAACGAGGATTTAACTACTGTACTATTCTTAAACACTTCATAAATGACATGTTTAGTGATGAATTGTTACATGTATAAATAGGTGGTAAAAATATTGGTTCTTTTAATCTTGTTTTTAACATATAATTAGGAGGAGACCACTTAGAAAATCACACTTGAGGATATGATCACCTTTTTTCTTTTGGTTTGTTCAATGTATTCAGGTTGAAAATGCTGAGCAAGTTGTGTTATGATGATTAAGATGGATTTATTCTGGCACTTCGGGGTTTATTGTGTTTCTTTATTGTTACATATAAATGTTGAGTTCAATACGTTGTAATTTGAAGAGAAAAAGGAATAAACTCACAAACATAAAATCAGATGATTCAAGGCTTAAGAAAAAAATACAAATTTGATTGGTCCCAAGTTAAATCCCTGTACAAATATAAACAAGAACACAAGTAACGCACATGCATTTTTTCACCATTTTAAAACATACGTTTTTTTCACAATTGCGCATCAAAATTATGAATTTGATTTCTCAAAAACAAAATGTAAAGAAACAGTCTTGTGACATATGAAATGAAAGCCGTTACCGTTCTATGAAAAATGATGCCTCTCCCACCTTTGTATCTTAATTCTAGCCCAAGATATGATAAAAAATGTAAAGCCATACCAGGCCAAAATTCGCTCTTTCACAACTTTAGAAGTCTGTAAAAAATTAACTGAAGAAAAAAAATTCAAAACTTTTAATTTGTAATTAACTAAAGTTGCACTTCATTAAAACAAAAAATAAAAAAATCTAAAGACGTCAGGTAAAAAAAATATTCATTTTTGGATCACTTGATATGGAATGACCCGTTTTGAGGCGACGGCTTGGGCGGTGGTGAGGCGGCAGAATGGTTATTGCAGGCTGTAAGCTTTCCTGAAAAGATGGGTTTTCAGGTCCGTTTGAAGGATCCAAGGGTAGTGGATAATCGGACGTATTGAGGCATGGAATTCCAGAGGATAGGGGATATTCGGGAGAAATCTTGGAGGCGGTTGTGTGAGTAACGAATAAGTGTGGAGGACAGTAGGTGGTCTTGGGAGGATCGAAGATTATGTGAGGAAGATGTTGGGAGATGAATGATGGTTCTGCCGATATTCTGCTAGGTTCTCAAGCCGAGATATGGTGGTTATAAGTTTTCAGAACCCAAATCTGTACTTTGAGGAAGGGGAGGACTGTCACAAGCCAGCCCGTTTAGTGATGTCACAAGCCCAAAAGGTATAAGGTATTATCCCCTACCCCTCCCTCATTCTAGCCTGGGATGCCATGGCAATAAGATCTTGAATGGTGACGTTTGGCTCCTCTTCCCCGCATGGTTCTGCCTGAAATGATCTAAGCAATATGTAAGTTTCTCTGTTTTTTAAATCCATTTTATTTGTAGTTGCATTGTATATACTGTTATTGTCTCATATCGCAAAGCTTTTTTTATAGTTTGTAAACACTGCCCATCTTTTGGGAATAAGCTATAAAATTTATTAGTTCTGTCTCCTTGCTCTGTGACGAATTCACGTGCCTATAAGCTAATTACACTACTAATTTGGGTTAGCTTCGAACCCCTCTATTAATTTTAAATATTAAGAGAAATCTGAAGCTGGTGGCAGCGAAGTGTGCTCTGGGCAAGTGGGCCAGCTGGTAGTGACGGAAGGGGTTTTATATGCTGATTTGTCTGGCTGCGGCCAGGACTAGTTATAATTCCCCTACTGCAGCGGCCTAATAGCCAGTGCACAACAAGTATCCCGCCCGGCGACTAATTATCCTAGGTGTAGTTCCCCGACTGACCTGAGGGTAAGGGGGGCGCCGCAGAGCTGCAAACTCCAAAGTGGAACTGGAAAGTGGGCTATACATAAATCCCAACAGCTTGTAACATTGTGGCCGTGGTGGGATAACTAAAATAAACACCCCTGCGATAAATTGTTAGGGCAAGACTAGCTTGCTGTTTTTTATCACATAGTGCCAGCGGTGGGATAACTAAGATAAACCCCCCCTGTACCGGTGATAGCCGTGTGCGGCCAAAGGTCACACCCCCCTGATTGTGACAATCATCAGCATAGAGATGATACTGAAAGTCGTAAGACTGAGCTATCCCAGACCAAAAGTATAAATGAAGAGCAAGGGTCCTTGAATTGAACACAGGGGGACACCGACAGATTTGGGGGGGGGCGCGAGATGAGGAGGTGATGTGTGAGTGGGAGACACTGAATGTCTGGTCTAGGAGATAAAAGAAAGGGCCAAGTCTCTGTGATGCCAAGAGATGAGAGAACCTGTAGTAAGAGGGAATGGTCTACTATCAAAAGCAGATGCCAGGTCCAGGAGGAGGAGTACACTAGTGTCGCTTAGATTTACAGATTAGTAGGTCATTGGATACTTTAGTCAGGGCAAAGTTGTTTATTTTCATGAGTACTATTCACTTATGTAAAATAAATTAGACTGATAGCTACTCTATTAAAAATAACTCATCATTTTAAACCAGTGACCAAAAGAAAAGTGCAGCCTGCATTTTCATACAATTTTAAACATAAAAGTCCCAAATGATTAAATAATGTAGTACAAAAACGCATACATAGAGTCAAACACCAAAGAACGAAGGAGGAGAATAAACCGCCACCATGGAGTATAGTCCTAAAATGATTATTAAATATTACAAACAAACTGCTGTATACCAGTAGAAAGGGGACAAGTCAACAGCATAAAATGCAAAACTGTATGGAAATACAGCCAATCACAAAAATGACCTCATGTTAGTAATAAGAAAACCATATTAAAGTGCAAAAGTACTGAAACAATACCGCTAAATGACCTATCATAATTTAGAGTGCCCTCATAAGAAAGTGCAAAAGGACAAAAAGATATTTAAAAGACTAAGATTGTCATACAAAATATCCAGCCTAAAATAAGGTAGTGCAAAAAGAGGTCAGAATTACATATATCAAAACAGAGCCCAATGCTCATATAATGAAAGCCAAACAATTATGAAGAAAAAAAAAAAAAAACCCATCTACAAAATAGAGCAAAGGGAAAATAACTTACTGCAGTGTAAGCGGTGACCAAAAATGCCCCTGCCGCCCCAAACTGATGGTATTGTTTCAGCACTATTGCACTTTAATATGGTTATTATTAACATTAGGTCATTTTTGTGATTGGCTGTATTTACATACAATTTTGCATTTTATGCTGGTGACCTGTCCCCTTTCTACTGGTATACAGCAGTTTGTATGTAATATTTAATAAAATCATTTTAGGACTATACTCCATGGTGGTGGTTTATTCTCCTCCTTCGTTCTTTGGTGTTTGCATTTTCATACAGTAGCTTCACACCAGTAAAACTAGGCATTTATACAAGCAACTGAGTTTAAATTGTAATTCAAGGACTACCTTGGAATTTAACATTATTTCTGGAGCTCGATACCAACGAGTGGCCACATATTCTGTCAAAAATCCGGTGTGGTCGTGATCTGGGTCTGCAACACGTGCCAATCCAAAATCACAGATCTGTTCAAGGAAAAAAATAAATTAACTGTCTGAAAGTATTAAATGCCAAATGAGGGGGTATGTAATATACACCACACACCTATAGTGTTTTTATTGCAAACTCAATTCAAATAAAAATATTTGGTATTCCAGTGTACATAGAAGTTCAAAGAAAATCATTCAACTGCTAAGAAAAAAAAAAAATAGTAATACAGGAACTGGATTTTTTTTTTTTTTTTTTTAATTAACACATTTCTGCCCCCCCAAAAAAATGTAACAGCAGTCAAAACATTGCATGCATTCCAAAGTTTACACAAAGTTTACACAAAGAACACACAATTCCCCACACAGGTCAAGTGAGAAAAATAAAGTTACGTTGGTAAAAAAGGAGTGTGATATTCATATTCTAAGTAAAATAGTGCAATTCAAATCTACAATCTGTCCTACAAAAAAAGCCCTCATATGGTTATGTCAATGGAAAAATATGAAAGTTTCTTGAAAGGGGAGAAAAATACTGAACACAAAAATTGAAAAAATCTGAAGTTGTTCAACTTTTCAAAACCGCCAACACATGTTCCATTATTAAAGGTGTTGTCCTGTCTTCTGATGAAAGTCTACAGCTGTGGTTCCCAAACTCCAGTCCTCACGGACCCCAACAGGTCATGTTTTCAGGATTTCCATAGTGTTACACATGTAAGAATTCCTGATGCCTTGATGATACTTCCATCATCTGTGAAATACTAAGGAAATCCTGAAAACATGACATGTTGGGGGCCCTGAGGACTGGAGTTTGAGAAACACTGGTCTACAGTCACTGTATATGACTCCAGAATCCTTAGTGTGGCACTGCATGTGACATGAAATTTGCATTCTTAGGCCTCTTTCACACTTCAGTTTTTTGCATCAGTTATAATCCGCCAAAAAGGCGGACAAGCGGATCCGTTCTAAACTGATGCGAACGGATGGCACAGGATCCGTTTTCAGACGGATCCTGAAAAATGAAGAGAGAGAGAGAATTTTTTTTATTTTTGTCCGGCACCCAGAAAGAATTTCGGGTTAAATGAGTGTCTGGAGGATCCGCCAGAGAAAAAAACGTTACAAGCTCCGTTCTGAAATCTTTGAGGATGGTGACGGAAAGCAACTTTTGGCGGATCCTCACAAAAAACGGATGCAACGGACAGCAATCCGTCACAATCCGCCATTAATGCAAGTCAATGGGAAAAAAACGGATCCTCAAAAAAATTGAGGATCCGGTTTTTTGTTTTTTTTTCAAAACCTGGCGGATTGTGACTGATTGTAAAAAACGGAAGTGTGAAAGAGGCCTTAGGGCCACATTGTGACTAGACGTGCTTCACTTTTAATGAGCAAGGTTGAGCTCATCTAAAATCGGCACACATACTTGAGGTCAAGGGACCATCCACTTTCACCAGAAAATCCTGAAAGCATGCAGTGCGCATTATGTATGAAAGCAGAAGACCTTAATCAGAATACAAAGCAACCCCTTTCACTATGGAGACTGCACACCTCCAAAGGCCCGCCAGGTGACCTTAAACTAGATAATTTTCCATTCACATCGGACAAGTGCTATCTGATTTTTTATAGGATAGTATTCGGGCCAATGTTATTCAGTAGGGCTGTGCTGATGCACAATTGTTTTGACTGAATCTGTCAGTGGAGGAAAAAAAAATTGCAGTATGTTGAGATTTACCTTTGAAATAGGATGTCACTCACCCATTCAAGTCTATGGGTGTGTGGAAAACATCAGACTGCATTCGGATGACATCGGAGTGCAGTCACATTTCCACAGACTCACAGAATGGAGGAAAAATTCTACTCATCTCAGTGTGCTCAGATTCTCTGATTGTAGAGAATCAAATCACACTATGCTGACACTGAACAAACTTGGATCAGAGTTTGACAACTTGCATTTGCATAATTAGCCTTATTCTCTCAGATGAGAGAATCTATGGCCGTTTTACCGTAGCCCAAAACTGGAGAAACACTGGTTGTGCTCCCTCCTACCTACCACCAAAAAAACCCCACAAAAGTTAAACTAACCTTATTATAAAAAAGTAACACAAACCTTGAGATCACAGGTAGTGTTTAGAAGCAAGTTTGACGGTTTAAGATCACGATGTAAAACATTGGCTGAGTGAATGTACTTCAGGCCTCTCAGAATTTGGTACAGAAAATAACAAATGTGGTCATTGCTAAGGTGCTGGGTCTTCAAAAGCTTGTACAGATCAGTTTCCATAAGGTCCTGAACGATGTACCTGAAGATATTAATGTAAGGTAAATTGTGCATTTTCTCCTGTGAAAGCCAAAAATGAAAGGACAAACATTTTGAAAAATAGAGGGGCTACAGGTATGGTTTTTTTTTTTTGTTTTTTTTAAATAGAAAAGGGCAGTCTCATCACTGAAAACCCTTTTCATAATGTGGTCCTTGGGAACATTGCTGATCCAGCAAACTTCTGGCCTTACCGGAGAAAGGTGCAGTCAACTAGTCCTTCCGCAGGAAAGAAAACGCAGCATTACATGGTGGCAATTCAGATGATGGCCATTCTTGTAATACAGGGAAACAAGTCTGGAAGCCAAACATACATAACCATTTTCCATTTCATCTCTTTTGAAGGCAAGGAGGAGAGGGGGCCCTGAATGCCATTGAAAGAGCTCTTCAAGTGACAATCCTAAAACTAGTGCATTCCATTAACC